>NC_139678.1:114061035-114661035 GCF_964106915.1 Podarcis gaigeae | reverse complement strand
ACCAAATGTTCTTTTTAAATCTATTTTTGTATTTAAAAATATAAAACATATTGCCAACTGTGTGTAAAGCTTTCTAGGTATCTATTCCCCTAAACAGTCCACACTTTTGAAGCTCTCCTCCAATGATCCATACTTAGCATTTTGCCTTCAACATTTTGTGGTAAGAAGGTGGTTCAGGATCTGTTGAACAAAATAGGAAGACGTTCCCTCTTACATTCCTGTGATTTTATATGCAGTGGAAGAGTTAATCTTGTGGCTCTGATGATGGAATCAGAGGTGTTCTTCAGACACCTTAGAAAGACTTAGTGCTATCAAATAAACATGAACAACGAAAGCATTGGGC
The DNA here is from genome assembly GCF_964106915.1 of Podarcis gaigeae. Taxonomy (NCBI): domain Eukaryota; kingdom Metazoa; phylum Chordata; class Lepidosauria; order Squamata; family Lacertidae; genus Podarcis; species Podarcis gaigeae. The sequence continues at coordinate 114,660,692 of NC_139678.1, read as the reverse complement.
AACAGAACCATGCCCAGCAGAAAATCTGTGTTATTTTAAAACACAGCAACACTGCTGCAAATTGATTGCATATTTGGCCCCTTCTATGTCAGGTTCCTGGCAAAACAGTTGCATCAGTACCTCCTCTTCCTTGCCCTGCTATTAATCATGACTTGCCTGTCTTGAAATCTCCCACGGTTTGGTCGCAGCTCCAAGGTCACAGGCTGTCATTAGCATTGATCTGAAAAACAGAAATGAACAATACAAGCTGAACAAACCTTTTGTTACTTTCCTAAACAAATGCGCCTCAGCTACATAACTTGTTTTAAACAGTCAGAATTAGCAACTTCTTCCCTTAGAGAAGGGACGGCACAGCTCTGAATCTCAACAGTCAGCGCCGTTTTTAATGCCATTAGATATAGCAGAGCTAATGCATTATAGATCATCAGATAATGAATTTTCAATGCTATCCATTGAGTGCTACAAAAGAAACATGTATCACCACGGACTAACTACTAATTTTGCTGCACTTTGACTAATAAAGTAATATTTATAATATACAGGGCAGCTGGGGTTCTGCCATGATGTAAGAAAAGGAGTTATTACACAATAAATACAGATTGGGCTAATCTATTTGCCTACTTATAAGTGACTACTGTGGTAAGAGAAAAGCTATAACCATGAGAGGCATTCCAGACATTGTTTAAGCAGTTTCTACGGTTCATCTGCAATAAAAACCCCAAGATTTACAGTAAGGACTACACTGTTTCACTGTAGTTTAATACCTGGCTACAATTATGTTTTATAAGTGTTGGGAGAAAGAAACTATTCAGCTGGAGAAAGCATTTATGTACAGTACATGATGCAGATAAAACTATGAGGAAGCTCAGATGAAGAACAAGGACAGTGGAAATAAAAGAAGTGGCATATATACTGCCCCGGCTCTAAAATTGGGAATGAGTGAAATGATATGGAAAAACAGGAAATGACCCGTGCCTCCGCTAAAACACAAGGATCATTCCCATCACATGAATAGCTCCATTCATAAACGGCATGTGTGCATACAGGAGAAAGCTCACGGGATGTTTCTTTGCTCTTTCACAAAAGTTTCTTGGTGGATGTAGAGTGGTGGGTCTGATGGGGCGGATGTAGGGAGGAGAGTTGTGTGCATGTGTGTGCAACAGGCATTGTGGGTGGCGCAAGACCTGCCTGACACAACAGCTACATAACGCCACTGGAGAACATCAGGGCTGTCCTTTCAGCTATACAGTGGTACTTCCGGTTGCGGACGGGATCCGTTCCAGAGCTAGGGTGGGATCCCGAGGTTTCCACAACTGGAGGGACCGCTTCTGCACATGCGCACGTGGCGGTGGAGTGCTTCTGCGCATGTGGCAAAACCCAGAAAAATACGTTTGCTGCATACGTATCCTGAAGGATACATAACTGGAGGTAAACGTTAAGTTGAGGTACCACTGTACAAAGGACTTGAGACACACACACACACAGAGAGAGAGAGAGAGAGAGAGAGAGAGAAAGAGAGAGAGAGAGAGGAAAGAGAAAATGGGTGGCCCACTCGCTGATGCCCCTGGCAGTGCTCATTTCTGGCTTCATCCCTTCCCAGTACCCCGGAGCGAATGGAATTCTCTACTAAAAAAACCCAGGTTGCCCACCTGCAGCTTAGCTAAATGTTAATTGCTAATACCTGTAACAAAAGAGCTGCTTTGAATGGCAGCAATTTTGGGCAACAACTAGATGGGCAAGGAAGGAATGCTTAACTCATCTGTCTCCCACCCCCCTTTTTACTGCAGCTCCCCACCTATGCCACTGCCCCCCCCCCATGGAGTGCAGCTTTGCGAAGGTAAAGAATGTGTCTAGAATGCTATGGGGGTGGAATGAGAGGGAACCGCAGCAGAAAAACAAGGGGTGGGAAAAGATTAAAGTGCCCACTCTACTCTGCTGCTGGAAAGGGGCAAATTGGCAGATCCTGGTTTCTCTCAGTTTCTCATTTTTCCAATCTTCATTTTAACACCATTTTGATTTATTTTTTTAAGTCTTCATGACTTTACCAGCATTTTAGTGAGAATTTATCTTAATATAATGTTTTAATGTAATTTTCCCTAATATAATGCAGTTTTGCAATGCCATTTCCCCTAACACAACACATTTTAATGTATTACTTTCACCAATGTATGCATTTATGGACACTTTACTTAGCATATGAATTTTAGCACACATTACTGGGGCTGCAGAACTGTGTTGCAAAATTCAACGAAGTGTGAATTTTCAAGGAGAGCTGTGATTCGGTTTGCATATTGCTTCAAGACGTACACATTTCTGTAAATCTCTCTTTAAAGGTGAAATGAAATGAATTTCTCCTGCTGCTACTCAACTTAAAAAGCTGTCACCCTGAAGCAGCTTTTGTGCAACAAAAATGGCCATGCAACAACATCTTGGGCAGACCCTAGTTTGATTTCCAAGAGCTTGTTAATGTTATGCTGCTATATATATGGTATATATATTCATAATGTTCTGGTTGCTCGTCCCAGGGTAAGTCTGTTGTGTGACATAGTCATTCTGTGGGCTGAGGAATGCATCATATTTACCAGGGAGAGTCATTCTGCAACAGACAGTAAATAGCTGGATTTTCCTTGACTTTTGAATGGGAGAAACCAAACAGCATGCAAGGTAAGTGGCAGACCTCCCCTGCTCCAGCTAAGGATCTTATAAACGTGAAAGCAGTGTGTGAGATGGAACAATAGAAGCAGGTTTTGCTACAGTGAGACAGATAAATTGCAGCCTGAGAAAGATGGAGAGTAGGTATGCTTCAAGCTAAAAAGAAGAAAAAACTGTGGTTGTTGGTTTCCTTACTGGGCATCTGACACAAGGCAGTAGATTTGCTGCTTTTAGGGTTGCTATGCTTTCTGCCACTACCTATATCCGATTTGTATATTTGTAAATAAACCCAAATATTACAAAAACGTCACAAGCCTGCTGTCATCTATCCTTCCAAAGGAAACCAAAGCTGGGTAGGCACAGTCCCCAGAAAATCTAATCACTCAGAGGAGGAAAGTATAACAGTACTTGTACAAAAATTGTGTACCACAGTAATCATGGAAATCGTATTAAGAGTCTCCACACTCTTGCTCAGGGACATCTGGCAGAGGTTAAAGACTCAGTGTGATGACAGCAATCTCCATGGTGATTTAGGCATTACATCCAGGCGAGGGATCGCTAGTCTTGGAGAGACCCTTTTAGCAATAGCTGTGCAGATCCCAAGCCAGGGACCAGTGTAGGTGGCCACTCTAAACAGCGTCGCTGGCTAGCTCTAAACTTCCAGACGCCTGCAAAGAATATGGTCCTCCGTTGCTGCGGATAGTCTAGTTTCCCACAACAATCTTGATAAACAAATGTGCTGCATACCCAACCCAGATGCCTCACTTACCGAAATATCTCCCGCTGGCTCTTAACATTCCAGTTGTAGTCACCTTTGTTGACAAGTTCAAAAAACTCAGTCCTCCTCCTACAACAAAATGTATCAGTGGAAGGAAACAAGAACATTTATAAGACGTTGTTGTAATGCTTTCAATGGAATTTTGTGTGAGAACATTGTGCTTCACGAACCAGTAAGGTTCTTCAGAAACCACTGAATTGGCCCTCTCCTCTTATTCCCATCAGTGCAGGTAGCAAAAGACCTGGGGAAAAGCTTTCCTCTGCTCCAGCATAGTAAAAAAACTGTACAGTCATACAGCTTAGTTCTCAAACATTTTGGCTCCCAAATGCCGTAAACCTGGAAGTGACTGTTCCGGTTTGTGAACTAATTTTGGAAGCTGATCGTCCAATGGGGCTTCCGATTGGCTGCAGAAGTTTCTTGCAGCAAATCATAAGCCAAACTTTTGAAAGTCAAACTGACTTCTGAAACGGATTCCGTTCGACTTCCAACGTACAACTGTAGTTGCAGGATGAGTTCTTACAGCAGTTCATCAATTTCATAGTCTCCTGATTGTACACTAGCAACAAGGATGTAATTATGGAACATTATTACTCTGAAGAATTAAGTATATTTAATAAATGTTCATGTTTTAGAAATACTTGCCAAAGTATATAATCTTCCCTGGCCCTCAGTCAAGTGCTGTACAATCACAGACAATCAGAGCCCTGCCCAGCTATAAATCTCACTGAATGGTGTTGGGCCAGTCATTATCTCTCAACCTAACCTCCCCACAGGGCTGATGAGGATAAAACAGCATAGCCCTATGTGTCTCTCTCTCACTGAGCTTCTTGGATAGATGGTGGGATACAAAATAAATGATAAATAAGTATATAATTATGAAAATTCTTGGCATGTGACTTTCTTTTTCACACCAAAGTGTCTTAAAACATTCGGTGGCAGCTCTAATACAGAGATTTTATATTTCTATGAAGAAACACAAACTTTGAGTGAATATATTTTTTTTATACAAACAATGCCTATAGAAACCAAAATGCAGGTACTTTCCTATGAAATGAAATGAGAATATCATATTGATGGGGGAAAAGTCAGTTCACAATAGAGCTATATAACCAAAAGCAGCCAAGAGGGTATTAAAGGTAATTTAAACTTTGGAAGAAGATATGTAGCTTGCAATATACCGTATTTTTCGTCCCATAGGGCGCACCTAGTTTTTTTGGGGGGAAATAAAGGGGGAAAAATTATTCCCCCCCCCCCCAACGCGGGGCTGGGACAGGGGAAGCCCGAGCTTTCCCCGACCCCAGCCCCCAGAACAGGCTGCTATCCGCAAGCCGTGGGAGAGCTGCGCGAAGCTCGAAGCCTGGGGCGTGCTGAGTTCCATGGCTTGCGGATAGCTTCCTAAAGCCTGCATTCGCCCCATAGGACGCACACACACTTTCCCCTTCATTTTTGGAGGGGGAGAAGTGCATCCTATAGGGCGAAAAATACGGTAAATCCTCTGCATTATTTGATGCGAATTCTGGAGCTTGCATTGAGAATCACCACACAATACAGAGGATTTGCATGGTAAATATTACATGTTGCAGCCATTACGTGTATTCTTGGAAGCCTTGACATTGGGGCAGTATCATATAAACCAGCTCTCAGGCTTCCTCAGCTAAAGGCAGATGACCTGAGAAGCACAAGGAAAGTTGGCTTATTTAGTTTCTTGCATTTTTATATCTCACCCTTGTTCCATCATGGAACCCAAAGCAAACACCCATTCAAGGGTTAATCCAAACCTGCTTAGCTTTGGGGTAGCCTCATGTACTTCCGACCATAAGCTGGGACCAGTTCTATCATAGTGATAGGCATCAACGGAATGACTTTGGGACAACACAATGGGTTAAGCCATGTAACTTACTGAAAGACAGTATACAGACAGGATCTGAAATCTTGATATTCCATTAACTGTGCTTGGCATAGGGTCTTTTCACATTTGGAATAGTTTGGCTGCCACTATCCCATGCTGCTCGCAATTACAATTTCTACCCTTAAGTCTATAATGGTGGTTATATATATCAAAATGGGGTTGATGCCACCAGTATGGACCATTACAAAAGGCAAATGACCTTCTAAGGTCAATCATTAAAAGGAGACAAAAGAACAATCTGTGTTTTTTAAAAAAATGATCAAACTTTCTGTTTATTTAATATAGTCTGCTAATGAAGACTGAAGTAATATTTTTTCTCCTTTGCACATTTTGTTTTGTACATCCTATCAAAAGTTCATCCTGTTCATTTCTCTCATGCAGATTCATAGCATGATGGTCTAACAGCCCCTCTGGGAATGAGTACTGCAGTGATGACAATTTTAACAGCCCAGACTAGCTGGGCACATAGGCTTTAAATCAATCTTATCCGTAGCTGTTCCCATGCAACGCCGCATTGCGTCAGCGCTGCACAAGGTGTTTTTGAGAGTGGCTCCTTGTTTTATTTAACTAAGAAGAAGGCAACTGCAACTTAAAACACATTTTTCTCCTTCTTGAGGAAACAAGTAACACATTTGAAAATCCAATTTCCCTCATTGTTCAGAATCCCTTGAGCAATGTGTAACAAATTAAAAGAGTAAATAAGATCTTCAGCTGCAATCAAAACATGACCTTCCTGCGCCCATCTTAAACAACTCGTTTTTTAACATCATAAAGGTAAGACAGGTTTCACAAGCATTAGCTTTAGCTAGGAGTGTGGCAGAACACTGGATGCCTTTGTAGCACCTTTCTTACGCCTGAATGTCAAAGAAACGAATGAAGAAAACCATCAAAGGGGGATTTTAGTATTGCGGCAGCTGGGCTCCTGAATTAGATGCACCACTCACAGCTAGCCACATTCAGATTTATTCATTTCAACCATTTATATACTGCTCGACACCTTAGTCTCCAAGCAGTGCACAGTAAGGATAAAAAGATACACTAAAGATAAAATCAGTTAAAATGAAAATTACTTTAAAATGCTTGCTGAAATTATTATTATTATTATTATTATTATTATTATTATTATTATTATTAGCTCTTCACTAGGTGCCAGAAGTTCAACAGATCATCCTGCCTCCCACAGAGAGTGACCACCAAGCAGATGACTCCAGAAAGCCCACAAACAGGGTTTGTAGGGAAATTACCCTTTGCCACTGTCGGCTCTCTAGGAGCTGATAATCAGTGCCACGGCATCTCTGAATCAGTGTTAGAAACCCAGATCTATTAAGCACGGCACCAAACAGCTCCTTGAACTAGAGCTGCCATTTTTGGGCCAGGCAGCTCAAAAGTCGCATTTTTCAATACCACTTTTTGGTTCCTGAAATTCATTCCAATTGTGCAGATAAAATATGTAATGAATAGAATTCTACAGGATGTGTTGCTAGTGTGTGAAAACAGTCAAGATCCAAGGATCCCCAAGGTACGCACCTCCAGATGGTGGAGAAGTCAGGTGCCATCCTGGCACCTGGGCACCTTCACTTGGTTGCACCTGGCAAATTTTCGAACGCTGCTCTGAATATGGGGGATTCATTTAGCTGATGTGCCCAATAGCTTACCGATAGACCTGTCCTTGAATTTGTCTAATACCCCCTTTTTAAAGTCATCTAAACTTGTGGCCATCACTAAGCCTGATTCACACCACCTGAACATCACCTTGCAGCCCCCAGCTACAGCTGCTAGTTCTGTTTCTTTTCCTGTGTCTTTTAACAACATGCACAGCAGGCCAAAATTCAGCAGCTGAACGTTTTCTCAGCAAGGAGATATTGTACTGGGAAAAGCTTCACCCGGTATCAGTATGTAACATCCTTGAACAGCCGCTGGGGCTGTGGTACTCCACTGCTAACATCTGCCCCGTGACTTCCCTTACATTTTTCTGCTGGCAGGCAGGTCTGCAATCGGTGCCAGATACCACCATTTGCATTCCCCACAATGCCCCTCACATCAGCATTGAGCTGATTTAGCATCTGCCATTTTCCCTGCTACCAACGCCCAAAGCAACATTCCTACTAAGGGTACTTTGTTGTCTACCTACAGGAGCGTAAGACTAAATCCATTTATTCCAATGAGTTTACTCCAAGTATGACTAATGTTGGGTATCACTCAATTTTATGTTTGAACAAAATCACATCCAGTGAGACCACACATTCTTCTGATCCAGGGATGTGACTCTGTTCAAACACATTGGCTGATATCCAACCTGAATCACACCTGCAGTGCAACCAAGGAACTTATTCCCATTCACTTTAGTGGATCTATTCTGCCTATGACTTAGCTGGATATGACCCACTGATGCCAATCTACAAATTCAGATTTTAAAAATCCTGTGGGATTGGTTCCATTCTTAGAGTAGACCCACTGAAATCAATGGGACTTAACTTGAGTAATGGTTGATTTGGGTCCCATTTATTTCAGTGGGTACACTCTAAACATGTGTTAAGGCTTTTATGGAGCTGTGCAACTTCATTACAGAGATGGGAAGTTACAAGCTTAGAAGATCCCCAATTAAAAGAGCAAAAAACAAACCCACATGGAAAAGAGAAAGGAGAAAACCTAGCTCCCACCAATGCAATTCTTCCATAAACAATGAAGTGGTTCTGTTTTAACTTTGTAAATTAAGTATATTGTACATTTAAACAACAGAAAACAGTTGCACATAACATACTGAAAACTTTCAGAAAACTAAAATGCACAAGCGCAAGAGTAAATACCTCAAATGATAATTAAATAGTAACTGCTGGTAATATGTGCCACATGCCCTCACTGGTATTTAAAAGGTCGTTAGGAACTGTAGCTCTTTCGGATTTCCATTTGTCAAATTCAGAAAATGCCAATACCTACTCAAAATAGAGAGTGAGGTCTGTTGCCAATATTGACTTCTTCAGAAGCTGCATAAGGTCACTGTAATCCTTGGAGGACAAGTTAGCAAAGATGTTGTGACCCTATAATGAAAGAGATAGCAAAGCTAAATAGCTTAGAATCAATAGACTGTTTTGAAAGGTTTTCCAATAGCTCCGCAATGTGTGTCATTATTACAGCAAATCTCTCTTTTTATTATGCATACTGAAATCATGACAAAAATATTTTCATCAGCCACTTCAATTAAGATGTTTTCCCAGATTTTTCTGCTAGACTGAAATTATGGGCAATTAAAAAAAAGGATTATGCACGTAAATGTAATATATGTAACTGATGAACGACATACCTCCTTTCCCCCTTTTTCTTTTTGCAAATGCCTTTGAGACTATACTTTAGAGAGGTCTACAGGCGACAACAGATTGTTGTTAGGCTGTTGGCCCAATGCTAAAGATGTGTACATAATTTCCAGTGGTTTCAGTGGATCTTAGTTTTCCCTCTTAAGTATGTAGGAATTACACTGCATATCTATTTCTAGGTTATTCTTCCCCTTTCTGAGGTATATGTGTGTACTTCTCTTTGCAGGCTTGCAGTTTATGTGTGAAAAGAACAGCCCAGAAATAAACCTCTGGCTGTCTGCCTCAGATTACCTATTAAAAGAAACTACTTGTGAATAAGAGCCCTAGCTTGCCAATTCAGGGAACATTGTGGGAAAGTTAGCACTACTTCAATGGGCTACCAAGTATATGGAGAAACCGGGGCTCTCAAAACCAAAGGAAATGTCATCCCCCCCCCCGAAAGGTAACACCGAGGACAAGGAAACCTGAAATCAAGGCACACATTGGTTTCCCACCCAGTTCTTTCTGTAAAACGAATGTAAATGCACATGGGGAGTATTATGTTTATTTTTAATCTTTTTAGGATGGACCTACTTGCTATTGCCAGGGTGTCCTGTGATTTACCAGTGAACACAGAATGGTCAAACACTGGCCCAGTTCACACATATTTCTAAGCCACAGTTAATGTTAACCATAGCTAGTAAACCACAGTTAATGTTGGCACATATGACAGATGATCACTTAAATATTGGTTCATTCCATCCCTCCAATAGAGGAAACACAACCCAGAAGAAACACAACCATTCTCCATTTGTGGACTTTGGGGAATGATGGTGGCTACTTAACCAATGTCAAGGAGGAGATCAGGGTTCAGACATAACATTAAGCTATGGTTAATGTAAGTAGCAGGAAAATGATTATGAAATGCTATTCTTTTGGACAAGGCATTTGATGCTAATACTACATACTCTTTTTTTTAATTGGATGTACAGGGGTGAGCTACACCAAAATTCAGTACAGGGAAATATACATGTCTGATAAGATCTGTACAGATACCCCACTGTTGAGTGCAATCTATTGTGTGGCAACTCAGGACAGGGCCTTCTCTGTGGTGGCATCCCAGTTGTACAATTCCCTTCCTCAGAGCTATAACAGGCACTATCGGGTCACATCCACCATACATTTAAAGCACCAAGTTCTGGGAATTGTGGTTTACCCATTACAGAGCTACAATTCTCAGCACACCTAACAAACTACAGTTTCCAAGAGTCTTTGGAGGAAATCAACGTGTCTTAAATGTAAGTATGTATGTGAGCTTTATTTGGTCTTTGTACTGGTTGAGGGAGGTTGATCTGTTAAGGCCAGCTGTAATGGATGGGATGCTTGTTGTCTTTATAATATAGTTTTATTTCAACTTGGTTTTAAATTGTTATATTGCATTTTCTAGCTTTAATGTACAGGTGTTTATGTTTGTAAGCCACCCAGGGACAATATTTCATGAACGGTGGTTAAAAAAGAATAAATAAATGTATTATTTATGCAAAGTACATTAAGCACCTGAACAGATCAATCCTGGGCATGTTTACTCAGAATTAGGTCCCACTGTGCTTAATGGAGCTTGATCCAAGGTAAGCATGTATATAGGATTATAGCCTTAGTAATTGTGAGTTAGAGAAAGACAATATGCTTTTTTAGTTTGCATATGTTTACTATTATCAAGATCAGGTTTTCAACATATTTGGATTCGGCAAGAAGCAGTGTTAACTGAAGCAAACAGAAAAAGCAAGAGAATATAAGAGCTGGGACCCAGAATAAAATTAAGAATTTGGCGCATGTGAAGGCTTGTACAAATGTACGTGCTTCTCACCCTCACCAGACTCAACAGGGAGACCTCATACTGTGTCAGAAAATGTTTCTAAGCCCCCAAATCTCAAGAGTGGTTCAGTGGCCAATGCAGAAGGGCAGGCTCTCAACAGAAAGAAGGAACTTGGAAGTCCCAATATATTTATAGAACATTTGGGGCATGACTCTTTGGATCAAGACCAAGGGTATATAAAGATTGGAACCAGCTCAAAAGTTATGGCCATCATAAACAGCTGCTAAGTGAAAGCATTATTTATTTCACACTTGGGTGTGGGTGCGTGGGGGGCGAAGCTTACAAAGAGAAACCACATCATTACCAACCTTTCTTTATATAAAGCCAACTGATAGTTTAATCTGTAAAACCAACCTGTAAAATGTACATGAGACTGCACCATCCTTGGTATTTCTTTGCTGGTCTTAGCAGAAAAACCATTCACACAGAATTTTATTTTATTTTTACAGTGTCATCTTTAAAAGCCTGCTTAGTGCTGATGAAGGAGGATGTTAGACAGGAAAAACCTATCAATAGTTTACCACACACACACACACCCAATAGTTTTGTGTTTTCTGACTTGACGGGCTTATTTGAATACCAAGAAGGCTGTAGAAAGATCGTATCATAGACTTACTGCATTAATCAAGACAGAGGCAATGTTAGTCTATATTCTGGGGGGAAATGTATTTATGATGCAGAACATTTACTAGACTACTGTGGTTCTGATGGTGTAAACAACAAAAGTCAGAAACTTTTCAATCACATTCTGGGCTGTTTGGATTTGTTTAACTTTTCTGACACAGGGAGCCAATGTTATATATTTAACAGTTTTATAGCCCACTTTTCAGGCAACAAAGCAGCTTACAAACTATGCATAAACATAAATACAGTATAATTTCAAATTACACATGCCTTCTCACAAAACCCAATGACATATGTATCAAAGGAATCTGGAGCGGAACTCAGGATCCCTTTTCTACCAGTTTGCAAAGAAAGGGACGAGTAATAGATGCATTGAACTGATAAAAGAAAAGCAGGTTTATTTTAGATACTTATATTTACATAAGGAGAAGAGGTTGGGCATTCTGCTGGCTTTGTACCTCACTCTGAAGAATCATGACAGCGTGGTTAAAATGATGGTGCTCCAGAGTAGCAGAAGTCCCGTAGAGCTGAGCCAAGGCAGATCCAATCCTGGGGGGGAAATGCAACACACACAAAGGAGCCACACTGATTCTTTCCACATATCATCCAGTCCAAACCCTGGCTCAGTGCAGGATCTGCAACTACAGCATCACGAGCTGATGGTTACTGAACTTCTGCCAAAATACCTCCAGCAAAGGAGAGAAACGCTACTCTGCTTTACCACTCATGAGTTCCTCTTTCCAAAAACCCCAGCCATGCTACAGTGAACGGTGAGAGAAGAGGGAATCCCGGCTGCGCCATGGTTTAAATTTCCCTACCGGCGCTGATTGGACAGCGGGGCCACCCTTGGGTGTGTCCCTGGCCAGCGCCAGCAAGAGGGGAGCGTCAATCTCCGCACCCCGCCGGATCTCCGCAGGGTCCCCGGATGCCTGGCCGCAACGCCACCCACTGGAAAAGGTGACCAGATTTCATACCAGGTTGTGTTTTGCTACGGGGGCAGCCAGCTAGACACTATGTCCATTTTAAGCCACTGTGCTGATCACCACCATCTTACCCAAAGTTAGCAGACAACAGCAAGGCCTGTTAGCCCAATCTAGGATCCTGTACTGAAAATGTTGGAATATAGGCTACAACTCTGATCTTTTGGTGAATGCTCCTCAGAGCAGTGGTTTTAAGGAGGAGCAAATACCCAGAGTCCTACACTTTGAAGGGGTGGGGCAAAACCTTTTAGAAAACCCTGCTTGCCTCCTCTCCTGCAGTCAGTCAGCCTGCCTTGTCTTTAACTCAGCAGCATTGCACGTCCCTCCCTACAAAAACACAAACTTTTCCCCACTTAAGCCAGATCCATCTATATCAGCAGTACACCAGAACTGCCAAGCCATTTTTATACACTTGCTCAGTTCACTTAGGACATGAGGAGGAGTCAGCCGCCATTTTGTTTCAATAAGAGAGGAAAGGGAAAGACCATCACAATTTCACAGGTATTGTCTCACAGTGAAATCTCTGCAAAGTGGAAAAATATTGTTCTTCAGTCTTTTCTGCTGGCTGACGAGAAGATGATGGAGGTGGCACCAGAAAATAACTTGGCTGTTTAACAGAATATCTGCTTAAGACATGGAAAAGGTTGAAGCCTCCTCAAATGCAAACTTACTTGCCCAAAGAAAACTGCAGGCTCCAATCCTATACACACTTGTCTGAGAATCTTCCTTCATATAGTAGGCCTTTTGAGAAAATATGCATGGGATTACACAATTTCCCCCCTCTCTTCTGATCAGTAGAAGAATTTTGGTGAATGCTCCTCAGAGCAGTGGAAGAATTTCTCTCCTGTGTTGGTAACCTACTGTTGTTGCCAGCGCAACAGTAAACACAGCAGCAAAAGAAGGATTTGCATCACATCAACCCCCTTCCTTTTTCTTTAGCCAATCAAGATGGCACCATATCAATAGCATTTAGGATCAACAAAGAGAAAAGCTAAGGCAGTAATATAATCAGAGACAGGCAAGCAATGAAGGGTTTTAGAGAAATACACTGGTATTGCACAAAAGAAATGGGGGGAACCAGTCTCTGATTCACAAGAACAATATGCAGACACTGGGCTGCCTCACACTGTGTCACAAGTGTCACCCCAGTTTGTGTAGTATTAGCAGTATTCTCACTGTACCTGTTGCATCTAGTGATAGGCCATTTTAAAAGTTGAAATTGATTTTTAAAAATACATCTGCGCTCTTCTGTGTTCCAAAAACATCTAGTAGGGTTAGCTCTGGTTTCAGCTGAACGTAAGATTGGAAAAGACTTGGATTACAATTACAGTGATTTGATTGAGGGCCCTGCTCCCAGGAAGCCTCAAAAGAGTTCATTTCATTAAAAAGGGTAGTAGACAATTGACTCTTAAATGATTAATCACTATACTCTTTATTTATCAGTGAACTGGATATCACCAATTCACCATATGTGCCTCCTACCATATCATCTTACAATTTTCTTTTGTGAGACAGGGGGTTGCATTTGTTTACATAAGAGTATCACATACGGAGCTAATGGCTTGTTTCTTTTTTATTTATGATTTATAGTCATGTTATTACAGTGCTGTGTTGATGTACTGCATGAGGTAATATTCTCCACTCCAGTTACAATAAAAATTGGCCACAATAAATGCATTATGAGATATTTATCCATACTTTCATTGCAGTTTCTTGTATAGAATTAAGTGACGTGTTATTGTGCCTGACTTGCTTACAATCCTTTAAGGGGCCTCAAATGATTCTCTTGCCCACGACCCCCAAAACCCTAGGGTCACCTCGGAATGACTTTCCTAAAGTAGCTCCTGTTTGATATACAACAGAAATGCTCTCTTGGACCACAGGTGCTTTATATACTCTTATTATAATAAATGAAGTTTTCTACATAAAGGAGAGTTGTATACATGTAGGGCACATACATTAAAAGATGCACAAAATATACAGTCATAAATCATATATATCCACGCACACTTTTAGGGTGGATGCAGCAATTACCTTTGTTTTGTGTAAAGATACTATTAGTAATATGTAAGCAAAATTTGCAAAAGGGAGGCTAGACATACAAAAAGTCTAGTGCCAATTACAACTTAATTCTTAAATGTAAGCAGCAGCATATAGTAACAAACATGCTACAGTGAACAAGAAAATAGAATGGCATGAAAATGTAGCACCATCAGCACCATGTATATCTACTCAAAAGTAACTTACACTGAATTCAATGGGGCTTACTCCTAGGTAAGCATGTACAGGACTGCAGCCTAACAGTGCAATCGCAAGCATGTTTACTTTGAAGTAGAGACGGGGGAATATTTGGTTTGTTCGCATTTTAACCTATTTAATTCACACTTCCTGAAGCAACGCACAAACTGAAACACAGCTGTCTCTTGAAATTCACATGTCTACAAATTTTGCAGTGCTGTTCTCCAACCCAGAAATATGGGCAAACGTGTGTAAATTAGGGGACAGTGTGCATAAAAATGCACGTTTGTGAAAACGTTAAACGAAAGTGCACCATATTAAGGAAAATTGCTTGCAAAATGTGTTTATTAGTGAAAATTGTACAGAAATGTGTTTATTAGGAGAAATGGTGACGTATTTTCATTAGGACTTTTTAAGATTCACAAACGGATGTTAAAATACGTTGAACTGAACCTAACACTGGAAAAAGGAAAAACTGAGAGTAACTGAAATTTGCAGATGCATCCATTGCTATTTTGACTTAAGCCCAACTATATTCATGGAGCTTACTCCCTAGTAAGCATGTTTAGGATTGCCTTCTAAAGTATGGGTACTACGATCTCTCTCTCTCTCTCTCTCTCTCTCTCTATATATATACATATATATAGTAAGTGTGTGTGTGTGTGTTGCACATCATTTAAAATGCTAAGTTCAACCATTAAAGGAAAACTATGAAAACTAATTTAAAAAGTGAGAATTGTTCGAAGGTGAAAAGCAATGGAATTGGTCTGTCACAATAGATTAATGCATGCAAGCATTTCACTTCTGGGATGCAGCCTTAAGCGAAAAGATGGGGTTTGTCGTGGTAGTGGTGTTTTTTTAAAAAAAGAAATGAGTATAACAGATTATGCTAGGAAGGAATGGGGGTGGGTGGGTAAGGAGTCTCCTAGGAGCTTATACTACAAAGCTGCCCCATACTGATATTTAATCACCATGGGGCAGCTGTATTGGGGTGGGGTGGGGTGGGGTAGAATGACTGGGAACCATAATCCCCCAGAGAAAGCCATGCTGGGATGTATTAACAGAGCAATTTCGGGGAGCTGTGATGCTGTTTTCAATCACATCCCTCTTGATCTTTCATCACACTCAACCCTGGCACTTAAAAATAATGTTAGATTTGATTTTAGGAATGAGCGCATGACAATAAATTGTGGAAGTTACAAGTCCTACAGCTGAAGCACTTGACGTGCTATGTCATGATGTGCCTTTTGTTTAAACTCTGCAGCGATTTCCACAGTATTATAGGAAGACTGTAAGCTCTCTAGACAAGCACAAGGGACAGCAAACAACAAACGATAGCCTTTGATTGATGGGTTGGTTTCCTCTTTAAGATACCTTCCTTCTTTTCTTTTGAAAAGGCAAATTGTGCATCATCCCCACAGAAAAAAAACAGGACAGGCTAAACAGGGTTTTGTTTTGCTTTTTAAAGTCAGGTTGTCTGAGCAATGATTTATTAATCTTTAATCTACCAGGGCATCTTGACAATTCAAAGGCCAGTTCACATGCAGCTTTCTCCTTCACGTAGAAACACAAGCATGTACATCTTCACATATTTATTCTAGGCTCCAGCCACTTATGAAAAGGCTCTTAAGCCTGGCCATAGGCTTGCCATATTTAGAAGAGCAAAAAAGAGGACACATTTGCCTACTTCTTCTTTTAACTATGGATCACTATGATGACACTACCCATTAAAAAAAAGGATGTGTCCTGGAAAAAGAAGACATATGGCAACCCTAACTGGTTGCATTTAAACTAGCCTTTCACTGTCGAATAACAGGACTGGGGCAAAACTTTTGCTGCCTGAGAAAGAGAATCAAATGGTGCCTCCCAAATCGATGCACACAGACTCCAAGGGTCATCCCACAAGCACCTCTTCCTCTCCCTGGCAGTAAAAGCGCAATAATAGTATTGTTATAGATTTATAGGTGCTACAAAAGTAATTAAGGTTTGTAGTGTCAAAGCTAATTTCAATGGAGGCAATAGCCAGACTCATGTGTATTTAAGATGCCTGTTTGCTGCTGTTAATCCCCTGGAACTAGCATATGCAAAGAGTTAATTGATTTAGGCAAACTTCCTGACTTGTGTATCAGCCACTACCTTTAATTCTAGGCCATCAACATGTGTAAAAGCTAATTTCCTTTGGGGTAATGTCCCATTAGCAGGTCAAAATCCAGTCATAGTCGCAAGCACCACAGAAAATGAGGAGGAATAAAATAAAATAAAATAAAATACTATTATCTATTTCTGGTTCCTCCTACAGCAACCATTTGGGTGGAGGGACATTTTTAAAATGCAACACCTTTCCGGTTGCCTTACTATTTCCCATGGTTTAAAAGAGCAGAATGTAAGCATGAATTGGTGTGGCGGATTTACTTAAACTGTACCTCACCTTTCAATCCAGTAGTAACCTTGGCTTATATAAAATACTGTGTCTAATGTAGGGTAGGATCAAGCTACAACAACAGGCTAGTGAAAGGGCAGATACTGTATATGCAAGCCCTCGCACTTACCCAGGCAATTGATACAGTGGTACCTCGGGTTAAGAACTTAATTCGTTCCGAAGGTCCGTTCTTAACCTGAAACTGTTCTTAACCTGAGGTACAACTTTAGCTAATGGGGCCTTCTGCTGCCGCTGCACCGCCATTGCACATTTTCTGCTCTCATCCTGAAGCAAAGTTCTTAACCTGAGGTATTATTTCTGGGTTAGCGGAGTCTGTAACCTGAAGCGTCTGTAACCTGAGGTACCACTGTACCAGCCACCCTTTCTTAACATGTTGTGCCCTTTGCATGTTGGCAAACTAAAGTGGTACCCGGGTTACAAACCCCTTGGGTTATAAACACTTCGGGTTACAGACTCCGCTAACCTGGAAGCAGTACCTCAGGTTAAGAACTTTACCTCAGGATGAGAAAGGAAATCGTGTGGCAGCAGCAGCGGGAAGCACCATTAGTGAAAGCGCGCCTCAGGTTAAGAACGGTTTCAGGTTAAGAACGGACCTCTGGAACGAATTAAGTTCGTAACCAGAGGTACCACTGTACAACTTTTGACTTGCTGGAGTTAAGTGCCTGGCCTGCTGTTGAGCTGGGCTGTGGGCAGCTGATTCAGCTCCAAGCGATCCACTGCTTTTGTGGATTGCCAGCTCACTGTCCTGCAAAATGGACCGCGGAGGACATAGCAAAAAACCTTCCGACCCATAAACTGGAGTAAGAGCTACAGGGATATTACAAATAAGAGGCATCTCCCCCCCGCGTTTTGTAGTAATATGTTCATATTAGCCCAGAAGGACCCCGTTTCTGAAAGCACCTGTTTCTGTTTTGAATGCAATCAGCTATGTTTCTTTTAATATTGCCTGAAAATCTGCATAGCTGCAAAACAGAACCAAGAAAGACAGATGGGGAATTTTCTAATGCTCTCCATTTTGGCATACGCAGGTATGTAAATGAATGTGGTATTCCAAGAGTGGAACAACCAGATTCTGTGTCATGGTTTTTATACAAGGCAGAAATTTACACGGATCAAGCCAAATCAACAGCATGATGCCAAAGTGATTTAAAGTTGTCGGGGAGGTTTGGGGGGGGGGAGGGAAGAATAGGAAATTATTTGGGTGAATAGTCTCTCTTAAAGGCAAGCATAAAAATACTTTGCTGTGCAAGGCAACTTAAAATCAATGCTTTCTTCTGCATTCTTCTTCTAATACATGTAAGGAAAACAAAGAATTAAGAAAGAAGTAACATACTTTGCTTGAAAGGCATTGTTTGTTCCTCTGTGGTCAAGGTCATGGCACAAACATCCCACAATCAACGCTAAAATTTCAATTTCTGTCAGAATCTCCTGAAATCCTGCTGTCTGAAAACAGGGGAAACAAATATTGATGATGTCAGTAACTTCAGTCATCCATGATGCCACTAAAAATTAAAACTGGTACGTAATAGGAAAACGTACAGAGATTGACTTCTTTATTTCTTAGACTATTTTATGCCCCCTTTCGGAGTTAAAACCTTTACAATGTAATTAAAATAAAATACATAAAATATGAAACAATTCATAAAAAATAAAAAGAATAAAACAAAACAAGCATTCAGACAAATATTCAAAGTTCGGCCCCCCCCCCCACATGGAGCTGATCTTTGGAAGACTCTCAGTGAAAGGATAATTTGATTGAATCTGGGAACAGGTTTAGGAAGCAGGGCATAACTTCCCCACTTCAAAACTGTTTAGCTACCCTTCTTGGCGTATGTAAACAAAACAAGTCAGCTAAAACAACGTTCATTTTCCCATTTTAAACTTTGGAAGTGCTTAATACAGGGCAAGAGCTAAAAGCACTTCTGAACTTTCATTTTCGAAAACAAGTAAGCACGCTGATGAACGTGAATTGCAACAATTTCTTTTTCTTGGACAAACAAGTTTGTTTTGATTCATTCATTTATTTGCTTATTTATTTAAATTTTATCTGACGATCACAGGGCCATTCGCAACATAAATATTGTAGTCTACATACTTTTGTGCAGTTGTTCTGTTCTAGAAAAAGTAATCTAAATGTAAGATTTAACGTAATTTCCATAAGAAAAAGAAAGCTAGAATAAGCAGGGTTTTAAAACCCGTTTTTAAAAAACTGTATCTATCTATCTATCTATCATCTATCTATCTATATCAATAGACAAAGAGTGCCACAGAAGTGGAACCACCACTGAGAAGGCCCTTTCTCTCTCTCGAATGCTTCCCTGTTACGCCCAATTTACTGTTCTGAGCTTTGGAACCCATGAATGTGGATTCACAGTGCAAATAAAGCACCAGCCTTGTCTTTGCCAGTAATATACTTGCTCATACATCACAATATTGCCAAAGTGCAATTTAAAAAATAATAAATGCCTCAATTTCATCAGACACTGTGCTTTTCTGATGACATTGTAACCAGGAAGCCAGTTGGCCAAATTTACCAACTGGTCTCGCATCAGTAACTGGGCCATGGAGCAGGAAGCTTTCCATCTGGTGTGGTCATGTAGTACACAGCTATCATGTTAAGAATGCCATAAGGGAAACAGTAAAGGAAGGGAAGCAGAATTAGCCATCTTCGATGCAGTATTTTGTTACTGCAATCTCCTTGCTGATCCTGTAAAAGTCTTTTATTTTTATTTTCTCATTTATACCACCCCCATCTGCCTGGTTCTCCCCAATCACTCTTGTACGAGGCCTCACTATGCAGAGATAGTTGGGCATGGGATCAAGAAGGAACCTTCTTCACCGGTGCTGATGCAAGCCTCTCCCTCACCCCGGGTCTATGCTTTAAGACTTCAGGTTGTCCTTGCCTTTGGGTACCGGGAAGGCAGTAATGGCTGGTGCTGTTGTCCTGGAGGAGAACAGCCTCTTTGTGGTGCAGGAAGCAATGGTGTAGAAAGAGGACACCAAGCCCCCAAGAACTTTTCAAGCTTGCATCCCAGCCAGGGATGCAGTAACAAGCTTTCCTTTATTTTCGCTTCCCTCCCCACCCCTACCCTCAATGGTAACTGGGGCAGATGTGAACCATGATCCAAAATATCATGGTCAGCAGGTTGGGGAAGGCTGATTTAGAGGCTTTTGTTGTCCTCAGTAGTGTAGTGTGGGCTGCCGGTGCCCAGGGCAAGTGTTGTGCCGCCCTAGTGGACCGGGCAGCTGGGGTGAGGGTGCATGCAGAGGGTGAACTGAGCCCACCTCCAACAGGCTCCTTGCCCACCACCTCCACCCACCTGCCCACTAGACCAACCCGCCTGCTGCTGTGCCTCGGCTACCAGGGCTCCATGCCTGTCGTGGGGGTGCCTGATTGCGCCCCCTCAAAATGTGTGCCCGGGGCCACAGCCCCCCTGGCTCCCCCTCTGGTTATCCTCAGTGCCCCATTCTATCCAGCACATGGAACAGCATGTTTCTTCTCTACAGCTCTGGATAATGGGACTATGCCGCATCTTTCGGTGCTAGTTTCCCCCAGTTAAACTATGTTTAGCTATGTACATTATCCTGAGCTCCTTGGACAAAAGGTACGTTAAAAACACAGTAACGAATAAGTAGTGCTGACCTACTTTGCTAAGATGGTGGAACATAACAGGTACGCTTGCAGAGCCAGCATAATGCAGCAAACCATTGCAATGTAATTTGATCCTTTTTTATTTTCTTTTTAATCACCCCCTAATCCTTACTATCTGAAGCTCTATGTGCCACTAAATCAGCTCATAGGATCAGGCTATAATTTATTAATTTTTGCTTTCAGTACAGATTTTATTTGTAAAATAAATAAAATTGTGTGCAAACTGGACGTTTCGTGTCATAATTAAAGAAGGACATTGGCTAAAAGCAGACACAACTCTTAAAGAATAAATTCAGCTGTAGTTGATAAAAAAAGAAATCTTGTAATAAAGTAGGTAAAAATTATTACAAAAGCATTGTTTTCAGTGTATGCTGTGAGGGCAGGAAAATTAACTGCTTAGTAAGGCACTAGACAAGTGATTATGTTTCCCTTTGCTTTTAAAAACTGAAACATGTAAAGGAAAATGCACAGTATAAGATGATAGGAGAGCAAAATTTATTTTCGCCCCAAAATAAATGACCTTAACTCACAAGTGCCAGAGTCTAAAGTGAGTTATGGAGATCATTTTTTCATGTGAGGAAATTAATTGCATCATACCTGGTCTGCTTTTATGTGCTTTGTTGTTAGCACACTGCATTTATGTATAATTATTTGCTATATTTATGAGTTGTGGAAAGTAAAATAAAATGTTGAAGAGTATCTGAAGAAATATGACTGTAAAACAAAAACACACACAAAAAATTGGGCTGATCTTAAGGTTGATCCTACAGTCAAAATTCCTTACTCAAACGAGTAGTCTCATTACAATCAATGAAAGCAGTCATGGGAGTTAAAATGATGGATGCGTAGGTTGCAGCACCAGGTCTGTAGCTCTCAAAGGCCAAGTCATACAGGGGTAACAGTATAAATCACGGAACGTATAAAAGGACTGCAGAGCTGTGAAGTTATTTTAAAACTTTAATGCTGCATTGCATAGCAGGACTCCCTGATGGAATGAAAACACTCACAGCCATACACAGCTTAGGCTGAAACTGTGTTTTTGAAAACTGTGCATTCCTATTCACTCTTTGTAAAAGAATTTAGTGGTTCCCCCACTTTGGGTGCTAGGAAAGTATGAATAGTTCTGTTGATGCCATGTAACAGACTGGACAAAACAAGTCCATGTGGTATAAGTTGCCACAAATTTAGCTTTAATAGCAGCAAACCATTGTGAACATTAAGGGTAACGTGCATGGGGAATTGAACCTTTCTCCCAATCAACGTGGCTTGGTAATCCAAACCTAAGAAGTCCAGCACCATAAACCTAAACGAATTGCCACTGTTTGAAGGAAGCCACCATTCTACGTGGTAGTGGGATCAGAGCCTCACAGCAAGGAGGAAGTTAAGCCAGGGATGAGAAACCTGCAGCCTTCTAGATGTCCCAACAGCCTCAGACTCCATTTTCTGCCAACCTAGCAGTTTGAAAGCACACCAGTGCAAGTAGATAAATAGGTACCGCTGCAGCGGGAAGGTAAACAGCGTTTCCGTGCCCCCTCGGCCTGAAAGGCGAGATGAGTGCCGCACCCCATAGTCACCTTTGACTGGACTTAACCGGATGGAGGTAATTTACCTTCTACCTTTACTTCAAAACATGGACATGCAGAATGCACTAATTAAAATTTTTAAAGCAACAAGAAATTATTAAAACCCTATATTTTATTTTTGGCCTAGGCCATTAGAAATAAGTTCTCATGATGGTACTCTGATTTTCCTTTCTTCAACTTAGTAACCTCAAATATAACCTGGGATTCCAGGCTCAGTGATGTATCTAAAAGCGTCTTTGAAGTACAAACTTAAGTGATTCCATAGCAGTCCTACCAGAGCAGAAATTTAGTATATAAATCATATAGATAAATACAAATTCAGTAGTGATAGCTTTATATTTATCCCTTGATCACAAAGTCTGCTTATCATTACTTCCATTTAATCTTTGATTTACATACTGAATATATGTTCAGTTTCCAAAAAATGGAAGCAATATTGGAATCAATTGTAACTTTGCATAGTATTGGGCTATAAAACAGCACAGAGTTAGACTAGATGACCCTCCTGGTCTTTCCAAGCAACATAATCTTTTATTTCTATAATATATCTTACTGAGATCAGTTTTCTATAAATGCTAAAACTTGGGGGTGCATTCAGACTTGGGGATTTTTTGTGTTAGTTTTCCTGGTTATAATGCTAGTGCTTCTGTCCTGGTTTCTAATGTTCATTTTATACTGCATTACCTGTTGTGTTACAGAACTGTGGCTTTGAGATCAAAGTATCTCCAAGTCACACAAAATTTCATTTACACCAGTGGGCATGGTGTGACACAACAGCAGACCTCATCGGACATGTCACCACATTTTGTGTGCAGGCGTGCTTCTGTTTCTCCTCGATTCCCCCATGAAACAGCAGGAAAGAACAGTATGCCAGAATACCACCCCAAATTACATCATGTGAGTGCGGGCGACGTGATCCATGAAAACTGTGGGGAAATTACGCTGCAAAACTCCCACAATTTCCCAGGTTAACAGGGTTGCAAACATTTATTTTCTGGAAGCAATTAACCTGGAAATGAGTGCAAAACTTCAGTTAAGAGTCCACTAGATTTCCAGGAGGGGCATTTATGTTGTGTGAAAAATCACATCAAAAAAACACAAAGATTATCAGGGAAGGAAACTTGAGAGGAAACAGAATAAAGTGCTGTCTGAGTGGAGCCTAGGTTAGGTGCCCAGTATCATGTAATGTACTTAGTAGGAAGTAGGAAGAAGTATTAGTAGGAGGAAGCATTAATTCATTAAAAAGAAACACACATTCTTTTCTCCCTTGCTATCTATTATTCATTATCCTTCTGTCTCTCTGAACTTGACCACACTGACATCCCCAACATCGTTTTTAAACTTGTAAGATCCACGTTTAAAGATATATAAATAAATAAAAACCAAATAACGTGTCAGTGTGTTTACTGTAATAGCCAGTAATAAAAGTGCTGAACTGCAGCTCTTCAGCATAACCTCATTGACAGTATTACTATAAAATCTAAGATAATAATATACGTGTGTCCCCCCACACATTACCAGTAAGTTGTATAAGATTATTACATTCCATAAGGAGCTGTGTAATGCTTAGGAAGAAAAATGAGCAGAATGGCAAAATATGTGCTTATATTTCAAGGTGTCTTTACTTAAAAGTGTCTATTGTTCTGGAGTTTACTTACATCATTACCACATGTAAGAACAATGCTAATGGAATGGCCATTTATGAGTACAAACTGTAAAGGGAAAAGTGATTCTTCTAGAAAAACATTACACAATGTGTGTATCAGTCACATATAAATTTATCCTTTGGCCTTTTACGTTTGGTCTTGTACTTTTAAACTCATTGGGACTGTCAGAAATCTGATGCATACTCTGTATACTTTTTGCGTAATTAAACATTCTGTTCAATCTAGGTTATTTTAACCGCAAACAACCAAATTGCTAGTCTTTATTCAGGCTTTCAAAAGAGTGATAATAGTTGCATGTAGTGGAATGTGGCAGGATCTGTTCCTCCCCTATGCACATTCATTAGAACATCAATAGAGGTTCTTCATGTATGGCTGTACATGGGATTGGCAGGGTTGAAGGGCTTTACAGATATTTCAATAAACATACATAGGTTGGGGGGGGGGTGGATCCTTCCATTGAATTTTGGTCCCACCAGCAGCTAAGGTCATTATCCCATTCTGAACACTTGAAAAAGCTTAGGTAGCATTAGAATGAATAATTCCGAACCCTTCTGGACAACATGATATTAGTCTCAATTTCACTTTTTAACATATCTTCAACTCTAAATGCTGACTAGCCAGAAGCGCAACTGTGCTAAGTCTGTTGAGAGAAAACATCAGGCCCATGCAGAGCTTTGTCTGAGGCCCAGGGTGGGAGTCTTTTTAGAATAAAGTTATGAACTAAAAGACAAAAAGAGAAGACGTTGCCAGTCCCTGGTGGGGCCCCCTGTTTGGCTTAGCCCTCTGAAGCTCTGGGCAAGTGTACCCAGCTTCCCCGCCCCCTCCAGCTGTTGCACGGGCCTGGAAAACACCAGAGAATCCTTAAAATCAATACACTTATCATTGTATGAGCATTTTGTAGGCAAAACCTACTTCATCAAATGCATAAATGTGGACTGTTATGTACTGAAGTTCTCACCCTGGGCCAGCAGGGGGATACTGTAGATAGTTCAGGTCCACCTATGCAAATAAGGGGTCGAAAGTGACGTTCAGTGATTGGATAGTTACAGAAAATGGTTACTGTTGCGTTCTAGTGGAGCTCTATATAAGCAGGCTGGCTGAACCCTTCAGCTCAGTTCTGTTCTGGCCTGTGAATAAACAAGAGCTATTTGAAGAATCACTGCGTCGTCTGATATGTTCACCCACATCTTAACACGGACAGTAGAAGAGGTGTGTCAACTGTGAGATTAAAAGATAAAAGGAGCAGATCCAGTCACTTGAAGTGAAAGAATCCCACAGATGTAGAACGGCGCAGGCACGTGCACCCTTGGTGTGCCAGACAGAACTGCACAACGCTGCGTGCCACACAATGCTGTCGCTGTGACAGGAATAATACTTATGATTGGACTTGTCCGACGTTGTGTCATTGTATTTTAAAAGCAGCCACAAGAGGGCTCCCATTTTGATTAGAGTAGCAACACTGGTGGAGAGCCCTTCCCCTGAACAATATTCCCTTTGAAACTTCTATTAACCCTGGAAGGTGAAACGCAAGTGCCTATATTGTGTCCATCTTTCTTCTGAAAGGGAGCTACCAGCAGCCGGACTGGTGGAGATTCAGAACAGCGAAGTGGCACAGAAGTACCGCTAGTACCACAGCTCCAATCCAATTCCCACCGGCAACCTGCTCCTTCTGAGTTAACATTAAAATGGTGGGATCTTACCACATCTGTTTGGGACCTTAAACATTTACAGACTTTGTTGAAACCAAGGAGAACAGCACCAGTCTGTCAATGCATTTTCAATTTTCTACTATATTTTTATTTATTTTTTATTGTAATGAGCTTAAGGTCAGAAATCTCTCAAATGAAATGTTCAACCCTTGGTTTCTATGTTTGCTGTGCTTAACATTCAAGTAGTGTCAATACTTCTCTTTTAGACTAGTCAGTCTGTCTTGTGTAGATCTGTATAATACATTTTTTTGGCATATATCATGTTGGTGGATATGGAAGAGAATTGACTCAAAAGAGCATGAGAGTAAATGCAGAAGGGAACAGAATTTGTTCTCTGTTCATGGCGAGTAGCCTGTGATCTGTATACCAATGGAGGCCTTTCATAAGATTGCTTCCAGGGCAAAGGCTTTAACTACGGACTTTATCTGCTATTGCTGTCCTCTAGTAGGCCTAACACGTCACATTATTCACACTTCAAAAAGTATGCATAGTTTTATTTTGAAGGAAACTGCAGCTGTGCAAGACCCTGATCCACCAGCTATGGTTTATTATACACATTCCACCAAAACTTGTGGCCAGTGAAGTCAGGATAAAAGTTTATATGGAAGCAGACTTTCAATTCCATCATGTACATGTTTACTGAGATAAAAGTGTCATTGTGCTCACTGCAGCTGACTCCCAGGTAAGTGTGCACAAGATTTCAAGTGTGCCTAAAACTGAATGCTCAGTATTATTGCAGCACTAGGTGTTTCTTTTCCATCAAGATGGAGCGCTACAAGTCATTCCCATAACTAAAAGTATCTTAGTTGAATATGTAAATACACACATATTCTAGAGTCGCTTCTGGAGTCTCACATCTGACTAAGAACTACACAGTGGTACCTCGGTTTACGAACTTAATCCATTCCATAAGTCCGTTCTTAAACCAAAACCATTCTTAAACCGAGGTGCACTTTCCCTAATGAGGCCTCCCACTGCCGGTGCTCTTCCACCATTCGGCTTCTATTCTTAGACCGAGGTAAAGTTTGCAATCCGGGACACTACTTCTGGTTTTGCGAGTTGCAAACTGAATAGTTCGTACACAGGGCTGTTCTTAAACCGAGGTACCACTGTAGTGACATTCCAACAAAATCCTTTTAAGGCCTAATTCATATAACCATTTGCAACTGTACAGGGACTTTTAGTGAACTTTAGGCAACCATCTCATGACAGGGATGTGTGCGTATTCCATTTTTATGAATGGGGTCATCATGCAACCTACAAAGGTGGAAGAAGGAAGGGTTGTTGCATAGCAAGCCATTCACAATGACAGATTCCCCATGACTCTCTGCCAGTGGGGGATAGTGCCTTGTTGTAGAGAAGAAAAGGTCATGTGAATTTGCTCTAAGAGTTGACACATAAGCAGTGCAGGCTGAGATTTGGGAAACAGTTGTTTGGGAAATAGCTCGCATTTGGCAGTGTTTTGACAATTAGCTGTGCAGATATTCACAGATCCACAGCCAACAGATAGACGTTTTAACCCTATCAAAGCAAAACAACAACAACAAAGACCCGACACTTTCCAAACAATTGCAATTCCATTTGATCCTGCTGTTTGGTAGTTATTCAATCCAGATGAAAAGAAGCTGTTTCATCAAACGATAAAACATGCTGTCATACCTCACCAGCTCCAGAAAGAAACCTAAAACAATTCTGGCCTTTGAGCTCCACCTAGCGGAAGTCTTGCATTAAGGTCTGTATTGTTATGAGCAAAAGCGGCAGCACAAATGTGAAAGCATTCATCAGAACAGTTATCAAGCAGGTTTTGATTTTTATGTAGCAACGAAATATAAAAATGAAAACCTTCAAATAATTTATCTGGGTTGTCAAACATGATGATGGATCAGCTTAAAGTGCACAGATGAGCAGACTGGGGGCACAATGCCATGATTTAAGTGCAAATGTACATGTGTATGTTTTATTAAATGTGGATGTCTAAGGGGAAGTGGGGAATTGACAGCTGGGAAGGACCATCAACTCCAAACTTATTCAGTGAGTGAGGCCTCATATTGTCAAGGTGTCCCTGCTGGCAATTTGTCTACATTAAAAAAAACTGAAGGTATGTGATCAGCACCTTGCATAAATGTGATGTGGAAGTAATAATTCTCGGTGTCTTGGTTAAATTTTCTTATGCCTTCCCCAAAGCCAAAGGAAATTGTTTGCCTGTCTTCATGAAGCTGGTTGTAAACACCTGCCACCGCTAAGAAATTTTGGCACCCTAGAATAAAATGTT
Organism: Podarcis gaigeae; assembly: GCF_964106915.1. Classification (NCBI taxonomy): domain Eukaryota; kingdom Metazoa; phylum Chordata; class Lepidosauria; order Squamata; family Lacertidae; genus Podarcis; species Podarcis gaigeae. The sequence continues at coordinate 114,633,022 of NC_139678.1, read as the reverse complement.
AAAATAGCATACTCTCTTGTCCTCCCATTACATCCTTGAACCCCTGAACCTAGCAGCTCTTCTTAACCAGTTCAACCCAGGTTTCCCTCCTTCGTCACCTCTTTCCTTCACCTGAAATGTCCAGTTTACCTGTATCCTTTAACTGTTTCCCTACCACCATAATATAAAGGCTCCTGTTGGCAGCTGCAGCTTACCAGTTAAAGATTCCAGTTTCGGATAAACTGGAATGCTCACTTTACTATTCCCACTGAAGTTTCTTTGCCAGCTGCCTGGTCCTTCCTTACACTTGATTAGCAGCTCAGCGCTCTTTGGGGGATTAAAGTACGGAAATCTTCAGTCCCATTTAAATTCATGCATCTTAAATTCTATGGTTACATGCCCAAGTCCTAATTTCCTCAATGGGAGCAACACGCTGAACTTTCTCTGGATTGCAGGCACATTGGCAGAGTGGGGATTTTATGAAGCAATGACTTCTAGGTACGCTCTCTCTCTCTTTCTATATATATACCGTATTTTTTGCTCTATAAGACTCACTTTTTCCCTCCTAAAAAGTAAGGGGAAATGTGTGTGCGTCTTATGGAGCGAATGCAGGCTGCGCAGCTATCACAGAAGCCAGAACAGCAAGAGGGATTGCTGCTTTCGCTGCGCAGTGATCCCTCTTGCTGTTCTGGCTTCTGGGATTCAGAATATTTTTTTTCTTGTTTTCCTCCTCCAAAAACTAGGTGCGTCTTGAGGTCTGGTGCATCTTATAGAGCGAAAAATATGGTGTATATATATATATGTGTGTGTGTGTATAAACATGAGCTGGCACACACTGAAAGCGTGCCTCCAGTTGTGGTACAGGACCATTCGGTAATTTTTCCTCACTGTCAAAAGCCACCTACACATTATATACATATATATATGTGTGTGTGTGTGTGTTTTTTTTGTGTGTGTGTGTGTGTGTGTGTGTGTGTGTAAAACCCATTCTTTTAAGATTAGGTTCTATAACAACAAGGTCAGCATCATACAACTGCCATCTGTGGTTCCATTCCTTCACCGTGCTCAAACCCTGTCAAATGTTGCCAAATAAGCGCTGCCAAATTAGGTATCAAATTAGGACCCTTTATTCTCTTGGGCGCTTACATCTCAATATTTTTTTTTTAATGCCGTATTAGCAAGGGGAAGAGGAAACAAATGTTCGGACAACAACGTGGATAGTATCATAAGATGCCTGCCACTCAGGATACTCACAGTTAACATGGCAAACATGAGCTGGCACACATTGAAAGCGTGCCTCCAGTTGTGGTACAGGACCATTCGGTAATTTTTCCTCACTGTCAAAAGCCACCTACACAACGTCTGAAATGGAAAAGTACAAATCGCATCAGGGACACTTAACATGGACAAATGGGCACAACCACCGCCAAAACCAAAGCAGCGCCGATTATCTTTGCACAACAGATGGTTACCTCATAGTCAATTTTAAATTTCTGCACCATTCCAAGCTCCATGAACATCCGGAGGGCTGCAGTTATCATGGCGTCCGTGTCGAGGGAGAAGTCATCAAAATGGATGTTGTCTATGCCAAGCTCTGACACAAGTGGAATGTTTGCTGCCTGGAATTACCCAAAGACAATGAGAAAATTTCTCACGCGCAGCTCAGGCTCTTTCTAGCCGCACTTTCTTAGAACAAATGTTTCCCAAATCCATTTAGACAACCTAGAAATGGCAGTTGCAAAATGTATGGTGGAAATCTAGGAAGGGAGAGAAAACTACAAACTGGAAGTGCAATCCCTCTAGTATCAAAACTGCAACAAGATCCATTCTGTTAAATCTGGGATGGGAAACCTGTGGTCCTCTAGATGTTGTTGCATTCCGTCTTGCAGCATGGCCAATGCTGAGGGATGGCAGGTGTTTTAGTCTAACAACCCCTGGAGGGCCACATGTTCTCCATGACTTAAATGGAGACTGCCTAGAAACTTCACTGAAATAGCATTTGGACAAATGGCTGTGTATGTATATGACCTATGTATGCTCAGCAGAATAAATATGTCCTGATTCACAGGTTATGTTTTATGAATGCTGCTCCACCCCCTACAAAAGTCACGTGTAAAGTAGTCCTGAGCTAGCTCTACAGCAGCTGCAATGGATTTGCATTACAAGACAAACTTGAAGAAACACGTAAACGTAATAGGTTATATAACAACAATGGCAAAGTTGACCACCAAGTCCAGTATGTACAAAATGCGATTCCTTTCTAATTTCTTCATCTTCTCTTGTATTTTTCTATCTGACGTATTCCTTAGAACAGTACCATGAAACAGTCTTGTAAGTGTCTAATGAAGATGATAAGGTTGGTAGACATAAGAAACTGGCACTGGTAGATGCTGGCACAGGTAGAAAGGACAAGGATTCCTGGATATTCCCCTGTTTCGCCCCAAAGGGCTTCATCAGCTGTGTGTAGTTCCTTACTGTATATAACAGCTACATGGATCCTATTCATGATAAATTCGTGTTTTCCCCCAATTTTTTTTATTGATTTTCCAGAATTTTAAAACAAACAAACATAAATCTTAACTGTACTTACCTATTCGGGATAGATTCTTAGTCAAATAAGGTCTACCAACCTTATGATCTTCATTAGACACAAGACTATTTCATGGTACTCTTCTAAGGAATACATCAGATAGAAAAATACATGAGAAAATGAAGAAATTAGAAATGAATGTACTACGGGACTGACAAAAAAGAATCGCATTTTGTAGATACCTGTACTGGACTTGGTGGTCAACCGAATAAGCTACATTTTAATATGTTGTCACCATGTTGATTTTGACATTATGAGAAGCTGTATCTAATTTTGAGAAGTAGTTTCCACTAAATAACTTTACAATTGTTATTATACAGCCTATTACCTTTATGTGTTTTTTCAAGTGGATTTGCGTAATATAGGCATTCTAGTGGTTTTGATTACGAGACGAAGTGGCAATTCTAAACCTTGGGAGTTAAGTGGCGAAGGCGAATTTCAGAGTCTTTAAAATGCTCGTCTTTCCAAAGTTGCATCAAACACACCCTTGGCAAATCCACACATGAAGATATTTGGGTATAGCACTGGCATGGATTGTATGAAACTCCATGTGACTGCAGTGCAGTTTTGAAAGTTACATACCAGGGCTGGCAACAGATTCGAAAGTTAAAAACCAGCACGTGCCATCACTTTCACAGCTGGCTGGAAGTGCTTGCTTGTCATATCTGCGAGGGCAACCACCCAGGAAGGTTGAATAATCTGTAGATTGGAATATGGTCTGTGCAACTTTCCTGACTTCCAAGCATACAGAGCAGGTAACTGACAGTGATTGTCTGTACTGTCCAGAGCTACTCTGAGGCAACGAGTGTGGTAAAAAAAAATTGGTAATAAAATGCTCATATCGGAAGTATGAATTTTCTTGGTGCTGTAGCTTGAATAAAACTATCAGGATTTTTCAGGTGGATAAATAACAATATATAACCATTTGATCATAAACTGATGAACAAAACAAGTCAAAGACTTTTTTTTTTAATGACAGGCTTTATATTTATGAAGTTTTACCACCCTATGTTTAAAAAGAAGTGCCATAGTCCAAAATAATCACTGAATTAATAGCCAAGAGGTAACATTTGTATAAAATAACCATTTGCTTTACAGCAGCAGTAAAAGGAATGGCAGAATTATGTACGAAGGTTGGAAAGCAATTTGAATAATGCAGAAAAGGAGAAATATTATATGCGTACAACATCTATTGTCATTCTACATTTGAGGTGAAGCACTGCAAGTTTATAAAGAAGAAAATCATAGAAATTACAGCACGTGGGGTGGGGTGGGGAAAGTAACTTAAAAATGCATACTTTAAGTCCCAGCTACTCAAAAAGGCTTTTAGCTCTCAGATCTTGCATACTAACAAAACAATTGTCATTGTGACAGGTAGGAGGGATGGAGAGAGGATCCATATTTTGAAGGACCCCTGGGAAGGGTTGCAATACATCTCTGTGTGCTCTGTGCGCAGACACACATTGGACACAATCCAGTAATGGTTAATCACAGTCAAATGCCACAGAAAACAAAGGAAACAGACTTGGGGCTGAATGAAACATGATGCAGGGGGGCGGATTCCTGGATTTTATACATATGCATAAATCTTTGTGCGTGTGTGTACGCTGCCTTCTCTTGCAAGAACCTCACCACTTGCTAATACAGTGGTACCTTGGTTTAAGTACAGCTCAGTTTATGAACAACTTGGATTTAAGCCCGGAAGTAGGTGTCTTGGTTTGTGAACTTTGCCTTGGAAGCAGAACATGTTCCACTTCCTTTTTGAGTGTAAATTGAGTCCCCCGCTGCTATGGGAAAGCACGCCTTGGTTTAAGGACACTTTGGTTTAAGAATGGACTTCCGGAACAGATTAAGTTCGTAAACCAAGGTACCACTGTATATTATTTGGAAGCCCTCCTCTGGGTGTTCCCTTCATCTGACGTTTGACAGTACTGGAGAAACAGAAGAGAGAAAGCAGAGGTGGTACCCTATGGTCCTCTAGACATTGTTGGATTCTGACTTCCCCTTAGCGCCAGCAGCACCACTATGGCTAATAGTCAGGGATGATGCAAATTCTAATGCAGCAACATATGGAGGTCCACAGGCTCCAGCATCCCTGGAATAGAGAGCCCTAACCAGCCCAGTGCTTACTACCCCTCAATACTCCATCTCCCATGTAATGTTGTGGCCATTTCCCCAGGCAGAGAAAGGGGCAGCAGCTGCTTTATCTCCACAAAATCAAAACACAGCCTTTTAGGCCTGGAGAAATAAGTAAGATATAAGTTGCTTGGTAAGTTGTAAGTGGCTTTGAGTTGCCTGTGGCAAAAAAGAGGCTAATAAATAATAACAATAACCCTCTCCGCTTCAAGCTCAGCAGCTGTATTTGAGAAAGAAGGAAGGAAGGAGGGGAGGGAGGGTAGCAAGCATTAATTGCAATATCTATGAATGAAGTAAAACTTCATTCTAAGAATGAAGCAAAACTAAAAATGAATACAAGCAAGGTCAAAATTGCTGTCTTACTAATATGTAAGTGAAGAACTTCCCTGATGTTCCTGATATCTTCAAAATGTCGAAAATGAGGCTCAGAGAGACTGAGTGACTTAGGTTTGCTCAGGAAACCTGTGGCAGAGCTGAAGGATCAGTCTACATCCAGTGCAAAGCTCACTTAGGAGCCCACTGAAGCAGAAGCAAGAACACTGCACAGGTGCCACTGGTTGAATGCAGTGAAGAAGGCAAGACTGAGCTGAGAAGGTCTTTCAACAGTAGATGCCCCAACATTCTGAGGAAGAAAAATTTTATACACCGGTAGCAGAATATCCTTTTGGCAGGGGCGAAACTAGGCTTTATTTCACACAGATCAAAGACCCAGTTTGGCACCACTCACACACATTTGTGTACACACCCACAGGCGAGGAGCCTCAATGGCGTCCCTCTGGAGGTTTCACCTGAGACAAAAACAACCTCGGCTAGCTTTCCCCGTAGCTACGACACTGCTTTTTTAGCTGAGGTGACTGGAACTGTACACAGTATTCCAAGTGTGGTCACACAACAGATTTGTATTTTCAGTCCCTTTCCTCATACAGTCGTACCTTGGAAGTCGAACAGAATCCGTTCCAAAAGTCCGTTCAACTTCCAAAACATTCAGAAACCAAAGCGCAGCTTCTGATTCGGTGCAGGAAGCTCCTGCAGCCAATCAGAAGCCCCGTCAGATGCTTGACTTCCAAAAATAGTTCGCAAACTGGAACAGTCACTTCCAGGTTTGTGGCGTTCAGGAGCCAAAATGTCTGAGTACCAAGGTGTTCAGGATCCAAGGTACAACTGTAATCCTTTGCGTGGACGCGTGCAGCCCCTAGATCTGGAGCGGCTCCAACAGCATAGGCTTGGCTTTGCCTTCCCTCAGGTGGGATACCTCAGTCAGTTGTCCAATCCCACCTGGGGGAAGCGTTGCCAAGGAGACCAGGCCAGGTAGGGGAGGGATTACCTGCCCACACAATAGAGGGAGGATCTTACCTGGGAATCCTCACTTGGCTCCAGAGCTTCTCCCACCCTACCCACCCTCAGTTAATGTCTTATTTTGCAAGTTAACTTTTCTTCACAGGTATGTGGGCGCTGCTACGTTAAGGTCGCTGTTAAAGGGCCAGAAAGGAATTTCCCTGCATTGGCAGGTTTTGCCTTTCCCGTAGCAAAACGTCACAACTTTGGCGGTATCAGGCCTTGGGCGGAATCCTTTAGTCCATCTTCCTCTTTGCGGCGGCGATACCAGGGTTCCCCGTTAAAGGGGTTTTCTGAAGGGAGGCTTTGACCGTACGCCGATAGATCGTCATTGCTCTCCCCTGCGGCGGCGGCATTACGGGGGCAGCTATCTCTGCTTGAACATATGTTATCCAGAGCCGGCCCATTCCCCCCCACACACACACTGGATAACCCTGATGCTCCCTAGGTCCCCGGCTGGGGACTGGGGAGGGAGAACGCCCAATGCCTGAGTCAAGGTCTACCCACATTTGAAATTTAATAAAGTTGTGGTCAATTTAATTTCATAGCACGTTGTCTTGAGTCGTTATTCCACATGACAGGGGGACCGCGCGGGATCTGGGGACTCCGCCTGTCCACGCAACACAGAATTCTCCTTTTTCTAACAACCGACGCATACTGGGAAGGCACCTTTATCAAACGACACACTATGACCCCAAGGTCTTGTTCAGCGCGTCAGTCACCGCTTGTTCACAGCCACACTGTCAGTCTTGGACATTGCCTAGCTACCACATTGTAGCATCATGATGTAGCATCATGTGAGCTGGGCCTCCGGTGTCCATTGCACTCCACTAATGATAACAGCATCGACTTTGTTTACAGAAAATAGGTCCCCAAATCTGTAATGGATCAGTTGGGTAGATAGATCTTGCCCCTGGGTCATCTTCTTACTGAACACCCCCCCCCAAAAAAAAACAACCTTTGATTTGTCCAGCTTTGGTTTTATATAGTCATACCTCAGGTTGAAGTACCTTCGGGATGAATATTTTCGGGTTGCGCTCTGTGGCGACCCAAAAGTAACGGAGCGCGTTACTTCCGGGTTTCGCCGCTCGCGCAGACGCTCAAAATGACATTACGCCCATGGACTGCAAGAAGATCAAACCTCTCCATTCTTAAGGAAATCAGCCCTGAGTGCTCACTGGAAGGACAGATTGTGAAGCTGAGGCTCCAATACTTTGGCCACCTCATGAGAAGAGAAGACTCCCTGGAAAAGACCCTGATGTTGGGAAAGTTGGAGGGCAGAAGGAGAAGGGGAAGACAGATAGTGTTGGATAGTGTTCTCGAAGCTACCAGCATGAGTTTGACCAAAGTGGCGAAATGCGACCCACGCAGTCGCGTCTTACGTTTGCTTCAAGATGCGAACGGGGGTCCGGAACAGATCCGGTTCGTATCCAGAGGTACTACTGTATTAGGATAAACAAGGGCATGAGTGTGTCTGATTGTTTTCCAGCAGAAAAATAACACGGGATTCAGCCCACATCCAAGAATGTTGTAGTCACAATCCAATTCACAACTGCTTTTAGTAACAGGCATGGCTAGTCACAACACACACAATCTAAACACATTATTGTTTTTGCTTGTTTGTTGTGAAATATGGCAATTAGGAGTCAAACGCTTCTTGTTTCAGGCTTGATGTACTAGATTCGATTTAAATGGCACACATGTTTGTCTCTCTCTCTCTCTCTCTCTCTCTCTCTCTCTCTGAAGGGAATCTGTATCTAATTGTTTCAGCCAAGGGATACCTTAACACCCAGAGCAAACTTAGTTTTAAAGGCCTCCATCTGTTACTGTGTCCTGCTGACTGATGGAGTCTCTCTGCCCTTCACAATGCTGAATCAGCAACTCCTCGTGATAGATCTGCCGCGGCAGAAGTAGGACGTTAGTCTCTAAAGGAAACTTCCTAAGACAACCTGAAGTAAAATGAGCAAATGAGGAACTGAATAAATGGGAGATCATACCTAGCTTCTAATCTGCTTCAGTACAGAACTCGTGTTTGTTTTCTTGTACCTTCTGTAAGCATTTATCTTTTCATTCATCACATAGATCAGCACGCTGCTGGTTTTGTCAAATCCAGGTTTCTGAATTTGTGAGCACCTTGTAATACTACTAACTACTAATAATTTATTATTTACATGCCGCCCATCTAACTGGATTGCCCCAGTCATTCTGGGCGGCTTCCAACAAATTAAATACATAAAGCACAGTAAAACATTGAACATTAAAAACTTCCCACTACAGGGCTGCCTTCAGATGTCTTCCAAAAGTCAAAAAGTTGTTTATTTCCTTGACATCTGATGGGAGGGCATTCCATTGGGCGGGTGCTACTACCGAGAAGGCCCTACAATGTAGTCCAATGAATGTAGTTCACTGTGTAAAACAAGAGTGCTTTTTTTCAACTGAACATTTATTGCTTTAGATAAATTAAGGGGCAGGAAACATAGTGGATTCGGAGTAAAAGGGAATAGAATAAGGCAGGGTTATTTTAAGCTTGCAGGATCTGCTTTGGTTTGTTACAAGAATCCCAAAGTCCATCAACCAGAACCAGGTTCACACTTACTGTACTTATTATTAAATTAAGATAGTTGTGGGTTGGGTTGGGTTTTTTTGGGGGAGGGGCATGTTTCCACATGATGTCTTCATTATTCAGCTGCTATTCCAGAATAACATACTCAAAAACTAGCTTCTTATTCTCCCATAAAAATCCAAACCTTTAAAAAATAAATAATCCAGAATAAATCATCAATATTTTCATTTGTGTGAAATGGTGAGCACCACCTTATTTTCTGTGTAGAGGAAGTGGGAGTTGGTGGGCATAATTTGTGGGAACATCTGTTTTGCACCACTTCGCTCTGACCTGTGCAAGCTGTCAGTCTGTCTGTCCCAGGTCTAGGCGAAGACCCTATTCCTCTTCTTCAGTAACATAATGGTTCCCTTGCTAAGGGTACATATTCATACCAGCATTCATCTCTGCTTTACTCTTTTTTCAGATTTATTCCTTATTGTCCTCTGGCATTCCAAACCACTATTCACCTATTTCCTTGTCCAAATCTGTATTTCCTTCTCGTGACTATGATTAATGTTAAGGAATAACCCTCAACATTCACTCCATTCTTCCACGCACCACTGACTATGCTAGAATTCAAGCTTGGGCTGTGTTTGTGTTGTTTTCACCGTTTCATTGCTCTTTCTTTCTTTCCGTGTGTTTGTGCATTTCACAACTCTTTCCTCCCTAGCTGCTCTCATCAGCATGGCTTCATTATTGTCAGATTCATTTCTGTTTGTGTGCTCATGGGGGGGGAGTGTTTATGCAAGGGGAGGAATGTTTTTACCCTATGAAAACGTGTTCTCACCCTGGCTAAAGAAAAAATTAGGAACGGCTTAAGGACTCTAACTGGTTTGAAGCTTCTTTGAAAAACAACATATCAAACAGTAGTATCTTATAACGAAGTACAGGACAGATATGCATCAGGGGAACATGGATTCAAAACCCAGCACTGGAAGGAACACAGTGAGCGCACCTCAAACAGGAGTGTGAACACAGTTTTGGAGTGAGAGAAGAGAAAAAGCTGCACTTCTATGGGATTTGTATGAAGCCAAAAAAGTGCAATATCTGGTTTTCGGGTGGTGAAAGAGTGTGTGTATTGGAGTGTGTGTATTGATACAGCCAGCTAGAATCATAGAATCATAGAGTTGGAAGAGACCACAAGGGCCATAGAGTCCAACCCCCTGCAAAGCAGGAAACAAAGTGCAAATTCAGTGCTTTTTTTTTAAAAAAAAATCTCCAATAGCATGGAGGAGAGATATTATGTGAAGTAAGGTACACTATGTAAAGGTTAATACCTATTTAATAAGGTTACTTTCATATTATTATTATTATTTATTATTATTATTATTATTGAATAATGAAGCACCAAGCAAGTTAAATAGAGGGTTGAGGTATATATAGATTGCACAAGCCATGCAAGTACAAATCATTAAGAAGAAATGTTTCAACTTAAAAGAATTATATTCCATATTGCAGTTTGTGTTTATTATAATGGAGGATTATCTGTTGAGGCCAACAGCATCCATGAAAGAAGGGAAATTTGGTACATCCATGTTTTAGATACCACATAAAACTTCAAAGGGAAAGAGAAAACCGTCCTTGAAACAGCCTTTTCCGGAAAGAAGGGAAGACAGGAATGTAAACGTCTCCCGACGCCGCACAGGTTCATCACCCATTATTTTCCCCACATTATTTGGAAGCCTGTCTTTATTTGGAAGTGAACAACAAACAGCTTTCTCAGCTGAACAGTTATCTTGGTTTCAGCTCTGCTCAGCCTGTGCAAGCAACGGCTGCAGCTCTGGAAACAAAGGAAAGCAGAGAAGCTTCAGAGGCAGTGCGCTCTCTGCTTGTCCTCTGCAGACAAGAATACTTTTAGTAATGGAATTGTATCTTCTCTACACACACCCCACCCCTGCTCAGCTCTTCCCCTGCTGTGCAGCTCTGGCTTTAAAAGCCACCTCAGCGACCAAACAGGCACTATGGTATCAGGAACAACTGAGCCAGAAAAAGCAAATTACATGTATTCAGAGCACATCAATTAACATTGCCCTCATGCAGCTTCAAATGTGCCACAAGCACTTACAGCAGGAGGCATTGCCGACCTTGGCTGCTCCTGCAAGTTTTTTTTAAATTTTATTTGCATGAATTAAATGTTACAGAGCATCTGAACCAGAATATCTATCTGTCTCTCTCTCTCTCTCTCTCTCTCTCTCTCTCTCACACACACACACACACACACACAAATCCATGTTTCCCAGACATGCATATAGACCTTTTAATATTTTATCAGCAACATCTGCTACGATTCAAACAGAAATGTCAGGTTTTTCTCACTACAGTGGTACCTCGGGTTAAGAACTTAATTCGTTCTGTAGGTCTGTTCTTAACCTGAAACTGTTCTTAACCTGAAGCACCACTTAAGCTAATGGGGCCTCCTGCTGCTGCTGCTGCTGCTGCTGCTGCTGCACAATTTCTGTTCTCATCCTGAGGTAAAGTTCTTAACCCGAGGTAAGATTTCTGGGTTAGCGGAGTCTGTAACCTGAAGCGTATGTAACCTGAAGCGTATGTAACCCGAGGTACCACTGTATCTGGAAAGGTAGGAGGAGACACAATAGGAACAAATACTCGTTGCTTGAAGTAAAAGCCACGTTTGTGCCAGTAACATGGAAGAAAACCAGCACACCCCAGGCCCCATCTACACTACAAATTTATACTGGTTAATCCTAGCTTCAGCTAGTATTTGTATAGGTTGCAATGTAAAGAGACCCTTTAGGCAAGCCTAACAGCTTATACACCTGCAGCACTGCTTTTAAGCTACACCCTAGAAACACCACTAAAATTCAAAAGGTGTGTTTGGATGGTGTGTGTGTGTGTTAGTTAAAGGATCAGTCGTAGAATGCAAGTTATCAAGTTACAATGAAAAGTTTCTTTTGTCCATGCAAGCATACAAAGCAGTTCAGCAGATGGGAGTCATATGCAGCTATTGCTCTGGCAACACCTATTGCCATATGCCTGCTCTTTGCCAGCGTCACACTGCAGTCTGGATCGCATGGGCTCATCTGCGAGGGTGGCAGGTGTGTGGGTGGTCCTGCCACCCTCACATCATCCCTTCTCTTTCCCTCATGGTGATGTATTTACCCCCTTGCGTGAAAAGACCACCAAGACATGTTTTTCAGCATGAGAACTGTTAACATTTTACGCATCCTCTATGGGGCTGGCTGTTTGCTCCTCTGAGCTGAAGGCAACATGCTCTGCAGAATGCACTGCATCACAGGACTAGCCGAACAGACTTTGGTTCCAGGAGGAAAATAGGGAAATGGGCTCTTGCTGTAACACACTTGAGATATTATGCAGAAGTAAGTTGCACTGCTTACTTGCTAGCCCTGGGTTGTCATCTGTGCTAGGGGAGAGCTAGAAGCTTGGTTGGTAGAGCATGAGACTCTTAATTTCAGGACTGTGGGTTCGAGCCCCATGTTGGGTGAAAGATTCCTGCATTGCAGGGGGTTGGAATAGATAATATGTTTGGACTGGCCCAAGATCAGTGAGCTCTGTGGCTAAATGGAAATCTAGTCAGGTCACATCCAGTACTCTAACCTAGGAGTGGGGGACCTCTGGCCAGTCACAGGTTCCAGTTTGGCCCACAAGGCAGTTTCCCCCAAGCCGTAGCCACTTGCCCCCACACCTCATTGATCAGCACTATCTGCAAGCCCCATGCTCAGTAGGCAGGTGCTATCTGAATCCAAACCATGCCAGCAGACAATACTTCCAAAGCAGTTCACTGTAACCACAAGGATCCATTTATAAAAGGCCTCAGTGCAAAAAGATGACAAGTCAAATCAGCAGAATTAAAACCAGCGATGGGGAGGGCAGAGGAGCATCCAATACCAAACAACTGCTTGAAATAAAAATGTGATTAAAACCATAGGCAATCCCATGTACTTTACTCCACTGTCTGCTCTTTGGAGGAAATATTTAAAATAATATTTATTAGAGTTTCAAAAAATACATAAACTGAAAAAAAGAAAAAAGAAAAAGAAAAGAAAATTTCAACATTTACATTCCATATTTTCAACACCTTCTTTGCAGAACTTCCCCTCGCCTCCCCTTCTTGTATTCCCTGTCCAAAAGTTTGTTCAACAAATTCTTCTTCTTAAATCCTTAACCTTAGATTGTTATTATATTAAATTCACTTTATATTTCAACTTTTAGCATTTAAACATCAATTATTATACTTAAAACTTTTTCTAAGATCGGCCCAGTTCTCCCTCCACGAATTCCCCATATCAATATTAGTAACAACATAGAAAGAAAAAAATATATAATAAATCAGAATATTTTAATACACCTTTTGGATTTCCAGACCCCACCCTCCCTTCCCCGGTTTCGATCCCCAAGCCAATGTCCATTAGTCCATCTGTTATCAGCCCGGCAGTCTCACATCTGAGGCCCTTAAATCTCTCTCAGTCCCTCTCTGCCGGTTTCTTTGAAAGTCTTTTATATTAAACACCAAATCTCGGAGGGGCACTATCCCTATGATGTCCATGTTCCTTCCAGCCGGATCTCCATGTTTAAAATCTTGATTCTCAATCCTTCTGAGTCCAAATAGCCAGAAAGCTCCATCTTCCACCTTGATCAAATTTGTGAAACATAGGTCTTCAGATCCCCACAAAAGGAGATCCTTCCATTCCTCATTTTCCAATTCAAGCCCAGTTTTTATCATCCAATTCTTACTTTCTTTTATGTCCATCTTGACAGACCTCCGGCTCTCCTTTACCTTCTGCAGCATTACAGCCCCTCCTTCCTGCTCCTCCTGTTCAAATTTTTTTCCTTGTTCAGCTGCCTGGGTTTTGTAGATCAAATCCTTTTCCAGCTCAGTAGATTCCTTTGCTGTTGGCTTCAAAGTTGTGGCACTTGTAGACAAAACATGGCCTTGTTCTTGTAACTTACACAACTTTCTCACGAGAAACCTAACCTCATCCAGGCCAGCTAGTATTTTTTGGCCTATTTCCATTTTTGCAATGTCCCTGAGCCCCCACTAGAGGGATTCTGGTTATTTCAGTATTCCTTTCACTTCCGACCCAAAAGCCAAGTTAGTTTGTTTCAATTCTTCTTTAATTTCAACAGTTAACTATATTGTATCAAATGTAACCAGCAAAGACAACAGAAACAAAGTTCTCTATTTTTCCCGACTTTGACAGCTAGTTTGACAGCTGTCAAAATCTTCTATGTCTCCTCCGCAGGCTCCTCTCGCAGATCGCTCCCGGTCCCGGCATGAGTGGCACTTTAATTCAAAAAATAGCTCTTCTCCTCCAGCACAATTACTTATACTGTCAATCCGTGGAATTAATAACTTTTATCAAATAGAAAAAAGACTCTTCTTTCGACCTTAGTAGTTAAGATCCTTGCTTTATATTGTATACAATAGGGGAGAGACGGACTTCCTTTTTGCACCTCCCCCGCTCGTGCCAAATTAAAAAAAAAAGAGTTTTTAGCCCAATTTCCAAATTACTCACGGGTTGTTTTAGTCCCAAATTTTAGTCCAAATTTTCAGAAGTAGTAGTCAGCGCTCTCCGTCGAATGGCATGCGGCTTCGCTCGGCAGGGGAAGCTCTCAGCACCGCGCCGCTCCCCGTCCTCCGCTCCGCAGCCTTTAAAAAGGCTCCTTCGCGGTCGGGGAGGGCGCAAACGGTGCCCGCCGAGTCACCAGGTCCACGGGCTTCCGCGCCCGTGGTTTTTGAGGGTCCCCGCGTCGCCGGCGCGGCAGGACCCGACCCCTGTCGAGCAGATTCCCTCCGGAGCTCAGAGGGAATCCGCCATTCGGCTATGGCGCCAACCCGGAAGTCTGCTCTTTGGAGGAAATAAAGGATGCATATAGGATATACATGGTCACCTGAAGAAGTAGGAATACAGTTAAAACAAAGAACAGTCAAGAAGAAAAAAAGTGGATTCTAAAACAGTATACCTACTTTTGGGCCATGCTGTGTGTACACACGCACGCGCACACATTTATGAAAAAATATATATCACTGCTGTTTACTGGAGGGTTCTCCCGTCCCCCGATAAGAAAATAGGCTTAGGGTGTAGAATGGCTAGGTGAAAAGGGGTAGAGAAGTCTGAGCACCATTAAATACCTGCAAAGGGGAATGTCATGCTTAAATTTCCTCCTCCTACACGGCTATGAAAGTTGCCAAGACCCTGCCCGCTTCTTCACCTGCCTGCCCCAAACTGAATTGCTTGCACACCCCTTTCTGTAGTAACAAGATAATAACTTGGACTGGGGATTTTGCTCCTACAAGAAAACCCATGATGAAGTGCAAATTTCCCTTTGCCACCCCCCCCCCGCCATCATCAAAAAAGGGAAAAAGGAAATGGACCGTAAAAGACATTACATTTTATGTCTCTGATTCTGTATCAACAGCTACAAGGCTCCTTCTAAGTACTGCCTGGAGGCAATGTGCGCTTCAAGCCAGCAAGATAATTGCAAGCGACCCAGGGACCAAGCCTAGGGAGCAAGAAACGTACACTTTTGGGCAGGGGTGGGGTGAGATGAGGGGGTGTTGCTGGCTCAGGCTACAACCCTATTACAACGAGTGAGAAAATGAAGCTAAATTTTAGATCAAAGCAAATAAAATAACGTTTATTTTACATTCTATTAAGTTCCAAAATACGTGACACAAGTGCCTGAGGAAATGGAAGAGGCTTCTAAATGGCTGCTTCACACATCCCACAGATCTTTGAGATTTTTCCTCCTGAAATGTTGCGTTGGGGGCAGGGGGGGGCGGGACAAAAACCTTTCGAAAAGTGTATGGTGGAATTATTGTTTTGTTTGTCATTATGTATTTTTGTATTTTTATATTGTAAACCACACTGTGATCCTCTGATGATGGGGCAGTATATAAATGTAATAAAACAAACAAACAAAATCCCTGTCTACCAAATTCAGTAAGATTTACCAAAGAAACAAAACTAGAAAAAAGCCTACACAAATGCGATTTTCATCGAATTTAGCATGACCCTACGGATTTTTTTACAGACCCCAAGAAGTTTCAGGAAGTGTTCAGTTTTGGACCAAGAACTGTTAACCTACCTCAGTCAACCACACGCCACTGGAATAAAAAGGGTTAACTACTTCTGAATAAAACCTGTTCACACCCTGGGTTAGGTGATTCAAAGTTGAAAGGTGTAGTATTATAAATTGGCATTGTTATAATGAGACTATTATCAGACTGTAATTGAAAACTAATTAAAATTTACTATTAAAAAAACTAAATCGGAATGTGTGCATCGGGTCCAACTTGAAACAGGAATTAAAACATATTGAAGGGAGAAACCTGAAGGTTAGTATAGAGAGAGAGCAAAGTTTGAGGGCAAAAACAAGTGATTTTACCCACGTCAGTAGTTAGAATGCTGGACTAAAACCTGAGAGACCAAAGTACTAACAGCCACTCAAGTCATGAAGCTCACCAGTTGTTATGAGAATAAAAACATGAGGCCCTTAGAAGGAAGTTTGCCTAGGCTGAGCCACAAGCTCAGATTTAGGCAATGTGCTAAAACAAACCTTAGCTTAGCTCAGCACAGCATCAAAATGACTGGGGAGAAGCAAAGTGGTCGCGATCTTCACTATGGGAGCCCACACACATTTTGCTCATTCGTGCAAAGTTGTAGTTTGGTTCAACATTGCCTGAGACTAAGGGCATAAACTGCTGAAAGGACATCTGGTCCAAAGCACATCAGAAACATTAACTGTTTATTCTTGTTTCCGTGGTGTCCTACAGTTTCTACACTTCCGCTACCTAACAAAGAGATATTCCTCATTGCTGGAAAGGTGCGTAGGGATTAAGGGGGAAGATTTCCAGCTAGCCACTGCAGCTTTATTACTGTAAAAAAAGAAAAAAGTTATTGTGTCAGGCCAGGCTAGCAGATGACAGGAAGAGTTTATGCAAACGAATGATGGGAGTAGGTTCCCCCCACCCAAAAGAGGGGGGGGGAATCCTATTTCCAGAGCTTGACTTGATTGACAACTGTGGCTGAAACCTCTTTGACTGAATATAAATCAAATTAAGAGCATCTTCGAACACTGAACATGCATTTGCATGCAAGCACTAGTAAAACAAGGAAGGCTCTCCTACAAAATATGCTTTATCTAACTCTTATTCTTCTCAGCCTCCATCAAATTCTAGTGAGGCGTATTTTGTTTTTAAGCATACCCTGTGGGCTTGAGCTGTAAACTGCATTGTTAAATCACATCTTCAGCAGAGTGATAGTGAACTTAATTTTCCCCTAATGTCATCTACTTTCAGAAAAAAACAAAAAAACATATGGCTCACCTGATTTGAATGTAAAGAAGCAGAAAGAATGTAGTTGGTCAAGGGAAAAGTGGACTCAAAAATGTTGAAAACCTCTGTTGTAACCCATTTGTATCATACATGAGCCCCGCTGAGCACCATACTCACTGCATGCTTCAACACTGGGGATTTTTGCTTCTTCCAGTACACTGGTATTAGCTTTGAAGACACTCGAACTCAGGACGCAAGGGAGAAACATGCTAAAAGGAAGGTACGCTTGGCAAATCCACACCGTGATCAACTCCCGCCCATAAACCAATGTCCCCACTGTGGAAGGATGTGTGGATCCAGAATTGGCCTCCACAGTCACCTATGGGCTCATTGTTAAAACTGTGTTTATGGATGACAATCTTACTCAGCTACGAGTGATTGCCAAAGAAGAAAAAGACTCACTGCACGAGAGCTGGGAATAACATTTAAATGACCCAGTCATGGTGTGTGGAGATCTTTCCCACAGAATGAGCACACACACGATTCCTGGCAAGACGCTTATTCCGTGGCCAGGATCCACACAATCAGCACTCACCTACATGGTTGAGTCATTCAAGTATTATTCCAGCTGCATGAAAAGCAGCATGTGGCTAGTACAGAAATCTGAAAGGATTTAAATATAGTTACACTACAATTTAAACAAAACTCGCTCAGTCAAGCCTCACTCACATGCCCATGTCTTTACAACCTAATGCTTCAAACCCTCCAACATTTCTCCAATGAAAACAAGGACTTCCTAAGGAAAAGCAGGATATTCTGGGACCAAATCAGAAATCGGGATGGCTTCTGTAAATCCGGGACTGTCCCTGGAAAATAAGGACACTTGGAGGGTCTGATGCTTTGAACAGCTGCACCTGAAAGCTATCTCGTTATTTCTGTGGTGTTTAATTGATCTGAATTAAAGGTATTATGATATTTCCCCCTCCAATGGCAAAGCAACTCTTTGGATAAGACGTAAACAGTCTCTTTCTGTGTCCATGGACACCATCTTCAGAACTGTCATCCCACCTATTGATATATTTCTGTTACTAAGATAAAAGTACATGCTGTCCTTTAAGAAACGTCCCCTGATAATCTGTTCAAATCCTGCTGCTTTTGAAGCTACAGGGGCAAGATAGCCTTGTTGACAAGCTGGCCTCCCTAACTGCTGTTGAAGATGCAGGAGTAGGCCAAGGTGGTGTTTTTATGGTCTGCTGTCAAAAGAAGAAGGAAGTGTTACATACAGCCACTGCTTACAACAGGCACCACATTTGCAAATGTTAAAAGGGCACTGCTGCTAGCCTTAACTTGTATAAGAGAATATGCCCATGATGAGCATGCCCGGTTATTATTGGAGGAATCCCAAGGACAAAAGTTTTGCCAATCTGTCAAGCTAACTTCTCTAGGGTTTCGTGTGTGTATGTGTGTGTGTTTATGTATGACAAATGAAAAAGAAAAAGAAAAACCACTTCTACTAGTCAGGGGTAGGACATTAAATCTATCTGTTCCAGACTTGTAAAATCGGTGTGTTCCAGACACATTCTGTGCAATCCCCTGGCACTACAAAATGTACTGAGTATGATTAATCATATGACCAGGTTTTTATTCAAAAGAATTAGGATAAAGAAAGTATTTCCTTTAGAATAAATTCTGGGTTTTTAAAAAACTCTTGTTTTCCCCAAAATGCTGCTAACCTGACGTGCCTACCTTCTGAATCAAAACTGGAAGCGTACTTCTCTCTCTTACACCTGAAAAGGTTTGCTTCTGGACTGTGTAAGAGAAAGGCACTACCTGTTCTCCGAAGAGATGGCCTACTGTGTCCTAAGTGAGTGACTATGTCCCCGTCTGTGAGCAGATAGTTCTGTGACATCTCTGCACTGAAATGCATTGGAAAGGCAGAAGGAAGGGAGTGAAAAATCTTGCAGAAAGGAAGTTTCCTCTTTTGGCAAGGCATTTTTGGGAAAAACCTGATTTTTTAATTAGTTTACTTCTTGTGAAGCACTAGCAGTTCCATCATGGGACACTGGTGTGCCCTGGCATATAGTTTTGGAAGAAGTGGTTGAGGCGTTTTTCATCCACTGGTGAAAAACAATAATAAAAGGTCAGGAGTAGAGAATGAAGGACCTCGTTTCTAAAGAGAGAAAGCAGAGCCTGCCTAGAAGAGTGCATTTTCGCCCTGGAAGGCCTCCCTGTTTCTAACTTTATTATTCTAACTGTGAATGGGTATAAGCTAGTTGTAGTTACTTACTGACGAGGCAAGATATTTTGTGCATGCTCAAAGTACTTCCTTCTTCATTATTATTTCATGAGTTCCAGATCTGAGCTGAACTGGGGTGGGGTGTGTGGAGTGCTAAATCGCACTTTGCGCATGCGCAGAAGTGCCGAATCATGACCGGCGCATGCGCAGACGCACGGGTCGCGGACGCTGCGGGTTGCGAACGTGCGTCCTGCATGGATCATGTTTGCAACCTGAGCGTCCACTGTATAACAGGGTCACTTATTATCATTGCCATGTTCCCCATGCATAAGAGTACTATGATGACTCACGGGGGGAGCATCTTTGAGATGAGTAGCATGATGATATTAACAACTGAACCAAGGGGGGATATTTCCTTTTACGTTGTTGCATTTGCAAGTATGCTTGGACCGGTGGAAGGGTGGGGAGGGGAGACTGCCGATGCTGCCGCCAGATTCTAGCACCTGCCTATGTGCAAACCTTATTACAGTCCCAATTTACGTCAGCACTGCATTGCTTGGAATGTTATGCATGTCTACAGCAACTCTGCGGCTACTGTGAGACTTAACGTGGAGCAAGGATGGCACCCAGTGGCCAAACAGCTTCATCTCAGCTCTTTTGATTATTGAAAACATTCCAGATTCCTATTTCTCTGAAGCTGCATAGCCAGAGATTCTAGTTGAAAAAGCAAAGCATTTGCTTTGACCATATATCTAGAAACCATTTAAGAATTCCTCACATATCTTACTCGAAATTAAATTTTATTTAAAATACAAAACGTAGTAAATGTTAAATGTTCACGCTCTTTCCCCACCCCACCCCAACAACTCCAGTACAATTAAAAAGAACTGAGCCAGAATATTATGCTGGGACAAGGGAAGCCATAACATCCATTGAAGGGTAAAAAAATGAGGTATTTCTATCAATATTTTGCTAGGTGACCTATTATGATCTATTAAAAGGTATTTTATGAATGCTATTTTTAAGTAAAGGCTGATCTTTTCAACCTGATGTAGACAGGGTATAAATAAACACTGTGTGGAAGCAAGTTTGCATGTGTGTGTATATAATAATGGGTCATTTGTCGGGATTTGTGACTCTTCTTAGAGGCTTGGCTATGAACTCTACCTGAGGGTATGGTTGTGACAGCTGTCGTGATGCTCCTATACTTGAACATTCACCCCAAGCTCACTAAAGTGGCTGTGATTGTCCTTGTTTGCTCAGGTAGAAGTTATTTCACAGATTGGGATGGGGGCCGGGGTGGGTATTCAGGATTACCAAAGCCTACTTCCTGTAAATGGTCCTCCTGAGCCAAAGCATTAACAGTTCTCTTTTTTCCAATTTGAAATTGGACAGAACCAGGCTGCAGTGTCACCTCTCAGCAACTAGCCTGGGCACAAACAGCTGGGCTAGGTTGGAAAACAGCACACAGATGTGAGCTTTCAAGCTGCATCCACAGGAAGAAAGAATGTGGGTCAGGCTGGCTTACGCCTTTTCCTCTCAACAACAGAGAATGGCCTGAAGGTTGAGTGAAGACCCAAAACTCTTCATTCCTTTTAGCCAGACCTAACTCCTGCATCACAAGGGACGCAGGCGGCACTGTGGGCTAAACCACAGAGCCTAGGGCTTGCCGATCAGAAGGTCGGCGGTTCAAATCCCCGCAATGGGGTGAGCTCCCATTGCTCCGTCCCTGTTCCTGCCAACCTAGCAGTTCGAAAGTATGTCAAAGTGCAAGTATATAAATAGGTACCGCTCCGGTGGGAAGGTAAACGGCGTTTCCATGCGCTGCTCTGGTTCGCCAGAAGCGGCTTAGTCATGCTGGCCACATGACCTGGAACCTGTACGCCAGCTCCCTCGGCCAGTAAAGCGAGATGAGTGCCACAACCCCAGTCAGCCATGACTGGACCTAACGGTCAGGGGTCCCTTTACCTTTAAACTCCTGCATTAGTTGGGAATACCTTATCAGGAGCACAGTAATAATTGTAGGAACCATATGAAAAATGTGTAGAACTGGAAGACATCTAGCGGGACCATGTGTATGTGCTTGCATATGTGTGAATTAGGGAAATGTGTAATGTGGGGGGGGGGGGAATATGTATGCTCCATGTGTACCCTTCTTGGGACTGGACAGCTGAAGCTTGTCCCTTGCATACATGTGGGCAGTGTGTTGGCTTCATTGGTGGAGGGTTTAAAACATATTAACAGTTATATACTTGAGTATAAGCCAACCCGAATATAAGCCAAGGCACCTACTTTTAGCACAAAAAGCTGGGAAAACTTATTGACTTGAGTGTAAGCCGGTACACCACACCACAAACCTGGTGGTGGAGGCAGCGGCGGAGGAAGAACAAGCAGCCCGAAAGGGCTGCTTTTGAGCTGCTCATTCCTCCGCCGCTGCCGCTGCCAGTGGCAAAGGCGGAGGAGGAAAGAGCAGCCCAAAAGGGTTCCATTCGGGCAACTCGTCCCTCCGCCGCCTCCTCTGCCACTTGCAAGAGCAGGCATAGGAGCCACGGTTGGGAGAGGCACAGCACCCTGTGCCTGCCCTTGCAAGAGGCAGGCGGCGGCGGCAGGACCAGCAGCGAGAAAGGGCTCCTTTTGGACTGCTCGTCTCTCCTCCGCCGCCGCCCACCTCACTCGAGGGGGGCCTTTTCAGCATAAAAAATCTGCTGGAAAAGTCGGCTTATACTCGAGTATATATGGTATATCTATTTATGCACAAATACATGCATCTTTCTAGACTGCCTTTCTATTTCTTACATGCCCAAGACTGGCATAAAGCAGACTACATTTGTTCCTACAAACCCTTAAGATGTTATTCTGCACAATATCTTCTCTCTGCCCAAATAATAAAAAGAATTCCTCTGTGACACAAAAATACAGAATCTCTTCCTTCATTCTTATCTTTTCATTGTGTCTTTTCCTAACACAATCTGCAACACACATTTTACTGGCTTCCTGTAGTTCATCATTTGATGAAGTGGAGATTTATTTATTATCTATCACGAAGCAAAGCTACCTCACACTCATGACCTGAGAAAAATAGCCTTGCACATGCCATCCCCAAGATTGACTGAGTATGGTAGTTTGGAAAAGCATTTGTATCCCTCTCAGTTTCCCATCAGATATTAAAGGTAGAACTAGGTGTTACACAAGAGACATGGAGCTGCCTCCATATTTCTTCCTCCTCTCTTCTTAGCAACATCTACTATAAACATGTGTGATGTGATGAGATCATGCTGAATGCCCCCACACTGGTCACAGCCAATGATGAGGGCAGGAGCAGGGAAAACAATCATTGATCTGGGTGTGAGTCAGATATGGGTGTTATAAATGAGATGCTGCCAGGAAGGCGAGGGAGGGGCGGGGAAGAGTGAGAGAAGTGATTGCTCCAGACCAGTGTTTTTGGACTCCAGCTCTTTTTGGACTACAATTCCCATCATCCATCACCACTGGACCTGCTAGCTAGGGATGATGGGAGCTGTAGTCCAAAAACAGCTGGAGACCTACATTTGGGAAATCCTGCTCCAGACTCTTGTCATGCTGAATATTACTAATACTTATGCTATTTATAGGCTATTAATTTTGCAAAGAATTTCTTTGGATGAATTAATGATTAGAAATTTCTACATGGCTGAATAGTTTGAAGGCAAGAGTTGAACAGAAGCATGAATTTTTTTACCTTCTTCTATAAATAATGCAACATTCCCTAACAGAGGAGGTTTCCAATTTTCCTGGGTTTTTCTATAAGCATCATTTAATGATTAGACAACAGCCGTTTAGGCTCCGCAGCAGATGTAATGGTAAAGAAGAAATAAAAAAACAGCTGCATAATGTACTTGTAAGCCGAACTGCAACAATACAGAAATGCAACATCCCTTTCAGTATGGGAGTCTTATGTGTCAATATCATTGACTTTTCCCCTCAAAGCATTAATTCTTTTAAGCCTTAACTTGCCAACATATTGACTAATAAAAACAGAAATTGCTAATACTGGAAAGGGGAAATTGCCAGTGACACGTCTTTGGTTTTTTTGTTTCTTTGCACTCTTATATTTAGCATACTAATACTAGGAATAAAACAATGCTGGCATTGGGGGTGGGTGGAGTGAAAAATGATTTTCAGCCATTTTCAAAGCATGCTGGAGATTCAAAGAAATTGTGTTGCACTCTACACTCCTGAGTCACAGAATCCTGACTCTCCTCACTGTGCAAGCTTTAGAGTTACACCAGATTTCCCCCTTTGCAGTGAAAAGTGGAATGAAGTTTTTCAGGGAAAGCGCAGCACTCTCCAGGCAGCAGGGAGGTGGTGGGCTGGGTTGTCTCTGAAATTGTGATCCTTTCACTTTGCGTGGCAAAGGACTTCCCAACAACTGCACTGTGGAAGGGTCTCTTTTACAAGAGAATTACAGTGGTACCTCGGGTTACATACGCTTCAGGTTACAGACTCTGCTAACTCAGAAATAGTGCTGGAGAAATGCCTGCAGCCTGGCTATACAGAGATTAATGCCAGCTGTGCGACTGTAGCTGATGGATTAGGGGCGCTGTGGCATCATTTTGTGTGTGTGTGTTACGCCAGACGATGTGTGCATTAAGGAGTCTAGTGTCCATCATCACTAGGCCCCCAACATATGTGGGTGTCATCACCGACTGTCCCTGGTTGGTGGGCAATGGAGCGTTTCAAGGGCACTTTACACTGTTGTTTTTGTTTTTTTTTTGCATTTTCTGGTTGTGTGTTTCCCTGTCACCTCCTGAGCTGAGGACACAAGAGATACAGCAGCTGTTCCACCAGCACAGCAACAACGTATCTCCTTCTCCCTCCACATAATTGGAGTATAGGATTTCTCTGTAAAATTAATAAATAATGAAACAATCCACAATGAGAAACCTCCTGTGGGCAGCCTTTTAGGCTTCATTAGCTACAATGATATAAACATTTCTAGTGAAACCCATGGATTCAATTTTCCACCGATTGCCTGCTCAAACTTCCCATTGTTTTGTATACACACGTGCAAATGAATATATTTTTGCATTCATTCATTCGGCTTCCTCTTTGTCTCACTTTAGGAAATTGTTAAAAGCTCATTTTCCTCTCTTGTATTTCTTTCTTCATGTAAGTTAGTAATGATATTCTTTGACTCATTTTCCTCCCCTTACTTTCTCTCAACTAAGCACCCTTTCTCCCCCAGTTTCACGATGCTTTTTCCTAATGTCTTTTGAGACTATGATGCTGAAAGCAGGGATTTGTGCTTTTTAAAAATGTTGTACTACTACTACTACTATTACTAATAATAATTTATTATTTATACCCCGCCCATCTGGATGAGTTTCCTCAGCCACTCTGAGTGGCTCCCAATCGAGTGTTAAAAACAATACAGCATTAAATATTAAAAACTTCCCTAAATACTTAGGAAATTTTTATTAATAGTACATCATGATGTTGAATAGTCACTAAGGCAAAAATATGGGACAATAGGGAGATGGAGTTAGAGGGGAAGGGGAGATAACAATTCAGAGTCCTAAATGAAAAGAACAGAATAATCCTGACATGAGTATTCATGTGATCACAAAAATGGCAGAGGGAGACAATTACAAGAATTTTATTATGGGCTACAAGTTACCACAGAGAAGATCAGAAATTAGTACTGAAACAAATTTACAGTGCTACATGAAATTAAATCTTTCCCCACAGTTCTGCTTATTTTTGTTGGCTATTTTATTCTTTAAAACCTCTATACAGCCCCTTTCCAGGAAGTAAAATGTTGATAGGTTACCTTAAACTTGTCCACTTCTGCCTTTGAACATGTCGCATGGTAAGACAGCACCTGACCCAGAACAAATTAGGAGGGGAAGGGGAGAAATTCCACAAGTGAGAAGCTCAAATGAAATAGGAGCTTTAAGCAGTCTCTGAAAGGACTATTAAAATTATTTATTAATATTTATGCATCGCTGTGAGATATTACATCACAGGTCATCAATTCTACTTGCAGCATTTATCTCCTAGATAATTTCTTAGGAAATGGTATTTCAGAAATACTGTAATGCCGCAGACAGTGTTATTGTTCTGACGTGAAGAAAAATAATCCAAAGGAAAATAATTATGGGCTGAACCCAAGTGTGCACAGGAAGAAGGGAGCACTGGTGGAAATCAACACCCTTCCATGTGTATTCAGAATCAAATACCACTGATTCCACCCTTGTGTTGTTGGTTTTTTAAACCAAATTGTGATGGTTTTTCATCATTGCCTTCATCAATATTCAGATAAGAGTGTGATCAATCTTTATCTTCTAATAGAGCAGTATCTTAACAATTGATCAATTACATTTTTATGCTGAAATGATTTTTCAGTTACAGAGGCTTTATTTTGTACCTGGATGAGCCTTAAACATACTTTTGACTGTGATTATATACACAGCCATGGCGTGGACATTTGCATGCAGCTGCAATAGTTTTCAAATGTTTATTACAACTCATCCCCTGGCTGAGCTTTTCCAAGTCAGTGGAAAAGAAGCATGCCCATTCTTATCAACAACTTTCAAGCTACTATAAATATCTGATTCCCCATTGCTTATGCCACAGCTATCTAGAATTTTAAGCTTTCTTATCGTGTACGAATATCGTGTAGGAATACGACAAAATCACAGATCTGGACATAGAGTCCTCCTGGATCAGGAAATGGCCCATTTAGCGCAGCATCCTGTTCTCACAGTGGCCAACTAGATGCCCATGGGTACTTTTCAGTCATGATAAGATAGCCTAGATCTGAACTGACCAAGTTCAATTCAGGTCCTTGGAAAACACATGACCAAGATTGGATAGGAAACAGAAGAAAACTAACTTTCTCCCTCTTACATTGAGGAGCACGGGGAGCTAGGCAATGAATTAAAGTAGAAATGCATGCATCTTATTACTACAGCAGGAAGGACTAAAAATCTGTTAAACAAATAGTAAATATATGAATTCTTTCCCTAAGTAAATATTAAGTTGATTTACAGTGATACTCACATCAAGAGCCACAGATTGTTTTGCCCAGGATTTATTCACTTGGTCATACATTATTGTATTGTTGATGCCCAAGCCACAAAATATGACAAAAGCCTAGGAAAATAAATAAAAATAAATAAAAATTTGTAACATGTCATCTCCAGAGATCAACATTAGTTTGTTTGTTAAGAAGTTCTTTAAACACACAATTCTCTGGGAACCTGAGCCAGCTTGTTAAACATAAGGCAAAATAGCCATGACACCAACGCAATGGCATTGTTAGCACCTTATGTGAAGCTATAGCTTATTTCTGTTGTCTGAAAAACAACTAAATCCAGCCCAGGAGCAGATGAACCACAGACGAATAGCAATGTGGAACCATATTTTTTTGTTGGCTTGCAAAATGGTGGTTACTTTTAACTATGGTTTGGCATTATGTTCAAACTGAACCATCTAATTTAGCAATGGGTTCCCCTCTGCCCCACTTCAACTCAGACACTTGTCAAGCTATAGAGGAAAATGGCAAAGGATGGAAGAAACTTTGCCTCTACAAGGAAACAGTTTTAAGAACCTGTAAGTCTAGATAGGACTCTGGGTGGTTTATTACATTGTGCATGCAATTGCTATATTTTCCTAATTGTGAGAAATTGTAGCCAAATATAACTAGCAAGCTTAGGGCTAGTCAACGCATGAAGGGGTTAAGATCACAGAACTGTATTCTCAGACTCAACTAAGTCATGTCCTCACCTGGAAGGAAGGTAACTTTCCTTGATTGTTCATTCTCCTTTCACCCTGTGAACTCAGTGAGATAGGATGCGCCTGAGCTTGCTCACTACAAGTTCAGAATACATACTTATTTATAGTTATTACACTATATTTTGTATGCCAAGATTTCTGCCTGTGTTTACTGTATGGAATAATGCATGAATCTGGCCTTTAGAGTTTGTAAGTAAAGCATGTAAACTTACTAAGCATTTAAACGTACTTGTTCACTGCAAGAGGGACAGAGAGGGAAAGCACTGTAAGCAGCTAGAATTTAAAAGGTCTAACATCCCTACTGCGCTGCATGATTCTGTGTTTTAAGACTCTGCTGATGGGTCTCTCTCTCTCTCTCTTACATGAGTTTACTTGTCCTGCAATTCTGGATGTAGGCATTCAGCACATTCTTTTATCAATCACCCCACACAGGTGATCTATATGTCCCCCCTCCCCCAGGAGAAACAAAGATATGGGTTAGTGTTATGTATAAATTCACTTATAGCCTGTGGAATTCTGTCAGTATTATGTGAGACAGTTGAGAACTACCCATTAGTCTAAAAGGCTGATGCACTACTGCAAAAAATACACATTATCAGTTGAAGCAGTGCGGCTAGCAGCAGCCAACACTAGTATGCAGCACATGGTCAATTCATATACAGTGGTGCCCCGCAAGACGGAAAACCCGCTAGACGAAAGGGTTTTCCATTTTGGAGGTGCTTTGCAAAACAAATTTCTTATGGGCTTGCTTCGCAAGACGAAAATGTCTTGCGAGTTCCTGCGGGTTTTTTTTTCCTTCCCCCCCCCTTTTCCCCAAGCCGCTAAGCCGCTTATCAGCTGATCCACTAAGCCGCTTATCAGCTGATCCGCTAAACCCGCTAAACCGCTAATAGCGCTAATCCCCTAATGGGCTTGCTTCACAAGACGAAAAAACCGCAAGACGAAGAGACTCGCGGAACGGATTCTTTTCGTCTTGCGAGGCACCACTGTACAAAGCATCTCTGTTACCACAAAGCTATGGCTCTGGAGATCTACTGCAAAGCACTATGGATAATAACAAGACAGATGGACCAACGATCTGATTCAGCATGACGCAACTTTCTACGTTCCTATATATACAAGTTTTTAGGTCCAGAGTAGTTTGAAATTAACCAATTCTATCTGATTAGTTATTCTCAAATTACAACTATTTTTGGAGGTAATTCTCCATCCTGGATTCAGAACTATCAACTGAAACATTTTCTAGCCTACAATTTTAGACCTGGGATGATGGAAGCAAAAACATCTCTGTCTGAATTACTACTATTTGAGGTGAAGAAACTGTAGAGGAAGAAATGGAAAGGGTTCTTGTTTTAGATCTATCATGCTCTTAAAAGCTACAGAGTGGGAATTGAAAGCAGTAATTTTCAAACCAAATGGAATAATACTTTGGGAATTGATATTTCAGATTCTGTTTGGCACTTCATTTTTACAAAAGGCCCTGCGGCCTCTCCATGTAGAAAACTGAAGGAAAGCCATTACAAAGGTCCTTTAAAGCTCCGTCTCATCTGGTGAAAATATATAATAGTTACTGTGAGAAATGCTGGAAATGTTACTAATACTGATAGTTTCCATACTTGGTGGAGTTGCAATAAGACTGAGAAAGTCTGGAAGTTGTTACTAGGCTCTTTCTCAGGATTAATAATTCTCAGAATGCAGCCTAGCCACCCTTAGAAGAAAATCCATTCTAGTACTTTCACTGGTATTCATTTAGGAGTATATGTAAAATAAGCGCGGTACGAACATGCCTTTTTGCGTACAACACAAGTGTAAAGGAGACTCCACTTGCAGAAATACATATGCTGTATTCCAGCCTAAGTTTAGCAAATCCTGTTGTTATGAACAGGAGCATTGCAATCCAAACCTATATAAATTTGTTGAGAAGCAACTCCCAGAGTGTTCAGTGGAGCGCAATCTCAAGTAAATGTGCAGGGGCTGAAGCCTTAAAGCAAGCAAATACTTCAGCCCTGCTGAAACAAATAAACATCAGTGTCAAAGCTGGATTGTGTCCATTACCTGTACCACTCAAGTAGAAGTCCCTGCTGCAAACATAACATTTCTCACCTCAAAGAGTCGCTGGTCGGCATCATCGAACGGTTTCCCATCAAGCCTATTCAGCACTTGAGCTACTCCTGCGGAAAGTTAGCAAACATAGTTCATTTTATACATTAATTCATAGCTCCTTGTATTGTAGTAGTTACTGGCTTATTTATCAAAACTGTATGCGTCAGCTAAACCAAATGGGGGAAACTATCTCCTATGCCTGGTCACATTGGCTTAATTAATTAGGCTGTTAGCTGTGCTGCCTTAAATCCTGCATCCTACGAATCTTAAGGTCAACACATTATATAGTGAGCATATCTCAGTATTTTACAGCTAAACTAGAAACAGCTAAAAATATAGAGGGGAGGGGAGCAATAAAAAACAAACAAACAAACAAACATTATATCTATTAAAACATGTAGATCGTTACAATAAAAACATCAAAGCACCATCTCGTTCCTTAAAAAGAGTCACTTACCAAAAGCCTGTTTGAACAAGAAAGTCTACAACTGCAGGCTGAAAGCCAACAAGTAAGAAGCCAGCCAATGTAGCTTCTCTAAGGAGGGAGTTCTGAAGTTTAACAGCACAACCACATTAGTCATTATTGAGTGATATCTTACCAATTATTTGGTGACTGCTATTCCATATAGGCACACAGAGAACAGATCTTATATGAAAGCCAGAAATCTGGTCAGCCTAGGACATGAAAACAATACAATTAGTGACTAGCATGGCATATGACTTAGCATTTGTCCAACACGTCTAGCAAGTGATATGCTCAAAAGGTTGCATTACTATAAACCAATTGAAATTCAAATACAGTACATGTATACAGACTGTACTACTTCCAAGCTCAAAGTGAGCAGGATTTCAACCCTTGACCCTTACATTAGCCTATATGGGAAATTGTCCAAATATATAGAAGGATCCAGATCTGGGCGAGATTGCAGGCACATGCATGACTGCTAGTTAGTGCATGATGGGGTTAAAGATCACAGAGCTGTACTGCTGGATAGGCTGAGCCAGATCTGGAGAGGGAGAAAGTTCACCCTTTTTACTTAAGAGTATGGCAGGTCTTCCTTCTGCATATGATTTGGCATTAACTGTATTTCTGAAAAGCTGAATAAATTAAAACCCACTATTTCCACTGTAAATTAGTCCAGGGAGTTTATCTGAAATATATTGGTTTTTTAAAACATGACTGTGATGACCTAGAAGGCATTTCTTGACCGGTTTCCTATGAACAGAAAACTCTGTAAAATACAGCTTCAGTTGGAATAGCACCGTGTACACTGTTCTGAGCTTTGTGGAGGATGAATAATATACAAAAATATTACCTACAGTGGCTCTAGGGCACTATGATGTCTCCATCTAATTCCCTGCACTATTTTAAAATTTGACTTTCCCCTCAGATTTTATGCCTTTCAGTATAAATCATCGCAAGCGTACATCTCAGAATATTCTTTCTGAAGTATGCTACAAAACCTATTTATCTAAAAACTATCATTTGAAGCAGAGCACATCTCTTGTTAACATACACTTTATTAGATTTTGAATACTTTACATGGTTCTCCAAAATCTAAAGATCAAGTCTAAAGAGGAAGAATAAATTTGTAAGTTAATAAATGTGGAAAGAGTTTTCAATAACAGCCAAGCAGTCTTGTTGTTGTTGTTTTGTAAAGCACACTATTGGATGCTGACTGCAGTCACATGTTGACTCTAACAATACTGGGGCTGCTCTGAGTATGCCCTGTGTTTTATTTTATTTACCTAATTCTCTCCTTCCAGCAATCTCGATTGCACTGCAGTTGTGATACTTAAGCCTCTGACAAGTGCAACGGCTTAGGAAATTTAGTTATTCTCAGATTGGGGTTATCAACATGGTGCCCACGGGCAATCAGACCCCCTCCCCCATGTTAAACCACTCAATGTTTACATTTTTAGAATTGAGGTCTTTGGGGGAGGCTACTTTTTGACATTTGGAATGTCTGTTTTTTGGTGGGTGGTGTCTGATTTTTATTGTCTGTGGGGGTTTTTTTTGGGGGGGGGGGAGTTGTAGGTCCTTTCTGCCTTCTTTGGGGGGAGCCTGGGTATCAGCAAGTTTTTATTCTGTGAAATGAGAATGTTGTGGTGTGGACAACAAATGTGTCCCCATGCCCCAAAAGGTTGGACACTCCTGTTCTAGGAACTGAAGTAGTTTGCAGTCCACCTTCTATGAGGCAAGGGGAAGTTGTTAGTTTGTATGGTATTAAAACTTCACACAAGTGCAGTCTGGGAGTTGGAAAAAAAAATCCTTAAAGCAGAGAAAGCAATAGGCAGGAAGCCCAGAGGCAAGCATGTTAAAGGAAGAGTGCAGGTATTCCAACAGAGTTAAGAAAAGAGAGACTCAATGAAGGAATGGAAAATGAGGATTGGGGGAAAGGGTACAGGAAAAGTGGAACTGGGACAGCAGGAATGGATCAGAATGGGAAAGCTCTGAGTAAACCTCACAGAACTAAAGATTCTGAAAAGCTCTATAGTGGAGGAGAGGGTGGAAGGAGTATTAGGAAGGCTGCTCAAGACAGGGTGGCTGAAGGAATTGGTAAAAAGTAAATTGTGGCCTCAAAAGCAGTAGTCTGAAGAAAAGGTGGCTGGTAGACACATGGAGTTGATGAAATGCAGAGGCATGGTAAAAGGACTAACGTAAGATTGCTTGCCCGAAACTGTTCGACCCCTTCCAGTCTCCGATTCAAATATTCAAAGGGGGCCTGATTCCCACTGCCCAACATGGGGGTGTGGGGAGAACACTCACTTTGAGGGCCAGGCTGGGCTAAGAGATAGTGGAAATGGCTCCCACATGGGAGAGGCCTGCTGTGCATTTTCTCCTCCTTCCAGTTGTTTCGAAAGTGAAGATACTGCCAGCATACACACTGCAGCATCTTCACATCTGAAACTATCAGGGGAAGGAGGAGAGCCTCTCCCACCTTCCTTAAGGGGTGAGTGCCCCTTGAGGGACAGGGGCAGAGTAGTGAGTGGAGGAGGAATGGGGTTTAAACCAACAGAATCAAGGAAGGCACCTGTGGGGCTGTGCCAACCCTGATTTTTGCTCTTTTCAATCTTAGCCTGGACACTCACATTTGCTGTGACTCGGCCCACCCCATCTCTAGAAAGCAGGACTGGGAGAAAGCTAGGGACATAAGAGAGGAGGGGCTGTATGCTATTATTGGTAGGAAGAAAGTGGGAAGACAGGCTGGTTTGGTGGGCTGGGAACTATGGGCTAAAGGCATGTAGGATATTGCAACTAATGAGAATGTGGGGAGCCCCGGTTTCTATTTTCATTGCTGGTTCTGATCTTACTAATCCTATAGAGAAAAGGAGGGCTGAAAAGAAGTGAGGGTGGGAGCAGAAAGATTTGAATTAACTATCCAATGATCTGGTTGCAAGTTTGCAGCTATTACCACATAAATGACTAAACCTAATGGAATAAAGTTAATTCAGAAGAGGGAGAGTGGTTGTGTCCTGAATATGGTTATGTCAGCATCTGATCCGTTGATAAAATGAACACTGAGCCGGCAGAGCAATTTATAAACATGATTCAGATCACAACGGAACGCATCGGATATAATAGAAGTAGCTAAGATTTTGCAATTTAAGATAATACAGAGGTGTGTAATTATGTAGGTAGAGGATGCCTTACTTCTGCATCAAAGCGAGGATCTTGATAAGCATCGCTGATGTTCACTGGGAGGCCCGTGGAAGCTACGAGTTCAGCAATACTATTATTTACTAGCCAGTCTGAATAAGATGAAGACGGTTTCTCCAAACTGTCTTTGAAGCTATCATAAAGGCAGAGCAGAGGAAGAAAAGGGTATAGTCACTGTTGCTTGAAAGCCCATCTTCATAAGTCTGGAAAGCATAGCCTTATATCAGGATTACCTATAAAAATTCAGAGCAGCTCAATGGCATTAGGTACAGAATAATACATCCGTTTTATTTATATGCTTATTTCCAGTATTTATTTATTTTTTTAGAGAAATGAAGGATGTGATCAAAGCGGCTAAACAGGGAAATTTCAATAAATATGCTAAAAGGTAACAGTAAAATAGATGTGGTTATGTAAAAAAGCAGACAGAACTCAATTAACAGCAACAGACAGATCCTGAAAGATAAATCCCAGGAAAGGTTTGCTGAAATAAACCTGGGTCAGTTTGGATGATATATTTGGAGTGGTGCAGCCAAGCACTGGTCCGTTCATCTTCCTCGCAGCATATATGAAGGTGGCCCAAGGTGGCCGGCCTAAAATATTCTGCTCTCTGGAGTGAAGGGCAAGATGGCACCTCTCCATTCCACATACACAAGCTGACGAGGTTGGCAGCTGAATCCTGAAGGACAGCATCTTCCATTGAACTTGGGGGCATCATGCTAGATAAGAAGGCCTGAGGCAGATTGCATTGTACACCAAGCTCTGTCCCCCAACACCTTACACCTGTTCTGTGCCTCCAACTCTATGTCCCTTACTTATGCAGTTGACCCCCTCGAAAAAAAGGTCCTGACATGCTGTCCCCCATGTGAACATGCAATGTGAGGGTGGAGACTGCTACACCGGGGGGGGCAGTGTGCTCTCGCTCTCCTCCACACGACAGGCCAAAAGATATCATCCAAACTGACCGCAAAGGGACCTGGTAAATTTCTCATGGGAGACTGTTCAAAATGACAGATTCCATTGCTGAAAACATCTAATTGCAGGGGAACTCAAAGAAGCAGTTTCTTCTCATGGTTATTTAGAACTTTGAAAGGTCTATATATAAACACTTAGTATTGAGTCTTGAGAATGAGAATTGTAAACCAACGTAGACAGTAGAGCAGGGGTTGCCACCCTTTTTGGACTAGTAAGAACATTTTAAGAGTGCTGGGGGCACCAATCACAATGGCTGCCATGGAGGCGGCATGCAGCAACATAGAATTGGAGTGAACCCCCAGTGTTTTAAATAATGCTTCACTGCCAAGGTTGCGTAAAAATAAAGAGCAACCTCAACATTTATAGAGTGAAGTAATATTTAAAGAATCCAGATGGATGAACACTGCAGACTCTAGCATGCTACCAGGGTAGCGCAGACATTTATCTCATAGAGCTGGCATTCTTAGAGGACACTTTCTCCATCTTCCTTATAATTGAAGGCGATGATGGGGATTGGAACACACAGGTTCTGCATCCCTATTTTAAGTCAATGCAGAATGCTTAGAATTCTAATTGGAGTGTACAGTGGAACCTTGGTTGTCAAACATAATCCGTTCCAGAAGACCATTCGACTTCCAAAACGTTTGACAACCGAGGCGCAATGGGTGGTCGTCAATTTCAATGGAGAAAATTGAGAAACGCACCTCGGAAGCCGTTCTACTTCTGAGGTGCGTTCGAAAACGGAAGCAATTACTTCCAGGTTTTCAGCATTCAAAAACCAAAACGTTCGGCTTCCAAGACACTCGAAAACCAAGGTTCCACTGTATTACTATGGTACAGAATAACTCTTCCATTCATTTAATGCCATTTCAAAATCACATTCAAGGCTGTTACATAGATTACTTTTTTAGCAACGTAACACAAGCCGCTCAATTCACAACCAAATTAAGGTGAAGTGTCTGGATCTAACTCAATTTGCATCAACTCTTCAATGGAACAAATCAGAACTCATTCCAAGTATTTTGGCTTAATTTGCATGTGAGTGACTGAATGGGAGGCTTCATGACGACATCCTCAAAGAAATCTCTGTTTACAGTCAAAACTTCAGTAAAAGCCTAAGATATGAGCCATCATATGAACAGGGGGATGAATAAGCAACATCATATTCAGCTAATTTTGTAAGTTAAAAGTAAAAATAAAATTTAAAAAAACTGAAGGAAAGCAACATAAATTTTCTAACTGTTTTGAATAAAATACCATGACTATCAGTCTCAGAGCAGAGCATACTGAGACAAAAGAGAAATGGATCAGCAACAAAGCAGCTGGATCTATCCGCCACAGAAAAGGGAATAATTTTTAGCTAGCTGCATAATTCTCCATAGAACTGATGTTCTCTGTTTAAAAGGAAAAAGTTTTATAAATAAAACTTACTTTAAAAGAAAACAGGACAGCAAGTCTTAGAAAAATCTCACTCACATGGTTTTCAGTTCAAATAATAAAGTTATACAATACATGCTTTGATAGCAGTATAACATCTAAATGTGTAAAGGTGCAGAAATGCAGCATCTTGTTAAATGTTTTCAGTTTATTTCAGCAGCTTCAGGAACACTGAGGGGAAAAGAGCCTTTGAGGGCAAGGTTCCAATTACCAAAGCACAGAGCTCATAATTGTGTATCTTGCAAAATCCATCATGAAGCAGGCAGAGATTTAAAGCGCACAGCATCAATTAAGATCTTGACATTATTATATGACAAGGGGATGAAATCAGTACTAGATTATGTGTGACAGGTTTTAGGAGCAGCAAAATGCATCCAAGTTAACAAAACAAGAAATAATTCAAGTGAGGGTTCAAACAGTAGGCTGCCTAAACCTCAAGCAAATTTGTGCTTATCGCTACTTGCTTACTGCTGCAACTGATTCCATCCAGATGCTGTGGATTACAGATCCTATCACCCCTGACCATGCTGATAGGAGTTGGAACCCAAAACTTCTGGAAGGCACCATGTTGGCTACTCTTGCTCTAGAGATGTTCTATCAAATGAGAGTTTCTTTTAGATTCAGGTTTCCAAAACTTGGGTCTCCAGCTGTTGCTGGACTACAACTCCCATTATCCATAGTTAATAGGAACTATGGTCAGGGATGATGGGAACTGTAGTCCCCAAACAACTAGAGACCCAAGTTTGGAAACCCTGTTTTTAGAAGGTGGTTCATCTGAATTTGGAGGAGAGTCAATCTATGTTGAACATACTTAGCAATCAGGTTTGTACTTTCGGTGTACTGTAAGCTCCTTACTTTGAATAAGACACATAGTGTTGGTGGCACAAAAAGTTTTCCATCAACTTAGGTTGCTGCATTAGTAGCAACTCTTCTTGAGAGAGGTAACCTGATCACAATAATCCATTGTCTCGCATCACCAGGTCTACTGGTTACCATAACTTCTTGCAGTTTATGCAGGCACTAAACCTATACCTGCACCATCTGAGAAAAGTATTATTTTCTCTGGTACAGCATATTGTAAAATGCAGTTACTTAAAAGAAACAGCACAAGATGGAGGAAGGGAAGTCCTGCTAATTTTGTGCAACATGTAAGAAATTGTGAAATAATCTAATTGAATTGAAAAGATATTAAATTCAGGCCTTTGTGGGGGGGAGGGGAATCACTTTTATAAAACAGCTATTCATAGACAGTCCAACAATAAATTATTATTCATTAAAACATAATCCATTGCAATATAAAACATGAGATCTAACCTATTCTCTGTATCTGCACTGCATTTTGGCGACATCAACTCGAAGGATTTGGTGAATTTCACTACCTGTCATGGTAAAACAAATACATATGAGTCTCTGATACCCCCCCCCCCAGACTTTTTAAAAACACAACAGTGAAAAAACACATGTTCAAGTGATAAAACAGTAGCCACAAAGCAACTAACTATGCTCACTGCATAGAGCCCACTTTCCCCAATTAAATAATGCTGAGTAAATGCAAAACTCATTGACTGCAAAATGATTGCTCATATAGATTAGAGTCACAACTCCAGATCACAAAGTTTACCTCCATAGCATTCTTTTTCACTTTAATGGCTCTCATGGTGAAGCATGTTGAATATTTTCCTTGTTTTTCCCCAACCATGTTTTTGTAAGTAATTCTTATTTTGTTCATCCCTAGCTAGCAGATGATGGGAGAACCAAGTTTGGGAAACCCTGGTCCAGAATTAGGTTTGGCAGCAAGCCCTTGCCTTGGAAACTCACTGTTAGTTAAGAGACCCATTAGCGGCTTGCCACCTGACCTAAGTTCTCAGCAGAAGCACTGCTACCATACAAAACTAGGGTATAAAAATGAAGAAGTGTATACTTATTAGGGGTTTTTTTTGGTGGTATTAAATTATGAAATACCAATAAATAAGTAAAATTAAGGTTTACCCCAAGTCTGGAAAGTTTTAAGATTATTGGAGTAGACCAGGGATGGCGAACCTGTGGCCCTCCCAGTGTTGTGGGACTCCAGTTCCCATCAGTCCCAGCCAGCATGGCCAATGGTCATATGGATGAGGGAAATTTCACTTGAGGGTTATGCAAATTACCTAGATGGGCCAAAGGTTCAGCTCAGTGTAATGCTCCATAATGCATTAACATTAGAGTCAAATTTATCCACACTGTCACATAAACGTGTTCCTTGCCTTCACGTAAAAAAGAGATATGGGGTGACTTTTAAAGAATCAGATATTTAGGATTTTGCCAGTTCTAACACTGAAGAAGGCTACTGCAGGTGCAAAGTTAAAAGTGTATGAAATAAATAAATAAAAACTCTGGTGAGAAAATTCAGATTATAAACTTTCACAGTGCCAGCTTACTCTTCAACATCAGGAAGATAATCATTATGCTAGTAGAGTAATATTCCCTGCCATGCAATCATTTTTCGGCAGCAGTCAAAATAGCAGACAAGAAGCCTATATTCTTATATAATAAGAGTGACAAGAGTCCAACTGAAACTAGTAGCTCCAAACTATAATGAAACCACCACAGGCAACAGGGATCTGAACACCAACCAATTGCTTAGCAGTAACTTCTATGCCTAAAAGACATTGTCAGATGGTCTCCTCAGTACTGTCTGTTTCTTGAAGAACAGTAATACATTTACAAAGCAGTACATACAACATTCACCTTGCTTCTTACACATCTCACGATTCCAGCACTTGTCAATACAAAGTGAAGCTTGCTGCCTAGTTTGTCTCGGTAATACCCCATCTATCTTCTGACAGCCACCTCCAGCAATCCTTCGGTTGCTTCCACATACTTGTGTTTTAACCAAATGTCACAGCACTAGTGGGTAAGTGACTGATATGCTGATTCAGAGCACCAATCAATCATAAATCACACTTTCAGGCAGAGAAAGCAGGGCAGTTCCTGTAGCAATCGTCACAGGGTAAGGGGTGGGGGCGGGGAGTTTGTTGCAGTCACTGTTATAAACAGTGATGATAGCTCAAAACACCATAAGGAGGAGTGAGAAAAAGCACTCTCTGTCTTGGGTGCTGTTATTTCTGTTACCATTGCTCCTAGCAGCAATGAAGGCGGGGGGAGCATTTAGGGACTTGGTAACAGAGGAAAGGTTGCATGCCATTTCTCTGCGCCACCTACCTAAGATTTAACAGACAAACCAAAGTCTCCAATGAAAGCAAAGGGACACGCCATTTTGGTGAACCAGAGTAAATCTCACAGGAATGTCTGGAGAATGCTCTGTTATTTTGGTGTCTGATGTGAGAATCAAACAATTCAGCTTGGCCTGGTTGCCTGGCTTGAGCTCCTGACTAAGTTAGTGACCTGGTATCCCCAAGGTCTTCGTGCAGACTGGGTGAGAGCAAGAGCAGAAGAATTTGGGAACACAAAACTGGAGAAAGAAGCAGACAAGCATGTGTGTCAGTCTCTGAAGATCTGCCTGCTTTAAGATTAAGATGCTGGGACTTAACTGAGAATGATTTATGAAATATATTTTATTATATGCACATTTAGACTTAACGTGCCCAACATGTTAAGACAGAATGACAGCAGTCTGAATGTGCACTTAAAATACCACAAAGTCAGCTTCTCACCATGTGTGCAAAGGCACAACATGAACACGTACTTGCAATCGTGAATGTAAGCAAGCCCCTGCACCTTTCCCTTTCATGAAGTCTTGTTCCTACTTGCCCAAGCATGAACTACATCATTAGGAGAATGTGTTTCTGCCTTATTTACTGGCTACAGGGAGCTATCTATGGGTATAAGTTAGGACGACTACTGCTATTTATACACTGGTGTTTATGTCACCTAAGGGTCTCCCTAGAGTATTCAGAATCTTGTTAAGAGCGGCAATAAGCATATGAGACCAGACAGAAGCACAGGCCAATAGAATAAGCCAGCATAGGCCAACCACTTTGATCAGCAATGAGTCATATCCTATCAAATAAAGTATACCAAGGGGATTTTTTTTTTTTAGAGGCATGTGATTTTCCACCCTTGTCAAATTTTCAAGTGAGGAATTAGTAAACTGCACTGTACAAAATTCAAGGTTACGAAACGGTCACTCTGGGCATATCTGTACTACAAATGTATACTGGTCTTATGGCAGTTCCACTGTCATGGCTTCCTCAAAGGTCTGGAAACTGAAATTTGGTAAGGGTGCTGATAATTCTTAGCCAGATGCCCTCCTAGTCCATTACTGTTGCCAGGATCCTCTGGGAAGAGGGAGCCACTCTTAAACAACTATGTTTCAGTGGTGTAGTTATACTCATCCTGATATAATTCAAATGTTAAGATGAAGATAAAATAATGAAAATACTTCTTTTAAAAATAGAAAATGTGATCAGAAGAGATGCACTGTGTTACATAAGGAACCAAAGGGGGTGTGGGGCAAGGAAGGGGGGAATTATCACTCATCTTCAAGATGTGACAGAGACACATTCCCCCCCCCCCCAAAAAACACAGAGAGAAGATAAAAAAGAACTCCAGGGGTCACGGAGGACCCAAATGCCTAATAGGTTATTTTTGCATCCACAGCAGAAGCTGATTTCGCCAACCCCTAGGTACGACTCTACAGCTGGGAGAAAAGTTGCAGATTGTTTGGCAGCTATGTGATGAAGCAGTGTCAAATTGCCAACCGGTGGCTTTTTCTGTTTGGAGCAGGAAAGACCAGTGGCAGGGGAAACACTGAC
This sequence comes from Podarcis gaigeae, assembly GCF_964106915.1. Lineage (NCBI taxonomy): Eukaryota > Metazoa > Chordata > Lepidosauria > Squamata > Lacertidae > Podarcis > Podarcis gaigeae. Next base: position 114,593,181 of record NC_139678.1, on the reverse strand, counting down.
TGCTACTGCTCAAAAATACCCTACCGATCTCCACCCCCCCCCCCAAATGAGGGAAGCATTGACTGCTGCTTCCTGCAGGTGCAAGGAATACCACAGGACAGCAACACACATCAGTTTCATATTCGCCCCTGACGTTTCTCTCAATAAATCATAAACAGAGGGCTGCATTGGGCACCACTGCCCAAACTCGCTCCATTTATCTTCAGGCAGCAATGCCCAATAGGACACTCATTCCCTCACTCACAGCCTTCATGGAGGAACAGAGGAGTCAACTCCTTGGGGCCGTGGGGTCTTCGGCCTCCCCAGATAAAATATTTGAGCCCTCCCCCAAGTTGATGGGCATTGCCATTCAAATGGTGTGTGTGCACCACATGATGAGATCGATTATGTCGAGCAGGGCTAACCTGCGCTGCCCCCCCCCCCCAATATTTTGTTCAAGTTGGCATCCCTGTGGGGGGAAAGCAGCAGAACTAGAAACTAAATTCTTTGGCAAGGGCAGCCAAAAATGTGTGACCCCTGTACAAAGGGAAACATTTTACTCTGTTGTTGTATCTTGCAAGAGAATTTGCAGAGTAGTAACCTAACAGCATTCAACAGTTATTTATCAGCTAAAAGAAGTCATCTTAACAGCAATACATTAGAGCTGAAATCTGAAACACCACTTACTGGAGACTCAATGTCTTCGAGCAGCAATACCGAGCAGCGGTCACACTTTAGTAGAGTTTGGGCTCGGTGCATAATCTTCTTCACAATTTTCTCTAGGTCTGTCTGTTCTTCAAATAGATCATTAACCACCTCCAGCAAGGCCTATATACATGGGAGGGACAGCTATTACAATTCGAATAAATTATTGGACAATTTCCCCCAAACAAGAGTTCTAAAAGTACCCTACCAGTTACTGTATAACTTACTGACTTTGTAATATGGGCTTACTCCTTCTAAATTAAATTTAGGTGCCCAAAACAGCAACGGGCAAATGTCCCTGTAAAAGATCACAGAAATCAGTCTTTTCGTTTTCTTGTTTTCTCAATGGGACCAGGATAAAAGGCCACTTCAGCTTTTCATGTATGCCTTTATCTATACCAATTAATGGAATTGATTGCATTAGGACTCTATTTGTAGCGTACTTCCTCCCAGACTTTCCTCAGACACACAGGTTCTTTTTGCCAAGATCTATCCCTAGCCTTACATGCCAAACTATTTGATGTGTAAAGTTGCAATAAAGTTGTGTCCTGTTGCTCTCCTGAATATGTGCCAGATCCCTAACCCCTGGCCTCCCGATTTCCTCACAAATGTCACTGACAAGATTCAGGAGGGGGGAGGGGGGAATCAAAGACTCACACTGAAATGTCAAAAATAATGACTAATTTTTTTTCTACAATAGTCAAGTCGTACAGAACACAAGAAAGCTCTTTGCAATGCTTGTGCATTGTTTTCTCATGAGTTGCACACTGTAACATCCTGGTAAAGCTTTTAGTGGTCACCATTTAGCTCAAAAAAATGTTGGCATCATAATGTCAGCGGAAAGGAATTACTTTAGAATTACTACTGGTAGATAAAAAATTCAGGTAAAAACATCCGCAGCTGCAAGATACCCTTTGAATATGAAGCTAAAACTATGAAGAACAGGAATACAGGAAATATATTTATGTACACTACAATTCTAAGCATGTTTACTCACAGAAGTTTCACTGTGTTTATTCCTATGAAAGAGCACGTAAGATTGTAGCTTTACTCATACAATATATTCTTCGCTCTTGAGCAGCAGAACAAAATAATGCAACCAATGGCAAAATACATGCACTGATTAACAAAGTGATGTGTATTAAATGTATGTGTATTTTCAACAAAGTGTCAATGCTTTCTTTAGAAATAATAGTGATTTATCTTCAGTCACCTGACCTTTTATCATGTGATCATGCAGAGATAGCATATGAAGTAAAAGTTAGTAGCAGTGGCCCAAATTGCAATTTTTCACTTACTCTGCTTCTATCATACTCCTTCCTGGAAGCAGCAAACAGCTGAGCGTTAGATATGGCAATCCCACAAAATGGAAGATACATCTCCATTACCTGGAGCAAAAAGGAATTATCAGCTATTAGAAGTTGTTATTGTAATTAGAAGTGCACCTTCAATCTAGTTCTCAAAGAGGTTGGTATGCCTGTCCACTTCACACTGTAGGACTTATATGGTGAAAAACACTCCCCTTTCTCTCCACACACATAACTGGGTCTTGGGGATAAGCACAGTCCAGGAACAAAATGGCTGCCTCAAACTTGTCACTGCGCGGTTGAGAGTTGGGTGGGCTTGTTTCAGAGCTGCACTTCAGGCAACAAATATGGCCACCAAAATGATTTGATCCTGCCTTATTTCTAAAGTTTAGGAGCTGGCCGCTTTTGAGGAACAACAATAAGAGCAGAGTTCTGGATGTTGCCACCATTCTTAAGTGTGCCCCATATAAGGAAACATACACGGCTCAGTGGAGGAGCCTATGATTTGCATGCAGAAGGTCCCTGGCACCTCCAATAAAAGATTCCCTGAATGAAAACTTGGAGAGCTGCTGTCATTCACTACAGAATACATTGGGCTAAATGGACCAATGGTCTGATTCAGCATAAGGCAGCTTCCTATGCTCTTATTCCCAGAGGTACTCTGGGAAACAATACCCTCATGTCCTGATTGTGGGCTTCCCAAAGGCATTTGACTGGCTTCTGTGGTAACGGGATTTTGGACTAGATAGGCCTTTGGGGGGGAGGTCCTCTAATATTATTGTGCTACATTTTTAGGTTCCCAATACCGCCCCATTTCAAAATTTCCCAACATATGGATACCGGCATTTCATGGAGAAATGTTCTAGCCTTGTCTTCTACATGATGAGCTATTCTGTGTGCGTGTGAAGACATAATATGAGAGGCACCATCCAAATAGCATTGTTTTTAACAAAGCTTTTCTGAGATGAAGAGCTGCCATGGCCCATGGCGAGGCTTATATATGTAAAATTTACCTTGTCACCAAAAAACATGCAACTTTAAAGCCATTTCATACATCACACATACCTTACATTATTGTCCCCCTGCCCCTCCAAAAACAACCATTTGCAATAAAATGATTTGGCTTTCCAAATGGGTGTACTTTTGATGAAGAACACACATGCTTGTGATACATTTCAGATGTGCAGTATCACTCTGTAGAAAATGGTGGATTCAATTTTTAGTGCTGAGTTGAACAAGACTGGTGATTTATAAAAAATCTTAGGGATCAGATTTCATCCAGTGCCCATGTTTTAACCTTTGCTCCTCCAATGGTCAAAGGGTGGTTCAAAATAAAATGTCATTCAACAAATAAATTCTTATCTTGCAATTCTGCCATGACACATTAATACTAGCAATACTAGATTACAGGTTCTTCAATATTTTATCAGGAGAAAGAACTTCAGCTAAAGAATAAAAACTGTTCAACACTGTCCAGTACTTGATCCTTTTCACCTCAAAATATTCCTCTTCTTCTGTATGATTCTTTTTTATTCTAACCTCATGGCTATTAAAATAAATGAATAGGTTGAGAGTGGACTATTAAATCTAAATCCATATCCTTATAATTTAGCCAATATGAGACACGCTTCACAAAAGGAAAATACTACAACTCTACAATTCTATTCTTTCTTTTGCAGGAGGATTTTTTTTTTACTTCCCTTGAAAGCTATTTCAACAAAGATTTCATGCATTCAAACATCTTTCTTTTAAATTGGCCACCTCCTTTTATTTATGGAAGAAATGTGCTCCTTAGTATTAACAAACATAATAAATACAAATTCATTTACTTTTTCTACTTTATGAAATAAGATGAATTCAAATACTTCAACTAAGAGATTAAGATGTTTTGTAGGTCACGTAGAGTTCTTGGTTAGTGATGATGTAGTAATAACTTTAACGATAATGATTATTATAATAGTAATAATTTTAAACAGCAAGCATTCAAGCACAAAACATTATATATGACATCTATTACATCAGCATAAGTGTACAAAAGACAAATGAGAAAACTTGAACTCTTTTAAAAAGCTAGAAAATCCCCAATTGCCATAAGTTCCACCTCTGCAAGTTGTACAGATAGATCATTTGAAGACCATGTTTTGAAATAGTTAGCACCAGTGACTGTTATTAAATAATAATTATAACAACTAAAAACTCTAAAAGCAAAAAATAATACTACAAAAATACAATTAATATTTTCTAAAAAGAAATCATTGGAAAATTAATTCATTCTGGGTTTTAAACTGTCCAAACATGCATGTGCCCACATTCATATAAACAGTGCAGAATGCTTTACTGAGCACATGAATCCACAGGCTAAGAATCAATCGCAATATGGTTAGGTGTGAACACTCAACCAAATCACATTATGCTTTGGGCATCTGTGCACGGTGTGTCTGGCAACCCTTACAATCAAGGCCTCTGATCAAATAAGAGCATGACAGAAGTTTGTCCTTCGCAAACATATTTCTCAGGGGAGACCCCTATTTTTATTCAAAAAATAATCCACTGCTGGTGGTTAAAGCTGTATCCTGTGCGCCCTAAATCAGGCTTTACTGGTTTCGTATCAAGAGGAACATATGGCTGCATTTTTTATGTATTCTGTTTTCATAAGGTTTCCCAATTCATTGTCTCTTACCTACTATAATATACTATTCCATGTCCCTCATTCAAATCTCAGACACCAATTTACTGGATGCCCTCTGGCAAGCCACATAGGGAAGATGATGCTGTCCTAACATACAGATTGTCTTTAGGATGCTCAGATTATCCCCGCCCCCGCCCACCCCACCATATAAGGCTGAATCACATTGCAGATATATTAGTCTTGATTCAATGCGCAGAAGGAGCACTTAGTACTTCTTTGGTACTCACACAAGTACTCTGCAACATCTGTTAGTACTTGAGCTAGCACCAAAATATCCTGTGGCACCAGTGGGGATGGGATGCCATTTATGGGAAAAGTACTTTCGATGGGTATCCTGAATCACAGCATCACAGAACTGCAGAGTTGGAAGGGGTCCCAAGGGTCATCTAGCCCAACCCCCTGCAATGCAGAAATCTCAACTAAAGACTCCCTGACAGATGGCCATCCAACCTCTGCTTAAAAACACCCAACGAAGGAGAGCCCACCACCTTCTGAGGAAGTCCATTCCACTGTCAAACAGCTTTTACTGCCAGAAAGTTCTTCCTGATTTTTAGTCGGAATCTCCTTTCTTGTCACTTGAAGCCACTGGTTCAGGTCCTACCCCCTGGAGCAAGAGAAAACAAGCTTGTTTCATCTTCCATGGGACCGCTCTTTAGATATCTGAAGACTGCAGGCCATCAAATCGCATCTCAGTCTCCTCTTTCCTAGGTTCCTCGCCTCCAGTCCGCAGTGACCTCACTTGTTCTTCACGAATTCTCCAAGATTATAGACAGAGGCTCTGAGATTACATCCGCAAACTCCCTTAGTACCCTTGGGTGCAGCTCATCAGACCCTGGAGATAAAGTAGCTAGGTGTTCCCTTACCACCTCTTCTATTGTGGGCTGTAGTTCCCTCCCTGCAGGTTGAGCACTGCTTTACTTTTGGGTGAAGACAGAGGCAATGTAGGTGTTGAGGAGTTCCACCTCCCCTCTGTCACCAAGTAGCTGTCAGGGAACTGCCATCGGAGCCAAGGGTGGAGGTAAGGCTCCCCAATGAGAGGGAGGGAGAGGGAACCAGCAAGGAGAGAGGGAGAGCTTCCGCTGGGGAAGGTAATGAGCGTGATGCCAGGAAGAAAGGGGAGGTTGAGAGGGCTTCGAAGGGAGGGCTCCGAGACTCTTCCAGCGAGACCAGCGGGGAGAGCACAGGACCTCCGCTTGGGACACCCACTCTGCGCAGAAAGCTTCCGCGCAAGGAGGCTAGGCGGAGACTTGGTGTCAAAGAACTTTTATGTTGGAAGAAGTTCAGGAAACGCCCACTGACAGATTCTGCCAGTGATTGAGGCAGTCACGGTGTAAGGGCTGTCCAGCCAGGGGAAAGTTTTAGCCAGACAACCCAGCCTGGAGCAGTTTGCAGCTTATGCACAAGCAACCCCAATTCCCATTACATAGCATTTCTCCATCTTCCATTTCCCATACAGGCCCTTCTCAAATCTCAAATGATCTGGAAGCTCCTTATGCAGCCGCACCGGTTTCTTTAGATGCCTCCCGCTTGTTTTTCTTGCCTACATTTGCGCCTTCAATATTTCACCTTTAAGAAACTCCCATCCATCTTGTACTCCCTTCACTTTTCAGTATTTCTGACCATAGGATCTCACCCAGTAGTTCCTTAAGCTTTTTTAAATATATATAGATAGATATAAAAATCAGCCTTCTCAAAGTCCAGAGTGCATAGCTGACTAAACTCAGCTTTCCCTTGCCTGTGTATCATGAAACCCAAAAGGACATCATCACTTCCTCCCAACTTCCTAGTACTTCCACTTCATTGATGTGTTGCTAGTAACATCCTGTTTTGTCCTAATGCAAAGCTCTCAGATGAAGTTAGCCTGAATTTAGGGGCTGTGAAACATTAGGGCTATTGGCAATGCTTCGCTCCTTCCTGAACAACTGGGCAGGAAGTGTATTTACAACAGCTTCAAATGACTTTATTTGTCTTCCTTCCCTTTCTTCAGGGTGATTTGGCGAAACGTTCGGAGAAAAACAACAACACAGAACAAATGGCTCAGTGAACATTCTGTGAGAACAACATTATGAGCAATGTTACCAGCTTACATCCTGCAAAATGTAGAAACAGGACTCCGCTTAGCAGGGTGCCAGTACTGAAGCTACCAAATGAACTGCTTGATAACTTGCAAATTAACACGTGAAATGTATGTCCTGGTCATATTTCAAAAGGTCTGCTCTACATAGCTGTACACTGGAATTGTTCAGACATTGCTACAGATAAGTCATTTAAGATTTTAGACTTAATACTCTTGCAGGAACATTGCCACCTTCTGTCCCCCACTTTTGATGGTAGTGCATATTACTTGCATTGATAGGGGGTTTCGAATAGTTTACCTTTGAGGTCCCATCCAACTCTATAGAATTGTATGTTTCTACTTCTAAATGTGCTTTGCCACACCTACTACAGTTGCAGGACCTCTTCCCCATTCTTCTGAGCAACACCCTGGAAGTCTGCCCCCAAAGCCCTCCCCGGAAGGCACGATGGTACTTGTGCATGTTTTGACTCAGACAACAAATGTAGATTTTTGGTAGTAGAATTACTACCGCAAGTGTCCAGTGCCTGCAAATGCAAACAAAACACCTGCCAAAGAAAGAGCAAACCAATCTATTTCTATGTCCATATTCTTGAAGAACTGCAACCTGCTTTTCACAAATGTCTGCTATTTCACACCAAATAACAACAGGCTGACTTCTACACAATCTGGATAAATCGCGGGTTCTTTATAAGGTCTGGAAATATTCTTCAGAATGCAGCTGTACATAACATGGGATTATACAAGCGGGAGCCCTGAAAAACAGAACTCCGTCACAAAAAGCAAGTGTTTGTACACACAGGGGCTCTTTCCAGACCTTATTCCAAGCATGTGAAGGCTGGGTACTTATGAGATTCCACTTCTGTGCCACCCACCCATTCAAAGAATGTCGGAAAGGTGCCGGAAGGAAAAGAGCATGAATACACAGATATGCAAAACTAACACATTAGAGTGTTTGGTATACAAAATGCTCAGGGCCGTCTTAATCGTTGGTGCTAGGGATGCATGGCACCCAGGCACCGGGCTCTCAGGGGTACCAGGCCAAGAGTCTGGGGCTGAGTGTTGGAGTCTGGGGAAGAGCCGCCAACAGCCGAAAGGAGCAGAGCCCATCGGAGTGCCGCGGGCTCTTTTGCTGCAGATGGCTCTTCCCTGGACGCCAACGCTCACCCCTGAACTCGCGCCAAGCTGCCCGCAGAACAGCCTGTGGGGCTCAAACGGGCTCTGCTCCACTCGGCTGTCAGCTCTTGCCCCAGCTGCATGGCAGCTGTTTTGGCACCATGCCCGGAGCGCCGTGTAACGTTGTGGGCGCTGCGCGACACATCCTGTTGCATGCACCGAGCTGTGGGTTCCTTTGCTGGCTTTTCCGCTGTTGGTGCACGCTCCCAGTGCATTAACCCAGAACACTGTGAGAGTAAACAAAATTTAGGGTGGTATATCAGCACTGATTTCTTTTCTGCCATTTTCATGGGTTCATCAGGGGAAGCAGAACCTTGCAGGTGTAGAAAGTGTGAGGAAGCAGCCATGTTGCCTGTGATCACTGGTGTGAGCGAAATTCAGTGCAACATACCAGTAAAAGCCACTGGTCCATAACATAACAGGTACGTGGGTGGCATTGTGGGTTAAACCACAGAGCCTAGGACTTGCCGATCAGAAGGTTGGCGGTTCAAGTCACCGCAAGAGGGTGAGCTCCCATTGCTCGGTCCCTGCTCCTGCCAACCTAGCAGTTTGAAAGCACGTCAAAGTGCAAGTAGATAAATAGGTACTGCTCCGGCGGGAAGGTAAACGGCCTTTCTGTGCGCTGCTCTGGTTCGCCAGAAGCGGCTTAGTCATGCTGGCCACATGACCTGGAAGCTGTACGCCGGCTCCCTCGGCCAATAAAGTGAGATGAGCACTGCAACCCCAGAGTCGGTCACGACTGGACCTAGTGGTCAGGGGTCCCTTTACCTTTACCTTTACCTTACTGTGGTGTGAAAGGAACATTAGAAAACGGGACAGAAGAATCATCATTGTAACCAGGAAATCCCCATGTCCCACAGTATTCCCCATGTCTGAATGCACCCTAAAGGAAGTTTGCATTTTGCAGGGCATTCAACTATTCATTTACTAGAAAGTAAGGTCCCACAGCTTTCAAATTTCCTTATTTTGTACTGTCTCTACATTCCGGACAAACTCATTAGCTATGGCATTCAGGAGCCAAACCAAAGCAGCGTCAGGAGCAAAAAGTTATTTCTGCAACCAAGAAGAAAACAACTGTGTACCAAAATGGTTTATCCTATCAAGCCACAGATTTGAGTTTCCCAAATAAAATTAGTTTCATTAAGCCTAGCGCCTCCAGCTTATTTTGCCATGACCTAAAAGTTATATAAAAGGAAGCAAAAGAAAAACAGCTCATATCTAACTTGAGCAAATACACTTTATTAAATTTAACATGTTAAGGTCACTCGGGCGACAAATTCATGTATTATCACAAGCAGCGAGGGCAGCTTTACGGTTTTATTATAAAGTCCTTCTACATGTCGATAGAATTTGTAGCCCGAAGAAAGTAAATCATGACTTCAGTGTCTTCTACTAACTGAAGGGACAGAAAATGTTTCTCTCCCTAGAGCAGGATTGGCAAATCTTTTTCAGGTCAAGAACCACATTTGCTCATGGACAACCTTCCATACCAGTGGCGGGCTGAGTTAAAAGGAAAAAAGTAGACCAAGCAACAGACGTAATCCATAACGTTGTAAAGTAGGCTGCATTCAAATAGAGGAAGCGTGTGGCTGTAGAGTCCGATATGGGAGAAACGTGTTTTATTTCAGGTTTTGCAGATTATGGTGTCTGGTTTTACTGTTACAGGTACACCATGGCGTTTCTTCTCTCTGCATTCCTCCCAGCGGTCATTCTTTCTCTGGCCAGTGCTGTGGATGCACAACCTGACTGTCTACCTCCAAGCATTTGCGATCATCTGCAAGGGATTTCCATATGGCTGGGTTAATGATGCCAACCTTCAGGTCACGTTTGAAGGATGGATATTTTACAGGACGGATAATTCTCCACATTTGGGCTGATGCACAATGCCTTCAGGTTCATCATTGTTGCCTGGTGAACAACCCAAGCAAACTGAAGCACTTCAGTATGATTAAATGAGTTTCAGTTATAGGTACTGGGTTATTGAATGGAGTAATATCCTCAGTGATACAATGGGCACAGTTCATTGGAGTTCAATGGAGATACTGTTAAGTGAAATCAGTTGGCCTTTCAGGTTAATGTATGTAGGGCTAGATAATAGACTATAACTTGTATTTTCTGCTATGGTCTATGGAGTAATGCAACAAACACCGTTCTGTTCTATTCCATAACTTGTTATTGGGATAGGGGATAATCAGTTGAAGTGAGAACAAGTGGAACTCTGCAGCCATGAAGTATCAAGTATAAAAAATGCCGATGCTATAATGACTGACATCCACTTGATGGCACTATAGACATACGATTTCTGTTTATAAAGGGTGGATGACTCTTCCACAAGGTAGCAAGATTTGCAGGTAGAACTGTTGGGGAGCAAAACATTTCAAAAACTGTGTCAAAACTGACTCAATGTCTGGGTCAATAGAAAGATCTGACCTGGGACTTTAACTACTTGTGAGAAAGCTTTACAGAATTCAGTGTCTTCTGAGAAAGTTGCAGAAGAAGAAGGAGTTTGGATTTGATATCCCGCCTTTCACTCCTCTTCAGGAGTCTCAAAGCGGCTAACATTCTCCTTTCCCTTCCTCCCCCACAACAAACACTCTGTGAGGTGAGTGGGGCTGAGAGACTTCAAAGAAGTATGACTGGCCCAAGGTCACCCAGCAGCTGCATGTGGAGGAGCGGAGACGCAAACCCGGTTCACCAGATTACGAGTCCACCGCTCTTAACCACTACACCACACCCAAAAAACCCCAATAAAAACGAGAGTTTAATCAATCAAAACATGAAACTTTTGCAGTCATGAAGTATTAGGTGCTTATTACTCTTATTTTATTATTCATTTGTTTAACATTTATATTCCTCCCCCCTTCCTCCAAGGAGCTTAGAATTGCATATATGAAGCATGGGGGTCACTTAGGGAATATTTTCACAGTAATCCTGTGAAGTAGGTAGCTCTGAGGAATAGGAATTTGTGCAAACACACCTGGATTTTGCACACCCACACCAAGCCACTCTGGTCTAGTCACTATAAGACACTGGTCCCAATTACTAACTTCATAGAAGGAAAACAAACTGATTCACCAAATGCTAATTCACATGGGAGCCCCTAATATATGAACAAATAGTCCTGCATGCATTTAAACAGAGGCAGCTTATCCCCAAGTACATTCCTCCGAGCGGATTTTTTATTCCAATGGGCCTAATCTGAGCATGACTAACAGCGGATATTCAGCCATTATGTGGATGTGCTTTTTCCCTCTCAAAGAATGCCAAGAAAAACAGAAAATAATTCAACACAAAATATCAGATAAAGCAATCTAACAAAATATAGCATAAAACGAAATATAAAACATCATCCATGGAGTGGTCTCTAGTCCACAAAAGCTTATGGCACACTGAAACTTGCTAGTCTTCAAGGCATGGGATAGCCAACCTTTTTGGGCACAAGGACGTGTTTGAAAATCGAAGAAATATCATGGGCAGCTCTGAACATCATTTGTGATTCTTATTTTTATCTGTAGCTACCTTGATTACCACCGGGGGGGGAAGCGGGATATATATAAATATATAATAATAATAATAATAATAATAATAATAATACTAAAGTGGTGGTGCTCAGAAGCTCTCCCAAAACAGGCAAAAATCCTGTCCCCAAAGAAATAACACAGAAGAAAACAAAAGTCAGTACTACCCTCAGAAAATGAGAACAGAAAACAGACAGCTCTCCCAATCAACAAAAATGCCAAAAAAACTGATTCAAAAATAAAAATTGGAAGGAGCACAAGCCCCATGGCACCATAACTGGGGATCCCAGCTTAAAAGTACCACAAGCCTTCCTGTTTTTGCTTCAAGAAACATGTCTGTACATCTGGAAATTAATAAATGAGTGTTATAATTATTGTGCCATAAATTTCAGGTGACTATTCCTCTCCTCCCTCTCATCAACCTCAGGATAACCTCCCTATTTGGGTTCCTGCTATTTCCAATGTGGCGTGTGTGCATTTCATTTGGTCTAGCTTTAGCAGAGACTGATGCTGGCGGCAATCCGCCTGCAAGCTTGTAGAGTGAATTATATTAATGGGGAAACAGCCTCTCTCTTCTCTCACCCCCACCCCCAAGCAAAACATCCCAAAAGCTCACTGAGCAGTTAATGCAGCTCCATGCCTCCTGCAATGCAGACATGAGCCTGGAAGGGGCAACTGAGCTTTTTTAGATCCTTCCAGCTTTTGCAGTAGAAAAAAAAGGAAGCAGGGAGGAGAAGAATCCGCATAGAAAAGTGGTTCCTCTGGGTTCACTTACTTAGTTTTACAATTCATGCTGCTCTGCAGTGACAGTAACTGGAAGCAAAAATGATCAGGTACCACCAGCATTATGCGCTGATTAAATCAGCGGTGAGGATGGACAGAGCCCTATAATGTTAACTCGCTTGCTGAAGCTCCAGCAAAGGAGAGATGCGCTGAGCTACAGAGTGTGTAATCTGATTGTTCCAGCCAACTAGGCACGGCAGCTGATATTCGCTAACTTTCATTATCAGCAGAAACAGACAACAATAAAAACTCAACAGAGCACAAATTTCCGTTGTCTATATAAACTAGGAAACATAAGGGAAATACCAGAAGCGAACGTTAAAATATCTGAAGAAGTGTGCATGCACACGAAAGCTCATACCAAGAACTGACTTAGTTGGTCTTTAAGGTGCTACTGGAAGGATTTTTTTTTGTTAAAATATCTGTTTGTACAACTAAGACCCCAAATCCTGCAATCCTCCTATTGCTTAATAGCATTTTAATCGGTCCAAAAGGAGATGTACTGCTATATGCAGTAATTAGAATACTGTTTCTAACATTTACTGAGCTTCCAGTTTTTCATGGTTTTAATATCCAGCAAACTCCTCTGAGTATTTTATGGAAAACCACCCCATAACATTTAAGGCACATCAGAATTAAAGAAATGCAAACATTCCAGAGAACTGAATATGCATTAAGGTACACTAATGGAGATCTAGGAACATTTACATGGTTCTTGTAGACAGGCAAAAGACAGCAAAAAAACCCAAAACAAAGTTCATATTTGAAGCGTTCACACCAACTACAAATTAAGAGTGAATTAAAATGCCAACCTACAAAGTAAAATCAGGAAAAATGTTACACTGAAGGTGCATATAGCTTGCTCCGCATGGGGAAGAATGAAAATGAATGTTCATAGAGAAAGAAGCAATTGAAGGCTTAATTTCATTTCTAGGTGAATTTTATAGCTGAACAGCCTTCAAAATTGTGAGAATAGCGTCACTGTTTCCAATTCAGAACCATTTTCTTGGATGCCAGGAATGAACACTCATCCTTCCATCCATACTGAAAAGAGGAAAGCTTCTCTCTGTGAGAAAGTGTAATGGTTTCTGATATAAATGAAACTACCCCCACCCACCCACCGACAGGGTGCTGATGGAAGGGGGGCAGTCCTGTATATATTTGTGGCCCTGTCTATTTTTCTAGTTTTTTTCAAATGTGGCTGCTATTTTGGATTGTGCAGACATTCAAGGCAGACATTCTATGACTGGCACCCACACGCCTTTCTAAAAATTCCAGATGTTCTCACTGGTCCAAAAAGGTTGCTGAGCCCAAAGAATATAATAATGCCATCATGCTGAGCAAATTACATGCAACAGTGTGAAATTTATGGAAGGATCACTTATAATTTGAATTCCAAAACCGTATTTTTGTGAAATTTCCAGGGATAGGCTGGGTTCACAGATAAATGGAGCAGCTTCTCTGAACCCTTCACAAGAACATGATAGGTCCCTGTTGCTGCTTGTAAGAAAAGATTAATTTAAAATTTGACAGATTTAGGCAAGTATGCATCAATAATGTGCTTTTCATTATTATACACCAAGGCAATTTATTTACATTACAGTGCATAAGAAGCACAAGCACTTGACTTAATCTTTGCAAACACAATTTTGAAATCTGCTCTTATTCAATTGTAAAATGAAAATCCTTTTAACTTGTTGCTTAAGAGATTCCACAGTGATGATCGTTACTCTGTTGTCATTGTTTATCATGTCCTCTAAGTAGCTGCAGCTGTTAAGCATTCAGGACAAAATTACTGTGATGAACTATCATGGAGGTGCACGTCTGGCCAGACATTTTGATACTCTGTGTGATGTCTGCTTTTAAAAACCAACTCTACTTGAAAATACCCAACAGTATTTATTGTTCAAGGGCAATTTATCCACTTCTCTCCAGTGTCACCTCTATGGACATATTTATATAGTAAGCTATACTAATCCTTGTGTGATGAATTATGTGTTTTCTTGATTACAGCCTTCACAGCTACAAGTTTTTCTAGAAAGAGGATGTCTCAAATACAAACCAATTTCCTCTCTGTACTTATGCTACCCGAGATGGTGATGTCTTGAGAAAACAAATATATGTGTCTTGCCGCAAGGAATTCCTCAGAATGCTGTCAGCATAATAAATACCCCATAAGTGTATTATTGTGACAGTGGGTCATAATTCTCCATATAGTGGCAGATTCTGGAGCAGGAATATGTGCCATTGCTAATATGTCCCCATGAACCACTTCCATCTTAACTCTACACTAGTAAAAGTGAGCACTAAAATGTTTATTTCTGTCGTTACATAGCAGTCATGTCCCACAACAGCCCCGGGCGCCAGCTCTGTCCTTTCATCTTCTGTGAGGAAGCACTTCCTTCCTCACATTTATTTGAGAAATCGGGACAAAAACCTCATGCCAGTCCCATCATCTATCAAACTGGTGCCCATTGGTGGTGGCCCCCAAGTCTGGAATGGTTATCAAGTTCAATGTAACAGATCCAGAATACAGGCCATTTAAAATAAGCTGTCAATACTTTTCTCTTCTGAGAAGTTGCTTACGACATGGAATTCATTTTTCTTTTAACTAGCTTTCTCTGATGTTTCCTCTTTTTTTAAAGTATGAATGTTTCAAATAAATAAGTAAAACATTACTGATCCTACCACCCTCAGCCATGCTATGAGGAGTTTGTTCGCAAGCACTTTCTCTATATCATATGTATCATCACCTGCCAACATTCCCTTTCTGCTGATAGAACAAACTCTATGTAAGAGATTGAATGGACAAACAAATCTATCATTTAAGAAACTACTGAGGCCCATGTTGGTCTGTGACACCCATGCAGAAGATACACAAAACCAATTGTTATTAATTCCACTCTCCGAAGTAGAGATTAAGGAAATCATTCTTTTAAAAATGGCAAATAGTACGACACCTGGATCAGATGGATTTCCAGTAGAATACAGTAGTATAAAACATTCATAGATCTCTTGGTGCCAAAACTTCACCAATTGTACGATAGGATATTTGATAAGGGAACATTATGAGAGGCATTTAACCAAGCCTGCATTGCTGTTATACCAAAAACAGGTAAAGATCATACTCAGTGTGCTAATTATCATCCAATTTCACTGATTAATGATGATACTCTATTGTCTCTGTGCATGTGCACATGCCTCTACACCAGTCAACCTCCCAATGCCTTATCTCTTGTGCCACCAGGATTCTGGCTCCTAAATAAACAAAGTAGATGAGGCCCACAGGGTTTTTAAATTTCAGAATCAGCCTAAATACTGTCAGCAGACTAAAGGCCAATCCAAACAAATCAGGTTGTATACAGCCCTGATAATGAAGTAACACCCTTGATCTGAGTAACTCGTTGGCTTGCTCTCCTTTTTGCCCACATGGCTTGGAACCTTCTACTAGCCCATCATCCACTTCTGGCACTTTAGATCCTGGCATGCATGGACTAGAACCAGACCCTCAGCTGGCCTTGGACTCCACGGCCTAAAAATGAGCTTGGCTGAAGTCTGATGAAACTTAACCTCAACGTTTGACATCTGACCTTAAGCTTGCTGTATACTTAAAACCAACAAAAAAAGAGTCAAAGGGAACAAGAAGCTACAGAAACTAGAATTCGTAAATAACAAGTCAGAATGATGTCCCAGGGTTTAAATGTGGATTATGGAGGGATCCTTACAGAAAACAGCATTGTCTTCCAGTTGGCAAACCATGTATTGTTTCTATGTGTGATGTTTAAGGTTAGAGTATTAGTTCAGTATTTGCTGAACGTAAAATGAAGCTAGAATGAGCATAACAACCTTATTTTCTGCTTTGATGCAACTGCTCTACTTAAATTAGAGTTGTTTTTTAAACCAGCAAAACAATGTCACTGTAAATGGTTTTCAAAGTAGCTAGTGACCTCAATTAAAGAAACATCCTATGCCACCTCCTCCTACATGCAGCCTTAATAATAATATAAATAAATTAAATGGGCTGTAGGTGAGAAAGTGCTCAGAATTCAGTAACTTCTATTGAATAGAATTCATTTCCATTAATAATTTCATATGCAATTCAAATTTTACAACTCTCATTTTCTGATTGTATATTGTTGGAGTTGGTGGGAACTTTCTGAATTGAAGGCAAGGATGCTCCATAGCTTCCCGCTGAAATTCTGTAACTTCTGATGCTACAAATGTTCCAGGGTATTTGGGGCTTTACTTTGTCTCACTTTTGATGTGCTATAGTACAAGTGTAAGGAAAAGGAAAAGGACCTTTCCAGGTTATGTGGCCAGCATGACTAAACCACTTCTGGCGCAACAGGACACCGTGATGAGTGCCAGAATGAATGGAAATGCTGTTTACTTTCCCAGCCACAGTGGTACCCATTTATCTACTCATTCCGGTATGCTTTTGAACTCCTAGATTGGCAGGAGTTGGGACAGAGCAACAGGACCTCATCCCGTTGTCCGGACTCGAACTGCTGACCTTCTGATCTGCAAGCCCAAGAAGCTCAGTGGTTTAGACCACAGCGCCACCGGCTCCCTGTAATGCAAGTGTACCCCTCCAGACTGTAATAATGTGGTAACAATGAGGAAGCATTACAGAAAAATGAATAAGGTGGAGTGGTCCTATATGCATGGATGGTCCTATATAAATCCACCATTAATGGACTATTTCTGGACCAATTATATATCAAACACACACACCCCACATAAAAAACTCAGTCTGGAGGGGACCTATCTGTTATTAGAGTAAGAAGCTAGGAATGGTGGTTTTTTTGTTTTTAAATAATCTTAAAATGTTTAGTGCAATAGGCCATTTTAAAACTGCTTTTAGTCTTTGATAGTTACTGATGTGAATCTCTTTGCTTGGATAATGAAAGTATGGGGAATACAATTTTCAGAACTGTAAGGTTTGATACAGAATCTTATAATGTACTAAGACAGCTCTCTGAAAAGATGGCCTCACTTCCAGTTCTACTTAGTGGAGCTTCTAGATATTTTAATAAGCTCTGCAGAAGCTGTCTTTCCACAGGACATACATTAGCTCGCTTTCACATTTGCGAACCCTACAAAATTATTGCTAAAGCCTTTCGTTAGCATATGCGGTCATAAACAGTGAGACACACCATCTCCCACAATCCCAGTGATGTTAAAAACTGCTAAGTGTAACGATACGTTTTGTTTTTATTTCAACTGGGTAAGTGGCTGCATAAAAAGAACGAATCACACAGAACTTAATTGGCTGTCATTTGCACAGCAGCAACTGGCGAAATAACTGGACAATGTTATTTTATTCCGGCTGAAAAAAATGTCATTGCAAAGCTGACATGCTGCATCTTTTGCTTCCTGTTTATTCATTAGCTGCATGACACTCTGCCACAGCTGCAAGCAATTAGAGAGTTTTGAAATGTTCTATAAGGTCAGTGATAGAAATTTGCTAAAATTAAAAAATCAGCAAAACAGGACAATTATGTTAATTCATCAACAAAGCAGAGGTCTTGGCTGTACACCACCAATGTAGTTGTGTCCAAATATTAGTGGGGAAATGCAGTCTAAGCACTTGCCCGCCTGCAATACATTGTTAAAGTTCAACATTTTAGCATGTTGCCCGATCTCCACCCACCCCCTTTTAACCACAGTCATATCTTGGAAGTCGAACAAAAGTCCATTCAACTTCCAAAACGTTTGGAAACCAAAGGGCGGCTTCTGATTGGCTGCAGGAAGCTCCTGCAGCCAATCAGAAGCCATGGAAGCCCCGTCAGGTCAGACGTTGAGGTTCCAAAGAATATTGGCAAACCAGAACACTCACTTCTGGGTTTGCAGGGTTCAGGAGCCAAAACATCCAAGTACCAAGGTGAGATCCAAGTTTGGGATCCAAGGTACAACTGTACTTATTTTCTTTATTTTATATTTAAAGCACTTTCACCACACTCTTTAGCCAAAATAATCTTCCACATCATCTTCCATACCAATTAAACAACACTTGAAAGGGCAGACCGCGCTCTCAGGCTTACAACCTAAAAACTATGTCACAAAAGAAAAAGGGAGGCGGAAGGAGGAGGGGAAGGAAAGTAATTTCTTATACAAGTTCTTAAAGTTATAGTTCTTACAATGACCAGCTGGGATGGAGATAACTCAGGTAGTCATTGCAGAGCTGCTATTACACTTCCAATTTAAAGCAAAACAGCAATGATTGGATGCTGCTAAACGGTCCAAGTCTGGAAGAACCCAGGATGAAGCTTGTTCTTCCAAAGGTCTGAATTCCCTGATTAAACTTGCTTCAGGGCAGATGGTCAATCATCAACCATCCCATAAAGTATGCCTCTACCAGCCACATCCTCTGAACTTTTTAAAAACAGAGGCATTGAACAAGCAGAGGCACTCAATTTATTGGAGCACTTAGATGGCCTGCTTCCAAAATGCTGTGCAGACACATCAGCTAATCTTTAAACTGCTCCTGGGAGGAAGACAGTGGTATTCATTTCAGAGAAGAGGAAGACATTTAGACACGTTTCCCCCCCTTTCCTGGAACATATTCATTAAACGTAACAACATCTCACAGGTAAAAAGTGGTTGTGACTCATGCATTCAAAATTAAAGAGCAAGTCACTGGCTATTAAAGTTTCTTCTGGACCATGATACTAGCTCCCATAAAAGCTGTTCAAAATACTTTATATCACCAGCATAAATAACACTGGGAGGAAAGCAGAGAGAAGAAAAGTCATGGTGCACCGGTAGCAGCCAAACCAAACTTCTACACCTACAAACCAAACACCCACCTGAAATAAAACATGTCTCTCCCCTATCGGTCTCTACTGCCACAACAGGCGCTGTAAATCTCCAACACTTTCACTTTACCTCTGAAGGCGCACTCTTCCATTGTCTCCCGAGGCAGCCGGATGCCAACAATAATTTAACACTAGTAATATCCAAGAGTGAGATTTATTATGTCTGTTTGTATATGCGGGGAACACAAAAAGAAGAAAATGTAAAATGACTTGTTCACTTCACAGCAATGTCTCATCTAACACCCGACTCCTGGTCTTCAGTACTATTTTGGATAACCTTTATCCTACAAATATTCCTACTATAATTTTTTCTAGCACTTCTTTTACTGAACAATGTGCTTTACAATACATATCTCATTATACCAACTGATTTATAGCAGAACCAAGCTGCAAAATACAAGGTTCTTACCATTTAGAGCCAAATGTATTAGGATCTAAGTCTCTAGAATACTGTTTCCCAAACTTGGGTCTCCAGCTGTTTTAGGACTACAATTCCCATCATCCCTGACCACTGGGCTTGCTAGCTAGGGGTGATGGGAATTGTAGTCCCAAAACAGATGGAGACCCAAGTTTGGGTCTCTAGAAGAAGGCGTCAAGTGGTTTAGGGTTTAGGAATACAATCACTGGGAGAAACTGGGCCACTCATCTAGTAAAACTGCAAGCAGCAAAAGTATTACATAGCCCTGATATGCAATTCCACAACTATTCTCTCCTGAAACAAAATCCTATTTAGAAGCAATCTCACACTGTACCCTAGACTCTACTGGTATCCAGCCTATAACAGTACAGAAACATTCTAAACAACTTGTTACTCATTAAATAACAGTTAGTGAATTTGTGGAGTCGTTTTGGAATGCATCTGTAGTGTTGAATATTTTTTGGTGGTGGACAGTTCCACAGATGAACTGTGTTATGTTAAAAAAGCAAACAAACATGTTTTAAATCTGGTGCAGATAAATCCTCTCTTGCTTCAATACCGTATAAATTTAACAATATTGTTTAACAATAGTAATCTATTGTTCCTTATTTCTCTTCCCACACCATTCATGATTTCATGGACTTCACTTCTTACTAGACATCTTGTATGAGTCTGAAAACTCTTGGAACCCACTGTGTAATGTGCTGGTTCAACTAAATACCAACCAATTAAATTATGCCCATGCCCATACTTCTGCGGCAATCCTTTCTTCAAACAAAACAGTACAACCATTGAAGAGAAATCTAGCATGATTTCCATTGCTTGGTAGTGCTTCGAAAATAATTAGATAACAAAAATAACCAGATTCTTCTTGTTCCAACGTTGTTAGTAAATGCAGCTGATGATCTGATGAGACTATTTGAATGGAATGATTTCCTGTAGGTTTCATCTATTACGTCAGTGAAAACTAGGGCAAATAGTTGAGAAGAAGCTAACAAACCGAGGTTTCTTGATTGCAATGCTGTGGAGGCAAGACTATTTACTGTCTTGTTGAGGAAGTTGTAAGAACGGTTGTAAATGCATTACAAATTACTCTGGTATGCTGAAAATGGGAAATCAATATTCCCCCCCTTTTCAGAGGGCTAGTTCAGAACTTAATAGTATTAAGTAATTACTTTCACTAGTTCTCTTGGGAACTCTAGGAAAGAAGCAACTCCACTTCCTTGCTTATTGCTTACCAATACAGTATTGTTCACTTTAATCAATTTAGTAGTTCAGCTATGATTGCTTTTACCATTGTATTTGGTTAAGTAAAGTTCCATAAGGGGCCGTTTGAATTGATGTTTGACGTGCAATTACTAGTCACTGCCTCATCCCCTCTTAATCTAAAGTTCTCCTTACATTTAGGTATGCAGAACCCAACGCGCATTTCAGTGGGAACAAATATGCTGTACACTAACTTTTGGTGATGGCCAGACAGAATGTTTATGTCCCAAAATAAAGATTTTTTGGGCATAAACATTCTGTCTTGCCATCACCAAAAGGCTCA
Source organism: Podarcis gaigeae (assembly GCF_964106915.1). Lineage (NCBI taxonomy): Eukaryota > Metazoa > Chordata > Lepidosauria > Squamata > Lacertidae > Podarcis > Podarcis gaigeae. The sequence continues at coordinate 114,572,165 of NC_139678.1, read as the reverse complement.
GAGACAAAAAAATAAATCTTTAACACCTCCAGCTTAGTACACAACCTATGATTACACTAGGGAAGGATATATTCAAGCCTGATCAATTACATTGAGTATTTGTTGGCTTTCCATGAATGGTCCTATTATAAAGGTGCTGGCTAGCTAACTTGGTAGGTGGTAAGGAACTTGGTCTGTAACCTGCAATCTACCATTTGGAAGTGGGTGGCGTGGTGGTCTAAACCACTGAACCTCTTGGGCTTGCTGATTGGAAGGTCGGCAGTTCGAATCAACACAATGGGGAGCTCCCCCAGCTTCTGCCAACCTAGCAGTTTGAAAGCATACCAGTGTAACAGGTACTACTGCAGCAGGAAGGTAAACGGCGTTTCCGTGCGCTCTGGATTTCATCATGGTGTTCTGTTGTGCCAGAAGCGGTTTAGTCATTCTGGCCACACAACCCGGAAAGCTGTCTGTGGACAAATGCAGGCTCCCTCAGCCTGAAGCGAGATGAGTGCTGCACCTCATTGTTGTTGTTTAGTCGTTTAGTCGTGTCCGACTCTTCGTGACCCCATGGACCAGAGAACGCCAGGCACCTCTGTCCTCCACTGCCTCCCGCAGTTTGCTCAAACTCATGCTGGTAACCTCGAAAACACTATCCAACCATCTCGTCCTCTGCCGTCCCCTTCTCCTTGTGCCCTCCATCTTTCCCAACATCAGGGTCTTCTCCAGGGAGTCTTCTCTTCTCATGAGGTGGCCAAAGTACTGGAGCCTCAGCTTCACAATCTGTCCTTCCAGTGAGCACTCAGGGTTGATTTCCTTCAGTATGGAGAGGTTTGATCTTCTTGCAGTCCATGGGACTCTCAAGAGTCTCCTCCAGCACCATAATTCAAAAGCATCAATTCTTCGGCGATCAGCCTTCTTTATGGTCCAGCTCTCACTTCCATACATCACTACTGGGAAAACCATAGCTTTAACTATACGAACCTTTGTTGGCAAGGTGATGTCTCTACTTCTCAAGATGCTGTCTAGGCCTGTCATTGCCCTTCTCCCAAGAAGCAGGCGTCTTTTAATTTCGTGGCTGCTGTCACCATCTGCAGTGATCATTGAGCCCAAGAAAGTAAAATCTCTCACTACCTCCATTTCTTCCCCTTCTATTTGCCAGGAGGTGATGGGACCAGTGGCCATGATCTTCGTTTTTTTGATGTTGAGCTTCAGGCCATATTTTGCGCTCTCCTCTTTCACCCTCATTAAAAGGTTCTTTAATTCCTCCTCACTTTCTGCCATCAAGGTTGTGTCATCTGCATATCTGAGGTTGTTGATATTTCTTCCGGCAATCTTAATTCCGGCTAGGGATTCATCCAGCCCAGCCTTTCGCATGATGAATTCTGCATATAAGTTAAATAAGCAGGGAGACAAAATACAGCCTTGTCGTACTCCTTTCCCAATTTTGAACCAATCAGTTGTTCCATATCCAGTTCTAACTGTAGCTTCTTGTCCCACATAGAGATTTCTCAGGAGACAGATGAGGTGATCTGGCACTCCCATTTCTTTAAGAACTTGCCATAGTTTGCCGTGGTCGACACAGTCAAAAGCTTTTGCATAGTCAATGAAGCAGAAGTAGATGTCTTTCTGGAACTCTCTAGCTTTCTCCATAATCCAACGCATGTTTGCAATTTGGTCTCTGGTTCCTCTGCCTCTTCTAAATCCAGCTTGCACTTCTGGGAGTTCTCGGTCCACATACTGCTTGAGCCTTCCTTGTAGAATTTTAAGCATAACCTTGCTAGCGTGTGAAATGAGTGCAATTGTGCGGTAGTTGGAGCATTCTTTGGCACTGCCCTTCTTTGGGATTGGGATGTAGACTGATCTTCTCCAATCCTCTGGCCACTGCTGAGTTTTCCAAACTTGCTGGCATATTGAGTGTAGCACCTTAACAGCATCATCTTTTAAAATTTTAAATAGTTCAGCTGGAATGCCATCACTTCCACTGGCCTTGTTATTTGCAGTGCTTTCTAAGGCCCATTTGACTTCACTTTCCAGGATGTCTGGCTCAAGGTCAGCAACCACACTACCTGGGGTATACGAGACATCCATTTCTTTCTGGTATAATTCCTCTGTGTATTCTTGCCACCTCTTCTTGATGTCTTCTGCTTCTGTTAGGTCCTTTCCACTTTTGTCCTTTATTGTGGAAATCTTTGTACGAAATGTTCCTTTCATATCTCCAATTTTCTTGAACAGATCTCTGGTTCTTCCCATTCTATTGCTTTCCTCTATTTCTTTGCATTGCTCGTTTAAGAAGGTCTTCTTGTCTCTCCTTGCTATTCTTTGGAAATCTGCATTCAATTTCCTGTATCTTTCACCATCTCCCTCGCATTTTGCTTGCCTTCTCTCCCCCGCTATTTGTAAGGCCTCCTTGGACAGCCACTTTGCTTTCTTGCATTTCCTTTTCATTGGGATGGTTTTCGTTGCTGCCTCCTGTATAATGTTACGAGCCTCCATCCATAGTTCTTCAGGCATTCTGTCCACCAAATCTAAATCCTTAAACCTGTTCCTCACTTCCACTGTGTATTCATAAGGGATTTGACTTAGATTGTATCTTACCGGCCCAGTGGTTTTTCCTACTTTCTTCAGTTTAAGCTTGAATTTTGCTATAAGAAGCTGATGATCTGAGCCACAGTCAGCTCCAGGTCTTGTTTTTGCTGACTGTATAGAGCTTCTCCATCTTTGGCTGCAGAGAATATAATCAATCTGATTTCGATGCTGCCCATCTGGTGATGTCCATGTGTAGAGTCGTCTCTTGTGTTGCTGGAAAAGCGTGTTTGTGATGACCAGCTTGTTCTCTTGACAGAACTCTATTAGCCTTTGCCCTGCTTCGTTTTGATCTCCAAGGCCAAACTTGCCAGTTGTTCCTTTTATCTCTTGACTCCTACTTTAGCATTCCAATCCCCTATAATGAGAAGAACATCCTTATTTGGTGTCACTTCTATAAGGTCTTGTAAGTCTTCATAGAATTGGTCAATTTCAGTTTCTTCAGCACAAGTAGTTGGTGCATAAACTTGGATTACTGTGATGTTAAAAGGTCTGCCTTGGATTCGTATCGAGATCATTCTATCATTTTTGAGATTGCATCCCAGTACAGCTTTCACCACTCTTTTGTTGACTATGAGGGCCACTCCATTTCTTTTATGGGTTTCTTGCCCACAGTAGTAGATATGATGGTCATCCGAACTGAATTCACCCATTCCCGTCCATTTTAGTTCACTGATGCCCAGGATGTCAATATTTATTCTTGCCATCTCATTTTTGACCACCTCCAACTTACCCAGGTTCATGGTTCTTACATTCCAGGTTCCTATGCAATATTTTTCTTTACAGCATTGGACTTTCCTTTCGCTTCCAGGCATATCCGCAACTGAGCGTCCTTTCGGCTTTGGCCCAGCCGCTTCATCAGCTCTGGATCTACTTGTACTTGCCCTCCGCTCTTCCCCAGTAGCATGTTGGACGCCTTCCGACCTGAGGGGCTCATCTTCCAGCGTCATATCTTTTATATGCCTGTTGTCTTTGTCCATGGAGTTTTCTTGGCAGGGATACTGGAGTGGCTTGCCGGTTCCTCCTCCAGGTGGATCACGTTTGGTCAAAACTCTCCACTATGACCTGTTCATCTTGGTGCCCTGCTCGGCATAGTTCATAGCTTCTCTGAGTTCTTCAAGCCCCTTCACCACGGCAAGGCAGTGATCCATGAAGGGGCTGCACCTCATAGTCGCCTTTAACTGGGTCCTTTACCTTTATCATTTTTACCATTCGGAATGCAATACCAGAGCTCAGAATGAACAGAGTCAGCTAAAAGGAGTTTTGCGGTTTGAATTTGTTGAGCAAAACAGAGTTCTAATGGGCTGAAAGGTAGAGCCTCGACAGTGCAGTTGGAACCTGGTGGCAGATTAACAATTGTGTTTGCGCCATACATATGAAGCTGTTTGCTCCAAAACTGCTCTACTTATAAGTGAACAGCAGACATTACAATGGCACTATAAGTCTCCATATGGTACAAGCTTTTGCGTGAGAGAAAAACAAAGAAGTAAAAAAAAAACCTGAAGGTTAAAAAGACATCACAGATCACAGGCTATTGTATTGACAACATTACATGCTGGTGTTATTATCCGTAACTCATAATGTCAGAAAACACCTGTCAGGACTCCACATTAGGAATAAAGCTCTCTGTTAAATTAACAGACACGGATAACTGCAAGCTCATACAATATGCAAGTAAATAAGCAGTACTCGTATACTGAATTGGCCCACAATTCTATACGTAGTTGATGTAAGCCTAAATTGTGCTAAACACTTTAAAGAAAGGACAGCAATGGAATTCTCCTGCCCACCCAGCCCCACTGAAAGAGTTCAATTGGCGTGACCATTTTCTGGTAGTTTTTAAGGGATGTATAAGCAGAAGCTAACACTTGTCTGGTCACAGTGGGGTGCACAGCAAGCAAACAAAAACAGTGATGGGAAATTAAGTAATAATGATAGGGTGGGAAATTGCATTTTCGAATGTTTTGGGGTTTTTTACTGCTATTTCAAAAACAATGCAAAGTAACACCCACATTTCCAACAACAACACACATACAATATATTGAAATTATCATGTATAGCTTAATTTGACAAATCATTTACTCAGTGTACGTGATGCGGTTACTCTTCTCCAGTGCTGCATGATTAGCCCAGGATAAAAGACACACATTACTTAAGAGACTAGAAAGTAAGGGAAGGATACAGAATTAAACTCATCCCAACTACCCAGCCTCTTCTTCCTTTTCAAGTCTTCTTGGAGGCTTTAAGCTTACATATATTTCACCGACACAAATGAAAGGATACGGGCAACAGGACTTTGCCAGCTGCAGACAAACTGTTTCATTCCAAACACCAACAAAGGACATGGGTTATGTCCTAGACACTATCTTAGTCACCGGCGCTAGTTGAGGAAAGAGATTGAGCTACTGAGTTGTTTAGCTTTAGTTCAGCTTAATCTAGTTGAGCTGAAGGTTCAGTTTAGATAAAAGGCAAGTAAAAGGTCCTTTGACAGAAGTTTATAAAATGATGCATGGCACGAATAACGTGGCTAGAGAAAGGTTTCTTTCCCTCTCTCAACACAGCTGAATGTTGGGAGATTCAGGACAGATAAAAGAAAAGTACTTATTCATGCAATGCATAAACTATGGAACTTTCTCCCAATGATGGGAGTGATGGCTACCAGCTTAAAGGTAAAGGTAAAGGGACCCCTAACCATTAGGTCCAGTTGTGGCCAACTCTGGGGCTGCAGCACTCATCTCTCTTTATTGGCCGAAGGAGCCGGCGTACAGCTTCCGGGTCATGTGGCCAGCATGACTAAGCCGCTTCTGGCGGACCAGAGCAGCGCACGGAAACGCCGTTTACCTTCCCGACGGAGCGGTACCTATTTATCTGCTTGCACTTTGACATGCTTTCAAACTGCTAGGTTGGCAGGAGCAGGGACCGAGCAACAGGAGCTCACCCCGTCGCGGGGATTCGAACTGCCGACCTTCTGATCGGCGAGTTCTAGGCTCTGTGGTTTAACCCACAGCGCCACCCAGCTTAGATGACATTAAAAGAGGGTTAAACAAATTCCCTTGGAAGGTAAGGCTATAAGTGGCTACTAGCCATGATGGCTATGCGCTGCCTCCACGGTCAGAGGCAGTAATGCTTCTGAATACAAACTGATGGAAAACATGGGAAGCAGAGTGTTCTTGTTCTTGGGTCTTGCTTGGGGATTTCCACAGAGCTTGTCTGAGGCCTGGATCAGGAGTCTTGTTAGAATAACGCTACAAATTCAAACAAAAAAGCAGGTGGTCCTGGGCAGGTGGGCCTTGCTTATCACTCCAAGGACTGTGGCAAGTGTATGCTCTGCATGGACCTTCTCATTGGCATCTGGCTGGCCACTGTGAGAAAAAGGATGCTGAACTCAACTCTGTAATTTCTGCACTGTATTAATCTCCTTGGACTGCATCCCCCCCAAAAAAAAACCTCTCTGGGTTAAAAAAAAAAGTAAAATAAATTAGCCACACACTGGAAAACCATTCACTATGTGTGACTTTTGCAATCATAATTAATGCTATCATTTAGCATGGTTGTCATGCAATCAAATCCTCTACATAGTAATCTGAGTTCACTAGGACTTGCGTACATAGCATTGAAGCCCTAGATTACACAAAAAATGGAGACACAGAAAACCTGGACCTGTGAAATACATTCAGTTTGCCAGTTTATAAGCACCACTAACTAATGTGATTATATGCATGGACTTGAACAACGGCACGCTGCTAAATATTTTATTTGTTATTAAGGCATTTCTTTTAAGACCTAAGTACATACATATTGCCACTGTGTACTTCTAATTAAAAACAATAATTTAATTTGCAGATAAATCAATAGGTTAGCCCCCTCGCCTTATTTAATCATGCTATTTAGCTCTCTCTTCATTACTCTGACTAAAGCAATGCACAAAGTTAAAAGTATATGTCTGTTGTTTGCTGCGTTTTTAGTTTATATGCTTTTATTCCAAAGGTGCAAGGAATCCTCTACTGTCAGGAAACTGAACAATAATATCTGGAAACTTGTTCAATCTCCATGAGCATGAGTTTATATTCTGCAAACTCTGCATCTGGGAAAGGCTTACTAATTAATGCATTCATGAAAGAAAAATATACCCACCCAGCAACAATACTACAGTGTTAAACTACTTGAAGTGCCTCTAGGATTGCATTTTTAAGTCTTTTGCTCTTTTTTTGGAACCTCGCAACTAGCTGCCTGCTGGCTGCCTGAACTTTCGCTCACTCACCTGATCATGTGATAATCGGTGTAAGAATTTCAATGGGGGAATGGGCTTCTACTCCTTAACCGATACCAACGAGGGCAGCATTTAGCACTTCCCTCAACACTACAGCAGAGAAGTTACATCTTGGGAACGCTCACCTGGGAGAACACGGCTGCACCTACAGTGTGTTTTAATTTCTTTCACATGCTTGGCACATGTATAAAGCTACGTTTCTCTATAACATTGTTTCCTTTCATAAATTCCTTCAGAAATGCTAACAATGTTTGATTTCCCTTTTATGTGTGTTATTATTATTTTTTAAGGCTTTCCTCTCATGGGCAGCCATACTTTCCTATGGCTCACCTTATTTCTCCCATTCTCCCTCTCCTTTCCCTTCTCCTGGTTTTAGTAGAAGCACATACTTTCTTGTGCATGTCGTTTCAACATTCTTATTCCTCCCCTTCCTTTTTCTTTCTTTAAATTGAATCCTATTTGTCTTTTTTATCCCCTTCAGCATCTTGCACTTATGTACTGTCTTCTCTCGTCTCATTACAGACTTCCGATTCCCGATTATCATTCTTCAGTTCTTCTCCTATACCTACCACCCTTTTCCTGTGGGGCTTCCATTTCCACCTTGATTCTTTCTCTGAATTTTCCATCCATCACTTTTATTCTCTCCTCTTTATAATCTCATTCTCTAGATATTAGCTTCCCGCCACCTTTCTTGCACACCCCGCACTGTTGACACAAGAATGAAGGCTGATTTCTTCCCCCTTACACCCACACACTACAAGGAAAAGGAGTCTGCTAGGAGACTGCTTTAGTCATAAATACCAACTTCAGAGATTTTTCTTATGTGCGATTACAGATTGCTGTGTATAGCTATTAATAGGCAAGTAGAGATAGCTAATTTAATGAGCAGGCAGTGTGTCAACTGACGTTTATTAACTAATTCAAGTATACATATCAGCACACAAAATTAGATGCATTCTGGCTCTGCTGAAAGAAATGGAAATATACTGAGAATTTAGAAAATAGATTTTGCCAGTTAAAAGTGTAAATGGATTAGAAGAAACAAGTTGTACTTGACCATAAATCAACAACAAACCGTTAAACTTCATTTCCCCCTGTAATTGTACTTACCTTTTGAAATTTAAAGATTATAGCAATGGCCAAAATATAAGATAACTTCACACACAGTTGAAATTGAAGCCAAACATCTGGTGCCTGAGCCCTTGTACCAGACGATATTACATTTCAAAGCAGGATTTTAAAAATCCAGACTGGTGTTGAGCCTACTGCTGCCTCTGTTTTGGATTCAGTCAAGTGTAATGGGTAGGGAAAATTTAACCAAAAGAGTAGTGAAAAAAGACATGCATGTTGTTAATGATTTCAATTAATTCAGTCTGATCACTTCAGTAGCATAACTGAAGCTGAATACAAATGACCACTTATCAAAGTAGGCATACTTAGCATCCATCAACATGGCAAGAATTTCACCAACACCCATAGGGGCAAACATAAATCCAGCGCATTTCCAGAAAATTTGAAATTCTCCTTTGCGTTTAAGCAGATGTCGCCTATATGGTTACGCATTCACCACATTAAGTTGTTTGGGAAATGAGCATCTCTAGATACCGTGTGTTCTGTGTTGCATACAGATTGGTGAGAAAATACTCTGCCTGCAGATGAAAATGGGGGAAATGGCACCTCCCTGTAGGAAATGAGCCAGCCATTCAATACATTGACATTTGTGACTCACCTTAGGCAGTGATGAGGCTAAAGTTGTCCCTGAAGAGAAAAAGGTCATCATAAGGCAGGTATCTTTTAAAAACAAAACAAAAACTGGGCAGCCTAGAAGTTTTGCAAAATGATAGCCACCAATCGAGAGCTTTCCAGTGATGGCAGTATAGCAAATACAACAAATAAATGGTTGAATATATTGTCTCATATAAGAAGGAAATGCCAAAGAAGTCACTGTGGTTTTAGTGATAATTGTATTGTGAGCTTTATCTCAAAATATGGAATAACAACTTCACCAAGAGTTTTACATAATACAGAGCAGAGGGAGACAGATTACTTAATAAATGTACTGATTCTTAAAGATATGTGGAATAAAGGCACGTCATCTGAACAACACACACAAAAAATACTTGATTACAAATAGAACAATGCATTTGCTTTATGGGAATCAAGATGCAAACCTTAATACACATCTGAGAAAACAGCTATGTAACATGTTATCCATACTGCCAAGGAAAAAGGAAAAAAGATCTTACTTTTTCATCATCATCGGTGAAAGGAGCACCTCCAGGTGTTTTATTTATCGCTTGGGCAACGCCAAGAATTTCTCCCTCACTGTTTCTTATGGGCATGCAAAGCAATGACTTTGTCTTGTATCCAGTCAGTTTGTCAATCTCGTCATTAAAGCGGCGATCCTACACAAACAGAAAGAAAAGGTTATAACTGGGACTTAAAACTGAATGCTTTTCTGCATTCAATCTACTGCAGTGCTGATCATCAGACATTTCCCAGATTGAACTCACCAAACTTGATAGTGATTGCTTCCATCTATCTGGCCTTTGCTAAACCTTAACTTTGAGCATGCTTTTGTAGTGCATGAGGTAACGATCATAAACATAGTCACATATTGCATTTCTGTATATTGTACTTATACAAATGTTATTTCCCTCCCCCCACGTGTTCCTGGTTTTTTCTTTGCTTCTTAGGGTTAAGTATATTTCCCTCCAGTTCGGATTATTCAGATAGAATGCCTATAAATCCACTAGGAGACTTGAAATAGCACTTTTTAAAATATTCACATTAGTTGCAACTGATCAAAAAATCCACCTGTTCAATTTTACTTGAATCTTGCATTGCCTAAGAAGTGAGTCAAAGGTCACGTCAGTTAATTCTTAGGATCTAAGTGTTTCAGAAGTGCCTCCTCTGCACTTTGAGCCCATAAGCCTGTCGTCAGCCTCACAAGAGCTGGAAGTGGCATCTCTGCTCTGTGAAGCATTTATCAGCACTGGTGCCGTCATTAATGTCAAACCACTCCTACATCATATGTGCACCCTGGGTGCTAGCTCTGGGTTTTGCTAGATGTGAGTTCAAACAATTTTTTTCAAATACATAGTAGAGAGCAATAATTTAACTATTCTTACACAACCATCCCAGCCTATTATCTCTCACCCCGACCTAGCCACTGTATCCACGCAATGGTCCAGGCTTGATTATTGTAACTCGCTTTACACGGGGCTGCCCTTGAAACTGACCCAGAAACTCCAGCGGGTGCAGAATGCCGCAGCGAGACTCCTTACGAGGTCTTCGCCGCGGGATCACATTCATCCAGTGCTATACCAGCTGCACTGGCTCCCGGTGGAGTACAGGATCAGGTTTAAGGTGCTGGTTTTAACCTTTAAAGCCCTATACGGCCTAGGACCCTTGTACCTACGGGACCGCCTCTCCTGGTATGCCCCACGAAGGACCTTACAGTCTGCAAATAATAACACCTTGGCGATCCCGGGCCTCAGAGAGATTAGGCTGGCTTTGACCAGGGCCAGGGCCTTTTCAGCCTTGGCCCCTTGGCCTGGTGGAAGGCTCTGTCACAAGAGACTAGGGCCCTGCGGGATTTGACATGTTTCTGCAGGGCCTGCAAGACAGAGTTGCTCCGCCAGGCCTTTGGTCAGGGTTCAGTCTGACTCCCCTTTCCTTTTTGTATAAGAATATGAAAGAGGCCTCCCAGCATTCTCGCAGGCCCATATAAGATCAACGTAAACAGTTGGGCTGATGAACACTTACTGTTCCCAACACTTACCCTGCGGAAAGCCATCTAATTACTTTAATTTGATTTTGACATGTTTTTAGGAGGTAATTTAATTATTGTTTGATTTTATACCAATGTTATGTATCTGATGTTAGCTGCCCTAAGCATGACTTCGGCTGGGGAGGGTGGGATATAAATAAAAGTTTATCATCATCATCATTATTATTATTATTATTATTATTATTATTATTATTACAGCAAGATGGGAGCTTAAGCCCCTGAAAGATCCACACATGCATGCTAGAATTTTATCATGGATATCTTGTGTTGATTATAAATTGTGCAACAACACAAGCATTATATCTAAACAATACCACACAGCATCACCTGAATCAAAGGTTTAAGGGTCTCAAGAAAATGTAAATCCCAGAAATCCAATTTGTTGTATGGTTATTGTCAAAACAGATATGGATTTTTTTAATAACAACAACAAAAAGCACAGCAGAGTATTAAAATATTTTCTTACGCCGGTCCCTTGGTATTTTGCTCACTTCATCTAAATCTAGAACATTCCTACATCCTTGACGATTTGCCTCCAGTCCATTTCATACTTCAAAAAATTTAAGGCATTTGATATTTCTCTCTTGACTGGATCAATTTATGTCTCTACAGTAGTCTCTAATTGGATTCCTCACACTGGTAGAGGTTTACTTATGGAAGATAAAAGAACTATGTTATCTAATCAAAACTTCTTTTCTTTACAGGAGATATAAAGAAGGTCCCAAAGGACCTTGGCTTCACTTCTGCCACCTAAACGAAGAGAATAAATGCATACTTTCCCCCGGAATCTTTTCTCTTTGTGTGTTCCTGTTATATCACTTTTGCCAAGGCTGTCTTGTATCTGGTTGTCTTGTTTTATAAACTACAATTTTTTTAAAGCAAACATTTCCCCTTTGAAATTAACTTTTAAATGTACTTCGAACAGTCCTTATAATAAAAAAGAGGAACCCTTAAAGAAATATTTCTAAGTCTCAGCATAAATACATCCTTTTATATATATAAGTTGCAAAACACATACAGCTTCTTCATAGATTACATAATTTCTCTCTCACTATATTATTATTTTTTCTTTCTTTCAAAAAGAATATGTCTACCAATAGTGTAATTACATAGATATACCAGTTGTCTTTCCTCCTTTTTATAGTAAAAAAAAGTGTTTTTAAGGGAGTGGGAAATGCAACACAATATTGTAGAATATTAATAGTAAAAAATTAAGCAAAACAGTGTCACGGCAATATCCTGGAAACATACCTGCCAACATAATGCTTCTGTTTTCCATGGAAGATAATGTGGGAAAATACAATGAACTACACCAGGGAGTACACATTCAAATAAGTTTAGCCTGGATAAGAGGAGACTGAGAGGAGATCTATCTAAAGGGGTGTCACTGTTAGAATTCCTGCTCCATGACTGCAGTCATGGGATTGTTGTCTTTCACATGACGGTATATGTTTTGACTCCACAGAGTGGGAAGTGACGAAGACAGGATGTTTGTGTAACTGTGTTCCGTGAAGTGGGACTATTGTCCTTTGTTCTTTTTCTCTTTGCTGTCTGATGATAGAGAGAGAGGGAGCCATGATGTATGGTCCGTGTGTGTTTATATGTAAATAAAGTAGATTAGCCAAAATGCTGAGCTGCTGAGGTCTGTCACGCGAACTGCGCAGACTCTGCGGATCCCTAAGTGTGCCGATGTCTGTTGGCATCGGTCGCTGTGATGTTCAGGCTGAAGAAAGCTTTAGAAGCTCCTGAACGATCGACCAGGAGGGAGAGAACATGCCAGTTGGGCATGTGTCTCTACCAGGGTCCTACTCGAGTGTAGGCTGAGCTCCTGACAGTCACATGGAAGATGGAGCAAGCTTGTTTTCTCCTCCAGAGGGCAGAACTCAAACCAATGGATTCAAGCCACAAGAAAGGAGATTCCAACTAAACATCAGGAAGAACTTTCTGATGGTAAGCTATTTGACAGTTGAGTGGTCTCCCTCAGAAGGTGGTGGACTCTCCTTCATGGGATGTTTTTAAGCAGAGATTGGTTGGTCATCTGTCAGGGATGCTTTAGTTGAAAGTCCAGCACTGCAGAGGATTGGACTAGGTGGCCCTCAGGTTCCCTTCCAAACAGAATTATTTGATTCTTGGTTACTTGTTCTTTCAGTATCCCACAGGCACACATCTCAAATTACTGGTATACATAACCGTGTCTTTTAAAAAAATGTTCATCTACCAGTCCACACAGAAATATATTTTATTAAGGAAAGTGTGCATATAAAGTAGAAGTGGGAAAGTATGAATATTCCCTTCCAACTCTACAATTCAAACTATTCTGCCACTTTTTTTGAAAAGAGATCCAATGAAACCAGCCGTCAGTATCAAGGGTCTTGATTCAAGATAATCATGTAATTTGGACTTCCACTTTGTCTACTGATCCCTATAATTTCTCCCGGCTAGCAGATGTTTCTCACAATTCTGCTCACTCCGGTACATCCAGAAAGATTTAGGAGCCTGCCTCCAAATCGAACAAATGGTACTAACGAGTATTTCTACTATAGCTATCAAACATGTATTTAAAAATATTTCATAGAATCAGAATCACAGAGTTGGAAAGGTCCCCAAGTTATACGACAATAAGTAATCATCTTGATTTGCTTGCATGGTGTTTACACATCATTCCATTAGTCATATCTTCATCCCAGACTTATTAATGTGCTCCCCCATCTTAAACAGCAAGAAGTTCAGTTTTATTTTGTTTTTTAATGGAGTTCTTTTACTAGGGTGACAAAGAACTTTAATTCACTTTCAATGTGGAAACCGAAAGTTCTGACAGGCGATTGAATCACTCTCGTAAAATTCTTACGGTTGGAGGCACCCATAAGGCACAAGTTAACTTTTTGGGTATTTATGCAGCAAAGCAATGTTCGACTATAACTCTATACATTTTTACCTGGGTGTAAGTCCCAATGAACTCAGTATGAAGTACCGTATTCTTCGCCCCATAGGACGCACCGCCCTATAGGACGCATCTAGTTTTTTTTTGGGGGGGGGGAATAAAGAAAAAAACATTATTTCTCCCCCAGGCACGGGGCTGGCGCGGGGGAAGCCCGAGCTTCCCCTGACCCCAGCCCCCAGAATAGCCTGCTATCCGCAAGCCTAGGGAGCCGCGCCAGTCTCCCCAGGCTTGCAGACAGCTGTGCGAAGCCCGAGGCTTCGAAATGCAGGCAGCTCTGCGCAACCCTCTGGAGCCTAGCGCGGCTGGGCGCCAGGCTCCGGAGGGTCGCGCAGAGCTGCGCGGAGCCCGGGGGGGGCAGGCAGCTCTGCACGACCTTCCGGAGGCCGGCGCGGCTTAACGCCGGCCTCCGGAAGGTTGCGCAGAGCTTCCTGAAGCCTGGAGAGCAAGAGCCTCTGGCTCTCCAGGCTTCAGCGAAAGCCTGTATTCGCCCCATAGGACGCACCCACATTTCCCCTTCATTTTTGGAGGGGGGAAAGTGCGTCCTATAAGGCGAAAAATACGGTACTTCTGAGTAGACATGTATAGGATTACACCACTATGCTTCTAGTCAATAAAGGGCACCATTCATATATGTATACTGGGTCAAATCTCAACTTCACATATTTTATTGTTTTTCTTAAAGGCAACACCTTTAATACAAGTTTGGATTAACATTTCCAGATTGTGATTCTCAGTTTGAGATGATTTGGTGTGGTTCCTCCCTCCTTCTGCCTTTCTCTCTCTCTCTCTCTCTCTCTCTCTCTCACACACACACACACTTATAATTATATTAGAAGTTCCTATATATTAGGTCTTATTTGTGCCTCAGGAGGATACTTAATGTTAGTTGTTTCTACAAAGAACGCTATATTGTGTTCACAGACAAGTTCTCCCTTAAGTTACTTATGCTTGATCTTAAAAAAAAAAACAAACCAAAAGCCTAAGATAAATGGTTTTTAATAATGCTACTCAGGATGGTGCTGAAAACTTCCTCCAATATACGCAGTACTCTCAAACAAATCTCTGCTGGTACAAATGATCCCAACACATAAGAGTGTTCAGTACTAGGTAAAATAATGCTTACAAAATAGCTCATCTTCTGCCTTCATAACCCAGGTAATGAAGTGGATTACAATGCAATTAGCCCAGAGTAGGTGTCATACGGTTGTGCGAAAAGAAATATCCTAAATATAAAGCAGAAGAGCATTTTATCAAGCCATTACATTCACAGCTGTTCCTTTATTGCATTTGAATTACTGACTGGAAGTCAATTTCTGCAGTGGTACTAAAAAGTTGATTATGTCATGCTCTTTGTTACAGAAGAACCAAAATGCACGCAGCAGCTAATTGCAAAAAGGAAAGACGTGCTACGATTATTAGGGCTTTCTAAATTATTGATCCATGTCTACAAGCAATCATAAAAGCTGTGAGTCCGCAGGGAGGAGCAGAAACCAAAGAATTTACTGTATTTGGTAGATGATGAGAGAAGGCATTGTATATCCAGAAGTAGAGAGTGATATCACTTACAAAACTCCAAACTCTCTGTCTCTAGGGCAAGCATGGGCAATATGGACTTGTGGAGTCCACTTTGTTTTTAACTAGAACCCCAAGGTCCACCAGCACAAAACGGGAGCAAGAGCTGGATGCACACTGAAGTCCTGGCTCTAGAAGTGGAGCCAGTTCCTCCCATGAACCATACTCTGGGATGATCCACATATAAACATTCAAATTTATATCCGAGTTACTGTACACATTAAGTAATATAGCCGTCTACTATCTTGCGTGTGAAGACCCCCAAGACCTCCCAAAGAAAGACACAGTTGACACCAATATTAGTTTAAGGTTATTGACTTTATTGATTACAGAATGTGAGTGGTTCGACTAGCTGCACCTACACCTTTGGCACAGCAGCACTGACAACTGGACACCGGCAGAAGTCAATAAGGGTAAACTTACTGGGGGAGCATTGGTCCTACCACAGATGTAATCTCACCCCAAAATGCTCCCAGGTGCTCTGGCGTGACCCTAACCCAGGGGAAGGCAACCTAAGGCCCGTGGGCTGGATGCGGTCCAATCGCCTGCTCAATCTGGCCCGCAGATGGTCTGGGAATCCGCATATTTTTACATGAGTAGAATGTGTCCTTTATTTAAAATGCATCTCTGGGTTATCTGGGGGCACAGGAATTCGTTGATTCCCCCCCAAAAAAAATATATATAGTCCGGCCCACCACATGGTCTGAGGGACGGTGGACCAGCCCACGACTGTAAAGGGTTGCTGACCCTTGCCCTAGCCCCTGGAAGGGGATCGGACAAAAGCATGGTGAGCACCTGGATTCCTTTAATGGAATACCCTATCGCACATTGGGAGGGGCAGGTGTGACAACCTCCCCTCCACCACACCTTGAACCAACGCCTAACCGCCAAACCTTACAAAGTTGTGACGATTTGCTACGCAGCAGGCAAAACCCAAGTGGCACCAGCCAATCGGGAAAATTCCTACTGGGCGCCTGCCCCAAAAGCAGATGACCCACAACGGCTTAGCAAGGTCATAGCAAGACCCTAAATATAGGTAGGGTGATCCAATGCACGAGGCGCTAAGAGGAAGCTCGACGCAACGTGCAGCGGTATAAATAGGTCCCCTGGCTGCAAATTCTCACAACCCCATTGGCCAGAATTGTCCCAGCAACTGAGGGACCCAATCGGGTTGTTGTGGCTATCCAAATGATCCCACCCACACAAACGGTGAGGTCAATCTTGATTATTTCACCACACCACGTACCCTCCATGATGAGGACACGATTTCTGTAAACCTCTGCTCTAAGGTACCTCTTTTGAATGATCCAACAGCAAGATGTGAAGAAAGAGCAGTATTAGCTCCATATTTTTTTGCGCGGGGGGGGGGGGTGTTGATAAGAAAAGGCACTCTCAAGGGGCTCATTGGATTGCATGAAGTACTGCAGAAGTGGAACGCAACTCATGCAACTAACCTTTCCTTCCTTTAATCTATCTTTGGTGGTTCTGTCTTTAATCATGTATTCCAACTGTTTCTCCAGTTAAGCTAACTGGCCTGTAATTTCTTGGATCCTCTATGGATCCATTTTTAATATGTTAAGAGTTTTGATTTAGGTAGGGAAATGTCTACTGGGTCAACTTTTCTTGATGAAAACGTATGCAAGATTTAAACTTCAGTTACGGCACAATTATATAACGTCGGTGTTTTATGGAAAATATGCCTAGTAATATCACAACTGTAAAGAAGAAAAGAGAAGTGTCCATTTGTCACAGGATATAAAAACTAAGCAACATTTAAAATTATGGCAAAATCATTCTAAGAGCAACTTTGCACCCTTTATTCATTTTCCATGTTTGTAATGAGATTGCTACTTAAGACCTGTAACATTTTTGGCCTTTAATTTCCTGAATTATTGCTGCACTTAAGCTAATTTATCTAGACTGAACTAAGTACTTCCAACTGATGTGAAAGACAGGCATTCTAATTTGTGTTCCTATTTGAATGAAAAATGCAGCCAATCAAACCAGCACTGCCTTCATGTATGGAAAGCAAGACACACACAAAAAATAATGTATGGTAAGACAATGTAAAATGATTAAATGTGAAATTAATTTATTGAAATAAGACAAAAAGGGGAAATTTCCATATCAAGTAGTGTTTGTGAAAGATTTAAGCTGAGACCAGGTCACCTATTAGGGTGTGGAAGTCAGAGAAAACTCGTTAATATTTTTTATTATTTAACTTTTATCCTACTCTTTCTCTAAAGCAGGCATGGCCAAACTTGGCCCTCCAGATGTTTTTGGCCTACAACTCCCATCATCCCTAGCTAACAGGACCAGTGGTCAGGGATGATGGGAATTGTAGCCCAAAACATCTGGAGGGCCAAGTTTGGCCATGCCTGCAAAGAGTTTGGTGTGGTGTGTATGCCCTCCCTTTTTATTCTCTCAACAACCCTGTGAAGTAGGTTAGACAAAGGAATGGTAAGAATTTTTGAAATGTTGCACAACCAACATATACTGACTCAGCTCTGAGACTAGGAATGTGCCACGGGTTTGTTTTTCACTCCTTCGCTTACCTGTGCAGATTACATTTTTCTCTTTCTTTGGTTTATTGTGACATCTGAATCAGGGTACTAACCAAGATATATTTGTTTATTCATTTAGTTTTGCATTTACATCCCACCTTTTCTCCAAGGAGCTCCATTTCCTATCACCCTCACAAGAATCCTGGGTAGGTAGGTTAAGCTGAGGGATGGTGACTAGCTAAAGGTCACCCAGTGAGCTTCACGGCCAAGTGAAGATTTGAATCCTGGTCTCCCAGGTCCTAGTCCGATCTTCTAACCATTACATCACACCAGACTCCTTGTTGTTGTTTAGTCATGTCCGACTCTTCGTCACCCCATGGACCAGAGCACGCCAGGCACTCCTGTCTCCCACTGCCTCCCGCAGTTTGGTCAAACTCATGCTGGTAGCTTCGAGAACACTGTCCAACCATCTCATCCTCTGTCGTCCCCTTCTCCTTGTGCCCTCCATCTTTCCCAACATCAGGGTCTTTTCCAGGGAGTCTTCTTTCTCATGAGGTGGCCAAAGTATTGGAGCCTCAGCTTTAGGATCTGTCCTTCCGGTGAGCACTCAGGGCTGATTTCCTTAAGAATGGATAGGTTTGATCTTCTTGCAGTCCATGGGACTCTCAAGAGTCTCCTCCAGGACCATAATTCAAAAGCATCAATTCTTCGGCAATCAGCCTTCTTTATGGTCCAGCTCTCACTTCCATACATAACTAACCAGACTCCTATATATACTGTATAGTGCATTTACGTATATACCACCTGAAAGTGGTTTACGTTTAAACTACTAAACCTACAAAAGAAGGGTTGCAAAGAGCAAAACTAACAAAGCAACAAATTTCTCTTAGACCTCTGGGGATCTCTTCAAGAGCTGCTAACATGAGAACCACAGCCTGGGCTACTCTTCTGCCTTCCTTTCAAAGTACATAGCTCTTAAGTTCACCCTTGGATGATGTAGGAGCCGTTGACCCACATTAACTTCTACAGAAAACTTTGGTGTTTCTTCAGGAGCTAATAACGTGAGCTCTCCAATCTGTGCTTTTCTCCTAACTTCCTCTGAATTGCCTCCAGGCTATAATCTGAAACCAGTATGGGGTTTTGTAATAACTGAAACAAGCATGGTTTGGGGCAATGATGGTTAGAGCTACCCATCAACCAATATGGGCATCCCAGAAAACTTTGATTACAGCAAGCAACAGAAGGGATTGGGGGGAATATGTGAGAGCTGGGAGGTTAAGGAATTGGAGGAGATTACCCCTGAGGCTTGCACCTTATCTCTGAACCACTATCATCTGAAGAAGCATGATTTCTGTGTGGAATGCTGTGCACTTTATCTACATCACTGTGTTTACATTCTATGTCTTTCAGTATAAAGCACAAAACTATAGTCAGTTTCAATGATGGAACAGCTTTTCACTCATATAGCTTTGAGAGTGTCAATTACAAATTCAGTTCAAAGCACTTTTTGGCTTGTATAACTTCAGAGATCTTTATTATCAGAGGGTAT
This sequence comes from Podarcis gaigeae, assembly GCF_964106915.1. Classification (NCBI taxonomy): domain Eukaryota; kingdom Metazoa; phylum Chordata; class Lepidosauria; order Squamata; family Lacertidae; genus Podarcis; species Podarcis gaigeae. Next base: position 114,552,971 of record NC_139678.1, on the reverse strand, counting down.
GGGGAATAGCTCTAGCTGAGAAGCTCACAAGTTCAGTTAAAGCAAGTACAGACAAACCTCGGTTGTCGAACTTAATCCGTTCTGGAAGCCTGTTTGGCTTCCGAAATGTTCAACAACCGAGGCGTGGCTTCCGGTTGGCTGCAGGAGCTTCTTGCACTCAAACAGAAGCCGTGTCAGACATTCAGCTTCCGAAAAACGTTTGAAAACCAGAACACACACTTCTGGGGTTTTGGCGTTCAGGAGCTGAAATGTATGGTAACGGAGGCATTCGGGACCCAGGTTTGATTGGAGAAATAACACTGCCTCTGGAACAACTGCAGGTGGTTCTGGTTAACTTCCTCATCAATCATGTGGGCATATATAGTGTGATATATTTCAACAATAAGCAATAGCCAAACATCTCCTATTTGGCTTCTGGGTATTGGACTCAAAATGTGGTTTTCCAGGGATACACATATTAATATGCTTTATATGGGATGCTTTTTTTTATGTTTTAAGTATAAGGCAATCCTCTGTTTTTTTGTATGGTTAGGTTTCACTGTTCGTATTTCTTTTCATGCTATTGCTATAAAGAAAAGAAAATGTAACAAAAATGTATTTATTTGGAAGTTGTTGTTGTTGTTATATTTATATACTCAGAGTTACTTACACAATATTTTCATCCAAAGCATATCTTGGCATATAACACACATAAATGTTTCCCTACATTATTTCTCCTCTCAACTCAATCCTTTGCTGAATCCACTGTATTTACCACCGTTTACTATTTTCTATCTATCTCCGTATGGAAACCAGTGACATATGCTGGGAAACAACCCAAGGCATCCATTAAGGAAATGTGAAAATTTTGGCATCCCGGAGTGAGAGACTGCAGCACCGACACTAGATACAAAAATGGACTCCTCATCCAATATTAAACAATGGGAATGGTGGGCTGGTCTAGTCGAGTTTCCAGAAAAAGGGACCCAGGGCCGGCCCAAAACTTTTTGGCACCTGAGGTGAACCATAAAATGGCATCCGTCCAGGGAAGAGGAGGGGAATAAAGATCTATATCGGGAACAAGAGTGGGAGGAGACCAGGAGTCCTTGTTATCTGACGAAAGGCCATTGCAGAGGTGGCATTAGGAGAGGGCTGCTGAGGAGGTGATGCTATCAGGTGATGCAGTCATTGGAGGCCACATCTGCTGTCCCTATGGATCATGCCGTCTGAGGCACTCACCTCACCTTGCCTCATGGGTGGGCAGGCCCTGCAGAGACCCTTACCCCTAGCTCCCATCTTCAGAACCAGAAGGTGATTCTTCTGGGTCCAGTGATGGGGATGAGAAGTTAAACTAGCAGTGTATAAAGCTAACTCCACAAACACAGATAAGTGAGATCCTGCTGCTGCTTAATATTGTACCACTGAAGGAAGAAATAGGAACCTAAGCAGTCTACATCAAAGCAAAGACCTTAATAAAGACAGGCAACAAGAAAGGGGGTAGTGCACAGTCAGCCTGTGCCATGTGAATGGAAGAATACTTCCAGACTGCAGAGCTGGGTGTCTATATATAGATTTTTAAATTATTGAGGGTGGAGTGGAAACAAAGTCTGCAAAATGAGAAAAATGCATTAATCAATATAAAGGTGCATATACCAATATACATTACTGCAACGTAAATTGTTGTTTTCTTTCCCTAGAATTGCAGTTTAACATGTGCAGTGAGATACTAGCAGGTAAAACTATGCCCACTCTTTCGCTATTATTTTTTCTGTGGACACAATTGCGTTTTTTAACATTGTGGATTTCTTTAAAAAAAATAAAAACAGTCACTGAAATCCTTTTTTTTTTTTTTGCTACTGTTTAAATTAAAATAAACTGAAAGAGTGCTATAGCACTATTTCCCTACTGTCCTTCCAATTGCTATTTTAGCTTCTTCCAATTTGCTCTAATACATTTTTAACTTTTAAAAACACCTTTATAAATCTTGAAATCAATTTGGAAATAGTACTTAAATAAAGAATTTAGAAAAACTTAAATAACTGATCTTTTTTTATAAATGGTCCAGGTTTCTTAATACAGTGGTACCTCGGGTTAAGTACTTAATTCGTTCTGGAGGTTCATTCTTAACCTGAAACTGTTCTTAACCTGAAGCACCACTTTAGCTAATGGGGCCTCCTGCTGCCGCCGCACCGCAGGAGCACGATTTCTGTTCTCATCCTGAAGCAAAGTTCTTAACCTGAAGCACTATTTCTGGGTTAGCGGAGTGTGTAACCTGAAGCGTATGTAACCTGAAGCGTATGTAACCTGAGGTACCACTGTATAATAAAAAAAAGCTAGTCAGGCAAATTGTCCTTTCCCTAATCACATGGCTAAGTCACACCCAGTAGTGTGGAAAAACATAGGCACAGAACAAACATTAGCAGCTTAAAGCACAGCAAGATCGCTTCTCTCCACTATGTTTCAACTCACATTTGCACGTTGCTGTACACACCAGGGAAGGGACAGGGATGTTTTGACCCAGTGTACATTATCTGTTTGGTTTCGCCACACCTGCAACCCCACCAACACATGTTCATGAAGTTATCCGGGCATGTGCAACAGCTATCTCATATGTACACCTCTCAGCTCAACTACAGGTGAATGTGCCTTACACTTTCAAACCAGATGCAAGCATTTCTTGGGGAACTACAGGATAGATATCGGTTGTGGCTAATGCCATGGTTAGATGGTTTCAAACACCAGTAATGGAAGTGTACTGGAGCCAGAGAAAATAGTAACCTGTACACAGCCATACAAAAAGCGCATGACCCCTGGTAGTGTAGAAAGCCAATTTGCAATTCCACTCGCAGCCTAAATTAGAAGGGTAATTAATTTGGGTTGGTTGCAGGAGCTGCCTATTGGAAAGCACCCTAAGATGGCGGAGGAACAGAAGTTATAATGCCACAGAGGCTGACAACATGCTCTCAGGCTCTCTGTTGAAGGGTACTGATTTCATACACACCCATATTTTACAGACGGAAGTAGGGACAGGCCACTGACCACTCGCCTTTCAACAACAACTCCTCTCCACACACATTGCAGCATATATAGTGGAAGGCTCTACAGTACTTCGCTTGTTGTTTTTGCTTGCTTTGCAATTTGTTTTAAAAAGCCACAGGAGTGCTTGTTCTTTTGACTAACGACTTGACTGACCTAGAATATATTACCAGCAGTTCAAAATGAGTCTTGCCAGCATATGAAATGCCAGTCTGTGAACTGAATGGGCTTTAGGGTTCACACACAAGCATTTAAATGCATCCTCTACTTGGGAGATTTAACATTCTTGATGCCATGGGTAGAAAACAATCTTGAAGAATAACAGTGAATCTAGAAACTCACACTATCATCTTCCATTTTCAGATATGCTATGTATTTTTAGCAATGGTGTGACCAGGCAATAAGGCAGTAGCTCATACCTTCAATTCAAAAGGTATCAAGTTCAATCCACAGCATCTCTAGGTATGGGTTAAAGAGACTCCTGGTTGTGACAACATGCAAAGGCAGCGCTTTCCTCCAGAATTTCAGATTGTATTGGTAAACTGGGATAGCTGAAACATATGAAATTTATTTTATATTTAATGAAATATTTTAAATATTCTGACTGCAAAGCCAAGTCCCGCTTACTTCAATGGGATTTACTCCCTAGTAAGTGTGCATAGAACTGGACATTGATTTCCCAATACATGAAGTTCAGGTGCCAAATGCTAACATCTGCCAATTTAAAACCTGGCTACAAGCTGCTGTTTCCTCCCTCCTTCTAGTTAAGGTGCATTCTAGCCGAGAGTGTAACAAAAGACAAAAGGCTGAAATTCAGTGGCAAAGCATCTGCTTTGCATGCAGAATATCTCATGTTCTACATTCAGCATCCCCAACGCAGGGCTGGGAGAGACTCTGGTCTGAAATCTTGGAGAACCACTGCTAGTCTGGGCAGACAGTACTGAGTTCGGTCTGACTCTGTATTAAGTATATTCTTATATTCTTAGGTTTGGGAGGAAATTGTAGTATAGTAGCTTCTAAATATAGGGTGGGATGCGGGTGGCCCTGTGGGTTAAACCACTGTGCCACTTGGCCTTGCCAATCGAAAGGTCATCAGTTCGAATCCCTGCAATGGGGTTAGCTCCTGTCGTTTGGTCCCTGCTCCTGCCAACCTAGCAGTACGAAAGCACGTCAAAAGTGCAAGTAGATAAATAGGTACCGCTCCGGCAGGAAGGTAAATGGCGTTTCCATGCGCTGCTCAGGTTTTGCCAGAGGCAGATTACTCATGCTGGCCACATGACCCGGAAAAACTGTCTGCAGAAGCGGACAAATGCTGGCTCCCTTGGCCTGTAAAACGAGATGAGCACCACAACCCCAGAGTCGTTCGCGACTGAACTTAATTGTCAGGGGTCCCTTTACCTTTACCTTCTAAATATAGGAGGCAAGGAACTAGAGACATTATGGCTTCCACCATGTGTTGGTATTCTTTCCCTTTAAGGTGAGCATCAATTACTCTAATGCTTGTATGACATTCCTGGAATTGTATATATGAGGGCAAGGGCCAGTGGCTACAATGGGAGGGAGGGAATGAGCCATTAATTTCGGGTTGGTTGGTTTTTAAAGGGCCAGGAGCAAGTCAGCAATTAACACACATGGTGTCAGTGAAGTTAACGCTTTATTCAAAGAAAAAGAAAGCTTAAGAGGCCAGGCCAAGGGAGCATAGCAACTCTTCCCAGTAGATCTTGCCCCTATGAGGCAGTTGGGAGGGGCTGAAGGTCGCTGCCTTCCCACAGCTACCTAAGTCTCCTCCTCCCTCAGGTCCTTTCCAAGCAATCTGAGGCTCCGTTGTCTTACCTGCCTTTGCTCCTCCCTCTTCATACCTCTTCAGGTTCTGGGAGTCTAGTGGTGAGGGGAGCTGGTCGCAGCAGGAGAGGAAGACAGCCTGGCTTCTTCTCCAGCTTGATTCATCTCTGCCTCTTGGTCTCCCTCCTCTCCAGCATCCTCTTATGCCCCTGGTTCTAGACTGCTCTCTGCCACATAAACTCCGTACCAATCTCAACTGTTAAATTAAGTCATGAGATGGGGTAGGCATATTTGTTTAGGGCAGTAAATTAGAAGTAATATGACCTGAAAGAGAAATAAATGGACCCCTGTTTACTTATACAGTGGTACCTCGGGTTACGAACTTAATTCCTTCCAGAGGTCCGTTCTTAACCTCATGCCATTCTTAACCTGAGGTACCACTTTAGCTAATGGGGCCTCCTGCTGCCGGCGCGTGATTTCTGTTATTATCCTGGGTCAAAGTTCTTAACCTGAGGTACTACTTCCGGGTTAGCGGAGTTTGTAACCCAAAGTGTTTGTAACCAGACGTACCATTGTAATGAGGGGGAAAAACAGAAAAAAAAATATCAGCTTTGAATGCATGCGTACCTGGAGAATTCAGACAAGAATATATAAATTACACAAAATAATAATGCAATTTGTATTGAGGAATGAAAATTTGTATTACAGGCATCCCCCCGTTTACCTTCTGAGGTACCAACCGCATCGATGAAATTGCGTATAATTGAAACCCATTGAAAAAGCCTGCAAGACGTTATTATGACCTTTCTGGGTCACTTCCAGATTGGTGCAATGCACATAGCCAGAGTCGTGCACATATCGAACGAGCATAAACGGGGGGTTGCCTATATATGATTAAATTTGCAGTCCAATATACACTTACATGGGAGTTACACCATGAGATATACTTCTGAGCAGACATATATCACCACCACATTTCTTTCTCTATAAATATATCTACTGCAATGAACCCTGTGTTTAAATAGTTTTTAAATCAATCCTGCTCGTTTGTTTTTCACATTTGCCAATGTGTCTGTGATGTCTGGTCTCCAAAATACCTGCCACTCTGTGCTTGGAGAGCAACTGGACAGTGCTGGAATTGATCCAGCACTGTCAGCTGTTATCTGCTTATTAAGAGCTGCTGGATAAAGCACATCTTCACATCTTTCTCGTACGCTGCCCTTGCCTCCCAGGACCCGCTTTTAACAGCTCTTTCATACTGGAAGAAGCCCAGTACTTAGCCTGCTAATAACGAATCATTACCCTGTGCAATAAAATACATTTCCCGTCTGTCCATGACTTCCTTTAATGCTGTTGGACTCATAATCAAGGAGCACCCAATTAAAAGGGCAAATTAGGAGCGGGAATTTGACAGCACACTGTCAACTTCACTCCAGCCCTAGGCAAAAACTTTGCCCTGGTTCACATGCAGCAGAATGAGACAGTAGACTCCCAAAACAATTAAGTAACCTGCACCACTATGGGCTGGAGGTGGAGAGGCTGCCATTTTAACATTACCCCCACTTATTTTTAAAAAATCAAATCCATACAAGTAAAAAATGAGCTATGGCTGGGTTTGTTTAGCCTAGTTTGGGGTTTATTCCCAAGCAGAGTGCAGTTTCAAAGGCCCCAGAACAGTTGCACCATTTTGGTTGGAGTGTGGGAAGAACTGGTTCATCAGGTGTGGGCGGGAGGCACATGTCAGAGCAGCAGCATTAAATAAATAAATAAATAAATAAATAAATAAATAAATAAATAAATAAATTTAAGCCACTTCCTGTGTGAGCGGCAATGATGGCAGGCTCTTCCTTTCCTCTCCCCACCCTCACACTTTCCTGCGTTTAAAATTAAAAGTCATAGTTGTATGAACTCCAAAACACCACAGATTTAGCTTTAAAGGTAGAAAGGGGTGCAGGAAGAGAAACAGAAGCTCCCAGAAACCACTCAACTCACAGGCAACATCTTTTTAAAAGTTTAATCCACCGTGGATTGAAACACCCAGTGACTTCACCCTTTGTTAAGATCCCATTCCAGATTGAGACAACTGTGAATCGGGCAGGTCACTTTGAAATGTAATTAAATGTCCAAGATAAAAAACAACAACAGCAGCCCACCAAAGTTTACAAATGAAGAGTGGGTAAAAGCCGCCGGTGTCGCTCTGGTAAGCACTCCCACCCAATGGACAAAGCACCAAGACCCCCAACATCCTTCCAGAAATAACACAAAACTGAAGGCTAATTTGTCACCTTTAGGCAGTGGTGGCAAACTGGGGCAGCCATTTTGGTTCAGGTCCAAAACAAGCCCATTATTAAGAAAGGTTGCTTGGCTCTCTGATATGCTAGTTTTCTGCTAGCAGAGGGATTGTTATGTGAGGAATGGGATCTTGCACCTGTAGCTTGTTGACACCATCTTGGACTGCCACTATACTGAGCTAACATTGTCACTTAAGGCCCAGATGGCCTTGGTGGCAAGGAGTGCCTATTACAAGTTCTGCCTGGTTCACTCATTGCGGCCACTTTGAGACAAGGACAACTTGGCCCTGGTACTCCATGCTCTAGTAACTTCCAGATTTGCTCTTTGCAATGTACTCTTATGCGGGGCTGTCCTTGAGAAGACAACACAGAAGCAAAATGCAGAAGCTAGATTACATGCTGGGGTTTGCTTATAAAACCTTGCTTTGCCAAGGTATTCTAAACGCTTTGTTCAAAAACAGCTACATTGGCTGCCAGTTTGTTTCCGGGTCCAATTCAAGGTGCTCACAATACCATTTAAATGACCTAGGTCCCAAATATCTGAAAGACTGCCTCCTTCTCTATAGACTCCCGCAGGTATTAAGATCGGGAGATGGGGGGCTCTTGGAAGTTCTGCCACCCTCTGAAGTTCAGAAAGGGCATTCTTTCCCACAGATATGTGTCTTGCATCTTTGCTATTATGCTGAACACTCATCTCTGTGTGTTTTGGGGATTCACCACACTCCTGTGACTGTAAATGGTTTCAATTGTTCTTAATTTACGAATTTGAAATTGCTATAACCCGTCCTGGAACCTACTAGTGAAAGACAGGTTATAAATTTAATAAAATAACAAAATTATAACAGCAGCAGCAGCAAATTAAAGGCAGCGATCAGGTCCAACCGTGTGTGTCTTTCACCTGGCTTTAAAAGAGATGTTTATTCAAGTGACTGATGTTTAATGGCCAGTCTTATCACAGAGTACAGCTGCCAGAATGGTGATAAAAAGCAGCAGAGCCGTATCCATTGCCTGGGCTATGTGCAGCCAAACTAATTATATATAATACAGTTTCACTCAAACTAGATAAATTGCTGTCGCTTTTAGTAAGCATCAGCAACTAGCAGACCTCAGGGCCAAATCTAACCCAGTTGAAGCTAGACTACCGTCAGCCAGCCCTGGGAAGGAGGGGGGGTTTGGGTACAGAATGCTGGAAGCTGTTGAAATAGGACTTCATGCCAGACACGTTCAAAGGCAAATGTTGCAAGGTCCCATTAGCGGAAAATCAATTAAGTGGGTGCAATTTAGTTAATGGGTATTATATCCCAATATACTTCTGTATGGTATTGTTAACCACATAGCCATGATAGACATTGTGTGTGTGTATGTTTGTGTGTGTGTTAATTCTGTAATGAAAATAAATACAGTGGTAACTCGAGTTACAGACGCTATAGGTTACAGACTCTGCTAACCCAGAAATAGTACCTTGGGTTAAGATCTTTGCTTCAGGATGAGAACAGAAATCATGCAGCAGCAGGAGGTCCCATTAGCTAAAGTGGTATCTCAGGTTAAGAACAGTTTCAAGTTAAGAACGGACCTCCAGAACGAATTCAGTTCTTAACCTGAGGTACCACTGTAAATATTTTTTTAAAAAATAAATAAATAAGGGCAATGCAATCTGGAAAGAAAAGGTAGGTGTGCACACACACACACTCACACTCACAAATAAGCACTTCTTCCCCCTTTGCCTTTCCACTAGCAATTACACCCCACTAAAGGAACTTCTCCAGGAAGAAAAACTATGTGAGGAGGGAGTTTTGCTACACATTTTGATACTAAATGTGTAGTTTGGCCCTTAGTAACTATCAATATCGGGACGCAGGTGGCGCTGTGGGTTAAAGCCTCAGCACCTAGGACTTGCCGATCGAAAGGTCGGCGGTTCGAATCCCTGCGGCGGGGTGCGCTCCCGCTGCTCGGTCCCAGCGCCTGCCAACCTAGCAGTTCGAAAGCACCTCCGGGTGCAAGTAGATAAATAGGGACCGCTTACCAGCGGGAAGGTAAACGGCGTTTCCGTGTGCGGCTCTGGCTCGCCAGATGCAGCTTTGTCACGCTGGCCACGTGACCCGGAAGTGTCTCCGGACAGCGCTGGCCCCTGGCCTCTTAAGTGAGATGGGCGCACAACTCCAGAGTCTGTCAAGACTGGCCCGTACGGGCAGGGGTACCTTTACCTTTACCTTTTAACTATCAATATGCACCAAATGCCTGGAAATAGTGAGTGACTGTTCTAAGACATGTGCCCAAGTTCAGCTAATGGTGCTAGTCTGCATGTGCATGTCCCAAATTGGTATAGGCAAACTGTGCTGTAAGTGCCGTCTTCCAGTCTAATCCAGCAGCTCAGACTGTGTGTCTGAAGCTCTGTAAAATAAAATGCAGTAATGTCATCAACTATCTGGGAGCTGGATTTCCCCTCTCTCTGCCAAATTATTGGTAGGTAGGGTTCTAACTTATTTTACAGGGCTATGTATACCTACGGTTAGTTCTGAGCCAAAATACAGTATGTTGCTTCCAGGAAGTTCCGAGCTCTGCTGTCTTTTTATAAATTAACACTTTGGTGATCTAGAATCAAGTGTTCTCTATAGTGGCACAAAATAATTGATTTTCTGCAGTTATAGGCACAGTTCAGGACCTTGCTTTGACTAAGCACTGAGTGTTTTCTACACGCCTTTACATCAGTGGAATTTCAAGTCACTCATATGTCACCAGGGACACAATCCAATTCAAAGTGAATCAATAGTAAAGCCTTTCATTGATTTCAATGAGTCCAGGTTCCAAGGAACGAAAGCAGATGGCTGCCAGGGGTGGGAGAGCGAACAGCGACAAATACACCCAATATTCTGTGAAAAATTGAATCTTAAATACAAATACTTTGCCTTATTATGTCTCTGTTCCAAGACATATATTTTTTAAAAAGTAAATGACTAGCATTTACTTATTTAAAGCAATGTCTTTACAAAAGAAGCACCCTCCTTCTTGAGAATCTGAATTTCTAGTTTCAATGTGACTATTCTCTCCTGCAATGTAAATAGGCCCAAATATCCCTTTCTCTCACATTTGTTGTTCTAAAAGATCACTCACAAAAACATTTTCACTTCAAGGCTGACCAGTCACCTATGTTCACCATTAAAAGCACTGTAAAAAAATCCCCACAACTGCTATTAATTTTTAAGTAGCATATTGTGAACAATAACATTTAACCGATAGGGAACATTTGTTGCTCACTTATATTTGTTCAGGATCACACAGCCCTTTTATCCTTTACACACAATTTATATAAGCAATTGTTTCTCTTGTTTAAATAATATGAAATTGTCACACTTCTGATATAGACAATAATATAATTGGAGGTTGACTGAAAACCTGCTTTTTAACTAATAGAAAGCCAACCTTTAATTATCACTTACAATTTATTTATTTTTTTAAGTTTACACATGGAGTGAAGTAGAATTCAAGACCTTGCCAACAACAAAAAACAAATGAACAATTTTGAGGCACGAATGAAGTTATTATTGATTTGTCTGAATCACGCCATTTCTGCTCCAGAAAACAGAAAAACTGGTGTTGAAGATGGTTCGGAAACTTCAGCTGCTGCAGAATTCAGCTGTCAGGTTGCTCACCAGGGCAAGACGGTTTGAGCACCAATCCTGGCCCCAAAGCACTGGCTGCCAATTAGTTCCTGGGCCCAGTTCAAAGTGCTGTTTTTGACTTATGAAGCCTTAAAAGGCTCAGGAACACAATACCTCAAGGAGCGCCTCTCTTCAGATGGACTTAACCCGGACCATGAGATCATCATCTGAGACCCTTCTATTGTGTGCCTCCTCCACAAGAGGCCTGGAAGGTGGAAACACAGAAACAGGCCTTTTCTGCAGTGGCTCCCTATTTGTGGAACGTTCTCCCTGGGGAGGTTTGGCTGACGCCTTCATTATACATCTTTCAAATCAATTGGGGCTTCTAAAAAAGGAGTCAAAATATTGTTGCTAGTTGGGTAAGCAAAGTATGGGTTTTGCATCAACTCCTCTTCCCTCCCCAGAAAACCAGGCAGGGGTTTAATCTCTTTTGGCAATTTTGTGTATCAGTGCCTCTCCCTCCCACCCACCCCCCACACCCAAATGAGCTATTGGGGAGGTTCCCAGCCTTGCTTCTTAACATAAAGGGTAGCATTCGCGGCTTCTATTTCAACTTCTCCTTGGCCGAAAACTCATACCTCTCACAAAGGCATTATTCTCCTACCAGGAAGTAAAGCTTTCCTCCAGGAATTTTTTATTCACGTCTGCCTAGCTAAGCTGCAAAACTGGCTGGGTGCTTTGCCAGACTTTTACATTTGTCAACAATGTTTTCTATTGTATTTTAAACAGTGACCGTATACAAAAAATAACAAGAAAACAGCAAGAGGGAAGAGCAAACCCCCTTTGTATCCTGCTTGTTTGCTTTTTGCAGGCTGTGTATTTGTGATAAAAAGGAGATTTGTGATACATGCCAGTGAAGGGAGCATTTGCTGGGTTCACACAGCCAAGGGTATTGCAGTATTCTTGTGATTGGTAGGTTGCTGTTGGCAGGTTTCGTTGTGTGTGTCACGAGTGGGGGTTGTATCCAATTAGGTTCTACTCAAGAGAAGTTCCATTGGATTAAATGTCCTCAAGCAAGTCATTCTCCTGCGCACCTAGCAGTTCGAAAGCATGTCAAGTGCAAGTAGATAAATAGGTACCACACCGGCGGAAAGGTAAACAGCGTTTCCATGCGCTGCTCTGGTCCGCCAGAAGCGGCTTAGTCATGCTGATCACATGACCTGGAAGCTGTCTGCGAACAAACGCTGGCTCCCTCGGCCTACACAGCGAGATGAGTGTGCAACCCCAGAGTCATCCGTGACTGGACCTAACTGTCAGGGGTACCTTTACCTTGAAGTAAGTCATGTCTAACAGTTTCAATTGGTCTACTCTCAATAGGCCTAGCACTGGCTATAGTCCATTAAAATTAGCATAATAAATAATAAATGGAAATAAATGGAGTAAAATTTATAGAAACAATTTCACCAAAATAAAGAGAAACTCAGACCCAGGCAGAGTTAGAAACTAAGATATAAAAAGCTAGGTGCCAAATGGCTCCTTAAACAGGGTTAAAGTCACCAAAACAAAATGCCTAGCTGCTATTTTTGGGGCCAGATGCTTCAAGTCATGTTTTTCAATACCACTTTTTGGTTCCTTGAAAGTCATTCCGATTGTGAAGATAAAAGATAACTGGTAGAATTCTACGGGATGTGTGTGAAAACGGTCAAGAGCCAAGGATCCCCAGGCACGCACCTCCAGATGGTAGAGACGTCAGCTGCTATCATGGCACCTCGGCATCTTCACTTGGTTGCACATGACCGATAGCCAGGTACAAAATGTGCCTGGCAAATTGGACCCAGGATCTTGCAGAGTAAGTATTCAGAGTTATGCCATCAAAAACAAACACCTTGTTTGTTCGCCACTCTTCATCCACCTTGTGCTTCTTTAAAGAAGTTGTAAATGATAACCGAGAGGAGAAACAACGTAATTTATACAGCTAATAAAGTTTGCTCTGCTGTGGCAGCTTCTGCTCTCAACACTGGATCTTCACATGCTTTTTCTTGTCACCCAAGAGAAACCAGCTGGAGGAAGAGGAAAGGACAGGGGGTGGAGAGTTGTAGGTCCTTTCCCCATCCTTTGGACCCCGTGGGAAACTCAACAAACCTGTTGTACCTGGAACTAGGTGTAGAGAGTGCGTCTGAATGGGACACAGCTGTGGGCAGCCTGAGAAAGTACCATCCACCTTGGGCCTGCCATAAAAAAACAAGTCTAGAGTGAGAAACTAGGGTGACATCTGCTCTTTCCAGGAACTCTTCTTGTTGTGAGAATTTTGCAGGTGAGCAGAGAGTTTGTGGGATCCTAGGTGGAAAAACTGAGACTGATGGTGTTTGTTAGAAGGAAAATGAATTGGTATTGAGATAGATAAAACTTTGTATTAATGTAACTTATTAATATGTAACCACATGTTTGTAATATTTTTATTTAAGTTGTCTGTTGTTGCTTCAGTTTTCTGTGCATTTAGAGATTTAAAAAAATATATTAAGCGGTATAGAAATTAAATAATCAATCATCCTTCTCCTTACTTATTATGCCTTGTGCGGCATTATGCTGGTGCACCATGCGCTTCACAGAGCCTTGAGCTTAATGTTATCCATCAATGTGGCAGGCAGATGCCGTCAAGGATGTATGAAGAATGGAGAAAGGGAAATTGTAATGCTGGGCTGAAAATCAATAACTGGCTCTCAAGTGAAGTAGCATGTGCAACACTGTTTGAAGCGTGTGTTTACCTCACGGGGGGTATTACTATGTGTTCAAGACTAACTGCTTTTTTTCCAAGGATTTCAGAGAAAAACAATGAAGAACAGGACTGGAAGAACTGGAATAGCTTGCCTAGGAAAAGGATTTATCTGAAATAACAGGATACAAAGATATTTGAAAGAGCATTCAAGTTGTCAAAGCAAAAGGCCTCTGATCCCCTGCATTCTGTGGGATTCACTACACCTGTGCCATCAAAAGAGCACGTCTCAAAAGGAGAAACAAAAGGTACTTCCGGTTACAGACGCTTCGGGTTACAAACTCCGCTAACCAGGAAGTGGTTGCTCCAGGTTAAGAACTTTGCCCCAGGATAAGAATGACGCAGCGGCAGCAGAAGGCCCCATTAGCAAAAGCATGCTTCAGGTTAAGAACTGTTTCAGGTTAAGAACGGACCTCTGGAACGAATTAAATTCTTAACCCGAGGTACCACTGAATTGTGCTCATCCCTGCATAAAAGGGCAGTGGGTGCGGTAAAGAGGGTTAAAGCAGCCCGCAGGGCAAGAGGGGATATGATGCTGTAGAAACAAAGGAATGGCTGCTACTGCCAGGAACCTGGTTGTTTCCACAAGTGGCAGGATTCAGCCCTGAACAACAAGAAGTTACCATTACAAAGAAGGCAACTTGAGACTGGGCTAACTTGGAAGTTTGGGGCCTCAAGATTGTTTGACTTTAGAAATTAAGCATTACTGTTTTTACGACTTGTCCAAGACTCCTCTTTGTATCCCAGGACTGGGGCTCACAAATGGGCACTCAAGAGGGCTGGCACTGTGAAGTTTATGCAAACTTCATCCCTGTGCTTTTGAGAGACATGGGCAGTGTAGGTGCCACTTCAGCAGCCAATTTACTATTGGTCACTTTGGGGGTGGGGACTCCTCACTGATAGGAGGCGGCGGCACTGGAGGCAAATCAACAACATCTGGGGACTCAAGGTTGAGAAAGGCTGGTCTAGAGAGTGGAGAGCTGGATGGAGGGAAAGGATGCAGACACTCCTAGCCAGATACCTCCTGTTGTGGATTTGTCTCCAGTGCTGCCTCCTCCTATCAGTGAGCAGATGGGACTACTCCCATCATTTGTAGCCATCATGGCCAGCACGGATTATGGGAGTTGTAGTTCAGGAACATCTGGGGACCCACGGTTAGAAAAGGCTGCTCTAGACTGTTGGCCCCCTCCTTGGGCTTAGAAACTTCTTAAAGGTAAAGGTAAAGGTACCCCTGCCCGTACGGGCCAGTCTTGACAGACTCTGGGGTTGTGCGCCCATCTCACTCAAGAGGCCAGGGGCCAGCGCTGTCCGGAGACACTTCCGGGTCACGTGGCCAGCGTGACATCGCTGCTCTGGCGAGCCAGAGCCACACACAGAAACACCGTTTACCTTCCCGCTGGTAAGCGGTCCCTATTTATCTACTTGCACCCGGAGGTGCTTTCGAACTGCTAGGTTGGCTGGCGCTGGGACCGAGCAGCGGGAGCGCACCCCGCCGCAGGGATTCGAACCGCCGACCTTTCGATCGGCAAGTCCTAGGCGCTGAGGCTTTAACCCACAGCGCCACCTGCGTCTTAGGGGGTCCCAATTTCACCTTCCTTCCCCCATCCCACTAGGAGCCTCCCCAGGCATGTGCAGCTCCAACTGTCCAGCCACCTCCCATTTCTCCACTGGATCAGACCATCGCCTCTGGGACATCTCCACGGGACTCATGACAACAGTAAGGAGAGCTATTGGAAGCCAACAACCCAGAAAAATATCAACAGAAATCTGATGCACTTTGTATGCAGGAGAGTGAAGAAAACAAAACTTCAGAATGTTGGCTGGATGGAATCGGTGGTTGTTGAGAAAGCAAGAGAAGTGGGCATTGTGTCAAGGGTCTCTGTGATTGTGTATGTCTGGCCCCTTCCCCTATTGGGATATTAACCCCCCCCCCAGCTTTTCAATACACCTGAACCCTCAGTCTGAAAATGTTTTTTCACCCCTGCCTTTAAGTCTGATGAATCCTTTGTGAGAGATGAGTTTTGCTTTAGTTCTGGAAATAGAAGAAGAAGAAGAAGAAGAAGAAGAAGAAGAAGAAGAAGAAGAAGAAGAAGAAGAGTTTGGATTTGATATCCCGCCTTTCACTCCCTTTAAGGAGTCTCAAAGCAGCTAACATTCTCCTTTCCCTTCCTCCCCCACAACAAACACTCTGTGGGGTGAGTGGGGCTGAGAGACTTCAAAGAAGTGTGACTGGCCCAAGGTCACCCAGCAGCTGCTTGTGGAGGAGTGGAGACTCGAACCTGGTCCCCCAGATTACGAGACTACCACTCTTAACCACTACACCACACTGGCTCTCCAGTGTAGAGGAGGAGGGAAATCTTCAATCGTCTGGCTCAGACTCTGTACCAGTGACCCAGCTACACTAGAAGATGCGCCAATACCTAAGGGCTGTACTTGCAAAGAATGAATACGACACTGAACATATTTAATGAATATTGCATCTCGCCCCAGTTCTTAGTCCTGAGTAGTTCTCAGGCCATCTGTTCTCTCTGTGTCCAAATGAAATGTCTTGCAGGGGAGGGTGTGTGTGTCCCCCCCCCCAGATTTTTTACAATGAACATGTCTAAAACTCAATACATAAACAAAAGAGTTTACTTTTATATCACTTCCCCCAAATCAATTCATTTTATCTAGCAGCGATAACTTACACCATATCAGTGATTTCACAGGGTAACAAGGTACCAGATAAACTGCAACTATCCTGTGCTTTTTTTTGGTTAAAAAAGAAGAGCTGCAGGGACATGGATGCCAACACAAAATAGCTGCCATGGGCAGAAAAAAGAGGCGACACTACTCCATGACATGGAGTACCTTCATTAAAAAAAGCACCTCTGCAACTATCCTTATAGATTTGTATCTAAAATAAGGCACATTGTATGAGGATTGAAGATTTTACCTTATGATTCACTCAAACTATTTGCTAGAGAAAGTTAAAGAATTGCTTACAAGAAGTAAGCAAACTTAGAATTCATGCCTTCCGAGAACAGGTCATTTTATGGATTAGTAACTTCTAAACAGCAAGCAGCAGAGCACAGGACTAAACGGAAAGCTCTCAAATTGCAGTGGGGAAAGTATAGAATTCCCAAAGGATCTCTACTGAGACTCGGTTTTTTATTTATCAATGATCTGGAGGCAGAGAGGACATAAAATTTCTGGGTCAAATTGTTCAGAATGGTGGTGAGAGCTCAAGTAGACTGTGGAGAGCTTAAAAGGATCTGTAAATAGTGGGTGAAGGGGGAGACTGGAAATACGCAATTGTGCAAAAAATATATGCTAAAGGTTCCGAACTTAAGGAGGCTAACGAAAATCTATACTTTGGGGTAAGTCATGGTGCAAAGATAGCTGAGTGAAAACAAACTCAGAGAAAAAGGAAAATTCCACGCTGGGAATTATTAGGCAAGCTGTTGAGAATGAAACAGCTAGTGCTTGTTACACCTTTATAAATCTACGATGGAAGATAATACAAACCTCTGGTTGCCTCCATCTCAAGATAGGATAGAAAAGGCAGTCAAAATTATTGAGGGGTGGGAGCTATTTCCTATGAGGAAAAGACGAAGCAAGCAGATGTTTTTTTTGTTTAGGCACGGAGAAAGACGACAAAAGGGGAATATGGCTGATGTATAAAATCCTTTGCACAACATATAATTCATTTATGGATCTCACTACCACAAAAACATGGCAATGGCTACTGGCCTAGGGGTTATTTATTGAACTGTTGTGAGATTTGTCCATTTTACCTAAGATATGTCCAGAGCACACTACAAACTGCAACTCAAGTCCCAGTATGTTGAATGAGCCATTCTAAACAGTAACCACTTTATATCACACTCTTAAAGTGTGTTTAAAATAAAGAATTAGGGCAACACCAATTATGGCCACATACACAAGATCACACTTTTACTCCAATTAATTAATCTGAAATAACTACTATCACCAGGCTCCCAAGTGTCAATCACTAAAGAGCTACTTTTTTATGTTCCATACACAGTATTAAGACAACCAAGTGCAAAATATATACATACTGTGTGAGTTGCACATGTATATTTTGAAGGGACATGTATAAGTTTTAATTGACATGCTCCCATGTATACACCCTGTATACTTTCAGGTATGAACTTCAGTATAAAACTTAAGAAATGACCCTAACATGGATCAAAAGTCTAATAAGAGAAGAGTCATAGAATACATGTAGCCGAGTGCTTTTTTTCAGCCTGGGTGAATTCATGCTAACCTGAATTATTTATAACAAAACCAAACTATGGCTTGATCTACACCACCACAAAGTCGATTTGTGTGAAAGAATCACGGCATACAAAATTGTGACCTAGACAAAGTAGAGGACAAATCTCAGGTACTCATCCATCTAAGAACCTGATGGTGCTTCCTAAGAATTTGATGAGGGGCACACTAAGAATTTGGTTCAAATAAGATTCTGGAATTAAAAAGTATTTTGCCAGCTCAGGCAACGAATGGTGTGTTTACCTGCTACAACCGTGTCCTGTCCTTCCTCTGAGATCATCAGAGACATATTTTAGGATGCAACCTATAACCACCACTTCTCTGGAAGTAAACCTCATGGAACTCAGTGAGACTTACTTCTGAGCAGGCATGTCTAGGATTGAACTCTCAAGTCTCCCAACAACTCTGCCAAATTAAGCAAGGCAAGTGAGGACAAGGGACTTTCTCAAGGCCGCCCAGTGACCTTTGATTTTACAGATAACTGTACTACACAGAGAGAATATTTAATACTGAAGCACAAGAAACAGTTAATGAGTGGAGAAGGAACAATGTGCCATCCATGGTATTGACGGCCATGCTAACTACTAAAAACCTTACAATTCACCCGACCCCTTGCCACCTAATAAATGTGTGAGAGAAGCCAAGCCCACACTTGCTTGAAGTCCATTCCAGAGACCACTCAGTACACCAACACTGAGCTTAAACAAGTACAGTAACTGCAATGCACAGCTGAATACTTGTGTGGTATTTTTAAAAGGAACTTACGCATGAACCCCCCCCATATGAATCCTCTAAGCCAGAGGTGAGGAACCCCTACCTGCCCCCCCCCAATGATGCTGGGCTCCTCCTACCCCCAACAGACCACCATCACAGATGATTATCGATGCTGCCCAACAATATTTGGGTTCCCCACCTCTGGCTTTGGAGAGCACGCAAAGGTCTTGAATGGTCCTCTTCCCGTGCTGCTGAAACTAGCATTTATTAAGTTGGTTCCGCGTATGCGCGTGCACAATATACCTGAGTGTTTCCCCAATCAGCTTTAGAGCTTGATGCTGTGCACAAGTGAATTTGTTCCCATTTCACTACTACGACAGCGAGAGGAGAGCTCGCCTTTGCACGGCTGCTGTAGCATAAGCCGCCTCGGGTGCAGAAAGGCGAGCAGCAGAACCAGGAGCCGCCCCCCCCCCGAAGCGCGCGCCCCGAGCCCCTTCCCTACCTGGTAGGCGTCGGGGATGTTGACGGTCTCTCCGTGCTCGGCCACGTAGCCGATGATCCCTTTGCCCCAGGGCACCTGCACCTCGTTGGAGTTCTCGGTGCTGTAGCAAGGCAGCAGCGGGGTGCCGGCGTGCACGTCGAAGACCTTGGAGACCAGGCTCTTCTTGCCGGCGGCGGCGCCGCCTTCGACCAGGAAGAGCGAGCCCCGGTCGGCGTCCACCATGAGGCACACGAAGATGAGGATCTTGTAGCTGAGGGCGCCCAGGTCCAGGTCGTTGGAGATGTCCTTGACCAGCTCCAGGAAGAACTGCCGCTCGTTGTGCTCCTTGAGGTGGCGCTTGTAGTCCAGGGCGGTGGGCGGGTATTGCGGGAGGTTCACCCGGGACTCCAGCAGCGCGCTCAGGATGTGCGCCGTCGTGGGCGGCAGAGAGCTGGCTTTCCTCAGCAGGGCCCTTCTCCGCGCGCTGCTCAGCGGCTCCTGCGCCCGCGCGTGGACGTGCTCGTCGTAAGTCAGGTTCACGTGGATGGCCTTGGAGCGCGCGAAACTGCGCCGAAGCTCCTTCTGCGACGCTCGGCGCTGCAGGCCGCCGGCCGCCGTCTCCGGAGGGGCCACGGGGCCGCCGCCGCCCTTCGCCTTAGAGGAGCCGGGGCCGCCCAGCGCCGTCGGGGTGCCGTTGCTGCTGTGGCCCGGCCGCTCCTCCGCCTCGGGAGCCGCTTGGGCGAGGAGGGAGCTCCTCCTCTTCAGCCACTTCTCCACCAGCTCCGGGTGCCTGTCCAGGAAACTTTCCACCGCCGCGAAGTCCAAGCCGGCGGGGGCCGACATGGCGGCCTCGTCACCTCGAAGGCGCACCGCCGCCACTGCGCGCCAAACTTTGCCGTCCTCCTTACTTCATGCTGAAAAGCGGAAGATAAGCGGCAGCGAGCCGCCGCCGCACTTGCTGCTTGCTAGCGACTGGCGCGCCCGGAGAAGAAACCCAGGGCGGGTTACAAGCCGTTCAGCACGTGGGGGAGCAGAAGGTGCCCGGGCTTTCCCGCCCTCTCTTGGAGCGAGCGAGCAAACGGATCCATCCGCCTCCGAGTCCGGCTTTCTGTGCCCTTCCTACCCCCGGGCTCCTCGCCTTTCTCCTTCACCCCTTCCGTTGTTCCGCGGCGCCCCGTCGTCGTCCTTGCCCTCGTCTCCCGTCCAGGTGGCTCCCGCGGGGTTCTCGCGTCCTTTCGCTCCCGGTTACTTGCAACGGGCTGCTGCTGCTTCTCCGGAGATGCGCGTCAAAGCTCTCTGCTAACTGCTGTTCCTGCTGGCGGCGGCTCCTGCGTAACCCAGCCGGCCGACCACTAAGAAGGCGGGGCGGGGAGGGAGGACGCGTGAGCGGAGGAGGAGGAGGCGGCGGCGGCCGGGAGAGGCAGCCCGTAACCGGAGCATCTTCTCTTTCCACAGGCGATCACGTCGACGGTCGAGCTTCTTCGGAGCGGGAGCAGCGGATGAATGAAGGGGTTTATTGGAGGGGGGGTGCAGTGACCGAAGCAAGTAGATGATGCCCGAAGCTGCGAGGTGCAAATTCCCCCCCCCCACGCATGAGCATCAGTAGCGCAAGGGATAGTTGCGCCACGGTGTTATTGGGTTAATGGCTCCAGAAAGGAAATCTCAACGCATTCGAGGTCTGCCATTAAGAAATGCAAACTCTGGGAGAGGTGCCGCCGGTCAGCTATCGATTGTCATGGGACTATGCGGGAGATTGTGGGGGAGATGTTTCTCGCGTGCGCTTGTGTATTAGTGACCACGTGTCCTATTGTTCGAGAATGTGACTTCTGTGCATATGTTCCTCATAAAAAAATAATAAAAACAAACTACGGTTCCTTTTCCTTAAAATATTTATTTGGAGTAAAGCGTCGATACAGATTTTTAAAGAGCATGCTTCGGTTTCTGAAACATAACAGCCTTGAGCGTACACTCATCTTCTAAGGCAAGAGTGGAGCCTGCTTATTTTTAATAGCAATGCACTTCTAAGTAAGGCAGTAATTCTAACCATAATTTCAAGTATACATATGTAAAAGCCGATGAAACAGCGGGCGTGGAGGTGGGGTCTATAAGATTCGCGGCTTGGGATTGGCAGGAGGTGTTTTTATCTTGCAATAGTACAGTACTGTACTGCCGTGTTCCCTTGCAACCTGCACATACGTCATTATGGGAATCGCTAACGAAGGATACAGCGTTCCATAAGGAGGGAATCCCCTCGCGCCGCCCGATCCTGTTTACTCGGAAGGAAGTCCCAGTGAGTTCAATGGCCTTTACTTCCAAGTAAATGAACGTGGGCTTGCAGCCTTGATTTGCAGCTGCGGCCATTGTCCTTTTAACTCATTAAAATCAATCTGTCACGCTAGCTTTAATGGACTTGCTGGAGCTTAGGAATGCAATCGCATCCTTTCTTCTTGCAGGAGGGGATTTGGATCGCAAAATGGGGAGCCGGAGGCTTGCAACCACAAATACGCGGGGATTATAATACACAGAGACGAGAAGGTGCGCTTGTGCGCCAGATGGTTTATTGTTTTTTATTTACGCTGGGAGCCTCCCCCTGAAGCGGTTGCGCGCACGTGGTCACCTTTCCACAGCAATGTGCAGGTCTCAGAGTCCGATTAAGATGAAGGAACCGCGAGCACACATGCGGCTTCCGCGCCTCCGCCTCTTCCCCCTCCCGCGGCGAGACGAAACCCCGACTGCCTCTCCGCCGAGACAGACTGACGTGGAGCTATTTTTACGCGCACGTGGAGCAGCGCATTCAATGCCGAACCGATGCCTACGCAAAAATGCTGGGGAACCTCAAGTCATGGATCCCAGCACGTGAAAAACGTACGCTGTGTAGGGACCTGAATGAAAGCGATGTCGGTGGGGTGGTGGTGGGGAAATATGAATGAGATGCCAAACCTTCTCAATGGAAGCTAGCACGCACACCGCCATCCTATAGCACCTGAGAGGCACCCTGGATTTTAGGAAACCAGAGAGGCACCCTAAATTTTAGGGTGCTATTATGGTTCGTTTATAGGAACCCCGAGAGGCACCCTAGATTTTAGGGTGGTGTTGAGGCTCGTATAAATGCCAGAATCTGCTTTCAGTGCCAGGGCCAAGTACGTGTGTTCGTGCTTAGAATGTGCAGCGCCTTCAAGCATGTGCAAAGTTCTTTTCTTTGAAATCAAACACGTTAGCATTGAATGTTAATTTCAACGATAGCGTTGAATGTTAAGTGCAATGTTAGCATTGAAATTAATGGACTTCAGTGGGTCTACTCTGAGTAATGCTTAGCAGTGGTATTCAGCTGAGGGCAACCAGGTCAGAATAAATAATATCGCGACAGGTTGAGCCTCGATAGCCCCTTGCCAGCTTTCATAAATTAAGCAAAGATGGGGAGCCCAAGACATCCGCGAGAGAGACGGGGCGATCGAAGACAAGACACGTGGAATTTGATTACGTGGGAGGTGGTTGAAAAAGGACTGAGCTCTCCAGCCTCCGCTGATACATATATTGATTTGCTCTCCTTGCTGCAGTCGTTTGAGATTGTAGGTAGGAGGAGCTACTTGGCGTCTGACGATCAGATAGGACAAACTTTCGACAGAAGCTGTAATTGAAACAGACGGCGGAACGGGCTCTTCAAAGGCTCTGACCTAAATATCCGTCCTAGATTATAACGTTCAATTTAAGGTGGTGGTGGTGGGGGGTGTTTTAAATGCAAGCAAAAGCCAAAGCCAGCTTCTCAGCGCTGCTGTGTTTGCTGGTTGGCTGCAGATCTAGCTTTGATTTGCTAAAAATAACCTATCTCTCTCGGTGCAAGGTGATGGGCTTTACTATACGGACGTAATACACCAACCGATGGCTTCTCATTGAGAAACAGCGAAGAGCAGAGAAACTTGTCAATTGTGATCGCGGGAGGGCGGCAGGCGGAGAAGCCCTTTCCGAGCATGCGCAGAGGCGAGAGGAAGGGATTTTTTTTTTTTTTTGCATGCACGATTTGCCAATTTCTTGCTCCGGAGTGTAACGCTGAAGCTCTTGCTTTGGGTGGGTGGGGAGTACGTTCCCTCCACCATCGATGGCATGGGTGTAGCTGATCCCGCCGCCCCCCCGCCCAAGATCAAGTAAAACAAAATAAATAAATAAATGACCAATCACGTCGGTTCTGCCCCCCCCCAAAAGTCCTGCCCACCCTAACAAAAAATCCTGGCTACGCCCTTGCTCTTCGGGCTTACGAACAAGCTCCGCGACGGCACCCGCTTATGCTACCGCGTAGCCGGGAGAGGGAAGAGCGCTCCACCGAGAAGATGCTTGTCTAGTAACGGGTGGGGAGGGCAGGTTTGCAAACGCAGCTCCCGCTGCAGGAAGCGGAGGCAACGATCTTGCCCTCCTCTGGTGGAGCAAGAACCTCGCGTGCAGACACACACTGCAGGACTTGGGAACTCTCCTTAAAAGGTTTTTTTACCTGTGTTGTTTTTTTAAAAAAATCAAACTCTGGTCTTAATGGTCGGACGCCTCCCACCATACACCCCAAGATATATAAAAAGGTAAAGGGACCCCTGGCCATTAGGTCCAGTCGTGGCCGACTCTGGGGTTGCGGCGCTCATCTCACTTTATTGGCTGAGGGAGCCTGCATACAGCTTCCGGGTCATGTGGCCAGCATGACTAAGCCGCTTCTGGCGAACCAGAGCAGTGCACGGAAACGCCGTTTACCTTCCCGCCGGAGCGGTACCTATTTATCTACTTGCACTCTGACGTGCTTTCAAACTGCTAGGTTGGCAGGAGCAGGGACCAAACAACAGGAGCTCACCTTGTCGTGGGGATTCGAACCACCAACCTTCTGATTAGCAAGTCCTAGGCTCAGTGATTTAGACCACAGCGCCACCCGTGTCCCTCCAATATATATATATATATATATATATACCCGGTAGTTGTAAAATATGGTGATGTCTATGCACGGCCTTGCAGAGCCAGGCAGAGGCCCAGGCCAGGTAGATAATGTGCCCCTCCCTTTTTTTTTTACCTTGGAGATAACTGAAGTCTTATAAATAAGTAAGTATATAAATAATTTTGTGAATATGCTGACCAAGGCCCCCTTTGGAATTGGAGGCCTGGGCCAAGTGGCCCATATGGCCCCCTCCTCTGTCTGGGCCTGTGTCCATGACTTCACCCACTTCCAAAGGTGGCAGGTCCTGCGTTTTGGAGAACTGGACCCCTGCCTGTAAAAGCCTTGTTGTTGTTTAGTCGTTTAGTCGTGTCCGACTCTTCGTGACCCCATGGACCAGAGCCAGTGGCGTAGCGTGGGTTGTCAGCACCCGGGGCAAGGCAAGTAATTTGCGCCCCCTAACCCGTGGATTATGGCCCCCCCTGCACCCCCACGCTACGCCACTGACCAGAGCGCGCCAGGCACTTCTGTCTCCCACTTTGGTCAAACTCATGCTGGTAGCTTCGAGAACACTGTCCAACCATCTCGTCCTCTGTTGTCCCCTTCTCCTTGTGCCCTCCATCTTTCCCAACACCAGGGTCTTTTCCAGGGAGTCTTCTCTTCTCATGAGGTGGCCAAAGTATTGGAACCTCAGCTTCAGGACCTGTCCTTCCAGTGAGCACTCAGGGCTGATTTCCTTCAGAATGGATAGGTTTGATCTTCTTGCAGTCCACGGGACTCTCAAGAGTCTCCTCCAGCACCATGTAGAAGCCCATGCTTGGCAGGGGGTTTGGCTCGATGGCCCTTGTGGTCTCTTCCAACTCTATGATTCTATGATTATGACACTACTTCTACTAGTGGCCACCAGGGGTCGCCGCTGCTAGACAAAGTAGACAAGGGGGGATTAATTGGTTTGACTCCGCATTAGCTTCAAAGCAGACCCTCGCGGAGGATGCTCTCTAGACGGGGCGGCAGCCGGAGAAAACTCACGGGATAAGAAGGGGACTCCCCTGTGCTTATTCCACGTCTGTGATCGCGAGCTAAGTGGAGTAGTTAACTCTCCCCACCCCAAATTCGAAATCGTTACAACGCCTTTTGTTAAGCGGATTTCTACACAGCCACACTTCACTTCCTCCACCCCACCCCCCCACCCCACCCCCGTGCATAGACGTGCGTCATTGTCATGCAGGCCATCAAAGCAAATGAGCAGAGCTGTCAAGCAAGGAGACAGCGCGGTTCCGAGGCTTCAAGCTTTCTGGAAGATCCTCGCCCTGAAGCCTAGAAATCTGGGAGAAGCTTGCCAGTCAGGCAGGAGGAAATACACGCCTTGGCCTCCCCGTCCCTGAGCGATGCCATGGCCTTCCAGGGCTTCCCTCTCTCCACCATCTGTTTCTGGTGGTTGCCGTGGAAAAATTGCTCCCTTTTAACAAAACCACACAATTCAGTGAGATCTGGCACATTTTTTTTACTCGGAGCAAACCCCGCTGAATTCATAAATCTATAAGCAATACCTTAAATCTTTATTAAGAAAACTGACAAATATATACATTAATATATTTATTTCTTACTCTTGTTTCAAGAACTATAAAGTACAGTGGTACCTTGGGTTGCATACGCTTCAGGTTACAGACGCTTCAGGTTACAGACTCCGCTAACCCAGAAATAGTGGTTCAGGTTAAGAACTTTACTTCAGGATAAGAACAGAAATCACGCGGCGGCAGCGGGAGGTCCCATTAGCTAAAGTGGTGCTTCAGGTTAAGAACAGTTTCAGGTTAAGAACGGACCTCCGGAAAGAATTAAGTACTAAACCTGAGGTACCACTGTATTAGATAGGGTTTCTAAACTTTGCTTTCTGTTAGCCTAACAGAGCCTCTGTCCGAATAATTTTTACAGCTGCCAAAGTTGTGTGTTACGTTTTGAGCTGTAAACCCCCCCTTTTGTGCCACCCTCCAAACTGAGTAATTGGGGGCCATAAGGACATCCCCCCAAACCCAACCTTGTCCAATTGACTCCAAGCCAGCCAATATCTATATAGGAGCATGGGGGACACTCCGCTTTGGCACTGGTTTGGAGTCAATTGGACAAGGTTGGGTTTGGGGGTGTCCCTATGGCCCCTGGTTTGAGTGTCAGCTACTCAGTTGGGGGTCCGTGGCAGGCATAGTGGGGTTTGTGACACAAAACTAACCCAAAACATGGGCACTGGTTTGTAGTCAGTCAGGCCAAGTTGGATTTGGGGCATTAACTTGTGACCCCGATTTGTTTAGTCAATTAGTCGTACCTGGGAAATTGAATGAAATCTGTTCCGGAAGTCCATATGACTTCCAAAACGTTCAGAAACCAAAGCGCGGCTTCCGATTGGCTGCAGGAAGCTCCTGCAGCCAATTGGAAGCCGCGGAAGCACTGTTAGACATTCAGGTTCCAAAGAACATTTGCAAACCAGAACACTCACTTCCAGGTTTTAGGCATTCAGGAGCCAAAACGTCTGAGTCCAAGGTATGATTGTATTCGGT
Organism: Podarcis gaigeae; assembly: GCF_964106915.1. NCBI lineage: Eukaryota > Metazoa > Chordata > Lepidosauria > Squamata > Lacertidae > Podarcis > Podarcis gaigeae. The sequence continues at coordinate 114,526,586 of NC_139678.1, read as the reverse complement.
TTGGGGGGCGGGTGGCACAAAGCGCAGCACAAAACAAGCACAAAACTTTGGCATGATCCTGAATTTCGGGGTCACTTGTTAATGAAGCCGTTAACAGTGACAGCTGTACAAATTATTTGGACAGAGGCTCTGTTAGAGAAGCTAACAGAAAACAAGGTTCAGATACCCTATCTAATACTTTATATTTGTCAGTTTTCTCAATAATACAGATTTATGTTATTACTTTCTGCCTAAGCATTTTTCTCTCATTGATTTTTTTTTTTAATGAGTCCAGGACTACCAGAAGACATAGTGAACAAGGAAACATCAAGCAGTACAACCCTATGCAATAAACACGTTTTCTGAGAAGTCCCGCAATGTTCACCTATTCGGCTTATATCCAGATAATTGCAGGTAGGGTTGCAGTCTTACAAGATTCCACAAAACCTAGGTACTGGACTGCCAAGGCCTCTTCTGTTCCTCCTAATTTTATATTGTAGAAAATGAGGGTAGCTTTTTTGTTTGTTTTGCTGTGGAGGGGGTTGTCTGTATTTAGTCTGCATCTTGCTCGGGGGATGGGATGGGGGGTGTCTTATGCAGCTCGGTGGGGTTCAGCATCATTGGTTTTTCCTCTGTGAACAATATGACCTAAGTATTGTATGTAAGAATGAAGCTCATTTTTAAAATGAAATACAAATTGATCAGAATCTAGTCGTCCCCCCCATAACCTCCCAAGCGCTACAGCAGTGTGATTCAACGGTGAGCAGAATCTATACATATCTAATGGTCCTTGCCCTTGAGTTCATTCAAATCAATTGCATTGGTCAGCTCTTTTTCTTTTACTCTAGCAGAAATCTGCAGAGTGCTGAGCAGGTCCCTCGTCCATTGATTTCACTGAAAAGTTGGCCTGAATAAAACATCGCTACTGAAGTGTGTAGGTTCACTTTCCTCAAGGGCAACAGCTCTCTGATGGGAGTCTATAGCGTGACTTGCCGTGTTCTTGACATCATCTGCTTTTTGCAATTCCTGGCAGACAGGGAAGGTAGGTTTGTTGAGCTCATAGTGATAGGAACTCTGCTAGACTGTGTTTGGTTTGGTGGGTCATAAGTTGTATATACCTCCATAGGCAGAAGATTGAACCAAATCCACATTTTGCTCTGTTCTGTGGTCTATTATTGAATTTATTTATTCATTTACTTATTTTATTTACTTATTCATTCATTCCTGTGAACCAACCCTGAGAACTTTGTTTTAAACAAAATAAAGTATATTGAAATGTCTGTACAGGGACATGCATATGAAAACAAAAGACAATTAACACTTGTTTTGTTAGGAGACTGAGCACCTGAAAATACCAACTTTTATTTGCCCTTTTGAAGGTAATGTCTTAAAGAGCAAATGCTAGGACAATAAACATCAGATGTAACACAAGAGTGGTGCCAACTGGGAATTATCTGGACATCACAGAGGTTTCATGACGAGGTTGCTTTTTTCAAGTAAGCAATGAGATCTGCCCTTTCATTACTCTTTTTAATGCCAGCAAAAATCATTTTCGTCCCAGGAATGTATTTCTTAGGATCCTCCAAATATTCCATCAGTGTGTTTTCACTCCAGACAATACCTGGAAAATTTAGAAAGTGGTGAAATACCAATTTCTAATCCCATGGCTGTCTCATCAATTGGTGTCACCTTTACTTTGAGAGATTTCAAAATTTATTGGAACATATATAAAGGAAAATATTATTGAACAGCTTATGTTCTTAATTCCAAAGGTTAAAAAAGGATTAGAAAGAATGTCAAACAAAAGCCACTTTTCATTACTGTTTCCACACATTTAATAGCATGTATCTGGCATTCTATTTACTTTTGACTCACTTTTTAATAATCAAACTTGGATTCTTGAAGTAGAGGATCTCTATATGTTGTATCGCTTTGAACAAGGTAGCTTCTTCTAACATAATCACATTTAAAAGCCAAAATAAAAACCTTCCAAATCATTATTTTCTTGATATTAAAAATTATTTTCTGAACCTAGATGGAAGTTAAGCAATCAAGCTTGAAAACCAACAGGTTGTTGAAATTCCACATACTTCAGCAAGTCTTTCAGTTGATTTTTCCTGAAAATTTGTGTCATCTCAATCTTTTAAATACAGAAAAATGTAATTAAAGCTGGGATTGCACATTGTCCAATGAGATGCTGAAGTGCCCTTATCAAAAGTCCAATGGTCTGTTACTGCTTTTCTATAGTCAGAGCCGATTTACTGGTTGCAACACTGGGGCTACTTTATTCTTATTCTAATGCCCTCTCTATTCTTTTGCTTGTGCCACCTTTCCATGAATAAATTGCACTGCAGCTTTCCACAGCGGTTCAGTGGAAATAGTCACCTGAGGCTCTACCTTCTGTAGTTTGGTGGAAGGTTAACTGAGAAGAAATCCTTTTAACTGGTGACTCACATTTGGAATGCCCTCCTGTGGTGCCTACACTGCTGCCAGTTAGGCATCAGGTGAAAAGCATTCTTATTCTCCAGGCTTTTCAATTACCCTTTTAATTTATTTGAAAACTAATTTGTTGCCCTTCCAGTATAATCCTACTGCTCAGGGTGACTTAAAACAATCAAGAACAACTACACCTCATATAAGTAAAATAAGCATGGTAAAAATGGGAAAAGGCTCAGTAGATAAAAATGTTATAACTGAAGCTCCATCACATAAAAATAATCCAGTAAGGGGGAAAAAGGGGGAGAGGCAGAACAGTAAGAGAGAAGGCCAAATGGATCTCACAAGGTCATACATTTTACAATCTGGGAGTAGCCACTAAGAAGTCAGTATCTCTCATTGTCTTGTTTCAAACCATCATGCATCAGTAATGGATAAGACAAGGAGGTCTCTAACATATATCAGTAGAGAGATTCACTTAAATATGCCTTTGGTAACTTCAGGTTTTCTCACACTTGAACAACAGGTTGAGCTGCTGCTCTGAAGGTTTTTTTAAAAACCTTCCTATATTAGTTGGTGCCTTGAGACCTATCACAGTTAAAGGTGAAGAAGAAGAAGAGTTTGGATTTGATATCCTGCTTTATCACTACCCTAAGGAGTCTCAAAGCGGCTAACATTCTCCTTTCCCTTCCTCCCCCACAACAAACACTCTGTGAAGTGAGCGAGGCTGAGACTTCAAAGAAGTGTGACTGGCCCAAGGTCACCCAGCAGCTGCATGTGGAGGAGCGGAGACACGAACCCGGTTCCCCAGATTACGAGACTACCACACTTAACCACTACACCACATTGGCTCTTAGTAATTAATTTCAAGTAAACATAAACTATATAATTGCATACCCTCTGATCCACACTTAAGCTGATTTCCTTGGAACTTTCTTCCAAGTAAGTATGCTTAGAACAGAAGCTCAAGCATTTCTGTAAAACAGAGGCCCTCCACTCCGCTCCCCAAAATGTGGAAATATGCACGCACACTTGCAGTGAATTATCAGAGGTCATGTCCAATCAGCTGGCAGTAAGCATGTGCATCCTAGCCTCTGATTGCCAGAATAAAACCTGGTATTTATAACTATTAGCATACACAATCTGATGGCTATTAGAAGAAATTCAAGAGGAGATGGGCAAGTCAGGCAGTTTCAGGAGGTAAATGGCCAGCCTGCAGTTGGCCTTATCAGAATAATAAAATTATTTGAAAATCCAAGGATACTAGCAGTCTAATCCATTCGCTTTAAGCTGTCACAGAGAGAGGCAGTGTGATGTAGTGGTTAGTGTTAGACTAGAAATTGATAGACCATGGCTCAGCCATGAAATTCACTGGGCCAGTTATCCTATCTCACCCTTACCTACCACACAGGGAAGTTCTGTGGATAAAATAGGGGAGAGTGAACCATGCACACCAGCATGAACTGCTTGGAGGAAAGGGAGCATATAAATGTAATAAATAACAATATGGATTGTATGCAGCTAAGTTATTCCCAGAGCCGGCCCACTGAAAACAATGGGCCTATTCTGGAGTATATCATTAACACAGCAAATAGCATTTGCCACCAGGAAGTCTCTGCAAACCTACTAAAAACAAATAAACGCCTGCAGTGCCAATCTGGCTCCTGGCCATCTCAAATCAGCCTTAGGATGCTGCATAGAGCCAGGGACATCATTAGTCCTGCCTCCATCCCCACTGGTACCAAACAAGGGACAGTAATGTAGCTCATGCTCTGGTGCTGTGGTTCTGGCGCATTAGGGGCTCTGTGAGATTGATCCCATGAGTGTCCATGCAATGACTGGACCATAAAACTTGCAGTGCACAAGTTGTTAAATCCAAACCAGAAGTTCAAATTTATATTCTTTATATAAAATCAGAAGAATATTTTCAGAATGTATTTCCAAGAGTTGCCAAGTAATCTCCCAGTGAAGTTTTTACCTTCTCTAACTTTGGATCGTGTTTATTCAGTGATACTGTCATGAAGCAACTGATTATTTGACCCCCCTTTTTTTACCTTTATTCTTGTTTGCGTCTGAATAAGAAAATCCTGCAGCTTGTCCTGTTTTTCGGCCAAAGAGACCCCAAAGATTTGGACCGGTCTTGTGCTTCCCACCTTTTTCAGCTGTATGACACTGAGAACATTTCTGAACAAAGATCTTTTTACCCTTTTCAAAATCACCCATGGCAATCTATGAAAAAGAAATGTGGAAAAATTAAACTACGATGTGTTTGAAATGATTCCCTCTTTTTTAGCACACTTGTTTCTCAACGTATGTTTATATTTGAAAGGAAGAAAGCAAAGGAAAACATTATTTTGTGGTGATGGTAGTGTAATGGAACACTGGAAGTACTATTGTTTAATAGAAAGCTAACAATTTGATCCTGCACTTATTAACTCATAAGGATATCCTACAGATCTCTGTGAGATATACTTCCAAGTAAGTGTGTACACAAGATTGTGCCCACAGGCTAGTCTTGAGATCACTTACCTAAACATATAGAGTGGGGAGGGATTTACCTTTTAATAAATATGGACAGCATAGGTTGCTTTCCTGGTTTTCAGACAGAAGTCATTTGCCAATGTTCTTTTCTCTGCTTATGGCATGCTTACAATGGACATCTGCTTAATGTGAATTTTAAAAGCTGTACATCACTGGTTTATATGCAGTCACTCGTTTATATGCTGTCACTGGTTTATATGATAGCTGAGGTTTGATGGAAAGGGGCAAGACAAAAAAGGATCCAGCAGTCGACTCATCTGCTTCAAACCTATTATTTCTGCACTCGGAGCATTGAACCACCGCCCATGCCTTGAGTGCACCATAAAAATAACAAGTGATTTGGAAAATGATGCTGGCTTTGGGAAGCTCTACTGAGAAATTGTGAGGATCCATGAAGATCTGACATGTTTATCCATGGAAGCAATGCTCAGTGGGTTGCCTATGAAAGATTGCTAGTCCCAGCACATGGCCCATATACTGGGAATTATAGAAGTAGGTGCTCTGTGAAGTGGGCGAGCTCTACACCTATGCCTCAAGTGGAACAGAAGGATTAAGCTTTTAAACAAAAGGGTGAAATGTTTCTAGCCACCCAGCCTAATATTTATTGGAAAAGAAATGAATGGGTGTGCATGTGTACAGTAAATAAATAAATGTGCTCTCTCTCATGTGGAATAAGCATAATATACATACTGTATCTGCTCAAAGCTGACTGAATGGGTGCGATATAAACTGGATAACAAAATATTATGGAGGATTAGATGCTTTACAAGAAGAATAAAATAAAAGTAGGGGAGCAGGGTCTCTCCCCTGGGATTCCTGCCAAGGTAGCAAGTTTCTGTGTGGCAAAAAACTATGAACAGTTTATGGTGGGGTTTTTTGTTTTTTAAAAAACCATTCTAATACAATGATTTTATATTTCCCACTGTTTCTGTATTTGACATTGTTTTTAAATACAATATATTTAATGCTGCACTTAATGTAATATACTGTGTTTTATGTGTTCAGTTTTCTTCCTCCCTCTACTAGTTATTAAGATATACCGGTACCTTTCTATCTGTATCTAGATATCTATATCTAGATATCACACACACACACACACACACACACACACGTGTGGAATAAGCATGATATAAATATCTGCTCAAAGCTGACTGCTGGAAGAAATGGGCGCGATATAACGAAACGTTCTTGAGGACTAGGCAGAATAAAATGAAAGAAGGGGAGCGGGGTTTCTCCCCGTTCCCTGTTATCTCTCCCTACCACTGCCTACCTTCAGTCCAGACTACGACAGGGCCCAGCCCCTCCCCCTCCCCGCTAACAAGCCAGTTTTCACCGCGTCGCGCGACTGTCACGACTCGACCGCGCATCTGGCGACAGACGCCGCCAAGGCAATAAAGGTTTTTAACGTGTCACAATAAAGCCGCCCAATCACAAGCCACCGTCGGCGGACGTTCTGGGCAGCGATTGGTGCCTTCTGTCGGGGGCGGGGCCGTTCTTCTTCGGCCAAGACTTCCCGCCTGTGGGGGGGAAAAAAATGAGCCGGCGCGCGTTCAACAGTCGGCGGCGGGAGACGGAGATAAGCTATTGGCTCTCGCTGTAGCCAATCGCGGCTCCTTTCTCTGCTGTCCTCCCCGCCCCTTGGTGTTACGGTTAAAATGCGCGGAGACCGTTTCTGTTTGTTTGACACTCGCGAGAGTAGGGGCTTTGTCGCCTCCTCATCGCGAAGGGGCGCTGTGGTGCGTTCGATATCCCTGCGCCGTGAGCGGCACCACCGAGATGCGGATGTTGGAGAGCAGCCGTGACAGCTCGATGCCGAGTATCCGGTTTCCGTCCAAGATGGCGGCAGCGATGTCTGGTCGCCTCCGATGTTGGAAGCAACGGCAGCCGTTTGTCCCCGGCGTGAAATAAACGCAAATTCCCACCCTCAGGCGACAGTCGCTTGCTTGTGGTGACGGACAGAGATGTGTCTGTTAGAAGACAGCTCGTTGAGAGCCAGATTATCTCGCTGCTGGCTAGACTAGCACAGCAAGAGGACTTTCCTCACGGCTGCCCTCAGCTCGCAGGCTTGTCTGGCCATGGAAGCGAGGAAAGGTCTGCGCTTGTTGCCGACCTCTTAAGCCCCTGAAGCGATTCCTACGTTGTTAAATTTCCTGCCCCTTGTCAAATAAAGGAACTTGCTTCCGTACTCCCAAGACAAAAACACGATTCAATGTGAAATATACTCGGAGTCGAGTGTGGATTTCATGCTCTTTATTCAGCTCACAGTGGTGAGAAGGAATGGAAGTTCCCCCAGAATGTCTGCTTTATATACGTTACTTACACAATGGGCCAGTGGCATAGCGTGGGTTGTCAGCACCCGGAGCAAGGCAAGTAATTTGCGCCCCCTAACCCTAACCCCCAGATGTTGCGCCTGGCCCCCCCCTGCACCCCCCACGCTACGCCACTGCAATGGGCCCCACATGATTGGCGAATTCTGGGATTCTCCTGTGGGCCAATCAGGTTGCGGATTCACTTCCACCTGGAGCTGGATTGGGTGGCTCCTGTGGACCAATCAGACTGCTGCATTCTGGATCCTATTGTTCTAGGACCAATCAGACTGCTGCAACTGGATCAGGCTTGCTTTGCTCTACACGGCTGCTGAGTCCCCTGCTCTCCTACACAGACAAGCCTCAAAAGTCTATGTCTTGGAAACTGGATTCAATCATTTCATTAGGTGTTTCTGAAAACTTAACATGGACGTGGAGATCTAGACCTTTATTTCTGTGTGTGTGTGTATATATATATATATATATATATATATATAGGAAAGGGCTTCCTTCTTTAAAAGGCAAAGTTTTTAATCTGCAAACCCTGCTTAGAACAAATTGCTGGCATCTCCTTAAGTCTTGCTACCTACACAGCATCAGTGACTATCACTTTGTCACTTACGCAAAATAAGATAAAAGTCTTGTGAAAATGGAAAGTTTCTGCATTTTGCATCTATAATAGCTATAATGATCGATTCAGTTCACAAGCTGCCCTTTCTCCTTAACCTTTCAATTCAAGCCACAATAAAAAAGAGACTAATTTTAATTAAACCTGGCTTCTCTAATACATAAGGCAGGGGTGGCTAGCCTGTGGCCCTCCAGATGTTTCTGAACTACAATGTCCATCAGCCAATGGCCAGTGATAAACTTCACAACTACCCTTGGTAGTGGGAACCTTGGACAAGTCACTTAGCTGACACTATCACAGATTGTGAGGGTAATGGCGGGACCCCTGTGATTGCTGTCTTGAGTTCTTTGAAGGAATATGAGTATTAAAATGTGAGAACTATCCAGTGATATAATGCCTCCAGTTCTTAATTCTCTAGGAAAGATAAAAAAATGAGTCGGAAATGGTATGAAAAGGGGCACAGAATTAAACTCAGAATGCAGGGAGCTGTGTGCTTTAGGCCAAATTAGCTATCACCCATAGTTTCATTCCAACATTAGTCATGTGCAAATCAGACTAGGAGTGGACCACCTTAGACCCAAGTGTGAAATATGGCCCTCCAGGCCCCTCAGAACTACCCAAGCCCCACTCCTTACTGGCCAAGTTTGTAGTTTCCTTGTGTGTGTTTGTGACTAGAATGTATCCTTGAACTCTGATAATGCCTCTTCATTGCTTAGATGGAGGATGGAAAGGGGTGTATGAATCTATAGAAACTATCCTGCTGTCAGGCTGCAGAGGATCCAACCCCCACAACAGGTTGCCAGGAACGGATAAGACAAGGAAAAGTCCTTACCAACCGTTTTTCATTCAATATTCACAGACAGAGGCTTAGAAATGCAGCCTTTTGGAATAATGGTGTTGCCCTGAGTGAGTCCCCACCCCTCCCTCTCTCATGTGTCATTGCTATAGGTGCTGAAAAGTGCCCTCTGCCTTTGAGCTCTTTGCTCTCCTACTTTCAATGCTCGCCAGGTTCTGGGTGCTGGGGGGCTGGAATGCTGTCTAAAGACACTGTGTCCATCAGTTGTCGCCCCTCTGGCGCTGCTTCTTCTTCCTCTCCCAATATTTCCCAGCTTCTCCCCTTCATCTGCCTCTGAGCTGTGATCTCCCTCAAACGCCTGTTGTAATTCTGAATTGTCTTCTTCTCTGGAAGGGTCAGGCTGGGGAGGCAGTCTCCACCATTCCTCCTCTGCCCAGTCCCTGACACCTGCTGTACAAAGACAGATCCTGCAAGTGTCCCTATTTTCCAGGGACAGTCGCGGATTTACAGAAGGTTTCTGATTTGATCCTGGAATGTCTAGCTTTTCCTTAGGATTTCCCTGTTTTCATCAGATAAATGTTGGATGGTATGGAGTTATATGACCCCCGAACTAAGGAGATTAGTAACTATATAACCTTTAGAACAGTGTTTCCCAACCTTGGGCCTCCAGCTGTTTTTGAACTACAATTCCCATCATCCCTGACCACTGGTCTTGCTAGCTAGGGATGATGGAAGTTGTAGTCCAAAAACAGCTGGAGGCCCAAGGTTGGGAAACACTGCTTTAGAAGACATCTGAAGGCAGCCTTGTATAGGGAAGTTTTTCTTAATGTGTAATGTCCCTATTTTAATTGGAGAAATGTTAGAGGGTATGCAAAGATAAAGTTTACATTCAATGCTCTGCCTACTTTTGCCTCTTGCCCCACCCACCACTGGCCTATGGCCCTCAGAACGTTGCCCAGAAAGGAATGCAGCCCTCAATCTGAAAAGGGTTTCTTACTCTTGGAGTAGACTCATTGAAATCAATAGGCTAAAGTCACATAAGTTTTAGTGGGTCTGCTCTGAGTATGACTTAGTTGTGTACCACCCAATGATTCTAAAGTAAAATCTCTTTAGATTATATGCAAGCTGAGTTCTGTGTTGTTAACTTGCTAGTTTCCAAGAAAGTGTGTATGGAAGTTATTGACATGTGTCAATACTAATAATACTAACAATAACAACAACAATTTTATTATTTGTATTGCACCCATTTGACTGGGTTGCCCCAGCCATTCTGGGCAGCTCCCATGGACTGCAAGAAGATCAAACCTATCCATTCTTAAGGAAATCAGCCCTGAGTGCTCACTGGAAGGACAGGTCCTGAAGCTGAGGCTCCAATACTTTGGCCACCTCATGAGAAGAGAAGACTCCCTGGAAAAGACCCCGATATTGGGAAAGATGGAGGGCACAAGAAGAAGGGGACGACAGAGGACGAGATGGTTGGACAGTGTTCTCGAAGCTACCAGCATGAGTTTGACCAAACTGCGGGAGGCAGTGGAAGACAGGAGTGCCTGGCGCGCTCTGGTCCATGGGGCCACGAAGAGTCGGACATGACTAAACGACTAAACAACAACAAAGACATCAAACTTTAAAAACTTCCCTAAACAAGGTTGCCTTCAGATGTCTTCTAAAAGTCAAATAGAGTAGTTGTTTATTTCCTTGACATCTGATGGGAAGGGTAGTGCAACTACAGAGAAGGCCCTCTGCAAGATGGTGGCAACGTGAAAAAAAATAGTATATTATCTTGTAAATTGTCTTGGCTTGTTTTACACAGGCCAGTGATGTTAGCGTTGTAGCATCCAATAATGATGGTTCTTCTGCACTGGACAAAGGCTTTTCTGTTCTCCCAGGCCTTACAACATATTTTAATGCTAGCTGGTCAGTTTTTAGCTCTTCTCAGCTCTTTTATTAGTAATAATAATAATAATAATAATAATAATAATAGAAATTTTTATTTATATCCCGCCCTCCCCAGCCGAAGCTGGGCTCAGGGCTGCTAACAACAATCAAAATAGTTCAACATTCTAAAAACATTCATTATAAAATTAATTAAAATCAAATTAAAATCAAATTAATGGCAAACCATCAAGCAAAATTCTGTGCAGATTGCCAGAGGAGGGAGTCAGGTTGCGCCCTGACCAAAGGCCTGGTGGAACAGCTCTGTCTTGCAGGCCCTGCAGAAAGATGTCAGGTCCCGCAGGGCCCTAGTCTCTTGTGACAGAGCGTTCCACCAGATTGGAGCCGCGGCCGAGAAAGCCCTGGCTCTAGTTGAGGCCAGCCTAACCTCTCTGTGGCCTGGGATCTTTAGGATGTTTTTATTTGCAGACCGTAAATTTCTCTGTGGGACATATCAGGAGATATAGTAGGTTGTTTCACACAGCTTGTTCTGCTCTTACTGTTTCTGTGGGATTTTAAAAATATTGTATTTGTTTCATATTGCCCTCCATATTTTTTATACACACACACAAACACACACACACACACACACACACACACACACACACACACACACACACACCTGTTTGTTGTATGTCACTCGAGAACATGTATTAAAAGGCGATGAAAAAATGCAAATAATATTTTGAAAGAGAGCAGAACAATTTCACCCCTTACTATGCAAAGCTCTGTTACAATCCAGCAGAGGTCACTGGTGTCCAGGATCTTAATATATAATGTGTACTTCAACGGGGCAAATTAACAATTGTATTTTGGAAAATCCAACATTTTTTGCAGGTAGTTAATGCAATGTTTTGCCACACATGCACGTACAGATATACTGATATGAACTTTGAGTTTCTTTTGTGGCAGAAGTCTTAGGTGAAATCTACTGCTGGACAAATAGGTTTATTTCTGGGCAGACTACAAATTTAGGTGCTGCTTATCACAGGTTGATGCTCCTCTTCTTCCTCTGTTTTCCACATTTTATTCAGAATTGGGTTACTCAAACTGTTCCCAAATAGAACAATTCTAATTTTAAACTGCAATGTGGGTTTTAAGCCTTTAATAACTTTCCCTCATAACCTTTTACAGTTCCTGTTTTAGGAGGTGTTAAGCTAATTATGATTATGCAATTTCTTGGCTAAATAGGATAAGGCGGCAGTGATGAGCAACAAAATGTGCAAGAGATGAAGGGATGCCATCCAAGTAAATAAAAGAAAGGAAAAAGGTGGACAATCAAAGGGAAAATAGAGCATATAAGTATTTTAGAACCCATCTTGGTAAGTAAGTAGTACATACATTAAGAAGATGAAGGACTCAAAATAGGTCAAGGGGGCTTTTTTTATTACAAAACTACGGTGTGTCATGAATTATCCAAGCTCACAAAATGACTCCACTGCACACACAAACCCTCAGAATTACCTTCAGTGACCAGAGTGCTTTATGAGCACAAGACACAAGGTGAACCTATGGTGGCAATGGGTGGAAGGAGGGAACATGTCAATGTAGATGCGGGCAAACTGGGTGCAGCCGAAATGTAAAAGGGGACTTGGTGAGAGCAGAGGATTCTCAGTAATCACAGCAGTCTATCCTCTGGCAGAATTGAGCCGTGAGCCAGGATCACTGTGTTCCCTTAGCACAGTGGAACAAACAAAATATCTCCTACGGTCAGATATTTTTCTTCCAGGACTTATTTCCTGGACACAAAGAGCATTTGACAGACATGTTTAGAGACGCCGGTCCAGAACAAACGTAGTAACGTAAGGGAGCACCGTAAGAACAGGCATGCCAAAGCACACAATGGGTGACATCTGTTATTGCAGCTGTTTCCTTCTGTGTCAATTGCTGCAGCAGCCTTGCGCTCTCCTCCTGTCCACAGCCTCTCAGAGAACACTCCTGGGAAGCCGTCACATTTCAGCTTCCATGAGAGTTGGCCGTTGCACATTTCAATGATACTTCTTTTTCTGGACAGAAGGATTCCTTAAACATTTAATTGTACATGCAAGAGTAAGAGTAGCCATCTGGATTAGGTCAAGGCCCATCTAGTCCAACAGTCTGTTGTCACAGTTGCTAACCACATGCCTGTGGAGAACTCCACAAGCAGGACATGAGGAAAACAGCCCTCTCCTGACTTGCTGTTCTCAGCAACTGGTATTCAGAGGCATATTGCCTCCAGCAGTGGAGGTAGAACAAAGCCATTGATGACCCTTTACGCCTTGGATTTGTTTATCCTTCTTTTAAAGGCATCCATCATTACCTCTGATGGAAGTGAATTCTATAGTTTACTATGCTCTGTGTGTGTGGGGGGGGGGAATCTTGTTCTGAACCTTTCAACATTCAGTTTCTTTGGATGACTGTTCTCTATCCCCTTTCTCCATACTTATGCACTCTGTATCGTCCCACCTTTTCTCTAGACTAAAAAGTTCCCCAACTTTTCTTCATAGGGGAGATTGCCCCCAACCCCTTGCTGAGTGATCAGAACTTACTCAGTGAGACAGAGAGGAAAATGCAGTCTGCACTTGCCTCATAGGGGAGCTGTTCCACCCCCTTGAACGTTTTGGTTGCCCTTCGGTGAACCTCTTCCACCTCTACAGTATCCTTTTGGAGTTGAGGCAACCACAACCATACACAGTATTCCAATCACCACATTTTTCGCTCTATAAGACGCATCTGACCATAAGACGCACCTAGTTTTTAGACGAGGAAAGGGGGAAAGCCCTGTTTTTTGGGGGGATCAGCCCAGTTTTGCAGCTTCTTTTGCAAAGGCGAAAAGTCCCTTCTTTTGAGGATCAGCTCAAAGTTGTTGAGCTTACTTTGCAAAGGGAAAATATTCTGTTTTTATGGGGTTCAACTCACAGTTCTGCAGCTTCTTTAGGAAAGGAAAAGGAGCCGTTTCTACAGTTTCCAGAAAGATAATCTAATCAGCCAGTCACATGTCGCTGGGGGAAAAAGCAGCCTCCATCTGCAGAACATTCAAGAATGGAGGCCTGGGCAATGGGCCGGGGCCAGAAAGGGAGCCAGCGATGGACCACACATTCGCTCCATAAGACGCACAAACATTTCCCCTTATTAGGAGAAAAAAAGTGCATCATATGGAGCGAAAAATACGGTATGTGAAACCTCAGATTCGTATAATGCCATTATGACATTAGCAGTTTTATTTTCAATTCCTTTCCTAACTATTTGTAGCATGGAAATCACTTTTTCCACAGCTGCTGCACGCTGGGGTGACATCACCATTGAGCTACCCATGATGACCCCCAAGTCTCATTCCTGGTCAGTCACTTTCAGTTCAGACCCCATGATTTGTCTATGTGAAACTAAGATTACTGGCCCCAGTGTGCATCATTTTACACGTTAAATACATTGCAATTTGCCACTTTACTGCCCATTCACCAGGTTGGCAGAGAGCCTTTTGAAACTCATCGCAATGCCTTGTTTCAACAAACCTGACTGGTGTGGTATCAGTGCCAAACTTGGCTTCCTGACTGTCAAATCATTTGTGAACAAGTTAAAAGCAAAGGCCCCTATCCTTGGATGCAGAGGCGGTTTTAGGGTAGCCTGACTGGTGCAGCCAGGGGTGCAGCAGCAATGCTGTAGAATAGAGCATGAGTGGTGGAGGGGGTTTGTTGCGAATTTTAGCATCACACAGGGTGCCACTAAAATCTGAGAGCCCAAAGTCTGCCACAGTTGGGAAGTTCTACGTTCCTCCACTGGGAGAAGTATCCATTTATTCCTGCTCTCCGTTTCCTGTTTCTCAACCAATTACTGATCTATAAGAGGGCATCACTTTGTTGTCCATTATTACTCAACTTAGTCTTTAGTGAGGTAGCAAGGAACTACAGTCATACCTTGGTTCTGGAACGCCTTGCAAGTTGAACATTTTGGCTCCTGAACGCCGCAAATCCGGAAGTGAGTGTTCCGGTTTGCAAATGTTCTTTGGAACCTGAATGTCCAACGCAGCTTACACAGCTTCCGATTGGCTGCAGGAGCTTCCTGCAGCCAATCGGAAGCTGCGCCTTGGTTTCTGAACGTTTTGGAACTTCCGGAACTGATTCCATTTGACTTCCAAGGTACAACTGTAGCTCCAAATGAACATGGATATAATCCCTGAGGGGAGAAGCTTAGCTGTTTAGCTGCACTGTTTGTCAGTCATCAGAGACAGTTCCGCTGTCCTATTAAAAAAACAAACTTTTGTCTCTTTTGCTGGAATAAAAGAAATAACATACAAGGTGTTCCCTAACCATGTGATGCAATGAGTGAGGACCCAACTAAGATCACTTCCACCCCATATATTTAAAGCCCATGACTTCCCCCAAGGAATCCTGGGAGTTGTAGTTTGTTAAGGCTGTTGGGAATCGTTGCTCTTTAAGGGTAAAAGGCAGTTTCCGGGATTCTTTGGGGGAAATCATGTGCTTCAAATGTATGGAGCGTACGTAGCCTTACTCATACTTGGAGCAGATCCACTGAGATCAGTGGGCTTAATTGAGCCATGCCTATTAATTTCATAGGTCCACTCTGAAGTATGACTTTGTTGGATACAGCACATCACATCTGAAATTCCTCGCAGGAGGCTATTCCCAGTATTTTCCAGAAATCTACATAAAAACACCATTGTTAAAAAACAGAAACCTGAAAGCTGTACCCCATTCTAAGAGTTAATAACTGCAGCTGAGCGTGGTGCTTAAAAGAAATCTGTTTTCAGGGACAGTGATTCTTTCTTGTCAGATGCTGAGGTTAAAGAAGATTGATAATGCCTTACGCAAGCAATTTACAGCATCCTCCAAGGGCTTCAAAGTATAAGCCATTGTATTTTAGCTGTAATTTCACATTCAAAGAAGCTGAAAGTAGTTTGCAAAGTGTGTATTTGGGGGGGGGGGGGAGGACCTTCCATTTTACAGTGTCCACTGGCATCCTGTGCATTAAATATACATAGTATTTATCTTGTGATAATCACTGGCCTAAAAGCTGAATTACAGTGTTTATTCTTTGTTGCAATGTGTCTTTTTCTTATTAGAGGCTCTTGAAGAGTCTGTTAAGAGGAATGCTGCATGTTTCATCACTGGCTCTTAAAGAACAGCATTGAGGTCCAAAATGTATGTCCTTAAGGAGATCTTCAAGCAATTAATCCTCTTTCCTCTAACAAGTGTTTATGTGAGATTGCTCTGTTTCCTTTTCTATTTTATCTATATCTATCTATCTATCATCTATCTATCTATCTATCTATCTATCTATCTATCATCTATCTATCTATCTATCTATATCTATCTATCATCATCTATCTATCTATCTATTGTTACAGGAAAAATCCGAGGGCTCCCTTGGACAAAACAAAGACACCAACCAGGATAACTTGGAGCAAAACAGCAGCCTGTAGGCTTGGCCTTTATTGAACTGTTGCAACAGGGTATTCCCCTCACGTGCAGGAGAGAGGAAAGACCCAGAAGAATAGTGTGCAAGGTCTTATAAAAACTTTTGAAATTCCCCTCCTCTAGGTCTAGCCCACCCCCAGAAAGGAGGGGTTGAGGGAGGCATACATTACAGAAAGGAGGGGCTGAGGGAGGAGTTGGTGGTAACTTGAGTGTCTTGTCACCTGGCTGGTTCCTCCTTCCCCCCTCCCCTTCCAGGAATTTCTAGGAGACAAAGGAGATTTTGCAGTTTCCTGCCCCCTGAGGGAAGATCTGATCAGTGTCCTTCGTTTGAATCCACTCCCATATGCAGGTTCTTTGTGATCTTGATTGTCTTCTGTCTGGGATCATCAGGGTTGGCATGGGCAGGGCTCCAGTGTATGTGCTGAGACAGTGAAGGGATTATGGCTGACTAAGTCACCCCCCTTTGTTAGCTCTTGTCATTGGGAGTAAAATAAAAATGGAACAGTGCAAATCCAATGTATGGTTGATTTTCTATGAATTTATAACAGAAATGTGGCGTATGTAGTGTGTGAGTGTGAAGTTTATACAAACAGAATGATTGGGGTGGGGGGGTTCCTGCTACAGTTCCCCCCTTCGGAGATAAGATTGCAAAGGTGGTTACTTTGCAATCCTTTTCTCCGCACAATTTAAGGTGGTAAATATTAACCTGCTTTTCTCCGTCCCAGATGCGTGTGTCCATGTGAAGTTGAAAGGGACTTGGATGTCATGTTTCTTAAGCATATTTGTATAGAAATATAATGGTGTAACAGTGCACATAGTTAGACATAGGATATCATGTAAAATTAATATTTTGTTGCTCAGTTACTTGTGGTATTCTAGTACCTTGGAAGGAATATTTCTCTCAATAGTGGCATATGCTTTACATTTAGCAGGAAGGTCCACTGATGACTGAAAATGCAGTTTGCTTTGCCCCCCCACCATTTTTGTGTTCTCAGGTGTCAAGGTAGCTCTTCTGTGGTCTCACACGGCCTGGTGTAACAGTAGTAGCAATCCCTGGTGAATCCCCTTAGGGCTTTCATATTAACCATGTTGCCTGGCACTCACCACAGCTGCCACAGGTTTGGACACGTCCTGAGGGAAATGTCCTTACCTTGGCTTCCTATGGAGTTTTATTATTCGTCTTGCAGTCATGGGAAGTTGCTCACTTGCACTTTAAGGACCAAAAAGCTACTTGCAGCCTGGATACACTTGCCCAATTCAAAGTGAGTCCAATTTGAATTTATCTTGCCCCATGGTTCTCAGCTCTTCAAACCAATCTGTTAAAAGAAAACCATTCTTAAAAGGGCACTTGTCCAAATAAGTCAATTTAACTCTATAAGGGATCATTCCTGCTAAACCAAAGCATATCCACCTTCATGTATCTTAGAAGCGTCTCCTTGGTAAAGTGAGTTTAGCACATTTTTAAAATGGGTAGGGAAGTTGGCAGAGTGCCAGGTGAAACAACTAAATGTGGTTATAAATTTATCTAATTCTAAACATTGGACTACATAATAGCCTGATCTGTAGAAAAAGCATAAAATGCATGAGAATCCTCCACTGGGGTGTAAGCAACAAGACATAAAACACAAAACCAATTACACACAAAAATAGTCACAAAAATAGCCCCCTCCCCTTTTGTGGAAATAACACACCGTCAGACACATTTCAACACTCCCACATAATAACACACAATACAAAACAAACTAATCAAATATCAATTGCATATCTTGAGACAATTGGGATATTTTTACGCATGTATCTTGAGGTTCAAAAGTCAGAAAATGTCCTTGCAATTCAACTCCACCCCCCTTTGTCAGCCCCACTCCCCCGGCAGTCTATATCTTTTGAAAGAGATAGCTGTGGCCACTTTGTAAACTTTGGTGTCTTCTGTTGTCGCAGGTCTTGTGATGGCGAAGAACTGAGTTGGGGGGTTGTTGCTGCTTTTTCATTATTGCACATCTGTAGAAGTGATATCCTGCAAGGGGTTAGGTTTTTTTTTTTTGTTTTTTTAGGGACTTAAAAAGACAGTTAGAAAAGGGAAGAGCAAAAACCCCCTCCCCAAGAAAATCTCCTTGAGTTATTAGCTGCAAATAATAAAATCTTAGCATGTTAAGCATTCTACTCATCTCAATCTTATTATCACATTTTCATATAATTACTGTTATTATCTGCTAAGTTTGTTTGCTTTCCTTCACTGTAAAAAAAATACAAGGTCAAAAATAATAATAAAACACACACACGCACACACAATGACCTATGAGGAACGAAAAATAAATAAATGCTAAGACACACAATTTCAAGGAATCCCAAATGAAAATAAAAGAGTGTTTCTTGATGTGACAACATCAGTTAGAATGTTAATAGCAAAATACTGGGAAATGACTTAATACCAAGAAAATGAATGGCAATTTAAAGTTGTGCAAGTACCTTGAACTAGCCAAAATGACAGAATTAATAAGAAATGATCAGGCAAAGTGTAAACAAATACCATTCCACAAACAATATTTGGTTGTGCTTCGATTAATTTCATAGACATCATGGAAAAACTGATCAAATAAATGAAAAGAGATTATTTGTCACTTAAAGTGTCAGGGATTCAGACTTGTTGACTTGCTCCACAGAACAGGAAAGAAAGTTGCTGTGGGAGAAAAGAAGGGACAAACACTTTGTTATCGGGGTTCACATATCCTGTTAAAAGGGAAAAATTATTTCATGTGAGAAGCCTGTCAGGAAATGCTGTTCCTAAAATGCACACAAAGTCTGTGATTTAAATCCCTTGGGGGGGGTGCTTTGAAATTTACCTGTGAAAAGAATTTGGCATGTTAATCATGTTAAGATTTGAAACTTGGCACACCTTTTGTCTTGCAAAGCCCCTGGAGCAAAGGACACATTAAGGGTGATTTCCCTCAGTGGCTCCAAGTTTTACATAAGGAAATTAGGATAAATTTCCCCTTTCAGCCCAAGCTCCTCTCACTCCCTACAGTTCCCCCTCCTTCCTCTCTATCTCTCTCCCCCCTTTGTTGCTGATCTAGCCTCTGTGCATGTGCAGAGTTCATGTCTCAGCAAACGTTTTATACTATTGAAAATGTTGAAACCTTTGGCTAAATTACCATTTGAATAAAGGAAATAAAGGGTAAGGAGTAGATTTAAAAAAATAGGGTTAGATTTTTTTTTTTTTTTTAAACAAAAAAAAAGAGAAACTGAGCAATTAAAGTATTCAATAAAGTTAGCAATTGTAGCCCAAGCAAAAAGGACTGCTTCCTTTATGTACAGGAAGGGCTATCATTTTGTGTGATTTCCCTCTGGTCATTCGTGGAACAATGCCACGCCCTTATATATGGGGGAAAAATGGCCAGAGTCAGAATTTATAGGATTTTTTTTTTAACATTCTCAGTCATTTCAGCCTTACCATTTGCAGACAAATTTTTCTGCCCTTTATTTACAGGATAAATGGTCAAGACTTATATGTATTTTATGTGTATAAACTTTGAATTAACTTTGAAGTTTGATTTTTTTTTTTTTAATAGTAGAGAAAATGATAAACACTGTAATCACTCAAATGCTTGAAATTACAAGTTCTGCTTCAAAACATCACGGATTTTACCTCTCACCTTTTTTAAAGTAAAACAAAGAGCAAAGTTGGGCTGAATTTCAACTCATCACATGCTTGCAGACACATGGCCCTCCACACAGCCACAAATTGGGAAAGCTAAAAGGGACCCTTGGGTCATCTAGTCCAACCCTAAATACAGTGTTCATAGCAAGATTTCAAGGCAAGATTTGCACTACCAAAAGGAAGAGAAAAAGAAAAGTAGCCAACTTTACACAGAACCGTTTTAGCAGATCTTGAGATAGTTTGAGTTTGCTTCCTTCAAGTTCCTAGAGAAATTATCTTTAAAGGAAGATTGAAGTGAACATTTTTCCTAAGAGGGAGAGGATCTCTTATAAAGCATAGTTAAAACAGCCATAGATTTGATTTAAAAGGAATAGAAAAGTGAGATTTTTTCCTGAACTTGCAGAGGAATAGTAAACCTAATCTATGCCCCCCCCCTTGCAGTTTCCTTTACAGGAAGCTTACTTGGGAGTAAATTTACCTGGCACAGAAGTAAGAAGGAGGAGGGGGGGAAAACCCCTGAAAGAGACAGAATGAAACAAAGGGGCATTTTTTAAGAAAAGAGGCCAGGAAGACCGATATCAGGACTGGACTCAGATAGACAATTTTGCTGGCTATGGAAGTCTCTACATTTAATACCAATTTTAATACCATTTTTTTCTTAGAAAGAACACATTTTCATAGGCAGATGCTTAATGAAATACATATACTGCATTTTAGCTTGAGAGAGCAGTTGGCTCTACTAGGCTTTTGCAGCAGAAACATTAGTTTCTTCACAGCACATTTCAAAATACTGGAAAAAAATACTGGAACACGGATATAAACTCATAAACTCAAACGTTGCAACATAACATTATCTACCATCAACTTAAAATCATACTCCTCACTCAAGCTACTTGGAGGAAGACTCCTTGGAGCCTCTCTCAAAGAACAAACATTTGCACACTTCATTCTAATGATTTTTTTTTAAGTTATTTATTTTTTGGTCCTGTTTAAGATTGATGAGGCCCAACATGGCTTTCTTAGATTTAAAATTTTGAAGCATGCTTGCAATTTAAAAACTATGTGCATTTAAGAACAGTCTGTGGATGCCGGAGCCAATGTAAACACAAACCCTTTTAATATTCCAAATCTTTGAGTACATCTCTTATCCTTTTTTTTTTTTTTTTTCAAGAGAAACTAAGATCTCTAATGTGTGGGCTCTCAGGCTGGGCTGTTATTATATCTACTGCCTTCTGAGCACCATTAAATTTACGGTTTCATGTTCTAGCTTTAGGTTATAGTTTAACACCACAAATTTGATGTGTTCAGCTCTCCCTAAGGGTTCAAACCCTGATTTTGTTGAAGGATCCCTGGGGTGGCCACTGTGCCCTGGGTTCCAGGTGGTGGGCCTAATCCACCCACTAAAAGTTACAATGGTCTCGTACTTTGTACTTGGAAAGACCATTTTGCCCCTTTATTTTTTTTTTTTCCAATTGGAGATGACAAGCTGGAGGGGCATATTAGAATCCTCTCCGGGGCAAAAAGGCTTCATGGAAGCTGTGTTGCCAGGAGGAGTCCAGCTAGGGTGTTTAGTGAGCTCCCATTCTCTCATATGTTATTTTAGGCTTTTTTTTTTCTTTTCATTAACGAAGTACGCTAAAGACAGAAAGAGTGGACGCACACACACAAGGGAAGAGGGGCAATGGGAAAGAAAGGGGGGACAGATAAAAGATCCTTTCAGTACTCAAAGTACCCTTGACTAACACAATTCCTACTTATCTATAAACCACGAATTAATTTCTGGAAATCTCAAACCTGAACCTGAAACAAAACCACGGGTCTCTGCCCGGAACCTCAAACCACGGGTCTCTCTGCCCGGAACCTCAAACCACGGGTCTCTCTACCCGGAATTCCTTTACCTCAGCGCTGCTTACAAGACTAACCCTAGTGTGGGGCTCCAATTCCCCCCTCTACCCTCCACGACAGCCTCCTGCCTAGCCTTTGAGACTAAGTTCGGAACCCCTACTGGACGCTTGCGCAGTGCAATGCCAGATTAAGGCCCGAGAAAATGAAGGTTTGGAAAGGAAACAAACAACCTTGCGTTCTGACGTACCCGGGTCATCCCTAACAAAGGTCGCCAGGCAGCAGGGGCGGCTTTGTTTGCATAACTAGAGGAGAGAGAGAGAGAGAGAGAGAGAGAGAGAGAGAGCTTTGAGGGACGCCTCTGGACGAC
The DNA here is from genome assembly GCF_964106915.1 of Podarcis gaigeae. Classification (NCBI taxonomy): domain Eukaryota; kingdom Metazoa; phylum Chordata; class Lepidosauria; order Squamata; family Lacertidae; genus Podarcis; species Podarcis gaigeae. The sequence goes on along the minus strand of NC_139678.1, from coordinate 114,504,687 downwards.
TCCGAGAGAGGAACGTCAGAGAAAAACAGTAAAGAGCCACGCTTTCCTGGACTCAATTCTAAGACGGAAAACGGGGGAGAAAAGGGATAGAGAGATTAAGGCGTCCCTGGACGACCCCGAGAGGTAACGCCGGAAAACAGTAAAAGTACCACAATTTCCCAGGACACGTTCCGCGAAAGAAATTGGGGGGAGAGAAAGGGAAAGGTTTTGATGTTCCTAGACGACTCCGAAAGGCAACATCAGACAGTAAAGTTCCGCGACCTCCCTGGCCACCCTCCGAAAGGGGAGAATCGGGGGAGAAAAGGGGAGAGTTTAAGACGTTCCTGGACGACCCCGGGAGGGAACGTCAGAAATGAAAGAAGGAAAGTCTGGCTGTCGTGGGGACGCTGCTTCTCCACCCCCTCCCAATGTATTTACTTCAAACCATACTCACGTTTGAATGTGTCCCCCGCGGATCCCGGGATCCTTTTCTTTTTAGCCGGCTTGACCTCGCCTTTGCTCCCCCTGGTTGGGCTTTTGGTGACGATTGATTACCGCCCGCAAAGAGGAGGCAGGGAGAGGAAGAAGGATCCCTGGGCTAAGGTTGCCCAGTGGCGCCCGATCCCCTCTATCTCCCCTCTCACCTTTGCAGGAGAACCAAGTGTCCCTGAGCACGGTCGCCAAAACTGTTACAGGAAAAATCCGAGGGCTCCCTTGGACAAAACAAAGACACCAACCAGGATAACTTGGAGCAAAACAGCAGCCTGTAGGCTTGGCCTTTATTGAACTGTTGCAACAGGGTATTCCCCTCACGTGCAGGAGAGAGGAAAGACCCAGAAGAATAGTGTGCAAGGTCTTATAAAAACTTTTGAAATTCCCCTCCTCTAGGTCTAGCCCACCCCCAGAAAGGAGGGGTTGAGGGAGGCATACATTACAGAAAGGAGGGGCTGAGGGAGGAGTTGGTGGTAACTTGAGTGTCTTGTCACCTGGCTGGTTCCTCCTTCCCCCCTCCCCTTCCAGGAATTTCTAGGAGACAAAGGAGATTTTGCAGTTTCCTGCCCCCTGAGGGAAGATCTGATCAGTGTCCTTCGTTTGAATCCACTCCCATATGCAGGTTCTTTGTGATCTTGATTGTCTTCTGTCTGGGATCATCAGGGTTGGCATGGGCAGGGCTCCAGTGTATGTGCTGAGACAGTGAAGGGATTATGGCTGACTAAGTCACCCCCCTTTGTTAGCTCTTGTCATTGGGAGTAAAATAAAAATGGAACAGTGCAAATCCAATGTATGGTTGATTTTCTATGAATTTATAACAGAAATGTGGCGTATGTAGTGTGTGAGTGTGAAGTTTATACAAACAGAATGATTGGGGTGGGGGGGTTCCTGCTACACTATCTATCTATCTATCTATCTATCTCTATCTATCTATCTATCTATCTATATCTATCTATCTATATCTATCTATCTATCTATCTATCTATCTATCTATCTATCTATATCTATATCTTTTTATCTATCTATCTCTATCTCTATCTATCTATCTATCTATCTATCTATCTATCTATCTATCTATCTAATCTTTTATCTACCTATTATTATTGGTGCATCAAGTGGTGTGATACTCTATTGGTTCTTTTTCTGCAGGAAGAAGAATGGAGTATTTTTTGGGGGGGGGGATTAGTAATGCAAGTGCTTTGCAGTCTGTATTTGCTTAGACAATACAATTGTGGAGTAATAACAGTTCCTGAATTCATTCTATTCTCTGATTAATCCACAGCACTTTGGATGAACAAATCTGTCAGCTCCGGTTTCTCTCAGTTCCTTATCGCTGCAACCTTAATTTCAGTTCTCCACATTCTGGTGGCAATTTGCATTTTTCAAAATAATCTTCATGGAAATTCATTAGCATTTTTGGGTGAATTTCTCCAAATGTACACATTTTTGTGTGCCATTTCGAAAAACATACTGCATTTTTGTACGTTTTTTTCACCAATTTATGCATTTTATGACTTCAGTATAAGTATTTTTTGTGCAGATCATTTGGTCAGATAACTGCACCCCAAAATCAGAGAACTGTACATTTCACACTCTAATTGTGTTTTGGTTAGCATACAGATCCAAAAAGTACAAATCAGGTAGTTTCTCATCAAAATGCAAACAAAATATAATTTCTCTCTCAAACCTAGACTGCATAAATATTCCAATCAAAGTTGATATTAACAAATCCACACCACCTAGCAAGATCAGGGAGTCTTAGCCAGGGATACTTTAAACTATGCCAGGATTATTGTAAGAGAACGGCATGCACTGTTCCATTGAACAATCACCCTAGGGTGTCAGCAAAGGGATATAACTTTAACTATCTGGCATGTCTTGTTCTGAAGACAGGAAGTCATAATCTCAGGAGAACATCTGTTGGTTAAGAATCTCTTAATCTTTATTTCAGTGCATCTGTTTACAACTTCTGTAGCTTATATTACACAAGAGACCAAGGTACTCAGTAGCATGTGGAAAGTTTTCACTACTGAGTCTGCAACATTGTGCCTACTGAAAACCTGGAGCACCAAAATTAACTATTTATTCCAAATCAATATATGATTTTCAGGCCTTGTGGTTCTGCAACTCCCCCCTTTTTTGCCTATGCTCTTTCCCAGTTTCCCTTTACCTTTGACACTTCAGTCTGGTTTCCTCATTCATCGGGACTTAACCCTCCTGACCTAGGTTCCATTAGTGTGCTAACCTCCTCCTCTCTTAGGGCCTTTGTGATTCTTTGATGTGGGTCTTTACTGCCCTGTTCTGCTTTGGGATCTCCGAAGTAATTCAACTAACAGTAATTAGAGACCTTACAGCAGGTGTGAGGAACATTCAGTCCCCAGATGTTGCTGAACTACAACTCCCATCACCTTGGCCGTTGGCCATGTTTGATGGGGCTCATGGGAGTTGTAGTTTAGTGACAACTGAATAGCAACACTTCCCCACCCCTGCCTTGCAGCCTGCCCCAGTCTCCTTTGCGTTTTAGAGTATGGTTACCAGACGTCCCCGTTTCCCGGGGACAAAAGGGGGGGTTTGAGTCAGTTTTTAAACTTACTACACAGAAACCCATTCCTTCATACCTCTGTTTCATCTAGCTTAATATTGTCTACACTGACTGACAATTGCTCTCCAGGGTTTTTGACAGAGGTATTTTCCAGCATTATCTGGAGATCCCAGGCCATTGAAATGGGGACCTATTTCATGCAAAACATGTTCTCTGCTTCTAAGTTGTAGTAGTACTGGTACAGTAACTATGTATATGTTTGCGAACAGAAGGTTCATTTTAATGTACAGTCGTACCTCAGAAGTCAAACAGAATCCGTTCTGGAAGTCTGTTCGGCTTCCAAAGCACGGCTTCTGATTGGCTGTAGGAAGCGCCCTCAGCCAATTGGAAGCCACCAAAGCCCCATTGGATGTTCAGCTTCCAAAAGAACGTTCAAAAACCAGAATACTCACTTCTGGTTTTCGATCGTTTGGGAGTTGAAACGTTCAGCTCCCAAGGCGTTCGGGATCCAAGGTATGACTGTATTTTGAATGAGACTGTGATCTTACACTTGCACTAAATGGTGAAAAAGCAGCTGGTTTTCACTGCAAAACTTTCATGTCTTTTTAGATTATAAAGTCACTATTTGCAGCTGCACTAACCTTTGTCACGCTTGCATTTTAAAACTGGTTTACTAAGCATTTCCCCCTTCTTGTGTGTTGCTTGTACTTGTCATTCTCCGCCGCATTAATGACAGCTGCCCAAGCTGTTGTTAGGGTTCGCTTGTCTTGTTCTCCTAACCCTGCGAAATGTAATTGCTTTTGATTGGCTTGTCAGGTCGGTGGCATGCAAGTCATATAGCATAAGATCTTTTTTTAGTTTGCCACTAAATAGCCTGTGCTTTCAGGGGTAGCTTACAGGGCTAAGGCATCGTGTAAACACTGCTTTCTAAAATTAGGCAAATAATAAGTAATATGAAGTTTAACTTGCAAATGACATTCAGGGATATGCCAAATGCTGAAGTCTAAATACTATGGCTGGCATAACTACAATATATGTGGACCGACGGAATAATAAAATGGGAGAGTCAAAAAATTAGTTGCATCAGTGTGCAGTAACTTTCAGTTGTGCAATGGGGCCTCCTGCCTGCCCCTTTCCTGCACATCCCCCTGCCCCACTTGGCTCTGAGTGGGGCTGGGAGAATCCCTAGAATTGCGCACAGGTGAAGGAGAGCGGAGACTGACCTCCCTGGCAAGCCAAAATTCAAAATGATGTCAAATTCTTACCTGGGAGTTTGCAAGACATGGAAGGGGAAACAGCCGAAAGGTTGGGTATGGAGCAACAAGATTTGCTTCTAGGGGCCACTGCAGATGTCTTTTTCATTGCACATTTATTATTATTTGTGCTCATGATGCTATCAGGATAGCCATATGTGATCCTGCTTTCCAAACCATTTGTACTGGCAAAATAGTTTTGGGGTGACCATATTGCTTCATTCCCAATTGGTTGCATATCTCATAACTTCATGTGACATTTCATATCACAAAGGTTCTGGGGTGGTGTTGTTTTTTGACCCAGTTTGATTGCTCTGTAGCTCCTCCAATCAGCAATAATGTGGTAGCATAGGGGAAGCATTGTGGAGTGACTGATAAAGCGGAATAAATTAACCACAAACTGCTATTGTGTCAAGAACATGTTGCAATTCACCTGCACTAAAACATCAGTCAGCTGGTTCCTTGCCATTCCTTCCCATCTCCATCACAAACTATACAGCCAGAACATGTCAACCAGTTTGCATAGAACATGTATTACTTAATGAATGGTATGCATTAATTCTAAGAAAGCTACCTGCATTTCCTACAGTCCTTGGTTTCTGCACTTCCAGTTTTGCGTGACTACCCTAAATCAATAGTGCAGGAAGCAGAGAAGCCCTAAGGCCATGACAGCACCAGCTGTTTCCCCTGGGCTATGTCCCAGAACATGCCAGGAGCCATTGGCAACATCCTGCATTCTCAAATGCTGGAATTTCCAAAGCCAGCATTTTGTGTGTGCTAGTTCTGATGTAAGACCGGTACAGTGAAGGTGAACGTTGCTGACTCTGATAAGTGAAATTGGAGAAGTATCTTCAGTATTCAAGTACCTTGGAAATCGAACAGAATCCCTTCCAGAAGTTTGTTCAACTTCCAAAACGTTCAACTTCCAAAGCGCAGCTTCTGATTGGCTGCAGGAAGCTACTGCAGCCAATTGGAAGCCGCGGAAGCCCCGTCTGATGTTTGGCTTCCGAAAGAACTTATGGTTTTCCATCGTTCGGGAGCTGAAACATTCGACTCCCAAGGTGTTCGGGAGCCGAGGTATGAGTGTATATGTTTGATATACTAGGCAAACCACCTTGAACGCATAATGAGAAAATTACTGGTATTTCAGATGCAGATGGCCGATATAATGGTTGGCCAGCTCTGATTTACCGTCCCTCTAGAATGTGTGATGTAGTTGCCTTGCCAGTGTCATCTGACAATCTCCTGCCAAACGTAAGAATGCCCTACACAATTCTCCTGCATGATGCACACTTTTTGATTGTTACTGCTCTCTAATTGTGTTATCCTCTAGATCTGTACAGTTTTATTAACTGTATATGCAAGATGCTGTTGCAATGCAGGTCATTTGGAAGTGTTTGCTTTGTCAAAATGCCTCCCACCAGAGCTGTTTAACCAAGTACGAAGGAGCATAGGATGAGCATCAGGTTATCAATATTAAGCTTCCAGCTATTCTGCATTGATTCCCTTCTCTCCCCACCTCCCCTTTTCTGGCGTACTGTTCAATCCTCTTCACAATTTCCCTGGCTATGGAACTAGTACCACCTGAGGTCTGATCCTGATGTGGCATTTCTTCGTCCATGTATCTGTGGGCATTCCCCAGTACTGAAGTGCCAAATTACAGCACATGAAATTCACAGCATCTTAAACCCCAACCTGTTGCTCTTCTCAAGGTTGGTCGGTCAAGGCTTTCCAATATGGTCGCTTTTATGGAGATTGCTTATATTCACTTCATGTTTGCGGAGAGCAAAAATACAAGCATGCCTTTGTATTGCTTTCACAATGGTTGGTTCAGCTCTGGAAGCCATGCCTCCAAAAGTCAGATTGGTGGCTAACCTTCTAGCTTGTGGTATCCTGACTTTGGAATGTTCCTCTGCCATACTCTTCCAGTGCCACGACTTGGGTGGCAGGTGAAAACATTTTGATTATTTTGACTCCTAGTTCACCATGATGCTAACGCTTTACTTTTAAATGGGCTTTTGTTGTTGATTTCATTTACCTTCTTTTTCATAAGCCCTCTCGGGGCCTTTTTCCCCAGCCGGAATTCACTGGAACTGAGTTCCAGCATCTCTCAGGTGGGTGCCTTTGCCATCAAAAGAGAACAAGGGTTCATGGTGAGTTCTGGCACATCCTTTTCCAGAAAAATAGCATTGACCAATTACATTTTTTCTGCAGCACCCCTGTGGGGATCAGGAGTCCCGTTACGTCACCCCTTGCCTGCAGAGCCGGCAGCCACTCACCCCTTTTTGAACACCCTCCCTTGGGGAGTGTTCCCTCAGCTTCTTCTCTTCTCCTCTCTCCTTGGGAGTCCTCAGAGCAGCCGCAACTGCCACCCCAGGTCTCTGAGCTGCCCCCCCCCACGGCCCCAAAGAGAGGTGCCTCCTCACACTGCCCCACAGGGGCTTGGGGAGCACTCCCTGGCCAGCCCCAGAGGCACCATTTGCCTGGGGAGCTTGTAGCCAGGGCTGCTGCGACAAACAGTTGTGCAAGCCTTTGGGAGGCAGAGACGTGAGAGGGCATCAGAAGAGGGAGGGAAGGAAAGAGAGACAGAGGCCAGTGTTGCCTGCGGCACCCCTGACCATCATTCAAGGCACCCCAGGGTGCCACAGCACACTGGTTGAAAACCACTGGTATATACTCCTCCCTTAGCCTCCTTCCCCTGCACCATGCATATAACCTCCAAGTACAGATAGATGAATCTGTCAATTTCCATTTCTCTCATTTTTAAAGAAATCTTAGATTTAGTTCCTGCGGTTTATGGTTTTGTTTTAAAATCTTCATGAAAATTTATATCTTGGTGCAAATTTCTCTTAACATACATTTTGTTGTATGCGGTTTTGCCTAAGAAACAATGTCTTTTTGGCAAGCAATTTCCCTTAACATAATGTATTTGTGTTACTGATATATGCATTTTTATGAACGTATACTTTCCCCAATACATGTATTTGGGTTGTATTTTGTTGCACAGCCAATCTCCGAAGTAATGCGAGATTCCAGCGAAATAAAATGCTCACCCAGCAAGGGTATAGCCAGGATTTTTGATGGGGGGGGGGACACAAAGTTGTTAAGATTTTTTTTGGCTGATGTCCTTTAAAAATGCACATTTCTCTTTTGTTTTTGTGTTCTTATGTTTTATTTCTAATGTTTTATGTCTTTTTTGTGCAGTGAAGAATTCAATAAAAAGATATTTTAAAAAATTAAAAAAATAAAGCTAAAAAAAGCACATTTCCTTTAATATGTAAAGGCTTTTGTTGGGGGGGCAGGCTATTATTTTGGGGGGGCAGAACCTCAGTTTGTTAAATGTTTGTATTGCTTTTTGAGGATTTTGGGGGGGCAGCTGCCCCTCCCTTGGCTACGCCTATGTCACCCAGGGTTTATATTTCCCTTTTGGAATGAGGCACAAACACAACACAGATTGTGGTGTCTTTAGGATATATGGTTTATTTACATATATATACGACCTGAGCCTGCGACAGAGGGGTTGGAATCTGAACAGACATCGGCCATGGTGATGTCTCTCCAGCTCTCTGCCTTTAGCAGCTTGCAACCTCTAGGTTACAAAACCTAAAAGTCCGCCAACCCTTAAGCTCAACTTGAAACTCTGCCTTAGTGCCTTTGTCTTCTGAGTTGAAGGAGGGGCCCTCCCATTTTGCAGTCTGGCACAAAGCGCCCCCCCCCCCACTTGGCTTTCCTAATGGCTCATCACCTTCCTTTTGTTCCCCTACTGGCCCATCAGGAAACCAGCCTGGCTTATATTTTAACATTTGCTGAATCCAGGGGTCCAGTGTCCGGCCTCCAGAAACTCCTGACACAAGGGAGTCTGAAACTCCTAACACAGTGGGGGGGGGGTTGTCTGGCACCCACAAACTCCTAACATTATTTGGTTGCATCTCAAAATTTGAAGGGAGAGTGTTGTTTTGGTGATTTTGTATGGGTTGGAGAAATGGGCAGCTTCTCACTGGAACGCAGGCCGAATCGAATTTCTCCTCCACTCTCCCCCCCCCCCCGCCCCGCTCCCCGCAGCCACCTGCTTCCGCTGGCAAATATAAACATGCCCCTATGCTTGCATGTAGGTGTGCATGCAGATTTCACATTCATACGTGCGTCACGCAGTCTTCCGAAAAGGGTTCCCTCCACCGCTTCCCTTCCAAAGACTCGAGCTGATTCGCGGAGGGGGGGGGGGCGGAGAGAGAAGAGGCAGCCCCCTCTCCAAGCGAGCAGCGGGCGCCGCGGGGTCCTCGGCTGGCATTTCTCGGCGGCGCGTGCCGGGTCTCCAGCCTGAGGCGAAGTGAGAGGAAAGCGCGGGGGGCTGGACGGAGCAGGGCGGGCGGGCGGGCGCTTGAGTGGGTGGGTTGCCCGCGCCGCCGCCGCCCTTCTGCTCTCCAGTCCGCGCTGCTGCCTCTTCCAAGCTGGGCGGGAGGATGACTTGGCACTGACTCCCGCTCCGGCTGGCTCCACGCGTCCGGGTCTTGGCACAGGCCAGCCTGCTCCGTGCGGAGAGGGGCGGGAGTCGTCGAGGCTGAGGGCGGGCGAGCGAGCGAGGCTGCACGGAGGAGGAGGAGGAGGAGGGGGACCCCCTCCAGCCGCCCGCAGCAGGAGCAGCTCCTTCTCCAGCGAGGAGGAAGAGCCGACGACGCCACACGCGTTCCCTTGGCAGGAGGAGCGCGCCGCTCTCCATGCGCCCTCATCCATCTCCAAGCGCCCGCATCCTCCTGCTGCAGCGGCCCGAGCGCGCGCCTTTTGCGCCCAGCCCAGGTAAGGTGCTGCTCCCTTCCTCTCCTTCTCGCCCGGGCTGGCAGCGGCGCAACGCCGGGGGTTGCCTTTGTGCCCTGCTCCCTCCGCGTCTGAGGGGATTTCGCAGGCCGGGAGCGGCGGTGGGTCGGCGGAGGAGGATGGAGCCTCCCCGCTCTTCCCCACACACACCCCGCTGCCAGCCTCTTGGATAGACCCCGAGGGCCCCTAACGGACGCGTGCCACGCAGGAGCGGCACGTCGCCGCCGCCGCAGAGCCGGCGAGGAGCCCGCCAAGTTGCCCGTGTCAGCTTCGTGCCGCATCACATGCTGCGAGCGATGCGTTGGCGCGGGGGGACAATGGCTGCGTGCGCCGGGACGAAACTGCGCGCAGGGCCGGAGAACCGGTCTCTGTCTGGCCGGCTCTCCGAGTGGGATAGATAAAGCAGAGAGCTAGGCATGCAGGCACGCGCAGGCCTCTCTCTCCCTCTCTCTGCCTGCACCCACCCACCAGCTGGGACTCGGCCAGACAGGCATAGGAAGAAGAGCAGGTCTGTATTCGTGGGCACACTCTCCAATGACTTGGATTGTGCAGGTGCGCGCACACGGGAAGATGCACATGCTTGCGTCCCCGTACCCCCCTCTCACGACCTTAAATGCCCATTGGGGCAAGTCTGCCTTTTCAAACTAGAGTGGTAAAAGGCACTCTGGAAAAGATGCTGCGTTGTTTTATTTTAGAGGGGAGTTGTTGCCTTAACAGGGTTGTTATCCCTGCATTTCTTCGCTGGCACACGAATGGATGATAATACTAATACAGAAGGGATTTCTCTCCCCCCCCCCCCCGCCGTCTCTTTCCTTTCCTTTGCAGTCAAGATGTGTGTTTCCTGCATAGCGGGAGCATTTTCTCTGCATTAACGATGTCATCAGAAAAGCTGGGCCTGGGATGCGATAGCTTCCTTGTATCATGATAAAAGAAGCTGCGTGTGCATGCTTAAAAAGTTGTAATCCGATGCTGATACTGTGCTGTAATAAACCTCCAGTTGAAGCTTAAACACCCAGAACTGGCGTGGGGGCATGATGTTATATAACATAACTCGGTAGCAATGAAGTAAAACCGTTTTGAAAGCTCAGTTTGCTTATTTTCGCCTTGTAAGAGAAATTGGGACATTCTCCTCATTGCAAAAGTACAATTTCACATCTGTGCTTAATTAATTGCTCCTGCATGTCGGAGAAGACGAGCTTTAAAATTTTGATGGAAAAGTTGGCACACTAAACCATCACCTTTCTTTTTTTCTCAGCTAGGTTTCTTAGATGAATTGTGTTTTAATTTTAGTTTGCTCAAGATGCTGTGAAACATTTGTTTATCCTTGCTGTTATTTAAGGCTCTTTGGGAAAGACTGCTTTGACAGGCTCACCCTTTCTAATGCGCAATGTGGTAATCTTTAAGGCTTCCCATCTCTTTAATTTCATTTGACAATCAAATTGTTGTGAGGCTGCCTAACACTGTGGGTGTTCTTGTTGACTAATAAAAAGCCTTTCACCATCAGGAAATAAAGCCAGAATACCTCATTTGTATTTCTTGTAGTGAAACACATTTCCAAGGTCGAACACCAACCTGCAGTGTAACTTGAATTTAACAATCTGTCATCTGTCAGGAAATGTGCCTGAGCCTCTTTAGAAGGTTGTTCACTCATTCCTGCTTGGAAATAATTAAATAAATAGCTTCTCTTTCACATTATAATTTCTAATGTACTAACAATGAGTCACAAGTGCAAGAAACCAGTTAATGTGTCCACCAATAAAATTTTCAGTAGCTGCTGAGCCCTGGTGGCACTAGCTTCTCATTATATGATTGATAGTTAGTTCATAATCTTGGGAACACCTAAATCTTAACTGGATGTCACTGGCTCAGAGATTTGAGCAGGGTTTCCCCCCCGCTTCCATGGCATAATCTCTTGGGACTGGATATCATTCTCTTATGTAACAACCATCCTTCACTCGTATATCCATGCCTACCTTAATTTGATTGTAGTTTGTCCACATGATATGACCTTGTCTTTTAGAGGCTGCTGAGGAACTGCAAAGAAACAGGATAGGATAAAACGATGTAGCCTGAAGTTTGTTGTATTCAGTGATAGAAATTAGCCAGGTGCATTTTGCACCTAGCCATCGGCCACATGCAACCAACTGAAGATGCCTGGGCACCAGGATGGCGCCTGACATCTCCAACATCTGGACGTGCATGCCTGCGGATCATCGGGTCTTGTCTTTTTTCACACACCAGCAACACATCCTGTATAATTCTATCCGCTATATTTTATCTGCACCATCGGAATGAATTTCAGGAACCAAAATTCTTTTTGTGTGCAGCCTGAGCAGGAGCGGTGAACAATGTTATAGTTTTAATTGTTGTAGCTTGTTTTCACTTAACTCCACCCCACTGCCCTGTTCATAACATTCTTATGTTATGCATAGTCTGTGTCCACATTTAGGAGAAAAGAAAGTAGGAATAGGCCAATATATATGTAGACTGTCCCTGGATCAAGTGACTTTTCTTCTTTTAAGTTCTCAGAATTCTTAACCTAGCTCAAGGTTGTCATCAGAACTAGCCAGATGTTTAACTGATAATCAGTCAAAGTCAGTCCATCGTTTGAAAATGAAGAAAAAGACTTGTTAGAGCTGTCTTGCCCCAAAATGGCAGCAAGACATTCCATTTTGGCAACTGTCACCTTGGTTTAAGGAGCTGTTTGGCGCCTCTTTTATGTATCTGAATTTCTAACACTGGTTGTATTTCAGGATAAATTGATGTGCTTTCATTGTCATGTTGCATTGCCTAGTTGCCTGGATGTATAGCTCATTAATTCAATGTAAGTTAGACCAAATATTTATGTTTCCAATGCAGTTCCTTTTCAACACACACACACACACACACACACACACACACACACACTATGAGTTACCCACATAAGTCACTCATTTGCCTCAGTTCTATTTGAAGTTGGCTTCAGTTTGCAGTTTCCTGAGGTCTTACTCAAAGAAAGTTGTTTTTTTTTAACCTTCCCCCCGACAACGGTGAAAAGTTTTGTTATGCCAAATGCTACCCTCTAAACAAGTAGCAACTTTGACAAAAAAGTATTGAGTGACGGACGAACTGAAACGTAGCCCTGCGTAGAATTCAGTCGGGCAATCTAATATGAAGGACAACATTTATTAAGCTGAATTAACTGCAGGACTGATCTTGAGGTGGAATGAAACTAAAATACAAATTAAAAATAAAATCCTTTCACTTTATTGGATGAATGGCTGCCATTTCAGAATTATGTACGGGCAATGCCTAACCCATGTGGAATAACTTATGAATTGTGTATATCCTTCTTTTTCTCAGGAGGGCTAATGTGCTGGCTTGGATCCTGTTTTCTAAGCCGGGTTCAACTTAGAGAATGTGGCTTTCCCCTTTTCTGCTGCAGCCTCTTTTATGTACCCCAAAACTGCTTCTTCAGCATGGGGGACCATCAAGGCTTGCAGTAGAAAGGAAAGATCAGTGATTTTTAATTTTTTATTATTTTAACCTGGTGATAGTGTCTCCTACTTGCACAATGATGCCTTTGGATTCCAGCTGTTGTGATTCAGACTTCTTGTTGTAAGATAGGAAGAATCATTTGCTAATGCACAACATAAGTTGCACAATATTTTGGGGTATATTCTATGATGCACTCTCAGGTGCTGGTGAGCTCTGTCAGGCTTGTTTGTTTGTTTATTCATTTGTTTCATTGTATTTCTATCCCACCTTTTCCCTCCATGGAGCTTAAGGAGGCGTACATACATGGTTCCTCTCCCTCAGTTAACCCTCACAACAGCCCTGTGAGGTAGGTTAGGCTGAGAGGCAGTGACTGGCTGGAGGTCACCCAGGGAACTTAATGACCAAGTGCGACTTTGAACCCTTAGGTCTCCCAGGTGTTAGTCCAGCGCTTGAACCACTATGTGAACTAAGAATATAATGGCCTCCTCCATAGTGTTATGGATTGTAAGCTTTCTGCGCAGAAGAAAAAAGTGGCAGCAGTGATCAGCTTTGTTTCTTACTCTACCCATCCCTTTCTACCTTATTCTGAAAAGGCCCACAAACCCTCCCTCTCCTTTGTGCAGCCTTCCTGTGAACGAGCTCTCAGGCTTATTTTGCCACTAGGGATATGCGTGGGAGAAAGAGGCCACAATATAAATGCCTACCTTTTGGTGAGTAAGGACAGTATTAACTCTGGCTTGGCTTTGCCATGGAACATGGAAGACAGAGTTTGTTACACAAGTGGATAGCTCAGTTGGTTAGCAGTCAGTGGATAGCTCAGTTAGAGCATGGTGCTGATAATGCCAAGGTTGCAGGTTTGATCCCCATATAGGACAACTGCATTTTCCTGCATTGCAAGGAGTTGGACTAGAGATGATCCTCACTTGGAACAAGAATGCATTCAGTTGAAGGGAATAAGCAGGAAAAAAATTAAGATATCTGGAGAGAAGCAGAAGTACAGTACAACCATAAAGAGCAGGAAATATTGAATTATGTTATGGATGCGACCATAACATTATGGCAATTGGATTAGTATTTTGAAGGCTTTCCTGTTTAAACAGTAGCAAGCTCTTGTCTGAGCAATTTAGTTGACCTGATTCACATATAAGATTAAGCCAAACCATAGCTCAATGTGAACAAGCAAACGTGGATTCCCAGAGAAAGAGATGGTGGCTGCTTTGTTTCTCCCTGGCTGCTTTGCTGCTGTGATGCACTGAACTAAGTCATGGGGTGACTTAGCATGTTGTCTGGAACTGGGAATGTGGCGTAGTTCTCTTCAGACAAATCACAAGCTGTAAATCATAAGACAACAGCTCCTGGTGGTTCTGGAGAGATATAAATCACAAGCCTGGATTCGGGTGACATTACTTGGCTCAGTGTAGGGCAGTGGCAAAATGACTGGGGGGGGGGGGAGGTAAATGGCCACAATCCGTTACATGTGAACAAGAGGGTTATGTGTGCCAGCTGTTCAAAGTGCTTAGGGCCTGATTCTGAAACTTTTGAAAACAGACTTCTTACTCAGTCACTTACCAAAACTGTCAGTGCAACCCAATGCTCATCTACTACTTAATAAGACCCACTGAGTTTAACAAGTCTTCTTTCCGGATGAGTGTTTAGGATTTCAGTCTTTGTGAACAGATTGTACAGGTCTTCCACTGACAGGGTTCTCGAGGTGAATCCCACCCAAAGTGATTTATAGGACCACAGTTGTCTTATCTTATGGGTGGTTCTGAAGGTGAGCCAGCAGAATCCTACCATAATTTAAAAATCAGGCAATAATATTGCTAGAAAATGGTTCTGCCGACTGTCTTGAAACTTGGCAGCGTAGAAGAGACAGGTCTGAGGACGGTCCATGCCAATTTTATGTCAGAAAGGATAAGAAGTAGCTTATTTTGATCGAGTTGCCTGTTTGAGTAGAAGCTTCACCAAGCTCACAATCACTGTGCTGTTTTCCTTCCATAGACTTTGCTGGGCTGGCTTTGGACTTGAGCCCTGCAGAAGAACTCTTAACAAGGAAGCTTGCATGAACATTGAAAGTCCTTACCACGTTAAATCGAAAGGGTTTTTTGTTAAATGAATGTTCAATTGTGTACTTCCCAGCCCATACTCCTAGGCCAGGTGTGCCCAAACTTTTTTCAAAGAGGGCCAGATTTGATGAAGTAAACTTGCATGAGGGCCGACCAGAGGTTTTTTTAGGATTGAAGTTGTTGAGCTTTTTTATAGGATTTGACACCAATAAATAAACTGCCACAGGATTAGGCCCCCAAAACGGACTTTGGACATGCCTGTCCTAGGCTTTACATTGTACTGTATCTCTCTTGTCAAGATTGTTCAGTTTTCTTATAAGTCGTTCTTACGCCGTAACTAGAGACTTATTTGTTTGCAACTTCACAAACCATAGTTTTCTGAATGAAGAGTGCTTTTGTAACTACTGAAGCCCTGCCCTGTGCATGACCAGCAGCACAAATGGAAGGTACTTTTACATCATACGTAGGGTGAGATTTCAGAAGTGAGGATGGTGGTCTGCTTCTGACTGCTGCTACTATTGATAAATAGGTACTGCTGTGGTGGGAAGGTAAACAGTGTTTCCATGTGCTCTATCACTCATCACAGTGTCCTGTGCATCAGAAGTGGTTTAGTCATGCTGGCCACATGACCTGGAAAAGCTGTCTGCAGATAAACGCCGGCTCCCTTGACCTGAAAGCAGAGATGAGCGCAGCATCCCATGGTTGAATTCCCCTGTACTTAACTGTCCAGGGGTCCTTTATCTTTACCTTACTATTGCAAGCAATATATCATAGCAATACTTGGTTTTTAGCACATTGTGTTTACATCACATTCCTTTTGGCATTGATGCATTGCAGCAGTAATAATGCAAGTTCCATTGGTTAAAAGTTAGCTACTTTGAGTGCAGGATGATTTCCAGTGACATTTCACTACACTTCAGTGGTGGCATCCAGAAAGATGAATGAACCTGAGACGGGCGAATCGAAATATATATGTATGTACAAACTTTGTTAAATTTTGACTGTGGGAGACCTATTCAGTTACTCAATGAAGCATTTAACTTCAGCTATTTGTGGGTTTTTTTACCATCTTTGTTACCTAAAAATAAAAATTATCCATATTTGTTAGCATGTAAATCATATTTTTGAGAAGTAACCTTGATTAATACAATCAACAGCTTTATTAACATTAAACTAGTGTATTCAGATAATCTGATTGTTAACTGAACGCTACACTTGAGCCTATCCTGGTGTGGTACATTTAATCTTTTGTCTGCAAAGACAAAAAGTGTCGTCCTGCTGAGAAATAAACGTAATTGAATAATAATTGAAATGTGTACAGTTAACAGCTCTTCTGTAAGGACAGAACATCTGTTGTTGAGGGCAACATTCCATCAATGTGAGATGAAAGAATGAGTTTAGTGGAGAACCCCCCCTCCCGCCCCCCTTGCTTACCATTGAGTTTTGTCTCTTTCACAATCTCTTTGTTGGAGCACTCCTTATCTGTTCACTACCAATTTTGTGAGGGCAATTAAACAATTTCAGTGCTGAGCAATAGCACTGAGTGCTATTGCAATAGCACTGAGTGCAATAGCACTGAGTGCAATAGCACTGAGCCCAAGCAAGGTGGACGGTAACTGGCAACTAATATTACAGTGACTGAAATGACAGTATTTACTTGTGCTTTGGCCTGAGTTTCATTAGTTTATGAATTCCTGGTCTTTTGTATTTGCCACCAGCATGTGGCACTGAAAATATCCTACGGTTGTAGAACCAATTTCCTTCCATTTCACAACTTCTTCTTCTTCTTCTTCTTCTTCCAAAAACAAAAACAAAAAACAACCCTTTCTTCAATATTAAGTAATTATTACTTAATAGAACACTCCCAGCAATTAAGTTTGGCCGAGAATTACCATCTCTCAAGCTGGACAACAACTTTATTAGAGCCAATCACAAATGCCGTAAAATAGTGGCCAAACTTTTGAGCGTTCTCATCAGGTTGGATGTTAAGAGGGGGCTGGTGAGAGTAAAAATTGGGTTGCTGTTGAAGACAAAAAAACCTGCATTTATTAATAGTTTTAATGTAGACTGTACACAATTTTATTAGACTTTACTAGGAGCAACCAAACTGGTGACCAACCAACTAGGTGACCAAACTGCGGGCAGCAGTGGAAGAGAGGAATGCCTGGCATGCTCTGGTCCATGGGGTCACGAAGAGTACAACATGACTAAATGACTAAACAACAACAGGTTCAACACAGGTTTGAGGCTGGGTCTAGGATTTCCCAGGACACAGAATCAAGAAATGACTGATCTCCCAGTCGCCTGGATCTGCCTCCAGTTGTAAGCAAAGGGAAAATGTTCCTTGCAAGATAGAGGGTGAAGTAAATAATTGTGGCAAATTGTCTCCCCTCACTCCAACTTTGCTGAACATCCATTCCACTGAAGAGTTATGGAGAACTCGAAAGCTTTCTTACTCCGGCGACATTTTTTTAAAAGGCCTAATAAAGGCATTAACTGACTCTGGAATTTGGAATTTTTCTAATGGACTGATACAGCTTCCTCTCCTTTTTGTGCGTACTTTAAGTATATTAATATGGTGGTGAGCAGGAGTTTGGACACTCCCCTTACAATTATGGAATCCGCTCCACAAAGACACTTGCAAGACCTTGCGTTTGAGTTTCAGAAGATACCGTATGTTTAGTGTTGGCTAGTGCTGCTGTTCCACATTTTGTCCCGTTTCATTTTTTCAGATTGGTTCTTCATTATATTGCTTTGCAGTGCTTTGGGTACCTTTTGGCAGGAAAGGAGCTTATAAATAGTTAAAGGTAAAGGACCCCTGACAGTTAAGTTCAGTCGCAGATGACTCTGGGGTTGCGGCGCTCATCTCGCTTTACAGGCCGAGGGAGTCGGCGTTTGTCTGCAGACAGTTTTTCTGGGTCATGTGGCCAGCATGGCGCAACGGAACACCGAAACCAGAGCAGCGTACGGAAACGCAGTTTACCTTGCTGCCGGAGCAGTACCTATTTCTCTACTTGCACTTTTTGGTGTGCTTTCAAACTGCTAGGTTGTCAGGAGCTGGGACCGAGCAACGGGAGCTCACCCCATCATGTTGATTCAATACGCCAACCCTCTGATCGGCAAGCCCAAGAGGCTCAGTGGTTTAGACCACAGCGCCACCTAGACTGGTTAGGCATACCACAGATCTTCAGTCTGCTCATGCCCCGAGTTTCATCTTCAGATAAGTAGCAGATTGGGTATTGTCCACTTCTATAAATTGTTTTCAAAATGGCCATTGGAACATATATTAGGCTTGCCCATTTTCTGTGCCAAAATCTTGACTTTTATGTACAAATTCGTCATTAATTTTCTTTCCCCCATGTTGCTTTGTAGAAGTAGGAGTTTGGTCTAATTAGAAGGACCACCCTTCACAGACTACGTTATTGTAAAACACAACAGTGTAAACAAACTGAGAAAACAGAACACATCTTCTTATTAGGCGCCATAGTAGGTGGAGTGTTTTACAACAGAGCCAGTATTTTCCAAGTAGTTATTTTAAGGTGGGAATTGTGGTGATGGTATGTGTGTGCCCTCAGCTGGGAGTTGAATTGGAGCATATACCAGCACCCTTCCTTATTCCTACTGTTTTTTGGGTCCAGGCAGAGCCTTCACCCCATGCAGGGCTGCATCTTCCTTGATGTCTTCCCCCCCAGTGGTTTTTCATTTCCTTCTCGCTTGTGTATACCCAAACTAATATCCAGTGCTTTTCCCCGAGCACAATATATCGAGCAGAGCCTTGGTTCATGTTACTGCTAACACTAGTTTATCACACAGATCCAGATTTACAGAAGCCGTCCTGGTTTCTGATTGATCCCGGAATGTTCCACTTTTCCTCAGGACGTTCTATTTTCATCAAAGAAATGTTGGAGAGTATGGAATTATACAACCCCTGAGCCAAGGAGATAAGTAACTCTACAACCTTTAGAAGACATCTGAAGGCAGCCCTGTATAGGGAGGGTTTTTAATGTTTAATGTTTTATTGTGTTTTTATATATGTTGGAAGCAGCCCAGAGTGGCTGGAGCAACCCCGTCAGGTGGGTAGGGTAGAAGAAGAAGAAGGAGGAGGAGGAGGATGCCCCAGTTTTCATTGGAGACATTTTAGAGGGTATTCCCCTTTGGCAGGCAGGAGTGGCTAACCCATGGGCTGTGTCTGCACTCCCAGAATGCCTCCCACAGACTCTCTAAATTTTGGCAGCTGTGGCAGAAGCTTTGCCGTTCCTTGCTTGAGCCTTTGCGTTTTGTGGGTGTGCTTGTCTCCCTTACGTGTCACTGAAAGCAGCAGCTCTTGCTTCTTTATTGAAAGCTGATGGCAGCTTCCTTGTTAAGAGCACTTCTGCAATGCCCCATGTGACACTTCCAGCCAGCGAGATATAACAGTTCACTATTGTTCTCCAGAGCAGTTGATCAGAAGAGATCATATCCCTTTGTTAGCTGAAGAGAGGTTGTGAGTGGCAATAAGAAAGGAAAGGAAATTTGTGCACCTTGGGCATAAATTTATGGATAGTCTGGCTGGGGCCAGACCAAAATATCCAGAGGGCATCAGGTTGAAGAAGGCTCTCATAGAGACAGGGCCAACACTCTAGGTGCTGCATGGGTATGGGAGTTTTAAGCAATTTCTGGATAAAGTAGGTTCTTAGATGGGATTCCAAACAGTAGCAGTATTTACCTGAGTCCCCAACAGTTGAGTTACTCATGCTAAGGGGAGGCAGTGGTGTGGTTAGCACAGTGCATGTTCACCAGTAGAGCCAATCTGGCACTCCTGGCAATGGATTTCCTTTAACAAAATAGTGGCTAAATACAATCGTTGAAATTTCAGTGAAAAGGAAATATATGATTCATTTTGAAATACTAGCTAGAAAGGTCATGGTTTTACCCATTCTTTTTTTTTTACAATGGAATTCAGAAATAATTTTCCTCCAAGGCCTCCTATTTTTTCAGTATTACGTTTATATCTAACAGGTGACTGCTATTCAACTGAAACAGTTATAAATGGCTTCATAATATGGTGCTTTTCTTTTTTCACCCATGCCTAAAGCAGATACTGGTGTTTGATTACTGACTCTGTCACACTCTCCCAACTACAGATTAGGTAACAGATGGCTCAAAGTGAAGCTGTCATGTAGTTTCTCTCTAAAGATTTTGCTTGTCTAAAGTGGCATGTTTGTAAGTTAGATCTGTAGCAAAAAGTGAAGTGAATTACAACCGTGCTTCCAATTTTTGTCCTATCGGTCGCTACTGGTAATGAACTAACATTTTATCATGAATATTTTTAGTTCTTTCTCGCATGCAATAAATTCCTGACAGGTGCTTGCTATGCAGATAATGCTGTCAGATAATGCCAGGAAATCCCCCAGGAAGCATTGTAACTTCAAATTAAATTGCAGAATAGTAGAAGGACTTGATAGCTTCAAAAGACAGATGACTTCTACCTCTGGGTAGATACAGTTATATAGTGACTGTCAGTTGCTCATTCCTGTTTGTGAGGCTAGTTCTGCTGTATTCTGTTTCCTAGTTGACAGTTTTGCGAATCTCAGCGGTGGCCTTGGTAATTGATGCATGCACAAATTTGCAACGTGTAACGCTGGCTTTTTCAAATTAATCAGAGCAGTCAGAAAACGAGACCCCCGTTTCCCCTCCTGCATTCTGTTTTCTTTGCCCTATGATTGTGGCTCCCAGTGTTCCAAGTCCCATTTCTCATTTCCTACAATATGATGACAATCAAGTGAAAACAATAATTCTCACTCTTATTTAGAAAAAAAAAAGTCAAACCAATTTTACAGCCGAAATAATGTGAATTATTTCAAAATGGTCTATACAAAATGGTATACAAAATGGTCTTAATGCGCATCAATATTTTACCATAAAAGAACTGGGCTGAGTGTGGAATGAAACATTGGATAACTTTTTCTTTGGCGTACCAGAGGAAGCTTTCACAGCAGGAGGAGTTGGCCAGGGAAGCCCCCTCTGCTCCCTGATTGTTTGGAAGAGTGGAGGCACCCCACATTTTTTGGAGAGGCAGAATGGTGCCTACGAGAGGGCACCCCTAACTCTGTAGCATATGTTCCTGAAACAATTCTTGTTCTTTGGCACATATTGACTCAAGTCTGGGATCTATACAATCTTAAGTTTGTTGTACATTTTGAATGGGACGCGGGTGGCGCTGTGGGTTAAACCACAGAGCCTAGGGCTTGCCGATCAGAAGGTCGGCGGTTCGAATCCCCGGGGTGAGCTCCTGTTGCTCGGTCCCTGCTCCTGCCAACCTAGCAGTTTGAAAGCACATCAAAGTGCAAGTAGATAAATAGGTACCACTCCGGCGGGAAGGTAAACGGCGTTTCCGTGCGCTGCTCTGGTTCGCCAGAAGTGGCTTAGTCATGCTGGCCACATGACCCGGAAGCTGCACGCCGGCTCCCTCGGCCAATAAAGCGAGATGAGCGTCGCAACCCCAAAGTCGGCCACGACTGGACCTAATGGTCAGGGGTCCCTTTACCTTACATGCAGCTGCTGGGTGACCTTGGGCCAGTCACACTTCTTTGAAGTCTCTCAGCCCCACTCACCTCACAGAGTGTTTTTTGTGGGGGAGGAAGAGAAAGGAGAATGTTAGCTGCTTTGAGACTCCTTAAAGGGAGTGAAAGGCGGGATATCAAATCCAAACTACTCTTCTTCTTCTTCTTCTTCTTCTTCTTCTTCTTCTTCTTCTTCTTCTTCTTACTTTTTGAATAAAGAAGCCTTGAAGATAAGAAATTCCCAGAAGTAAAAACGTGAGTTATTTTTTTAAGTTGAAAATGAATAGAAAAGAGCTCACTCTATATGCTAGCTAGAACAATAAATCTACTTGAGAATAATATTTATAAAACTTAATTTTGTTAGTTAAAAAAACACACACAACAATATCTGGCAGACCAAAATTATAGCCCTTTCTGACAAAGGAAAGAACAATGATCTGCAGTCATGAAAACTTTATTTCTTCTGCCATAAAGAGTAATATAGCACAGTACTATACGGTGTCTACTCTTGAGTAAGTCTAATTGTGCTAATAGGCCTTAGCCCCAGGGAAGTGGGTATAGGATTGCAGGCACAATCTAAATTACTTCTATCAAGATATCAGTTTCCTCAGTAATTGGTAGATTTCTGTAACCAGTGGTCCCTTATAAGCACATCTCATAAATAGGGACTAAATTCTGTGATAATTCGAGGAAGTGTGTTAAAAAAACGATGTTGCCATTGTAGCTATAGAGTATATTCGGGGGGGGGGGCAGATTATTTTCCAGGTTAGTAACTCATTTGTAAGATATGATGAAATGTTCTCTCTTTATTGCACCCTTACAAAATGGGCTTTATTATTCCAGACCATTATGCCTGTGTTGTGAGAATTGGGATGTTCATTGCACTGTGAAATGGAAGAATATGACTGATCTTTCTCAACGCATAAAGGTTGAAGGACAAAAGCATTTTCTTGAAATCCAACTATTTTTGAAAGCATCCTTCTGACCCTGAAAATAGAACAGTAGAATGATTGAATGCATCCTGAATTGAGCAGAGAATGATGTGCGGTAGTCATTACTAGGGTAGAACTGTCTTACCAATATTGGCATATCAGGTGGTTGTTAACAGTTGGGCATGCTGGGAAGATATAATTGCTTGAGCATTCTGTTCGATAAGATACATTCCTC
Organism: Podarcis gaigeae; assembly: GCF_964106915.1. NCBI lineage: Eukaryota > Metazoa > Chordata > Lepidosauria > Squamata > Lacertidae > Podarcis > Podarcis gaigeae. The sequence continues at coordinate 114,482,357 of NC_139678.1, read as the reverse complement.
TTAGGCTGAAGTCCTATGCACACTTACATGAGAACAAGCCTTATATTGACCTCAGTGTCACTTGCTTCTGAGTAAACCTGTGTAGGATTGCACTGTCAGGAAAGGGTTGGGACTGAATCTCTTGAAACCTTCTGCAAGCTAGCTGCAACTTCAAATGCTAAAAAATAATTGCTTGCACAGGACTGGCACACATCAGCCCCATATTTTGGAGATGTGGCCTTTTTGTATGTTTTTGTTGTGGTTTTTTTGCTTTGCTGTGTTATTATGAATTTGTTACTGTGCTAGTGTTTTGATGTGTTATGAAATGGTTTTTGTAGCGTTTGTTTCAAATGCACCCTGCTACTTTGCTGTAAGCTGCTTTGAGCATGATTTTATGTGTGGAAAAGAGGCATACAAATAAAAATGTATGTATCGGGGGGGCGGAAATGTATGATAGTAACATGCTAGGTAAAGGTAAAGGGACCCCTGACCATTAGGTCCAGTCGTGTCGGACTCTGGGGTTGCGGCGCTCATCTCGCTTTATTGGCCTAGGGAGCTGGTGTACAGCTTCCGGGGCATGTGGCCAGCATGACTAAGCCGCTTCTGGCGAACCAGAGCAGCGCACGGAAACGCTGTTTACCTTCCCGCCGGAGCGGTACCTGTTTATCTACTTGCACTTTGACGTGCTTTCAAACTGCTAGGTTGGCAGGAGCAGGGACTGAGCAACGGGAGCTCACCCTGTTGTGGGAATTCGAACTGCAAACCTTCTGATCGGCAAGTCCTAGGCTCTGTGGTTTAACTCACAGTGCCACCTGCGTCCAGTAACATGTTTTAACAGTTAATAATCAGATAAACTTAAGAGAGGATTTCTGTGTCGTGCTTGTCTCATCGTTCCGTCCACTGACTTGCCAGACGAAATGTTCCCCTGCTGCGTAAGCAAAAGTCCTTGTGCAGGACTTTTCACTAATGAGACTCCTTGTTTTCTTCTTGCTGTTCCCAAGATGCGAAGCATTGAAATTTACTAAGATTTAGTAAGAGCAGAGGAGGAATTCAAGTTCCCCAAGGTTAGGTCTACCATCCTTTGCAAAATATGAATAGCAGCTCTCTTGCTTCTTCTGCAAGTGGTTGTACACACTCTTGCTCAACACATAGATTTTTTACTTTCCCCCTCTTGCAGTACTCTAGCGTGAGGTACCAAAAACCATTTCCTGTGAGTGGAATATTTTTTCCATGTGCTGAATGTTGCCTTCTGCCTTCATCATAGAATGCTTGAGACTTCGCACTGGAAATGAGCAGAACCATACTGTGCCGCGTGGCCTACCTGTGCTCTGGTAGCTGAGGTGCATTCCCAGCTATAGGTCTTGCTGGAGTTCCTTTCAAGGTTGACAACAAAATGATTACCTAGCTTGGCATTGCCTTGTAAAATGCACCACTTCTCCAGCTGCACTATGGATGCAACTGCCACCACAGAGGGGTCTGAAGGGAGGTGGAGAAAAAAGCAGCTTGGAGGATTTTGACCATCCAGTTCCCACAATGGCTCCTTCCTCCACCAGATGTTGCCCCGTGGGCTTCCGCAGAACCATCTTGCCCTGAGCAATGGGGAGAAGAAGCAGTAGCAGATTTTGTACCAACAAGTTGCCTTGTTGTAATAATCCTATGTACCGTATTTTTCCTTGTATAAGACTATATTCCCCCCCTATTTTTTCAAGTTTAAAATTGGGGGTCGGCTTATACATGGATAGTGCTTATGGGGGATTTCTTTATTTGGAGTCCTCAAAAATTGGGTGCGTGTTCTGCATGGGGGCGTGTTATACATGGAAAAATACGGTAAAACACCTTTTGAAGATCACCTGTAAAGCAGTGTATAAATTACACTTAAGCAAGCAAACAAAATAAAATGCCTTTCCTTAATGCAACTCTTTGCCACTGCATCATATTCATGGCATACAATCGCCTCAATAGCCTAGGTTTCCCTTCCTTTATTTCCTCTAGCTGTTGATTACTCAGCTTATATTAAAAATATTTTCTCTTTCTCCAACCAAGCACGATTTATGAAATCCTCTTTACTGCAGACTGAAGCAAAACAACCTTTTCGTACGTGTGCATTAAAAATACTTAATTGGGGTGTCCTTTAAATTATTATTCAATTTAATTAATCAAGGCATTGTGCATAATTTCCCCTTCCCTTGGTTTTATTCTCAAAGCAAACCTGTGAGGAAGGCTGGGGTTACGAGAATGTAATCATCCTACAGTCACCCTGTGAACTTCATGTTATAGGGAGGTTTGAACCAGATCTTTCTCAGTCAGTTCAGCACTATCCGTTATGACACATTGCCTCTTAGAAATTGTTCTCTTCCTTGAAATTATGAGTCTGATATCTCACTAACATAAGAAAATCTACTCTTTGAGTGATAGCAGGTTAGGACACAGGGCCTGCAGACCAAGAAGTCTTTATCCAATCCTGGGTTCACATTCATCATCTCACAACCTCCACACTTGCCTGTTGGGCAGATAAAAGGGGATCAACCTTGTGTTTGAAGAGTAGGATGAAATTATGGTGGATTCTTCTCCAGAAAAACATTTGCTGTAATAAAATTCATTGGTCTTCAAAGACTCCACAAGACTCTTCGTTGTTTAAAATTACTAGAGGGACTCTTCACCTTGGGAAATAACTTGGTTTTGCTTTCCACACTTTTTGAGTTCTGTTTGTTCGGAGAGGACTCTGACCTGGATATAAAGCCCTGGTCTGAAGAAAAGGCATCTGTTCAATAATCTTGACGTTTCCCCAGTGTTGTTACGCGATTCAGTGTCCAATTGGCACATCTGCTGAACCGATGGTGCCTGATAAATATGATCATGAGCATACATTCCATGCTCTTTGTATTCTCTTTTCCTTTACTTGTTTGAAAATAATCACAGGAGCTCAGCTGGTAGAGCATGAGACTATTAATCACAGCATTGTGAATTTGAACCCCACATTGGGCAGAAGATTCTTGCATTGCACAGGGGGCTGGACTACTACATGACCCTCGTGGTCCTTCCCATTGCTACATTCTATGACTCTAGTGTTACAACATGTGAAAAGCCTTTCTTCCCCCCTTCATGGCTCATTCTAAGAGTTCCTCAGGTAAAGGTAAAGGGACCCTTGACCATTAGGTCCAGCCATGGCCGACTCTTGGGTTGCGCCGCTCATCTCACTTTATTGGCCAAGGGAGCCGGCGTACAGCTTCCTGGTCATGTGGCCAGCATGACTAAGCTGCTTCTGGTGAACCAGAGCAGCGCACGGAAACACCGTTTATCTTCCCGCCGGAGCGGTACCTATTTATCTACTTGCACTTTGATGTGCTTTCGAACTGCTAGGTTCGAGCAACAGGAGCTCACCCTGTCACGGGGATTCAAACCGCTGACCTTCTGATCGGCAAGTCCTAGGCTTTGTGGTTTAACCCACAGCGCCACCCGTATCCCTAAGAGTTCCTAAAGTAGGAGGCAAAATACTTGTTGACTGTGTGTAACAGAACCATGGTAATATCTCCAACCACTGTAAATCCTCTGGAGGTAAATTTACCAGCTGAACCAGTTGGGAGTGCAGCATTTCAGAGGGTTTAGTACAAAAGCTGCTTGTATCAATGCGGCTTAGAATAGTCGCTTCCTATTTGGCCGTGTCACAGCTGTTAGTGGTGAGGCAGAATAGAGAAAAACCCTTATCCAGTATCCTAAGAGCAATGCCAGAGCCTGTGTAGTCCCGCTCTACTGCACTTCGATATCCTCTGAGGGGAATTTAAAAGTTGCCAGTAGTAAGTGGATCAGAGCTGAAGGGTTCTGTCTCATTTGCCAAGTGTAGCAACACCATGCTCTTGTTTGCTAAATCTTGATGTTCCCCATTGTAAATCAGCCCTGTTTTGTATTTTGTATCAAAGATGCGTTGTTGAGATCAGCGTGCATCTGTACGTTACTTTGGGGCTCTATTTCAAATGATAAAATCAGCTGCAAGAAAATCCGCACTCTGCTTATTTGAAGATTTTGTCCAACTCAAAAGCCTAATAAAGTCTCTTACTAATGAAAACAAAAACCACAATCACAGCAGAAAGATTGTAGAACCGATTGTAGGAACAGAATTATGCTGGACCATCACAGTTTTAGAAAATCTTACTGGAGTTTTTTGGCTGCAAAATTCTTCCTTCCGCCTATTGTCGGCCTCATCGGTTTTTGAAGTCTCATCCGTCTCCTCAGATAGTTAATTGTACTTGCCAGAAAACTAGCATTGCCAGTGAGTGATTGAGAATAGATTGTTAATGGAGATATCCGTCTGCACTCTACCTAAAAGATGAGGGATTTGGCAAGATCTGAAACTGCAGTTTCAGTGATCAGCTTAGGCAGTAACAACTGCATTGTAAGCAGTTTTCCCAATATTGTCCTAATTGTAGCGCATAAGGATTTCTGGACAATGAGAGAAATGTTAGCGGAACTCTGTGCTCTTGATCACTCGGCTTGCTGCAGCGATAACCTGTGCTCAAGCGTCACAATTCAGGGGTGACCTTCACAGAGCCTGGGAAGGAAATCTTGTTTGCCCAGTGTCCCAGGATAATTAGGAATGGTTGCTGGAGCAACATAGCATCCTCAGAAAATACCAAAGGGGCAACCAAAATGCCAGTTGGAGGATTGCAGCTAAATTGGCAAACAGCTTCAGGAATCAAATACTTTTTACCAGTTACAGTCACTTCCTCCTGGCTGCTGAATGGCTGTTGAATTAAGGAACAGAAACAGCAAACAAAGGGGAGGAGGGAGTAGAAGTAAATCTTAATAATTTCACCGTAGCGTAAGTGTGCAACTAAAAACCTGAAGCATGTTTAATAACAAATCACGTGGGAGAGACACAGGCTAGGAAGTAGTTTGCAACTCTGATAGTTGCTTCAGACAGCTATCAAATATAATTTGATATATTTTTGGGCTTGGATCCAAAATGGGGCTTGCCGATCCAGTTATCAGCAGCTGATTTTGGTTGCTTGATGACTGTGGTGTGCAAAACAAGGTCCATGCCTTATTACAAACACAAATGATAATTATTATTAAGACCAATTCAGTTGTACTCGGTTGTTGATAAATTTATGAAGTTTGGTGCTGGAAGAAGACGAAGAAGAAGAGGAGTTTGGATCTGGTATCCCGCTTTATCACTACCCTAAGGAGTCTCAAAGTGGCTAACAATCTTCTTTTCTCTTTCTCTCCCACAACAAATACTCTGTGAGGTGAGTGGGGCTGAGAGACTTCAGAGAAGGGTGACTGGCCCAAGGTCACCCAGCAGCTGCATGTGGAGGAGCGGGGAATCGAACCCAGTTCCCCAGATTACGAGTCCACCGCTCTTAACCACTACACCACACTGGCTCTCTCCGGAAAATGGTGGGAGGATTTGTAATGTCTTTCTTTTTGCAAGACATGTGAGTCCCAGGAGAATATTGCTTCCCATGACACAATCCAGCCATCAGCACTTACTCTTCTTCTTCACTTCTTCAGGTGTGACTGCAGTCAAAGGAGATAAGAGAAGAAGAGCCACTGTAGTGTTGCAAGGGTGATTTATGACGAATCAGTTGATGAGATGGTTCTTACCTCCCAGTGTATATAAAAGCAAGCTCCTGTCTTAGGGCTTCTCCACACGGGAGAGATTAAAGTGTATTTGCAGCTGTTTGCATTCCCACTTCATTTCTATCATCCACATGACGTTACCCTCAAATCAAGGCCAGTTTTAATGCTTTTGTCCTGTACATTCAGATATGGAGATAATCCAAACTGCTCCACTCAGCATCACAGATAATTTATTTCAGTGTTTTTGGGTGGGTGGATCAATTGTCACTTTTTTGCTACTCTCCTTTCTATGTCTACTACTTCCTCAATGCTTTCCTTTATTTCCTTTATCTAGCTGCCGTGCTTGCAACCATTTTTTGGTATGCTCCTGAGCAGAAGAGAGAGAGAATTGTTTCCATCCCTCATATTTGTACAAAAACCAAAAAATGGCAAAAGCATGTGCTGAGAATTTACAGTGGCCTGATGGTGTGCTTTTGTGTACTTCCTGGGGGGGGGGGGAGTTTACAAAAAAACAAAGTGTCCATGTTGCTTAATTGGCATAATCAAATCAACACATTAGAAGGTGAAGAGGGACATGGGTGGCACTGTGGTCTAAAGCACTGAGCCTCTTGGGCTTGCTGATCAGAAGGTTGGCAGTTCGAATCTGCGCGACGGGGTGAGCTCCCATTGCTCTGTCCCAGCTTCTGCAAACCTTGCAGTTCGAAAAGCATACTAGCGCAAGTGGAGAAATAGGTACCGCTGTGGTGGGAAGGTAAATGGCATTTCCATGTGCTCTGAGACCCGTCACGGTGTCTTGTCGTGTCAGAAGCAATTTAGTCATGACCCAGAGAGCTGTCTGTGGACAAATGGCGGCTCCCTCAGCCTGAAAAGTGAGATGAGCACTGCACCCCATAGTTGAATTCAACTGGACTTAACCGTCCAGGGGTCCTTCACCTTTTTACCTTACTAGTATGAATGGAAAAGACTGAGGTCGCTTCTTATGTACAAATTCAAATACATGCAAGTGTGGACTAATCTGGTCTAATTCAAAAGGGGGAAAACTGGATTGACAACTAAATAATGCTCGGATTTGAACAAGCCCTTCCAATTTCCCTCCCTCGCTGCCTTTATTTGAGTCAGGACTTGGCTCTGTAATTTATAGTGTCTATTATACCGACAGGAGTCTTTCCTGGTAATCTTTAATGACAAGTTCGCAGACACTATGGTTAAATTATACAGTACACATGTGTACTGTAAATAACAACTGCTTCTCATTCATTCTGTCAAGGCAACAAATGATGGCATCCCTGAAACCTTAAGCATCTTTGCATTTAGTATATTTAGGCATGTTGTATGGTAAAAAGAGAACAAATACTCTTTTTCATAGGCTCATGATAATTATATTTCCTCATGCTGTTGTCCTTTTACTGTGGTGCCAGTCACGTTGCCAGATGATTTCCCAAGATAAGTCGTTGATTCTGTATGATATATAAAACTGCACTCATCTTTTTTTATACGCAGCACCAATTCTCACTGGGTTAAGAAGATCAGCCCTCCCTGAAGCTATTTTTCTTGAGGTAAAAAGTTTTCTGTTTGCCTTGAATGCTGAGCAGATGATGCTGCAGGCTTTTGAAAAACATGAGTTCTTACTTTATATTCATTTTTCCTTACAAGATCCAGTGGCAAAAAAAATAAAAATAAAAATATTTGTGCATATAATATAGCAAATCAGCATGGTGAACAATGATCTGTATAGCCAGAAAGTCTGAAATAGGGCTGTGCTTTTCTAAACAAAGAGGTTGAAATTCTATGCACATTTAATTGTGGGGCTTATGACTAAAGCTCATGCCCAGTCAATAAGCTTCTTCAGTCCCTGTTAATTTGTGTTCAGCCTTTACCAATTATTTTGGAAATTAATGGAGGATCCTATAGAGATCTCTAAAGTTGACTTATTAAACATAATTGTCTAGCAGTTTGTAGGGATCTTTTGGGCTTGAACCCCTGAGATTAAGAGTCTCATGCTCTGCCACCAGGTTTTTAAAAAATAAATAAATAAAAATAAATAAATAGAAATCATGAGGAGAAGATAGGAAGAAATCCTCTTTAATTTTACAAAAGGTGCAACTTTTGCCTAGCCCTTGCACATGCTCAACCCAACATGGTGAGGTTGAGGCAGTTATTATAGCCCACGGTGGAGAATTTTTTGTCCCTATGTGAGGCAGAGTCATAGCCCCATGGTAGAGCACACACCTTGTAAGCAGAAGATGAGATGAGAAAGATGAGAAGATGAGAAAGTGTTCTCTGGCATAGAGCCTGGTTGGAAAGCCAGTCGGAGCTGATAATAAGAGGCTAGATGGATGTGACTTGGTTTAAGACATTTTCCTGCGGTTTGTTCTAGCGCCTTACCTAGCTGTGTTTGCAGAGTGCGCCGTTTGTTCGAGCTCCGAACAAAGCATGCAAAACCCCTGGTAAGTGTGTTTACCGTTGCATCCCTATGGGGACCTGGATGTTTCGTATTGGTATATTACAAACTAAAATGTAAAACAGTGCTCGCATTTCAAGAGCTATTCCTTGTGCCGGTCTTTGTTTCCTTTGGATCTCATTCATGAAACTTTTAAAGTCTACAGGGACTCCTGAGATTGTAAATAGCGGCGAAGGCAGCAACAACACAGAGTTAGTTTCTACTTGTAATGATTTTTGACGCGTCGTATTTTCTGTCCGCTTTCTGAGTTAAGTGTTAAAACATCCAGGGTTGTCTTATTTTCATATCATTACTTGATGGCTGCTTGACATTTATTCTGTTGTGCTCACCCTTAATGTGACTTAGTGAATTCTACCTCTTTTACATTTGATGTAGATAACTCATTTTAGAAGGAGGTACAAATAATTATAATCCTCTTTTGAAATGGAGAAAACGACCATTTTAGAGATTATTATTTTTTCTTCTCTACTTAGTTGCGACTCATCCAGTCCAGCTACTACTACCTACTTAATTATCTCTTGATTTTGGTGATCCGTATTCAGATCTATTTTCTAAGAGTGTGTTAGAAAATCACAGCGTTATTTTTGGTATTGTATTATGGTCGTTATTATTAGACTGCAAAAAAAAAAACCACCACATTTCTGCAGAGCACTTTATTGCCTTTTCCTATTACTGTAATGGAAAACGGGCTCCGTGAGCCAGGATTCTGACCATGTTTTTTAGGCCCTTAGTCATCATTCTGTATGCAAAGCAAGTGCATTGGTGAGTCACTGTCTTCCTGAGGTATAGTAAAAAAAGGAAGAAAGAAAGAAACAACAGCAGAGAAGTGATCCAGCATCTTACACAAATACTGTCTTGTTCTGAGTCACTTCTGCTTACATCATTGACACAAATAACTTTGTGCAGCTCTAAAATCTTATTAGCTCTCTCACAAAATGCTCCATTAATAAATTCCACTTCCAGTGTTTCGTTACTGGTAATGATTCAGGATGCAGCCTTACCCATCGTTTTATGGCTTAGTATTAAAAATTGTGCCTTGGCACCTACTGGATTCTGCTGTACTTGTGGTACAGCATAATAGCAGTGTGCTACAAGTCATTGTTCAGCATGCGAAATGGGCGCACACTGATGTTGTAGTTGTGCAAAAAGTGACAGCTAAATTTGCACCCTGTAGTAAAGGTTGTGCCAGTTTGCGTAGCTGTCAGGCCTGATCTGTGCTCTGAGACAGACCATGGCTAGGGATTAAGTTCTGGACCAGAAAGGCAGAAATCCAAAGAGCCAAAAGCAAGACAAGGTCAAAAGTAGGTAGGCAGGAACATTTCCCCCGGGCATTATTCGGCCACCTGCCCTACTAAGTTCATTGGTAACAATGAACCGATGCAAATTGCAAATGCAATATTAGGCAAACTTGGCAGTTCCAAGGTTTTTAGCTTGGTTTACTAAAATACAAGTAAAGTGAATATGCTAAATTAGTTAATTCTGTGGTGCCACCAGAAAGTCTTTTGATGCAAACATAAATATTTCCTATGCAAATCGCCTTCTTCCAGATCAAGGGAGTCTGTGCCTGCTTGGTGAGTTGGGCAGACTGGGGAATTGACTTAGATGTAAGACCTTTATGGTAATGACTTTTATGAAGCCTGGTGTGTTCTAGATGTTGTGTAAGAGGCAAATGGTGGGAGACTAGTTGCTATACGCTCTAGTTGAAAACCCTTCCTCCCATGCCTTACACCAGTGTAATGGTTCTAGGGGTTGCTCGTGCGTAAATCGTCGCCACACCTGGCTGAGTTACCTGGGTGAACCCTTTCTGTCCGGACAGCCACCCATCCGTGGCTGTCTCAATCGCTGGCAGAATCCGTCAGTGGGCGTTTCTTGAACTTCTTCCAGCAAAGAAGTTCTTTGATGCCTAGTCTCCTCCTACTCTCCCTGGGCGGAAGTCTTCTGCGCAGGGAGGGTGTGGGCAGCGGAGGACCCGTGCTCTCCCCGCTGGTCTCCGGCGAGGAGTCCTGGAGCCCCCTCGCCGATTCCCCCATCTGCCTTCCTTCTCCGCTGGTGCTACGCTGATTTCCTTCCCCAGCAGATGGGCTGCCTCTCTCCCTACTGTGACCCTCTCCAGCATCCCTCTGGAGCCTTCCCTCCGCCTCTGGCTCCGATAGCAGTTCCCTGACAACCAGCTTGCCTTCCAGTTGCCTTTTATCCTGTAAATAAAGAGTCATCCTCCAAACAAAAACAACTCAAATGAAATGTTTATTAAGCACTAAATTCAAACTAATACAGTTTTAAAATGGCTAATATTTCATTTCTTGCTTCTTCTTCTTTTTTGCTTTAGGTCTGGATGATTCTTCAGGAAACCTGAAGTAAACCATGACAGGTAGAACAAACTTGTTATGAATATCACATTTTCACTGCTTGGAAATCAAACGTTATATGGCATTAAGAAATTTTCAGCAGAAGAGTCTGGTTCTGATCATGGCATAAGTGTGCACGGTAATGTGTGCAAGCCAAGGCTATGGTTGTGTTGTGACGCAGAGAGAAATGCCCAATTCTCCTGATAATGTGTAAAGACACGGTGGCTAATTTTGTTTTTTTTTTAAATAAAATTTTTATTAGGGGTTTTTACAAAATAAAGTACAAAGATAAACAACCTTTCTTTTATCTCAACAGAGTTTCATAACTTCTTTGGACTTCCTCACATCTCCCGCTGCCATTTTCATCATCATAGATTTTTTCCATGCAATTTATCATCTAATTTGCAAATTTTATAACCACTTATTTAAATATAATCCTCTGTAAATTAATTTCTCTTAATCTCACTTTACATCCCATTCCGATCCGATTTTGTGGTGGCCAATTATTTATGATCAAACATCCTACTTAACTTTCCACCAAATCATAATATTTTTGTAAATAAGTCTTAAATTTCCTCCAATCTTCTTCAACCCTCTCTTCTCCCAGGTCTCGAATTCTGCCAGTCATCTCAGCCAGTTGCATATAGTCCATCAGCTGCATCTGCCATTCTTCCAGAGTGGGTAGATCTTGAGTTTTCCACTTCTTGGCGATAAGTATCCTTGCTGCTGCTGTTGCGTACAAAAAGAATGTTCGGTCCTTCTTTGGCACCATCTGGCCGACAATGCCCAGGAGGAAGGCCTCTGGTTTCTTAAGGAAGGTATACTTAAATACCTTTTTCAGCTCATTATATATCATTTCCCAGAAGACCTTCACCCTGGGACAAGTCCACCAGAGGTGAAAGAATGTTCCTTCATTTTCCTTACATTTCCAACATTTATTGTCTGGCACATGGCATATTTTGGCAAGTTTAACTGGGGTCATGTACCACCTATATATCATTTTCATTACATTTTCCTTCAGAGCATTACATGCCGTGAAGTTCATCCCCGTGGTCCACAACCTTTCCCAATCCTCAAACATAATATTATGCCCAATATCCTGTGCCCACTTTATCATGGCCGACTTAACCATTTCATCTTGTGTATTCCATTTCAACAGCAAGTTATACATTCTTGAGAGTACTTTAGTCTTAGGTTCTAACAATTCTGTTTCCAACTTCGATTTCTCCACCTGGAATCCTAACTTTTTATCCTTTTTAAAAATTTCTTGAATCTGAGCGTAATGTAACCAGTCTCGCACTTTGTCTTTCATTTTTTCCAAACTCTGCAATTTCCAATTATTGCCCTCTTTCTCTATTATTTCCCAATATTTCGGCCATTTGGCCTCCATATTGGGTCTTTTTCGGGCCTTAGCCTCCAGAGGTGATAGCCATCTTGGAGTTTTATTTTCCAATAGGTCTTTGTATTTTGTCCAGACATTAAACACTGCTTTCCTGACAATATGGTTCTTAAAGGCCTTATTGATCTTAACTTTGTCATACCATAAGTATGCATGCCAACCAAATGCATTGTTAAAACCTTCTAAATCTAACACATCAGTGTCCTCTAGAAGTAGCCAGTCTTTTAGCCAGCAGAAAGCTGCGGCTTCATAGTACAACCTTAAGTCTGGCAGGGCAAAGCCCCCTCTTTCTTTCGCATCAGTTAATATCTTAAACTTAATTCTGGGCTTTTTGCCCTGCCAGACAAATTTAGAAATATCTCTCTGCCACTTCCTGAAGCACTCCGTCTTATCCACAATTTGCAATGTTTGAAACAAAAACAACATCTTAGGCAATACATTCATCTTAATAGCAGCAATTCGGCCTAACAAAGAAAGCTTCAATTTTGACCAACTGTCCAAGTCTCTCTTAATTTCAGACCAACATTTTTCATAATTGTCCTTAAATAGACTCAGATTTTTTGCTGTTATGTTTACCCCTAGGTACTTTACTTTTTTAACCACAGTTAGTTCTGTTTCTCTCTGAAACCGTTCTGACTCTGCATCTGTCAAGTTTTTTCCCAACACCTTAGTTTTCTGTTTGTTTAGTTTAAAGCCCGCTACCCGACCAAAGTCCTGAATCAATTGTAACACTCTTTTTGTGCTAGATTCTGGCTCTTGCAATGTCAAAACAAGGTCATCTGCAAAAGCTTTAAGTTTATATTGTTTCGCTCCGATCTGAATCCCTTGCACCAACCGGTCCCCTCTAATCAAGTTCAAGAGCACCTCCAGGACAGAAATAAACAGCAAGGGGGAAATCGGGCAGCCTTGTCGTGTCCCTTTTTCAATCCTAAACTCTTCTGTAACCACATTGTTGACTATCAGTTTTGCCTTTTGTTCTGAGTAAATCGCGTCAATCCCATTTTCAAAACCCCGCCCCACTCCCATTTCTTTTAAGTTCCCCTTCATAAATTTCCAAGAAATGTTATCGAAGGCCTTCTCCGCGTCTATAAAAATTAGAACTGCTTTAGTGTTAATATTTGTTTGCAAAAGTTCCAAAATGTCAATAATGTTCCTTGTATTAGCAAACAAATGTCTTCCTGGGAGAAAGCCTGCCTGGTCTTTATGAATTGTCTCATTTAAAACTCTTTTGAGTCTTCCTGCCAAAACGTCAGCAAATATTTTGTAATCCACATTTAAAAGGGAAATGGGACGGTAGTTCTTAAGTTGTGTCTTTTCAGTTTCTGATTTTGGTATCAATGTGATGAAAGCTTCCTTCCACGATTCAGGCGCCTTCTTTCCCTCCATAATTTCATTGCTGACCTCCATCAGTGGTTGAATCAAATAGTCACTTAATATCTTATAGTACTTGGAGGTCAAGCCATCTGGCCCTGGAGACTTGCCCAACTTCATATTCTGAATGGCCTGTTCTATCTCTAATCGTGTTATTTTACTATTCAGGAGTGATCTATTTTCTTGTGATAGTTTTTTAAGTCCATTTTTCTCCAAAAATTTTGCAATCTCTTCCTCATTTTGTGGCCCTTGAGTGTATAATTTCTTAAAATATTTCTGGAAACATTTTCTAATTTCCACCGGGTTCTGAATATTCCTTCCTTCTATTTCCAAATTTGTTACTATGTTCAGCTTTTGTCTCTTCTTCAACTGCCAAGCCAGCAGTTTCCCACATTTATTAGCCGATTCAAATGTTTTTTGTTTCATTGATTTAATCTTCCATTCTATTTCCTGATTTATCAGTTTGGAATATTGTGCCTGATGAAGTTTAATTTCTCTCAAGATCGGCTGTGACTTCGGGTTTACTCTTAGTTTCTTCTCTAACTCTTTAATTTTCCCCAAAATCTTATCCTTTTTCTCATTTTGTAGTCTTTTCTTTATGGCGTTCTGTTGTATCAAGAACCCTCTCATCACAGCTTTGCTTGCGTCCCAGATTGTTCTTTTTTCCACAGCAGTGTTCAAATTTATCTCAAAATAGTCCTTTATTGTTTTTTTGGCCTTCTTAATAATCTCCTGATCTCTAAACAAGTTGTCATTCATCTTCCATCTAAAGGAGCCGGTTGGTAATAATGTCATGTCCATTTTCAACGCGTTATGATCGGAGCAGGTCTTTGGGCAGATTTCCACTTTCTTCACCTTAGGAGCCAGACCTCTAGAAATCCATATTTGGTCAATTCTTGTCCAAGTCAGTTGGGCTTCAGAGAAAAATGTTCCTTCTTTCCCCAAGGGGTTCTTTGTCCTCCATATATCAATCCAGTCCATGTTGTCTGTCATTTCAAAAAAGGTCTTTGGTAGTCTGCCATCTTTAGTAACCTTTTGGCTTTGTGACCTATCCATGTTCGTTGAAACGATCCCATTCATATCTCCCATCATGATGATGTTATCATAGTCCAGATAATCCAGCATAATCTCATACGGTGGCTAATTTTGACCTCCAGATGTTTGGTCTCCAGCTTCCATCAGCACCAGTCAGCATGGTCTTTGTTCAGGCTTACTGGCAGCTGGAGTCAAGCAACATCTGGAGGGGCACAGATTACCCACCCTTGGTTTCAAGCAGGGTTTTCCAAACTTGGGTCTCCAGCTGTTTTTGGACTACAGTACCCATCATCCCTGACCACTAGTCCTGCAAGCTAGGGATGATGGGAATTTTAGTCCAAAAACAGCTGGAGACCCAAGTTTGGAAAACCCTGCTTGAAACCAAGGGTGGCTAATCTGTGGCCCTCCAGATGTTGCTTGATTCCAGCTGCCAGTAAGCCTGCACAAAGACCATGCACCAAATGCATCAGATAGCTCATGTCCAAATGTGCAAAAGGTAGAGGCAAATCTTCTTTGTGCGTGGGTGTGCATTGTTCACGATTCAGCAAGGGAATCCACATGCATAAGCAGGTTTTGCACACACACCTAGGCTAGATGCAGGCATGTCTCTATAGCACTTGTAGCTGATAATTTAGTGAAAGCATACCTATATTTTACCAGTACAGTGGTACCTTGGTTTAAAAACAGCTTAGTTTATGAACAACTTGGATTAAGAAGGTTGCAAACCCAGAAGTAGGTGTTTTGGTTTGTGAACTTTGCCTTGGGATAAGAACATGTTCCGCTTCCTGTTGAGTGTGTTCCATTTGTAAATTGAGTCTCCCTGCTGCTATGGGAAAGCACCCCTTGGTTTAAAAATGCTTTGGTTTAAGAACGGATTTCCGGAACGGATGAGGTTCGTAAACCAAGGTACCACTGTAATATGGTACATGAAAATATTTTGTTAATTTCATCATGTAGTTAGCCTGAACTAATGCAAAGCAGCACATTCTATCAGCCCAGCTATGTAAGGCAAAGTAATATTATTGATTTGGTAAGATTTAAGCGGACGGAAGACACAAACTCAGAGACATTTGTTTGTTTGCAGGGCTTATATTGATCTTATCATTTAGCTGCCACAAGAATAAAGGAAACAAAGACCCTTATTGCTTATTCTCTGCTTATGCAATGTGTGCATGCATTTTTTATTTTAGAAAGGTCTGCACAGTCTATATGTATTTTCACAGAGTGCACGATGTCACTAAATTCAACACCCTCAAATCTCAGCCTATCTGACTTGTAGTAATTTTGTCACAATGTCTCTTTATCATTATCTTCAAGGGCAATTCCAATTAATTAAGGGTGGAACAGTAGCCTGGGTCCTTTAAAAAGAACAAAAGCAAGGCCAGAGTGTGCATCAATTTGCATTCGTGAATAAGTCATTTAATTAGGATTGCTACTGCCTTCTCAGAATTTTATAGTAATGGAAACTGCTGCATGCATACTGCTTAGGCGCCAACATTTCCTTGATGCTCAGTATGGTATTTTCTTAACACCTCCAGATAGTGTTAAAGCACTGTGAATACTTGTGTGTATATCCAATAGGGTTTCTTTGGTTGAGGTTTGGGAGAGAGTGGGAAACAGTTGACATGCTGTTAAAGAGCTTACATTAGCAAAGGGAAGTTGGAGAAGTGTGTCTTGAAGATGAAATGGAATGCAGTGTGTGATCAAAGCCCCAATCTTTGTTTTGAAAGCTAAGTAATGATGGGTGCCACCCACTTTTATCAATGGACCACTTCGGTAGTACTTGTATTTTAATGTTCTTGTCGTGGTTTCATTATCTCTTCTAGAAAATGCAAAATGTTTTCCTAGCACTGTGCATTTCTAGCTTGTCTCTAGCATGTGCATTTAATTCTGTGGGAGTCTCTTTGTGTGTGTGTGTGTGTTCACTTCCCAATAACTGACTAGTTACATCAAGACAGGGAACTTCCTATACTCAAATTAAAATGCAGATGTGGGTCTCTCAGTGGGGTGGGGCCACAGTTCTAGTTTCCTGGAAGCAGCCTTGCTGATGCCTTACTGAGAGAGAAAGAGGGAGAACAAGGTGGAGGTGAGATTATGGCTGATGCAAGCACACTGGGGAGTCAATCCATTGCTCCATCAGTTCATCTCCACAGCCCTGACCTTTCTGCCACCACATCCCTTCCCCTTCTCCTCCCGGTAATCAGCAGCAATTCTGATGCTGGGAAGCTATCATTGCAGCTCAGCCCACAGGCCGAGCTCCTTCAGGTTCAGTTTATGTAGATTAGTCCTATCGCACAATGTGCTTTACATAACTTCTAACAGCAGCACAGAAGAGATTCCTTTCCCAATATCTTTTCAAAGCATGATACCCATGCTGATTCTAATTCATGTTAATGCTTCTGAGCAGAGAACCAATGGAAGGTTAGAAACTAGAGATTAATAAATCCAGTATTGAAATAAGATGATTTTATATATCTCCTTTTTTTTTGTCCAGAACATTTCAAGTATCTCTCCTGATATTCATTTCTTTTATTCCCGACTTACAGTTGCCAACTCATCCTTGTGTGCCTGTTCTAGGATGCTCCAGCTAATGGGAATAGCAGTGAATATCAAAATTGGCCATATAACTCTTTCTTATTTTATTTGCTCATTATTTAACAGTATTATAATCCACATTTTAAGAGACAAATCTTGACAAAGCAGATTACAAGATGCGCAACAAAACATAACAAATGAAGCATAATTTAAAAACAACTTAAGCCAGTACAAAGTAGGCTTGCATAACCTAACCGTAGAAAGAGAGAAGACGCCATTTCTGCAGCTCAGTTTAGAATTAGTCACTGAAGGTCATGACAAAAAGGTGGGCCTTTAAAAACGTTGAGGGGTGAGACTTGCCTAATCTTAATGAGGTTAACCACTGCAGTCAGTTTGCATGTTACATCTACATCTCAGTGCATCTTATTATTTAATAATATTTGCATGAGTAATAAGGGCTTGCCACACTTTGGGTTGTCTCTCCAGGCATGAGTCTGAGCAGTTTTGGCTTTGCGCCACTGCTTTCCCCTGAAAAATCTTCCATTAAAACCAGAACAAACGGCAATCCTTGGGAACCTGATTGCCATTTCTTCTGATTCAATGGTAAACCGCAGGTTTTCTTTGGGGGGGGGGGGGGAGCAGGGAAGCGGCAGAGCAAACAGAAATGTGGAAGAGCCCTAAGTTGACCTAACCTTCCGAGTCTGTTTTGCAGTTGACTGCATTACAGTTCATGTAAACCTCCTTGAATAATGTTATTAAAGGTTTGCTTTAAAAAGGGTTAGGACTTTTCTGTTGTGAGGGGTTAATTATGATGAACTTTTGATATCAGTTAATTTACATAGAATTGCCACCTTTACCTACTTGAGGACTTGTCAACATAGTGATGAGTTAAGCGCTGTGTATTTCCTGAGATGGGCCTTGACATTTTGCATGCTGCAGCATTCACTTGATTGAAGAGCACTGGAAGATAGTGCTTCATTTTCTTCTGTGTGTATATATTCACGTGTGTGTTTGTAAATCTTCCCTTCTCTCTCTCGAAAAACTCAGTAAGTTTAAACCAGGTTATTGACCTATATAGCCTGTAAAAGTGCTTCAGCCTTGTCTTTATTAAATATTTTGAGACTTCAGGCGTTTAGGCCTAGCGTCGTGTTTTTCGCTCTATAGGATGCACCTGACCATAGGACGCACCTTGTTTTAGAGGGGGAGAACAAGAAAAACACATTCTCCTCCTCTCTGCTCAGCACCCCTTCAGCGAAGCGGCAGGAGAAACAGAGCCCCTTCCATTTCTCCTCCCGCTTCGCTGAAGGGGCGCTGTGCAGCTCTCCCTCTCTGCTGAAGCCAGGAAAGTCTTGCTCTCCCTATAGAGCGAAAAGTACAGTAATTTGTACAACGATATGGTATGGTCCAGTTAAAGTCAAGCACCTTAATTTCAGTAGCAGAGGATTAACATGCTTGCTTTTTTTCTATTGAAACCAGTGGAACCTAAAAGTGCTTAAATTTGGTTGGATCATGTATTTTGTTCCGTAATATTGATGGTGTAAGAGATAGGGCTTAGAATGCAGCAAATAAAATTATGCATCATATTGCAAGCAACCCATCTGAGTAGAAATCTATTTGGAACTTCACAGGAATGAAAGTGCCCTTAAGTTATTTCTGAATATCGTACACATCAGGTACCAGTGTAATAGTACTGCAAGGAGGTTCTGCTGGTGTGAATTTCACTAGGATTGTGAAACTGGAATCTTGTGAGAATATTTGACAGCCATATTGCTTTCAGCAGCACTGCTGTACTGTGTCACCGAATGATAACTTTGTCCTAACCTTGAGGGAGAAATTCATTTCTTTCTCCTTATCCTTGACCTTTCCCGAGACTTCCCCACAGTCTTTTAATTATTAATAATAGTCAGATTACTTTTTATGATTTGGTAGTCCATTCTAGTAGGCGCCGAACATCAGCATAAGTCTGCGTGTTAAGCCTGCAGACATGTATCAACACACATGATCAGGCTTGCTGTGTGGTTTTATTTTTAAAACAGTTGGTAGAGCATGAGTCTCTTAATTTCAGGGATTCGTACCCCATATTGGGCAAAAGATACAGGCATTGCAAAGGGTTGGACTGTATTACCCCCATGGTCCCCCCTTCCAACTCTTACAATTAAACGATTCTGCGGCGGGGTGCGCTCCCGCTGCTCGGTCCCAGCGCCTGCCAACCTAGCAGTTCAAAAGCACCTCCGGGTGCAAGTAGATAAATAGGGAGCGCTTACCAGCGGGAAGGTAAACGGCGTTTCCGTGTGTGGCTCTGGCTCGCCAGATGCAGCTTTGTCACGCTGGCCACGTGACCCGGAAGTGTCTCCGGACAGCGCTGGCCCCTGGCCTCTTGAGTGAGATGGGCGCACAACCCCAGAGTCTGTCAAGACTGGCCCGTACGGGCAGGGGTACCTTTACCTTTACCTTTATGATATTACTCTGATAAATTTGGTTATAGTATTTGTTTGTTTCCTCCTTAGGGAGGAAGCATGGGGTAATGTCAAATGTTTAAGAAAGGTGTGTCAAGTGGATTATAGAAAAGTTGTGAAATAGTAAAATAGGGCTCAGTCCTGCAAGAATTGTAACATAATGGGCAGAAGATGTTGACGCATGGAGCCCTTGATTATTTGTGGGTAATGTGTGGGACAAGAATCTCACAACTCCCAAGGAGCCACAGAATATCCACGCTGGATTGGTTGTACTAACACATAATTGGTACAGCCAACGTAGACTGTAAGACTGCATCCTGGTCACCGCTTCTCTTCAAACACTTGTCTGTTAATCCATTTGTGTGTGTCTTGTCAGGGAAATGTGGGCCAATGCTCATGTACAGCAGTTCAAACACAGGCAGCCCACTGCTGTTAGAACAGGGGTTGGCAAAGTTTTTGTGGCTTGGGCCAGTTCACCGTCCCACAGACACCGTGGGGGACTGGAGTGTGTGCGCACACGCAAATGCTATTTCCAGCGCTCCTTCCGGCCCAGAGGAGGCGTGTGCAGCTTCCCATTGGCTGCACGAGCTTCCTGCAGCCAATGGGCAGCCAGCCAGCGTTGCGAAAGGTGGTCCCCGCTCTGCTCGGCGCCAGTTTAGCGCGGCGCATGGGAGTCACCTGAGCAGGCGGCGGGGGTCCATGGGCCAGTTAAACGACCCTGGGCCTTAGGTTGCCGACCCCTGTGTTAGATGCACCCAGTTAGGACTCTTGATAGTTTATGCTTGCAGGTACCCCACAGGCTTCTGCTTGGCCACTGTGAGAACAGAATGCTAGACTAGATGGGCTATTGGCCTGATCCAACAGGATCTTTTTAACGTTCTTAAAAATATAGCCAGACTTTATTTTGTGGGAGACAGGGATTAAATTTCATGCAATAGGATGGATGCAAGTCTTTGAAACAAACAAGCAGGGCAAACAGCTGATGGGAGTTCCTGATCCTTTTCTACAGCTGCAGTGTGTTCATTCCATCAATTCCCTTTTTGTTTAAACACTTCATTACTAGGCTGCACTGCCGAAAGGCCAGTGCTGTCTGGGAAAGCCACTTACTTTTTTGTTCAGTTAGTTATTTCTTCTCCATAACTATGTGCTTAAAAGATCCTGTCAGCTCTTCACTCACTGCTATACTTAGCAATGCATTTGCAAAATGGTTATTTTACTCCCCCTTATGAAGCCAAAATAACGCAATGACTCAATTCTGTCCTGAATCAGTGTCTCTCCGTCCTGATAATCCTATATTTGTCTTGGGTTTTGTAACAGCTGAGCTACTACTACAACAGCAGCAGCAGCAGTCTTTAACTCTTTGCGCTGCTTGCTATAAGGGCAGCATATACAGTGGTACCTCGGGTTAAGTACTTAATTCGTTCTGGAGGTCCGTACTTAACCTGAAACTGTTCTTAACCTGAAGCACCACTTTAGCTAATGGGGCCTCCCACTTCCACCTTGCCGCCGGAGCACGATTTCCGTTCTCATCCTGAAGCAAAGTTCTTAAGCTGAAGCGCTATTTCTGGGTTAGCGGAGTCTGTAACCTGAAGCGTATATAACCTGAAGCGTATGTAACCCGAGGTACCACTGTAAATGTCAGGAAGAACATTAGCATTTCCTGTCAGACATTATTGTGCACACTTGCTTCCCTACCTGGAAAAAGTTTGTACCCAGGAAAAATGTAATTAATGTATAGAATGGCCCTAGGAATTGATGAAATAATGCATGTTGAATCCACAGCTTTTAACAGTTGGTTGTTAAAAAATGTATTCACAAGTTACTGGAGTTAGCTGGAGGGTAGAGGGGTCTTATGCTTGGGTGCTTCTTCTGGGCTTCTGAAGAACATCTCTTTGGCCACTGTGAGAACAGGATGCTGGACTAGATGGGCCATGGGCCTGATCCAGCAGCGCTCTTCTTATGCTGTATATTTCAAAGTTTTATTCAAACGCTTGTACTCAACTTCTGGGGCTTTTGGGGCCAAAACCAGTTTGAAATCCGTATTTTGATATCAGCTTCATGGCAATATATCGCGAATCATGGTGTGCGTTAGGGCTGAGCGATATATATATAATCCAAAACCGGTTTCAAGTCCCCATCATGATATTGGTTTCATAATTTTTGACCTGGCAATATATTGTGAATCATGATGTTTGTTTGTGTCTGCTATGCAAAAATCACAACATGGGGAAAACCGTGAAGCCAACCAATGCCTTTACGTAGCTCCATCCTTATTTGAGACATTGTGAAATATCAGTATATTGCAGTGTTCAGCTGGTGATGTATCTGGTTGAAAAACAGATATTGCCCAGTCCTGCTGTTTACTTCTACATAGTTCCACCCTTGTTTCAAACATTGTGATATATTGTTATATCACGATGTTTAGCTGGTGATATATCATGATGTTGGAAGACCATATATGACCCAGCAGTTTTAAAGTAGGATTGTACTTATGGTAGGATTATATCAGACTTTTCTGCACAGGCCATCTCTCGTCTTACAGCTATGTATAGACATGTAGATAATAATGGAGCTGTGTGTTAATGGGTTTTGAACCAATGTTCATATGGCAGGAAATGGTTAACAGCTGAAAATGGCATTGAGAAGCCCAGTGCAAAGTTGTTTTTGAAACCCTTTTGAGTATTTCATGCGATTTTTATTGACAGTTGAAGCCATAATCTCTGATGACTAATTTCTGACTCAGCCATAGATTTATAAAAATAAAGTCCAAGGAGAGACACTTGTCTTGAGGGAATCACATAAATTTATAGGCTGATGCTATGGGCCTCTTTTATCTGCAGGAGCAGATGTTCATGAGTAATTTCAGTGTTCATTTAGCCTTGTCCATAATAATTTAGAGGAAAGCAGCTACTGGTAATTGGAATGGAATCCATGTCCTATTGAAGTCAGTGTCAGAGCTCCCACTGATTGGAATGGTCTTGGATTGCTCTCATTGGGGCTTTTCAGATGTCATGCTAAGCAGTGGCTTAATTCTGAAACACTCTGTGTGACTGGCCGAAGGTCACCCAGCAGCTGCATGTAAGGTAAAGGGACCCCTGACCATTAGGTCCAGTCGTGTCGGACTCTGGGGTTGCGGCGCTCATCTCGCTTTATTGGCTGAGGGAGCCGGTGTACAGCTTCTGGGTCATGTGGCCAGCATGACTAAGCCGCTTCTGGCGAACCAGAGCAGCACACGGAAACGCTGTTAACCTTCCCACCAGAGCGGTACCTATTGATCTACTTGCACTTTGACGTGCTTTCAAACAGCTAGGTTGACAGGAGCAGGGACCAAACAACGGGATCTCACCCAGTTGAGGGGATTCAAACCGCCAACCTTCTGATCGGCAAGTGGTTTAACCCACAGCACCACCTGCGTCCCTTTTTGCAAGAATTAGTAGGTCTGCCCATTTCCTCCTTCTCTCTCATAGCACTGCACCAGTAATGATGAACCTGTGACCTTCCAAATATAGTCAGACTACAGCGCTCATAATCTCAGACCACTAACTGATAGGATCTGGGAGTCCCAACAACATCTGGAGGGCTACAGGTTCCTCATTCATATACAATGGTACATTGGTACTCGAACAGCTTGGCTCCTGAACAAATAGGTTCCTGAATGCCGCAAACCCAGAAGTAAGTGTTCTGGTTTGCGAATGTTTTTTGGAAGCCGAACGGACTCCCGGAACAGATTAAGTTTGAGAACCAAGGTACCACTACTACCACATGGTTTAGCATGCTTATGCCCAGGGTTATTTTCCAGCCGGAACTTGCTGGAACTCAGTTCTGACACCTCCCAGGTGGGAGCCATTGCCATTATAAGAGAACAAGGTGAGTTCATGGTGAGATCCAGGACCTCTTTTTCTAAAAAAACAGAGCACTGCTTATGCCTGTTTGTTTTCTAAAACTAAGCCAAGATTTGACACTACATCTGCAAGGCCCCATTGTGTTTGGCTGGAATTTGATAAAGAAAACCATCATTTCCAATATATTTAGTATTATAAACATCTCTTCAAAGGAAACAAAATTGCTCAATACACCGAGAACCTGTTAATTTTGAAGCTAGCCAAGTTTTTCCAGCTTTGCAGTTCAGAATGCCTTGGGAATGTTATGCCTAATAAATTTGGTTACACACACAATGATACATAAATAATCTGGCTGTTGCTGTCTTGCTGCTATAAAAGAGAACCACATTAGTTTTTCTTACATTTGCTTTTTCTGGTTAGCTTTCTTCGAATGACGAGTGCTAAAGTCTTTGTCTTGCATAATGACTCTGTTGCCCCTTTTTCCTGACCTCTTACAATTGGAACCATTATTACCTGCTGCTAACTACTGCTGTTGTTTTCCCTTATTGATTCTTTTTAAACATGTGTGCCTTTCTATGCTGCTACTGGAAATGGAATCAGCTGTTTTAGTAATGGTATCTCAGTAGCTATAATCTGTCATGTAGACAGACTAATCCATTTTCTGCGGCAACAGTGTCATTGTTTAGAATGCTGGGAGCAAATTTTGGGTTCCAAATGCAACTGCCACTTTCTGATCCCAGGCTGTTCTGATCAAAGCAGTTTAAGTTTAGGGCAGTGTGTTGCTTGCCAGCTAACATCCACAGAATTCTTTACTCCTGCTGCCTGAAGTATGTCAGCGAGCACAATCAGGAGACTTCTTCATGGTTGCACTGTTACGGGATTCCTTCATTTATTTGATTCCACATTTCAGAAAGAATAAAGACGAAAACCTATCTTCCTCCTCCTGCACCCTCCCTAAAGAAACAAAGCTAGTCATTATTGACTACATCTTCAGGTTGCAGTCACAACACAGGTTGTATGTTGTAGTATAGGGTCCTGCAGACTGGAGGCATATCTGGAAATCGAAGAAACTGTTGTGGGCACTACAAAACACCAGATGCTCAGCTACACACACACCCCACACACAAATTGGACAAAACAAGTACACACACCCTCACAATGACAAACAAGAAGTAGGCAACATCACCAAAATCAGACACCCTACCTAACAAAAAGAATTTTTAAAAAGCCCTACTCCAAAAAGTAGAAGGGGTGCGAAGGCCAGTGTCTGAGGGCACCCTGGTGCCCATGAGCACCACATTGGGGACCTCAGTTGTAGCATGTATTCTATATATATGGTCCACTTACACACATAGCTGGTGACAATTACAGTCTTGTGGCCTCCTAAAGACTAAGAGATGTATTGTAGCAAAAATTAACACGAACTGAAGTTTGTCTTGTCTATTTCATAAAATGCTGAGCTCCATTTCCAATGTCAGATTCGTGGCCATTCATTATTTTGCATACTTATTTTGCATAAGCTGACCTGTTTTCCTTGTGCAAAAAGATGAAGAGCATTGCTGGCTTGTCCTAGGCTGTATGATGTTGAGAAACAAGCATGTGAACAAGCGCCCCAAGTCAGGGCTGATGTTGCTATGTCCTGTCATGGTGTGTCCTCGGTGAATACAAAGGCGGAGTTGGCATCAGGGGATTTCTGCTGCATCCAGCCCTTCCATTTGCCTCTCTCTTCTATTCTCTGTTTGTTGTTTGTGA
The DNA here is from genome assembly GCF_964106915.1 of Podarcis gaigeae. Lineage (NCBI taxonomy): Eukaryota > Metazoa > Chordata > Lepidosauria > Squamata > Lacertidae > Podarcis > Podarcis gaigeae. Next base: position 114,457,605 of record NC_139678.1, on the reverse strand, counting down.
GTTTGTGAGCTTTAGTTTAGAGGGCTGTCTGCATGCAAGCACAGGTCTACACCCCAAGGCCTGTGTGAGCGGATTATCTTCATGCAAGATGGGATGTAAATAATAATACAGTGGAATAGTTTGGGTAGTAGCCAAGTACAGCTATCTTTGGTTGAATCATAGGACTTTGCTATAGGCATTGGAACTCATGGTGTATTGCAGGTGTCAGCTAGAAGCATACATATTTATAGTGTTCTGCAGGCTTCCAGTATAAAGAGGTGTTTATACAGTGGTACCTCGGGTTACATACGCTTCAGGTTACATGCGCTTCAGGTTACAGACTCCGCTAACCCAGAAATAGTACCTTGGGTTAAGAGCTTTGCTTCAGGATGAGAACAGAAATTGCGCTCTGGCGGTGCGGCGGCAGCAGGAGGCCCCATTAGCTAAAGTGGTGCTTCAGGTTAAGAACAGTTTCAGGTTAAGAACAGACCTCCGGAACGAATTAAGTACTTAACCCGAGGTGCCACTGTATGCCCATTGCATAGTTAGAAAGTTAACCTGCTGCATAGACAGGTTGAGGCTCAGGTTGATGGCAGAGTGGAATTCCTCGAGGGTCTCTTACCTCTGAAGTCTCACCCAGCAGGAAGAAGAAGGTAAAGCCAGGGCAGGTGAATAACCTGAATGGGGCTGTGGAACAGAAGGGAGAAGCTGGGGTGGTTGCTTGCAGACAACTAAGCAAAGTGTCTTGTGGAGGGGTTCTTTGGGGGCTGGCCAGTGGAGTGAGCGGGAGGGCAGTTATCCATATATGCCTTTTGGGATTCAAGGTGGCTTAAAACGGTGGATTTGAAAAATGTCTCAGTTCCTTTGTTTTCATTCCAATTTGCAAAAACAAATGTAAAGCCTTTCCCTCTCTGGTGTATTGCCCTAAATCCATGGAGTTAGAGAGAAGAGGTTAAAATAAAGCAAAGTCATTGCTAGCTCAGTGGTATGTTGCAGCCGATAACTTTGCACTTCCTTCCGAAACTAATGCCCAAGCCATGTTGCTGCTTGGAAATATGGACCGAGGGTGCTTGCACTTGAATGTGCTTGCTTTTGAAACGAATGAATTAATGCAAGAAGACACACAGCGCACGGCCAGTTCATTGCGTAAGAGTTGCTGAGCTCTGAATGCGATAGCTGTCCAAGGTGTACGTTTTTAGGCGTATGTCTTGGAGATTATAACAGCACGTCCGAAGACTGGAGCAGTGAAAGCAAGACTGGAAGTGGAATAGGTCACAGGCGGTGCATTACGAAAAGCATTGTTGATGCTTAAAGCGAGTGATGAGATTGTCTGACCCCAACCTGCTATTTATATTCAGGACATTCTATTGGGGGAGGGTTACAATGTCTGGCCACATGGTACCCCCCACCCGCCACCAGGTCATAGCCCCTTACAGTACGTTCAGCTGTGTACCTTGATATCTGTGGCTTTGGCAGTGTTTCCTAACCAGAGGCTCTATGACAAAATGTTTCTTTATGCTTTCCTAGGGCATAACCTGTTTTGTCTCAGTGTAGCACACGGAAAAGAAGCTCTGAGCAGGGGAAACAAAATGCAGCTTGCTGTTTTTGTTTCTGTCTCTATTCATCCGGATGAAAAGGAATATATCTCCCCCCCTTTTTTTGCTAATGTTTAAGAAAAGATATGTTAGCAACAATATTTCTTTCAGTTGCAATAAAATATACGTGCTCATCATTGTTGAAAAGTCAAGTTATGTAGCAATCAGCAGTCAGTTTTATAGAGCTTTGCATTATATAGCAAAGCGATTTGTAGGAGTATTTCTTGCAGAAACAAAAGTTTCTTGTAAAAGCTGCCTTAACCTCAGAAGCCTTATATTTGCTAGTTTGCAATATTGTGATCCAGAACGTTAGAGAGAGGATGGCAAAAGAACCCTGTTCAATTTTACAGACCCTTTACCAATCTATAATTGTTTTGTGATGTGAACAGTAGCAGCAGAGAAAACTCAAAAGTGATTGAGAAACAGACTAACTTCCCAGTAGCTTTCCGCTAGAAATGATATAGTTGGAACACAGGCTGTTCACTATCTTTATCCTCTGAAAATACCTTTAGCGTCTTCCTCTTCTCTGCCTTTGCCCTGTGCAAACAATTGGCCACTTAATTTCTGAACCCCTTTCTGCCTAGGACCCTCGTACCTACGGGACCGCCTCTCCTGGTATGTCCCACAGAGAAACTTACGGTCTTCAAATAAAAACATCTTGGAGGTCCCAGGCCACAGAGAGGTTAGGCTGGCCTCAACTACAGCCAGGGCTTTTTCGGCTGTGGCTCCGATCTGGTGGAACACTCTGTCACAAGAGACTAGGGCCCTGCGGGACTTGACATCTTTCCGCAGGGCCTGCAAGACAGAGCTGTTCCACCAGGCCTTTGGCCAGGGCACAGCCTGACTCTCTCCCTTGGCAATCTTCGCGGAGCTCTGGCCCAATGGTTGCCAGTGGCTTGATTTGAATTAATTTTATAATGAATGATTTTAGAGTGTTGTGTTGTGTTGTACTTTTGTACTGTTTTATTGTTGTTAGCCGCCCTGAGCCCGGCTTCGGCTGGGGAGGGCGGGATATAAATAAAATTTATTATTATTATTATTATTATTATTATTACTATTATTATTATTATTATTATTATTATTATTATTATTTCCTCCCCAAAGGTTCCATGCATTACAAAAGCATTTCATTGTTTCCCATGCAGTCGGTATATACTTTTTCCTTGGGGGGGCACCTTTAACAATATGGGTCTTTTCTCTGCACATTCTACTTTTCTAAAGCTTATAGATTCTGCAATGCTGGGAGCAGTTCTTTCCTATCCTTCCCCCTTCCCCAAGAATCATAATTTTGTTAGCATAGTCCAAAAAATACGTTACCCTGGTGCCAGAAAAGTCAACTTCTGATGGGTTTCAACACATCACCAACTGTGGTAGTTGCATCTGAGCAACTAGAGATTATATTTACTAGTCCTCTGTTATCATTGGACTGCAGTTCACAGGCATCATGGCCGAATGGATTTGGCAGCTTGCCAATCCACGGGAGCTCTTGGTGGTGCAAACTAGTATATATGCACCTCAATTGCTGCAAAATCTCTAGTTTACAGGGTGTATGCCAGATTTATAGATCTGTTGGTGAAATGAAACGAACGTATGATTTTGAACAGTTGAATATTGCTGTGCCCATCAGACTATGGGTTTTGAGAATACTATCCTTCTTTTCTAGCTATTAAACAGGTTTTAAATAACAGGATAATTTATTAACGACAAATCCCCCCCTGGCTCCATGGAACATTACACCATTCATCTATGAATGTGAATCAGATCTAATAACAGAATCTTTCATCTTTGGTTTCATCTGACCTAGGCCTTGCATGTGCCCGATTCTCCTGTACCAATAGTTCAGGTATTGGATTGCTCTCTGGAAACAGAGGCTCTTTTATATCGTAGTTTCAGTGTTTTAAAGATGGGTTTACCTAACAAGTTTGTGTAAAAACATCTAAAGTTAGGGATAGGGTGCTTATCTGTTTTACATTGGGGCAAGCATTGTCCTCCAGTACAAAGATTGCCCTTTCCCTGGTTCTTACATTGAGGTAAATGCAGCCTATGAGAGTCCTTTTCTAAGGTAAGTCAAGAGTTTTTTTCTCTGTGTCCTGAGTAGGGCACATATCCATATTAGCAAATTGGTAACCCACTTCTTTTCTATTCTATTCTGTTAATGTGAACGTTTTATATTTACGCTAATTCAAGATATTGGCCGCCCTGAACTCTTCATCCATCTACTTCCAATACTGTGGGCAAAATAATGGCATTGTCTGAAACTGATTTGAATATAACTAAAGCTTTGAGTTGTCACATTGAAAGAAAAAGGGGGGAAAGATTGTGTTGTGGTTCCGAAATCCACATCTGGGTTAAATAGAAAAAGGAAATTCATTATTTCAGTTTAAGGTTTTCTGAAGTTTACATTTGACAGTCCTTACGTGATAACTTTTAAGAGGAATAATCAGAGCAAAATTGGGCTTGCCGATTGGAACGTCGGTGGTTTGAATCTGCGTGGCGGTGGTGAGCTCCCGTTGCTCTGTCCCAGCTTCTGCCAACCTTGCAGCTCAAAAGCATACCAGTGCAAGTAGATAAACAGATACCACTGCGTCAGGTAGGTAAATGGCATTTCTGTGCACTCTGTCACCAGTCACAGTGTTCTGTTGTGCCAGAAGCGGTTTAGTCATGCTGGCCACATGACCTGGAAAGCTGTCTGTAGACAAATGGCGGCTCCCTCACCCTGAAAAGTGAGATGAACGCCACACCCCATAGTCGCCTTTGCCTGAACTTAACTGTTCAAGGCTCCTTTACCTTTACCTTTTCCAAATGTATATTTTTTGATATTTGGTAAATACAGCGTTCAAAACTCCCATTGCTCTAGGCACATTTTGCGACAGGGAATTTCATAAACGCGAGCAATTTCTGAGCTCTGGGCGCAGTACTGCACCTAAGATTTCAGATTAAAATTGCCACTGTTACTCAGAAGTAAATCCTAACCAAGTTTAATGGGACTTCCTCCCAGGTAAAACATGCATGGATTGGGGACTTGAAAACTTTCTTTTCTTTTAAACTCAACATGGGTTTTTTAGGTTTTAGTTGCCTTGTTTAATGTACTTTTATTAGCTTTTAATTTGAAATATACTAGCCAGTTAGTTACGATGGCTTCTTTAGTAGTGCATGTTAAAGTTTTATCTATCTAAGACTCTCACAGTGATGCCTAAAATCAGAACAAATTTTGGAGTTAGATCATTGAAGAACCATTAAGTCTTAGGTTTTTGAACTGGACTCTCAAGGTGGGTGTCTCTGCCATCAGTTTGTAATAGGCCTTTAATATGTGTTAATTGTGGTGCCAAAAAAATATATTCATATAAAGGGAAGCGGGTGTAGGGAGAATCTAGGGCTTGTGTGCAGAAAGGAGGACTTTTTCTGCCTCCCCACTTCCAGCCACTCTCTGAAGACTGCAGAAGGTACCCTCTTAAGCAGGGTCAAACATTTTCAGCAGGGGGCTGGTCCACTGTCCCTCAGACCTTGTGGGGGGCCAGACTATATTTTTTTGGGGGGAAATGATATAAGAGTACCACGAGCCCTGATGGCTGCTTACCTGTGTCTTGCGAGCAGCAGGGGCTGGTGGTGGGACAATGAGTGGTGCACAAAAGGGCTCTGGAGAGGGGCTGCTTAAAATGGCGGTCGCTCAAGCGCTGCTGCTGCTGCTGGCACCAACAAAGCCCAGCCCCTTTCCTCCTCTAGGCAGGGCAGGGAGAAGCCGGGAGGGAGGAGGCACCGCTGCCCGTGTGAAAGAGAGGAAGAGAGAGGGAAAGAACATGCGCGCTGGCGATCTACGTGGCCATTCCCGGACCATCCACGGGCCGGATCCAGAAGGCAATTGGGCCTGATCTGGCCCCCAGGCCTTAGTTTGCCTACCCACGCTCTTAAGAATATTAGGGGATGGGCAGTTGAAGAAGCATGGCTTTGTTTTTTGAAGTCTTCTTATGAGGACTAGACCATGTGAAAAACGAACGTAAGATTTTAGCTGCAGTTCATTCATTTTCAGCTATCATTCTTGTTTTTTAAAAAGTGCACCTAATCATTCTGTTGTTGCACCCGTAACGTAGGTTTAAAGTGCCATTTAGCTCCTAGCTTTCACATCTCAGTTTCTAGCACTGGGTAAATAGCAAATCAAATAACATGTTATCTACAGAGAAAGCTCTAAATCTTGTATTACCATAATGGTTGTAAAGGGGCGCTAGAAGGCTTTATTGTATCTATGCTTGTAAACTGAAAGTGGGCGCTGCAAATTTTGTTCAGGGCTGGAGTTTGCAAGTCCTGACTACAGTCTGTTTTTAAAATTAGTTGTTTTTTTGAGACCTGTAGGGAAAGGCTCTCTGTTAATCTAAGGTGACAATACCAACATTTTAAAAACAATAGAGAGCAAACCTTTCTGGAAATATCCTGCTGCACATGCACCTTTGAAAATACTGGCTCTGAGCAAGATATATGTCATTCAGTAGAGCGGCTACTGTATATGCTGTACATTTGTCCACTATGTCAGTAAAGCAAGTTAAACTGCATGAAGGCTAGTTATTATATAAGGTTTTGTACAGCAGAATCTGTTTTGCACAGGTCACAGCTGAAGAACACCAGTATGAGCTATTCAGCAGGAAACCTAGCCAAAGTACAAAAACATTTCTAGATGAGATTAGTGACTGCTTGTTCTGATTGGGGTGGAAATAACTTGAACAGGACTCTCAAATTTTGGCAGGCTTATATGTATAATACTCTCTCTCTCTCTCTCTCTCTCTCTCTCTCTCTCTGTGTGTGTGTGTGTGTGTGTGTGTGAAAGATTGCTCCAAAAATTAAGGATTTTGCAACTTCTGTCCGTTTCTGAACATTTGATTTTGTTTTACATGAAAGACGTCAAAGTGATCCTCAGGGTCCCTTGCAACTCTACAATTCTATGATTCTATGAAAGATGATGTAAATTAAATCCCTCTCTGCTTACGTACTATTGTATAGCTAGGTTATGCTTCGGGAGAACACTTAGTTTGCACCAGCATGTAACATTCATTTGGGGTTATTTATACCCCTAATGAACTTTGCTTTTATGCCAGGGTCTCATTCTGGCATTCGTAAAAGTTTGTGATTTTGAGAAGGCGGGAGGTGGTTTCTGAACCGCTAAATGTGATGAATCTGCACAGAAGCAAAATACAGTGTTCGTGAGGATGAAAAAAAGAAGGCAACAGAGAGAAAATGTGGGAGAGGAGGAGGCGGCGGCGGCGGCGGCGCTGCCTCTGTATGGAATACAGATTGACGTAATTGAGAATGCTCTGCACTGTTCTGAAATTTAAAGCTGGCACAAGTGCAAGGAGACACTTTGCAGGGACATTTCTGCTAGGCTAAACAGAACACTGAGAGGAGTCATAATGTATTTGGACCGCAAGGCTATTATTGGGGTAAACCTGAAAAAGAAGAAAGCGTAATAGTGCGGGCAGGGATATGTGACCATTGCCGTTCTAAGCTAGAAATTAGAAATTTACAACCATCAGGGAAATGAAGGTTTTAGAGTGATTCCCACCCACCACCCATCAATATGACAGCCATAGGAGGAATTGCGGCTTATGAGTAATACTGTATGAGAAAAGCCATAAAGCAAATTATGATTTAGCTCATCCAAGGCATACGTTCCCGGTTGATTAGGATTCTTCATTATTGTAAAGGTGATGATGTCGTCACTGATTGCGATTATTTTGTTGAATCAGAATGATTTGCTATATAACGCTACTCTGGCTTCTCAGCTTCAGCAGACGTGAAGCATCAAGATGCACTTCAGAAGAGTTTGCAGTGTGGGGTTTCCTTTTGTATTTCAGTAGAAAATGCTTTGGGGCATGGGGAATACTAGTGTGTGCATGCCTTTTCCATGCACAGCTGCCCTAGCCTGACATTGCCAAATGTATTTATTGTTTGCACGGCTGTGATGCTGTTCCTTTGAATGACAATGCTCAGGCAATTGCAGGAAAAAAAAACAAAAGCAGGACAAAAAAAATAGTAGCTGAAACAATCTTGAGTCAAAATTCATAACAAAGAATATTAAAAGCCCCTTCAGTTACTTGAGTTGGTCCTGATGCAGAACTGGAACAGAAATGGAGACTCCTTTCAAAATGATCATCTAAGTCGGCAATTTAAACGCACTGGAACGCTCCTAATTACCATAAATGCATCAGAGCTTCTAAAGGGGTAGAAAAGTGTGCTCAATCATGTAGGCAAACGACAAATAGGGAAGGCAGATGTCATGTTGACCTCCTGTCACCAGAATATGATTATCTGTTGTTTGACCTCCACCATCTATTTGAGGTTATCATTGATGAAATCAGTCTTAAGCTTTAGAAATTTGAAGCTAGCAGGATTCTACAAAATAAAAATAAAAATACTATGCCTATATTTTGAAACAGGCATAAGAAAAATCATTCTTACAGAATATATGGGGAATGGATAGTTGGGGAAAGCGAACACAAAGCGGATTCAATACAATACATTTTACTACTATAGCAAAATAATAAAAAAAACACTAATTCTCGTCAGGGACTATATGATCTGTCCCACAGTGCAATATTTTATGAAGTAGGGAATGTGCAGACAGGCAGCCTCAAGTATGAGATAGGAGCATTTGACCCATTTATCTGCGAAGTGTTGAGATAAACTCTTGATGCCACCTGGAAAAGTACATTAAATTGCAAGAAAAATAGGTATTTTACACGACTTCCATGGTGATATTTGTAACTTTGCATAGCTTCCCTTTCCCAGTAGAATTTGATAGGCTGCTGGAATTTCACACTGTGCTTAACTTTTATAAGCCTTTTTTTTTTTTTTTGCCAGGTTGGCCTAATTAAATCTAAATATTAGCAGAGATTTTTTATTTCTGTTCTTTACTAATATGCTCCACGGTTAACTAGGTGACTATGACATCTCTTGACTGCGGCATAGAAATAGCTTATGTGAGCAGTTATACAGAAAATAGCACTGTGACATCAAAATCTTGAATGTTCTGCACGCTATGCCTCCCTCACTTTTTCTGTAAGTAGCACAAAGCCTCTTCTCCTATCTACGTGCCCCCTAAATTATTTTTGAACAGCGCCCCCTCTTGCTCATTGCCCCCTTCTTTCAATCACCTACTTCCTTTGCCCACTTCTGAAGGCCTCTGTCATTTCCTTATTATTATTTGCCGTTTTAAATCTATTTTACAATAATAAGAACACATGATGCGCCCTGCTGGATCAGACAAAATTCCCAACTAGTGCAACATCTGGTTCTCAGAGCGGCCAACCAGATACCTATGGGAAGACCATATATTATACTAACTGTTGTTATTACTGTAATGGAAAATGTGTGTTGATTTTAGCTAAAATAGACTGGATGGAGTACTAGTTGTTAAATTTAACAAGATGCTAAATTAAATCTAACAACATCTGGAGGACACCCTGTTGGCTACCCCTGCTTTAGGTGCTGCAGTCTTTAGTTTTCTCATGTTGTGTTGGAAAATGGAGTGTAATCCAGAAATTGTCCCCTAGAGCTAGTTTCACATGCTGAGGCGGTTGATCTTGTATTAGGGGTTGTTTTGCAAATAGAAATTGCTTGTTTCCCATATGCATGTTATTAAATATCATGTGTTTTGCTGCATTTTTGAGCTGCATTGTTTTTAAGCACACTTTTGAATTTGCAGAACTTATAACCTAATTGCTTCTGACCGTGACAAAAACAAAATTGATATTTTACTGCTTGAGAAAAGGTCAGCAAACACATTACTGAGTTCTGCATTATACTACAGATACGGTGGTTAGTTGATTGATTGTATGTGTTGGCCTGCAGCAAAGAAAATAGTGCGTTTTCAAGATTAGTACAATTTAACAATTTAATAAATTATGCCCCTTTCCTAGGCTTTAAATTATATTCCCAAAGTTCATACAATTCATGAGCACACATATTTCTTTCCTGAGCCAGTGTTAGCTGTTGGTTAGCGTTGGGTTTGGGTGTGGAAGGCCCAGTTCGCATCCATGTCAAGAAATATAGGAACTTTATAAAATGGAAGATAGAACAAGCTGTCGATACTGTGTTAGAGCCAGACATAGTTGTGCTTAAAGTAGACCCATTGAAACCAATGCTTAACTAGTCATGGCTAGCTTACTTCTCATTGGTTTCATTGGATCTATGCTAAGCATGACTAAGTGTGGATCAGGACTATTGATTCTATTACCAGTGTATCCTTATACCACGGATGAGGAACCTGTGGCCTTCAATAGTGCTAAACTAAAACACCCATCACCTCTTGCTGTTAACCATACCCCCTTGGGTTGATGGGTTCTGGAGTCCAAACATGTACGGAGGACCACAGGTTCCCCATCCCTGTCTTATACGCTTACTTTGGACAGCTGCTTACTGTCAAAGGAAGCATATGACCATAGATAAGGGTCATTGCTATCCTGCATCCTAAATGCATGTATATTGAGTAATTTGGGTGCCAGGGTACTGCTAACAATACATTACCATTTAATCTGCTCATAATGCTCCCTGTGAAACTAGTGGATGTCTTAAATAATACAGAATTTGTTCTGCTTCAGCCTTTTCTAGTCTGGTGCCCTCATGAAGTTAGGGCAGATGGGAATTGTAGTCCAAACATCTGCCTTCTTGAATAAGATACTTTCTCTTTTGAATAGGTGATGGATATTTTCCAATAAATCGTAGAAAACTCACTTGCTTTCATGCCTTATATGGAGTGAAGCCATCCATAGAGCTCAATAATGTCTACTCTGATGCGAGGGTTTCAGATGGGAGCCTTCTCCATCTCTACCTGAAATGCCAGGGATTAAAACTGGGACATTATGAATGCTACGTATTGCCTTATTGCATACTGTCAATGCTAAGGAGAGGTTCTCTTCTCCAGTGATAATGTTCCCCTGAAAGGTCTTGCTTGACCTTTAGGCATCAGGAAGAACCTTTCTTTTCGCCCAAGCTTTTGAAAAGTCTCTTATAGTGATGTGCCTTAGTAATGTTTTAGTTATTTTTGCTGCAACCAAGGTATTCGGTTTGCTGTGTTTCCTATGCCGTTGGGAATCACACTGGGATGCAGATAATGAAGGGTAGTATCAAAAGTTTGAGTAACTACATGACACTTCTGGCATCTTGTAATTTTGCAAAATGTGGCAAAAATTGGGGCACTGTGTGTGTGTGTGTACAATTATGCCTCAGTATAGCAGGCTGACTGGACTACGTTACTTTCATGTGCCTTGTGGCCAAACCATTCTTTGAGTCTGTTAAATGTACCTTGACATCGCAATCTGCCACACTCTTTAGTCCAAATGTCAGCTTTATTCCTCTCATCTTCCCCACTACTCTTACTATCTGAGACGGTGCCTTGAGACACATTGCCATAGGTATGAGGGAGTAATCATAACCCTTACCCTATCATTCTCTGCTCTACCTAGCAAACTTGCATTTATAGTATGCTTTTTATTATTACATTTACATCCAGGATTTCCTCCCAAGGAGCTCAAGGCAGCATATATGGTTCCTCCCATATTTTATCCCTGGAAAAACCCTCTGAGGTAGATTAGGATTAGGGAACCTGACTGGCCCAAGATTACTCATTGAACTTCATGGCTGAATGGGAATGCGAAGTTGGGTCTCCTAGACCCAGGCCACATTCACACCATGCATTTGAAGTGCTCTTATACCATTTTAAGCAGTCATGGCTTACCCCCCCCCCCCCAAGAATTATGGGAACTGTAGTTTGTTAAGGGTGCTGATAATTGTTAGGAGACTTCTATTCCCCTCACAGAACTGCAGAGCGGTTTAACAATTAATCATTTTTCACAGGGAACTCTGGAGGTTGTAACTTTGGGAGGAGAATCGAGGTGCCCTAAAAACCCTCAGAACCCTTAACTAACTACGGGTCTCAGAATTATCTTAGTGCTTTTAATTCATGATGTGAATGTGGCCCTATCCACCACACTGCATGGGCTGCCTTGTTTTAGTTATTTCCACACACAGTGTTGTTCACCAGTCAAACCTAGCAACCTATTTCTCTTGCTTTTCTGTGAAACAGTTGGTTATTACCTTGCTTGGATCTAGCAATGACACACTTTATAAAAAGTGCAGGGCACAGACCCAAGAGTCAGATCTCTTTCTCTATATATATCTTACACACAAATCCACATGACCAGTGCTAAATATAAATATAAATTTTTCCACATGAATCAACTGAAGGGAGCTCAGATGTTTCAAAAACCCATTAGATTTCCATTTACCCAAGGTCTAGTTGGCAAGTTTTTTTTAATGTCCTCTGTTCGCCATAAATACCTGAAAGCCTTTCCTTTCTATCTCTTGAATAAGCTCTTGAGTGCAGCTCAGTGAACTATCATAAATTTATTATTTCACTCTTTCGTTGTGATATGACAAACCTTTAAAGGTGCAGCTGTTTTGAATATTGTAATTGATTTTTAAATTCATGCTAAAACAAGAGGGCGTGTGCATCTTGAAATAACAAATTTTATTTTAGAGCAGGGTTTCCCAAATTTGGGTCTCCAGCTGTTGTTGACTACAACTCCCATCAGCCCTAGCTAGCTAGGTGGTATAATTATACATTATGACTACAATCTCACACATTTTTATGGACTTATGTAAAGACAATGCAGCATTTTCCTATATACTTGCAGGGCATTGCGACTACAGTACAGTTGGCACTCGATAGGGTAGGGAGTTTGCTTGGATCATGGAAAACAACACTCTGTTTCATAGAATCCTAGAATTGTAGACTTGGAAGGGACCACAAGGGTCATCTAGTCCAACCCCCTAGAATGCAGGAATTTTCTGCCCAATGTGGCGTTTGAACCCACAGCCCTGGGATTAAGAGCCTCATCTCATGATGTGCCATAATTCCCATGGATCATTCTGCACCAAATTAAAAGGAAATGCCTCTTAAGCTGATGTTGGCAGCCTAGCTGCCACTTGAAAAAGTGGCGAAACTTTCTTTTATTTTTAAGAGAGAGGAAAGGAGAGGCTCTCAGCCATCTTGTCATTAATGGCTAGCTACCCCAACACCCAGGAGTTCTGAGAATTTGCCCACCTTCGGGAGTCGTTTTTGCACATACACCTGCCCCTGAAAAACAACAACACAACCCACTACTTTTTGAACAAAGTTGCTGGTTTGGGGAGATCTGGAGAGCTTTATTTTTCAGCCAACTCTGATTGTCTGTTGGGCTTTCAATGCTAATTTCTCAAAGCATCTCATAGGAAGGGTTTAAAACTACCCTCTCCTAACTGCCACTACAGTGGTACCTCTGGCCAAGAATGCTTCTGGTTACAAACGCTTCGGGTTATGAACTCCACTAACCTGGAAGTAAGTGCTCCTGGTTACAAACTTTGCCCCAGGATGTCAATGGAAATTGTGCGCCAGGGGCACGCACGCAGCAGGAGGCTCCATTAGCGAAAGCGCGCCTCAGGATAAGAACTGATATTTCTCAGTGGATTTGCATCTTTATTTTTCATATAAACTAAAATGTGAAGCAAATGGTTTATATGAAAAATAAAGATGCAAATCCACTGAGAAATATCAGAAGCTTGCTGGATTGTTTTTTTCCACGAGGTGCCAATAAAATATTTTCTAAAGGATAAGTTTTGGTGAAAGCAAATGCAATTCTATGGCAGAGGCAATTTCCATTCTGCTCTGCAAGATTTCCAGCTAGTACTTTCACGAATGGCAGAACACAATTCCTCATTACACGGTCTCAGTTCTCTCTTGCCTGGTTTCTCAAGTGCAAATTTACTGTGCAGCAGAAATGGTTCACAATCAGCTTTCCCTACCCATTACGCACACCGGTTTTAGTGTTTTTTAATAGTTTGGTAGATAAGACCTAAGAGATTCCTAGGTAAATTCAGATATAACATAGAGTGGGCAGATTCCCGCCCCCCCCGGCAGTATTCCGCCCCCCATTTACTGAGCAAGTGTGTGTGTGTGTGTGTATCGCTCAATAAATGAAAACAAAACAAAATCCTGCTAGGAGGGGATTCTGCCCACTTTATGTTATATTTGAATTTAGCTAGGAATACTAGTATATCTTGAGCTTGCCGATTGGAAGGTTGGCGGTTCGAATCCCCGCAACAAGGTGAGCTCTGCTGCTCTGGCTCAGTTCCTGCCAACCTAGCAGTTCGAAAGCACAGCAGTTCAATTAGATAAATAGGTACCACAGCAGTGGGAAGGTAAACGGCGTTTCCGTGAGCTCTGGCTTCCGTCACGGTGTTCCGTTGTGCCAGAAGCGGTTTAGTCATGCTGGCCACATGACCTGGAAAGCTGTCTGTGGACAAACACCAGCTCCCCCGGCCTGAAAGCGAGATGAGTGCTGCACCCCATTGTGGCCTTGACTGGACTTAACCGTCCAGGGGTCCTTTACCTCTCTCTATATATGATAAATAAATATTTAATTGTAAGCATATACAATCTCTTCATCTTCTTTTTCTTCTTGTTAAAGGTCTGGCTTGGATGCCTTTTGAATTCCTCTTACCTTTGTGTGTAATGGACATTCTGTGAAATAGAAAAAATGCTGAAAATATTTTGGCTCCCTCCCTGTATGGAAGACTGAAAAGAGATTGACGTGGTCTTAATTGTCAAAGGAGATCACCAGTATCTAGCTGCAGCAATGAGTTCAGAGGAGAAAGGTATATCTCCTGCTCACAAAACCTCTACACCATCTCATAAAAGTGCCTCTTCTTCTTCATCCTCCCAGCGGGACAGCAGGCAGGTAAGTGAAAGAATGCTAAATTATTCGCATTTAAGATGCCATCTCACTATAATTTCTTCATTGTGACAGCAACGCTTGGAGGTCAGCATACAAAAGCTTTCTATGTAACATCAATAAAACTCCCCTACGGACCCTGTAATCTTCTGTTTTCTGCTGCTGCTTAAGAAAAGAGAAATATGCCAGGGATTTGGTGAATGCCAGGTGTGCTTCTGTACATAGGAAAGTCTGTTTACACCTACTATTAGAGCAGAACTAGATGTAATGGCTGGGGCTCAACTAATGAGTCCTGGCAGTGGAAGCTCCTGTCCCCCCCTTTGTGCCCCCAAAATTGGCTCTGAGAGGGGTTGGGAGAATTGCACGCTGGTTGTGGGCCAGGGAAGGGGATGGTGAAATAATTATTGCACTGATGGAATGATCAGAAGACTGCCGTATGGAATTCCTCCCTATGTTGGCAATACATGACCACATCCACGTGTTTGCTAACAAATGGAGGATGAGGAGACTCTTCGGAGAGCAGCATAAAGAAAGAGAAACGCTTGACTGGTCTACTGATTTCCCCTTGCAAATTCACCTTGCCCATGACTTCCCCCACCAGCTACATTCATCTGGGGTTTTATCTCTTTAACGTTGGTGGAATTCGCAGCTCCAATGGGGAACAGGGATAAATAAATCATTGGGAGGGCAGAAGGCCTGGGCAGATGTGCCTTAATGCCCATGGGTGACTTGCTGATGATCCCAGAGTTAACTTTATTGTAGGACTGAACTACTGAGTGTGTGCATTCGTATGCATAAGTCTGCTCCAAGACAATAAATTCAAAATATATTTTCCACGCTAAGGAACCTTGCAAGATGCAGCTTTTCCGTTAATTTAACAGTTGGCTTTGTTATGTACTTTCCCCTCCTATATTTCCCCTTCTGTTTGCAAACTACAAGGAAGGAAATTCTTCTTTCTTGTAATTTTAATTCTCATATTATTTGCTGAACGTAATTTCCTCTTACAGAAACGGGGTGGGGGAGGGAAGAGATTAGCGACAGAATACATGCCTCTTCGTTGCGGCTGTTTCAACCGTACTTGCCTAGCCGCAAGACAGTTGCGGATTGGGCAATCACAATGAAACAGGAAGCTGGGTGGGAGCAAAGGACGCTTTGCTCCCATCTCCTTGGTCAGAAGGAGGATGAGAGATGTCTGCTTATTAACCCTGCTTCCCCAAATGAGGAAGAGTGGCTTATCTCCAGCCCTGTGTTGTCTCATGCAGGATGGGAGATAAGCTCCCAATTCTTCCCTAGAAGAAAGGGCAGCGGAATGTAAAGGTATTAGATGAAACAGTGCAGCTAAACTCAACTCTCTATGACATTTCTGGGTTTTTAAAATTTGTTTGAGCAAATTCCTACCTCACCCTCCTATCCAAAGATAGATAAAAATTGCTAATCTTAGAGCAAGACACATGTGGTACTGCCAATATTCATTTGCACGTAAGGTGGTATTAAAGTGTAAAATACAGAAGGGTAGAAATTTCTGAATTATAAGGGTCAGCGGAGGAAAATTTGGTAAGTTTCAAGGAATGGGGTGTTCTTCTGTAAACTATGCCGGCCTTTGGTCTCTGGTTTGTATGCAGAAAATATACCTTCTGTGTCTTAGAATTGACTCCTCTTCTTTTTGCTTTAGAGTGGCCATGTGTTAGAGCGGAATTTTTCTTCTGGAAGCACAGATCCGGTACTTGGCAAACAGTTGCTAGAAAATGAACCAGTAGCTGTATCTAAAGTAAGTTAAGTTCACGGTGTCTGCCCTAGAATTTGGTGCGCAAAACTTTTTCAATACATTGGCTTGGTTCAGTTTAGTTTGCTTACATAACTAATCATTGTAATTTTGTAAATACTGATCACATATACGGATGGAAGATTGTTAGCTTTTAATCAATTCTCGATTGCTTCATTGATCACTTTCAATTTTTTAATCCTTGATTTTATTTTGAAGTATGTAACAATAAAAGGTTTGTCATATGTAACAATTAAAAGAATGAAGGATAGTTTAGGAACAGTACCTATGTTATGATATGGCTGTCGCCAAAACTCCAAACAACACTATTCCCATGGACTGGCTCTCTGGTCTTCAGAACTCATGGTTTGCATCCCACTAGTGGGTTGGAACCTGATTCAAGGTGTGTTGCAACAGGAGCACTACCATGAAAATATGTGGTAAACGATTAAGAAATGGTTCCCCAAATGCATGTTTGGGTTAAAAGTGGGTCCTGCATCTGAGAAGGTTGAGGATACCTCCACAATGAGTTTATATTCATTTATGAAATTTGTATATCACCCTTCACTTGAAGACCACAAGACAGTTCCAGTGCTTGCAGTAATACCCTGTGTGACTTGTGCTCAGCCACAAACTTGTGGCAGCAGCTTCTGTGTGCTTCCCTACCACACATGGCCTCCTTCACAGAATCCTAGGAACTATAGTTTGTTAAGGGTGCTGGGAATTATAGCGCTCTCTCTCTGTGGGGTAAACTGCGGGGTAAAAGTTTCCAGGGTTGGCGGGGGAGTAATGACTGTTAAAGTGTTATAAATGTGCTTTAAATGAATGGTGTGAATGTGACCAACAAACCTCATGAAAGAACTGCTTTTTAGCAGATTAGATTATGATGTTCTTTTTAAAGAAGAAAACCACGCTTTTACCCTTTGGTTCTCGTGAGAAAAGAGTTCATCTTGGGGCTAATTTTGTCAGTGAAGCCTTTTGAGAACAGCCAAGTGACTTTGCAGGCACATTCAAAGAAGTTCTTTCAACACTAACCCCTTGTTCTCCCTTCTTGTGAGCTTCTAGAAAGGGCATGTAATTTATAAAACAGCATGACACCGGAACCGTTTATGAAACGACACCAGAGTTGAGTCATCCAGTCTGCTCTGTCTCCATCTGATCCATGCACTCTTATTTGAAAGAGTTCCCTTTGCAGAGTTGGAGAGAATAACATCGCTGATGGGTCTTGACACAGTGCTGGGTATCTGGCCTCAGAAGTCAAGTCTCACTGAGTTCAGTGGGACTTACTTTTATAGAAATGAACATTGGCTTGCAGCCTTAATGGTTTGAAGATATGGCTCGTACCATAAGTGGATTTAGGAGAATGTGACCGATATGGTCACACTTGGCTCACAGCCTTGGGGGTGCTGCAACTAAGATTTAGAATGGAGTGGGGGGCATGTTAGTGTGTGAGCGCCAACTCTTGGGGTCTCAGCAGATTTACTCAGAAAGTCTTCCTGCGTCTTCACAGCAGCAGCAGTCCAGCCCTCTCTTGGTGAATTCCTGTGACAAGAATAAACTCCTCACCCATGCAGTTCTTCTCTAAAGTCTTTATTATCTGCATTAGAAGTTGCACAACGCTACTGGTTTACATATAAAATAAGAAACAGAACTATATACAGATCTCTGCTCCCTTCAGCTATCGGGTCAGAGAGACAGGTTCACAGACTTTCATATATTCTGGCAGCCTCAATGACCAACCCTTGACTGCCTCACACTCAACTGCATCTCTCCAAACATCTGTTGCTGGGGAGAATTCTTGTTGCTAAGTTGATGTTTTAGGCGTGCCTCAAGGATGTGCTTCAAGGCCCTGTTTAAAGATTCGTTTGAAGTTTGTTTTGGCAATTTACCAACAGGGCACTGGATGTTGGCATCACACAGGGCACCAGTAAAATTTGAGACCCCAAGATCTGCCACTGCTCATCCAACACAGTGCAAGTGTTTCAGATAATATTGATCTCAACTCACAGAATTTGTTGGTGTTTTCCCCCCACTCTTTTTCCTTCAGGAGCCAGACAGCTGGGAAATTATAGAAGGCCTCAAAATTGGGCAGACCAATGTCCAGAAGCCAGACAAACATGAAGGGTTCATGCTGAAGAAGAGGAAATGGCCTTTGAAAGGTTGGCACAAGGTAAGGCATCCATAAACATCTTAGATGACCATTACTATAGATGTTGTTGTTGTTGTTGTTGTTGTTGTTGTTGTTGTTGTTGTTGTTGTTGTTGTTGTTATGCAGTTGCAGTTCTCGTAGCTGAGACACCTGCTGGTATTGCTAGGAAGCTATTAAGAGCTTACCTGCCTTTTCTCATATGTGCATTGTTTAGTCAGGATACTTAACTCCAGAAAACTGGGAAATGGTAATCCCGTGATGAATTCAATGGATGGCCTCAGGACCAAACTAGACATTCAATGCGACATTCTTCCAACACTGTTTTTTACAGTCTCAGGAGTCTGTGATGAGGAGAGAGAAAAATGAGAGGATATGCTTGACCCTTTCCACTCTCGCTATTGTTTCATTCAAATTTTTTGAGGAGAACAACCAGAGAGCACAAGGTTAAGCATACACAAACACTCTCTTTTTTGAGTCCACTGCTCCTAATTACAATCTCTCATAGTGGCGAGAGAGAGAGAGAGAGAGAGAGAGAGAGAGAGAGATAGGAGCGAAGGTAACAGTGGGTGCTGTATGCAGGTCTTTTGCTTGCCGTTAGGTCATCTCCATTATAGTTTGGACTTCAAGGCCAGTGTTCTAGATGGGGCATGGCAGTTGGCGGTGGGCTGCCTGCTCTCCATGCTTGTGAGACATGGGTGGTCTGCCTTCTTCAGCCCAAGAGCTGCATTTCTTCATGAGCAACTTCACAGGGCAACTTGCCAGTGGTGGATGGAGTCAGAGGTGTGGGTAGAGCATATTTCAAGGACGCATTCCAGCCAGACAAAAGCACTTGAGTTGAGAGTAGAGCAGGGCTGAGGAGGAGATGACATCTAGGCTGGGAACAGTCCTGAGAGCCAGATAAAAAGGCACAGAGTCCTGTGTTCAACTCCTGGGCCCCAGGTTCCTCAGCCCTGCTGTAAGGCATATAAAGTTTAGTGGCTAAGCCTCATATCTAGGCTACGGAATGGAAGCAAGATCTCTTGTCAGCATGGTTTCTGCTGTGTGCTCATTATTTGGTAACCACGAGGAACAGGCATTTGTCTTCATTAGATATATTATTTTACATATGCCAGATTTTATTTGACCTCTTACAAATTGTTTTTTCCCCCCGTAGCGCTTTTTTGTCCTGGATAACGGAATGTTGAAATATTCAAAGTCGCCAATTGATGTAAGTAATACTGGAGCATTTTTTTAAAAGGTAACATTATAAAAATCCAATATTATAATTAATATTTCCTTTGATGATGATTGATGTAGAAAGAAAGGAGAAGAATGTTTTGTTTGGTGAAGGACTATTTAGTTATATCTTTTAATTTTCTTTTATTTTCTGCAGCTTTTAGCGTGTGGTCTATAGCAAGCAGAGATTCTAATATATGTTAATGTAGCATATGAAATAAAGCCTTTTTTAGAATTAGTCACGGAGAAAGTGTTTATTAGGAAATCAGAGGGCAATGCATTCCTATCTTCATGATTCCCTTTCCAGAAAAATGATGCTTTCGTTTTCTCCCCATCTAATAATATTTTCTGATGTTTCTGACCTAGTAAACAACATATTTCAATTGGGCACCATAAATTTTATTGTATGGTTTTTATCTTTTTTAACGTTGTAAGCCACTTATATATATATATTTTATATAAAATATATCCCCCATCGTTCTGCCCGGACGCTGAGGTCCAGCGCCAAGGGCCTTCTGGCGGTTCCCTCATTGCGGAGAAGCAAAGCTACAGGGAACCAGGCAGAGGGCCTTCTCGGTAGTGGCGCCCGCCCTGTGGAACGCCCTTCCAGCAGATGTCAAAGCGATAAACAACTACCTGACATTCAGAAGACATCTTAAGGCAGCCCTGTTCAGGGAAGTTTTTAACGTGTGATATTTTACTGTATTTTTGGTTTCTATGGAAGCCGCCCAGAGTGGCTGGGGAGGCCCGGCCAGATGGGCGGGGTATAAATGAATTATTATTATTATTATTATTATTATTATTATTATTATTATTATTATGTGATATATAAATACTTAAATAAATAAATGACCTTATTTTTCCCAGCTCATTGGCAATGTTTTCTCTTCATTTTTATTTTTCAGACTCAGAAAGGAAAGGTTCACGGAAGCATAGATGTTGGCTTATCAGTTATGTCGATTAAAAAGAAAACTCGGAGGATAGACCTTGACACTGAAGAGCATATTTACCATTTGAAAGTAAGGAATGCTTCCCATTAGTTTTCTTCTCAATTTGAAACAGTCAGATACTATTACTGAGCTCCCCGTTCTCACTAGGTAAAATCCCAGGACTCGTTTGATGCTTGGGTATCGAGGCTGCGCCACCACAGGTTATACCGTCAGAACGAGATTGTACGATCACCACGAGATGCCGGATTCCACATATTCCCTTCAGCGTCAACTACTGAATCTTCACCAGCTGCTAATGTTGCTGCCCTGGAGGCCAAGGTATAAAACGTCCCTGATCGGAAGATACTTGTTTAATAATCCACCACATTTTCTAACCATTGTCCTCCGTTAGGAAATGTGTGCCATTATTGATAGCACTAGTGAAGTGAAGAGAAGAGGAAGCTGAATAAGTCCCAGATTTTACCACTTTTGCTGAACTGCTTGTTATTGATGTTTTATTTGGACTAGAGAAGGGGCTCCCAAACTGTCATCCGCCAGTGGACCACAAGCTTGGGTCAGGTGGTTTGCGGCATGTCCACATTTGATATACACCATCATTTTTAATTGTATTTTTATTGCTTATTTCGTTCTGTTCATTGTATTTTATTGTATCACAGTTTTAATCCTATGGAATGCAAATTGTATTACAATAAAATACATTATTAGAAAGAAAGGACACAATAAAAATACGTTTAAAAACAATGTAGCACCCAGCACAGTGCATTACAATTGTTACAACAGGCAGAAAAACCAAGATCACCATCAATTTTCAAGCAGTCCATGGTGGTGGTGGTGAGTTTGTGAACCACTGGGCTAAGGTGCTGAATTCATACTTGCTTGCCTTCTTTCAAATGGGATATCATTTGTTTCTTGTCTGATGGTTTGATTTTAGCACAGGCCATTTTTCTCCCGGTATTCAGTTATACAATTTTCGAATCTTTGGGTTGTTTTTTTTAGGTCGCACAGAATAATTTCCCATGGCAGCCATCAATTACCTGCAGCAACAGCCTCCCCGCAACATGTACCACTGGCCAAAGTAAAGTAGTTGCTTGGTTGCAAGACTCCGAGGAGATGGACAGGTGTGCGGAAGGTCAGTCTCTAGTCAAGCTTCTTTCCTTCCATTTATAGGTACTCAGCTTCTGGCTAATAGATAGTTCCCATGAATAATAATAATAATAATAATAATAATAATAATAATAATAATAATTTAATATTTATACCCCACCCATCTGGCTGGGTTTCCCCAGCCACTCTGGGTGGCTTCCACTGAATATACAAAACAATACAGCATCAGGCATTAAAAACTTCCCTTTTAGGGCCGCCTTCAGTTGTCTTTTAAAAGTAAAATAGTTGTTTATTGCCTTGACATCTGCTGGGAGGGCGTTCCACAGGGCAGGCGAGAAGGCCCTCTGCCTGGTTCCCTGTAACCTCACTTCTCATAGTGAGGGAACCACCAGAAAGCCCTCGGCGCTGGACCTCAGTGTCCAGGCTGGATGATGGGGGTGGAAATGCTCCTTTAGGTATATAGGACTGAGGCCATTTAGGGCTTTAAATATGTAGTATTCATATTTCCCTATAACAGTGGATTTACTGTTTTTTGCTAATATGTATTTTGTGTTTTTATGTTGTAAACCACTCTGTGCTTTTCGGATGAAGGGTAGCATATGAATTTAATAACTAATACAATAAAAAAATAATAAGGGCAATCTGTTGGTACTTCTGGTCACAATGAATCCTGCCTATGGTGGCTTTCAGGTTAAAAATGGAGGTTAATGTTGTTTGGCACTAGCCTTTTTCTAAATCTGTCTAGTTTGTGTCAAGGTATCTGGGAGCTATTTAAAAAAACAAACAAATGAGGGTTCCTGATTAGTTTTTAATGTTATATCTGTAGTTTTTATGGCATGCTGCGAATGGTCTAGCCCAGGGACCCCCAAACTCGGCCCTCCATCTGTTTTGGGACTACAACTCCCATCATCCCTAGCTAACTGGACCAGTGGTCAGGGATGATGGGAACTTTAGTCCCAAAACAGCTGGAGGGCTGAGTTTGGGGATGCTTGGTCTAGCCAGTGTTTCTCAAACTTGGCTTCCCAGCTGTTGTTGGACTACAGCTGGCATCATTCCTAGGTAACAAGACCTGGGCTTGGGGCTGATGGGAGTTGTAGTCCAACAACAGCTGGGGACCCAAAATGTGGTCTAGAATAGACAATGGACAGCCAACTTCTTGAGCCCATTTCACAGCACATGTTCTCTTGGCTAAGCTGATCTGAGACTGGATTCCACCAACCAAGATGTCACAGCAGCTTCAGGGACGATAACACATATTCCCACCCCCCTTACAATACTCAATAAGTTGACAGTTAACAGAAAATGGAGATTTAACCAACCTATATTCTGAGTGCTTTTTATCTGATGAAGATGAGTCATGGCAGAGGTATGGCTACTTGCTGGCCATTACGGCAGTATATTGAACTGCTGATCTTTATAAAACAGCTAATCAAGATTTGGGGGGGTGGATTGCCTAGCCCAATGAAAATCCAGTTCAAGAATTAAAAGGAATTGGCGAGGAATGTGCTTTTAGCTTTCTTTTGCCTAATTATTTACATCCAGCATGTTGGGTTGTAGTCAAGTAACTTTTACTCAAAGTATACCCTATGAAATTAAGGGTCGCTCTGATGGGATTTATAGTTCATTATCTGGAGAGCACCGTGTTGGCTGTTCTTGGATTAAGAAGATTAAAAGAGTACAGGGATTATATGTTGAGTCCCTCATTTAGGGCATAACTTTTTATGCCTATGGAAAGCGTAGCATGCATATATATATATATATATATATATATATATATTTGCTTTCGTAGATTTTCACGGGTACAGGAATGCAGGTTTTGGTGTCCTCGGGTGTCTTCCCGTGTAAAAGTTGGGGTGTCTAGGCGACGTTTCGACGAGGTCTCACTCGTCATCTTCAGGCTGGTGCTTTCGGCTTCTTGTTACTGGAACAGAGCGGGATCCCTATGCAGAATCCATCTCTTCACACGTACCAAACTCCTTCCAGTTCATAGAAACAATAAAGAAGCAAAACCTACATCCTAATGACCTACTTGTGAGCTTCGATGTTGTATCTCTCTTCACACAAGTGCCCATTAATGAAGCCTTGACAGCTATTCAAAACAAATACAATCCCCCCGAATACATCTTGGACCTGACCAACCACTGCCTAACCAACACGTACTTCATCCACAATGGACAAAGATACAAACAGATAGAAGGAGCACCTATGGGATCACCCCTCTCACCGGTCATCGCAAACCTGTACATGGAACACTTTGAAACCAATGCTTTAGACAAGTCAGAACACAAACCCAAACTTTGGCTCAGATATGTTGACGACACCTTTGTAATTTGGCCACACGGGAAGGAAAAACTGGATAGCTTCCTCACACATCTCAACAACTTACACCCCAAAATACAATTCACTATGGAAATAGAAGCCAACAACCAACTTCCCTTCCTTGACGTCCTAATCTACAAAAAACCTGATGGCTCCCTAGGACACACTATCTACCAGAAAAAAACACACACCAACCGCTACTTACATGCACAATCACACCACCACCCTGCACAAATAAACTCCGTAGCCAAGACTCTCATCTCCAGAACCAAACGCCTGGCTGACAAAGACCACTTGACAACTGAGTTACAGAATCTCTCAAATGTGTTAATTGCCAATGGATACCAGCAAAACAGGATTACGAAGCTAATCCAAAAGGAAACACCCCCCAAAAACCAAGACACAGAAGAAAACAATGGCATGGCCCTCCTTCCTTATATCAAGGGCACTACAGATAAAATTAGCAAAATCCTCCATAAACACAATATCAAAACAGCCTTTTGCACCAACCAAAAAATAGCCAATATCCTCAGAAACCCCAAGGATAAAATCCAGTTGGAAAACCAAGGGATCTATGAAATACCCTGCAAAGTCTGCCCAGCCACGTACATTGGACAAACAAACAGACGAATAAATGCACGTATCGCAGAACACAAGAATGCCGTCAAAAAAGAAGAAAAAACTTCCTCTCTTTTCCAACACATGAAAGAAACAGGACACGAAATTAATTTTGCAGATTCCAAATTGCTCTTTAACACGGAACATCACCACAAGAGAATAATCATGGAAGCCATCGAGATAGAGAAACACCCTCACAACATGAACAAGCGTGACGACACATCCCGCTTGCCAGACATCTGGAAATTAGCCCTCCCCACAAAAACTGACACCAGATCCAGAGGCACACAGAACGCCAACACCAATCAACCACACCAGACCCAAACCCAGACCCTCTCCACAGATGAATTACTGACACCATCCAGTAGCCAATCCATGGTGGCACCTCCGGATGCTGCACCCCCCTGCAATCCCTACACAGATCTGGCTGACACAAGCCACAAAACCACAGCTCGCCCCTATACACGAAGCCAAGCCAAAGCACAACTAAGTGCAATACAGCCATCTTCTCAGGAAAACTCTTCACAAAGTTCAAGAGGTCAAGACACAAAGACTTTAGCAACTAATCCACACCTAATGACCCACCTAAGTGGTACTCAGGATATCACTCAAGAAATCACTCAAGGTATCTCTCAAGTAATTAAGGAACAAAAGAAGAAAAGGCACACTAGCCTGGGAACTTCCTCTCTGCCCAGAACATTGGAGGCTAGACACCACACCCCCTCTACAGTATTTATAGGAACTCAAACATTGAGATCCCGCTCTGTTCCAGTAACAAGAAGCCGAAAGCACCAGCCTGAAGATGACGAGTGAGACCTCGTCGAAACGTCGCCTAGACACCCCAACTTTTACACGGGAAGACACCCGAGGACACCAA
Organism: Podarcis gaigeae; assembly: GCF_964106915.1. Classification (NCBI taxonomy): domain Eukaryota; kingdom Metazoa; phylum Chordata; class Lepidosauria; order Squamata; family Lacertidae; genus Podarcis; species Podarcis gaigeae. The sequence continues at coordinate 114,432,282 of NC_139678.1, read as the reverse complement.
AACCTGCATATATATATATATATATACACACACACACACACACACACATATACATATACACATATATATATATTCACACACACACACATAAACATATGCATACACATGCACACACACACACACACACACACACACACACAAAACAAACTGTGTTTGTGCTACTATACTGATAATCTTATCCTATTTAAGTTATGAGATACCATAGAAAAAATAAAATCTTGACCAAGGTAACTAATGTACTTTCTTTGAATATAATTTGTGTCAGACCTTACGCACTGCCAATCAAACCTTGTGGAACTCAGTAAAATTCTTCAAAACTTAGAAATACTTCAGAGGACTCAGTCAGCTCCAAATTTCACGGATATGCAGGTAAGCAAGTTTTGAATTCAAAATTTTAAAAAAATGATGATGTGTTTTGTTATAGAAAACTTGGTTCCTAGAGGAAACCAATTGTCAGCCTGCAAAATTTAGAAACTCTCTAGTCAAATACGAAATATCGAAGCATGGGCAGAATAACTTGTTGCTATAATCCAGTTCTGTGAGGATTGTAAATACTGCAACCAATATAATTTTTCATAACCTTTGTTCCATAAGATACTTTGTTCCAGTAGTTTAATATTCATTTTGTTTTTGTTTTGCATTACTAAGTGTCATATGGAAGCAAGGATACTTTCACTGAATTTAGGCAGAAAAGTCTAAAGTAAATGACTCTTGTATTCATTTACTAAAGTAAATGACTCTTGTATTCCAGAGTTAGTTTGCTTTTAACTTTGTTTTAAAATAACACATTGTTTGCTTTTTATGGAGAGCCTGGGTTAGCATTCTTACCATAATTTTATTTGCTGAAAACTAACACCAAGATTCTTGTTACTAACTTTTCCAGTATTGTCTCTGTCGGTTGTTTATATGTGCTTTTAACACAATGCTTTGTTGCTTTTAACTATTTCATGACGTAGGCTAATTGTGTAGATAAGAAGGACAAGCGTGTCACAAGAAGATGGAGAACAAAAAGTGTCAGCAAAGATGCTAAAATACAGCTTCAGGTACTGCGTTCATGTTTTCAATTTTCACCACAGTTTTAGAAAAACGATGCCTCTGAATTGTTGAAGCACTGGCCTTTTCATTCTTGAAAGTTTTTCTTGAAATATTTTCTGGAAGAAGAAACCAGTGATTTAACAAAAGGGTACACTTGACAAAAAGAGCTTTTTGTAGGTTTTCTTGAAATATTTTCTGGAAGAAGAAACCAGTGATTTAACAAAAGGGTACACTTGACAAAAAGAGCTTTTTGTAGGTAATGTAGCACCCTCAAACAATCTGTGCTTGTTTCTGTGCTGTGTTTTACATTTTTTGTGTCATTGGTAGGAATGTCTGTTGTCTGAAGTGCTAACTAGATGCAGAGTGTTTTGTGCAACAAACTTTTGTTTTTTATTTCTTTTTTGCAGTGGAGGGTCCATGTTTGTTGAATTAAGGGTTCAGTTTTACCAGACTTTATTCTTTTAAAAGTCAGCCAGCTTCTTTCTTTCTCTCTCTCTCTTCCTCCCCACCCCTTTTTCTCTGGGCTGTAATGGAAGAGTGACTCATTGAGAGGAAATTTCCAGAGAATGTTCCAAAGTCTCAGAAACTCTAAAGCAACAGTGGGGAACCTGCCGCCCTCTATATGTTACCGGACTACAGTTTCCATCCTCCCAACAAAATCCCCACCTCAGGTCTAAAGCCCCAGAAGCTGGTCAGTCTGCCTTCTGACCATCCTTCCTTTTCTCACATAGAGGCTTTAATCCAGAGGTGTGTGCAAATGACCCACAAACTCCTGAATTGCCTTAGAAGTTATGATGCAAAGTTTTGCACAGACAGTCAGTAGTCGGGTTCATTGCTTTCCAATGCAACCAGAAAAGAACACAAGAGGTTATAAGAAGAAGAGGGGCTGCAACATTTTAAAACTGCATTTTACGTGTTGTAAAGTTTGCAACTCTCGGTATGTTTATCTATAATTTAGTACCATATTTTTTTTTAGATAATTCATAGTTTTCATTAGTTCTTACTAGATCCTTGTGAGATTCACATGCTGCAAGAGTTTTAAAATATAGAGAGGATTCCCAAGTAAGATCCTCCCTCTATTGTGTGGGCAGTTAATCCCTCCCCTACCTGGCCTGGTCTCCTTGGCAACGCTTCCCCCAGGTGGGATTGGACAACTGACTGGGGTAGGCGGAGACCTCCAGGTATCCCACCTGAGGGAAGGCAAAGCCAAACCTATGCTGTTGGAGCCGCTCCAGATCTAGGGGCTGTGCGCGTCCACGCAAAGGGCGCCCCCCGTTTTAAGCGGGGAGTGGTCATTGTCGCTCTCTCAAAGAAGGAACACTGATAATTTGAAGGAAGTGCAGATTGGTCAGAAAAGCTTGCAGTCAAATTTAAATTTCCTTATCTCTGCCCCAAGTCCTATGTTAACAGCTTCACGGGAACTTTCTGACTTGCTAATGCTTGTTTTCATGTTGAATGAAATTAATTTGAAGGCCTGTTTAGGGAGGGAAGCAAGGGCCTTGGAAAGCCACGTGGAAAAAAACACCTTATTGGTATATTCAGCCTGTGAACGTATTGCTCTCTGTTACATGTATGGCTCACAAGAATCGAAAGAGAAGCTCCTGGTTATAATTGAGAGCCTATTTAAACTGAACTTCTGGACCCAGGAGAGAGTGAATGAGTCTGTGGCTCTTGCATGCTCTCGCCTCTTCCTCCTGCCCTGTTCTTGGATAAAAAGGACTACCTGATCCTGCACATTATCAGCTTTACCTGTACCTAGGCTATCCCAGAACTCCTATCTGTTCACTTCTTTTAATTGAGGGACAACTTGACAAAGTAAAGCTAGGAGGATCTGGAGGTTTTTGCATGGCTAAGATTTGTTCCCTCTTCCTGGACTGAGAAAAGAATATATCATACAAGCCTGAGATAGGGAAGGTTTTCAGAGCTTACCAGCAGAGGTGGGAGTTGTGGTACATACTTTGTCCCCTATCTTCAGTTACCTGTGGATATATATAGTTGTGTAGTAGCCTTCAAGAAAACCACTCAAAATGTTGTTGTTTTTTTAAAAAGTTGGTTGTACCCTTGTGAAACTGCTTACTCTAGAGTGCCACTTGGATTTTTAATGGCATGTTGAAGGACTGTTATAAATCACTCACTTCTTTTAGAAGGTACAGCCTGCAGACAGTGATTTAAATAAGTGCTTGTCTGCCATCCTTGCATTGTTTTAGGAATAATGCAGAATATGTTGGAATGAATGAATAGGTTGATCATTCAAAAAACAAAAAACAGCAATGCAGAAGTAAAGGAATGTTGAATAGCTGGTCTGGGTGAAACTTGTAGCAGATTGCAGTCTCAGGTGGCATAAAGTTTTATGCAGAGAAATTCTTAGTTGCCAAACACCTTTAGTTAGCTTACAATGTCTAGTAGACCTGCATGCTGAGAGAACAGCATTCTGGGTGATTTCCGCTACATTGTGTAATGTAATTGAACTGTATCCAAATTTTGGATTTTTGTCGTCTTTTCATCCCATAGCCTCCTGTTGTTGTTTTTTATTTGCCTGCCAAATAACATGCATACATTATGGACATGCAGTTGTAGTTCACAACTATCAAATGCCACCAGGAACCTTTTAATAGCCAATTATTCTTAATGTATCTTGCACGTGTGTGAATAAGAAAAGCGTAGGCCCTAAATGCAACACAAAGTGATTGCAATGGCCTTAAGCAAGCATCGCTTTTGTTCTGGATTTAGACCACACTATTTGATGCCAAAAAGTTTTCTGCTTCTTACTATTAGGACCAATTACTTTCCACCTGTTTGCAAAAGAAGAATTGTCACTTTATAGCAGCTGGGTAAGTGGTGCTGCAACGGTTTGTTCAGTGGCTTCACCGTGTCCTCTAATTGTCAGTCAGTCTGTGATGAACTGAGTTAGAAACCTACTCTGTGTAGCTTATCATGGGGCTAACTGGGGATGAGGTACACATAGCGGAACAACTTGGTGACTCCCCTTTCCTCAGTTTTTCCTCAGTTGCACTGCAGATTGGCCCTTTGTAGAAGTAAAACAGTTGGAAGAACGTCCTCCTCTTTTTCTCTGACTGTCTTTCCTGAGTTCCCATCATCCTTTTCCCCTTCTTTCTGCTTCCCTGTTCTTTTCCTGTTCACTGTCAGGAAGGGACAGCACTGAAAAGCCAGTTCAGTACCGCACGGCGTCGCCAGAGACTAGCAGATGCAGTGGCTACAACAGTGAGTGGATTTAACAGTCAAGGCGCATAGAAGCTTTAAAGATGGGAAGCTGCAGACATTGATGTAGATGTGCTGGTGGCGCTCATGACACTCCGGGGAGCATGGGAAGGGTGAGGTTGGAAGGCTAAGCTGCGTCACTTCTTCTTCTTTAAGTGTTTGTGGGCTCACAAACCGTCTAACTTGTGCATGTTTACAGTGCAACCAAGTAAAAAGGAGAAAAAATGCACGAAATCTAGCCAAACCTAAGCTCTTTCAGGTCTAAATGATTCCAGCTTAAAATGTGTATGTTTATCTGTATGTTTAGTGTGTAACCATTTTGGACACTGCTCTCTGAACCAAAGTCTGGTTTGGGGTTGTTTTGTTTTTGTATGCATGGTGCACTTTGCTATGTGCAAAAGAGTGAAAAGGAGTTCTCTTTGGCAGCATGTCTTCACTGTTGATTAAAAGCAGTCTTACCGCTGCTTTTTCATGGTGTGGCTATTTTTGGATCCTTTACTCAGAGAACTCTAAAAAACAACATACCAATAACTCTGTTTAACCTGTTTGCACATGCTTATCTCTATATGCTGAGATTAATGACCATCCAACCACTGTCCTTTAGCATCTAGGTGTGGAGAAAGAGCGAGAAATACCCAACAATTGACCTCCCCATTTCTTGTCCATAGCAGAGTGAAAGAGGGAGGATAGGAGCAGCCAATGAGAATTTGGGGTTTGAGGGAAATGGCTTCCCCATACCAATGCAGTGTGCAAGAGGAAATGAGAGCTTTAATTAAATTCTATTTAATTATTTTACTTAAGCTATTTTGGGGAACACTTCTGGATCAAAAGGTGGGGTGGAAATAGTCAAACAAATAAAATATGCATAACAGGAGGCACCGTGTATATAAAAAAGGATGGACTTTGGCAGAGAAATAATACACGAGAAGCCATGCTAGGTGATGTCAGAGCCTGACTTTATCCTGTTAGTATGCTTATTTATACTTATTTAGAATAAAATTTATAACCAGCTTTCTGACTCCATATGGAGGTGTCCAAAATGGCTGACAGCAAATATTTTAAAAAAGAACAAAATAACAAACCAACAATAATAAAAATATCAAAGTATGACATAGGCTTATACTAGGAAAAGTGATTGTCTATGTTTAAGGTTCTAATGCTCATTTGAGAGTAGGTATTTTTTTTTAAAAAAACACACTCTGAGGGTCTTACTTATGAGTAAAGATTCTTAGACTGGAAGAATCTTTGCACTGTAATTCTGTTAAGTTACTGTTTTAATCAAGAAAGCAGAAGAGAAGTACAGTAGTTACCAGGCCCATAAATAAATTCAATCATGCTATATTATATTGCATAAGTTTTATTTATGTTCCATAATCTCAAAAAGTCATATTACTGCCACACCAATTGTATTTTACTTTGTTTTGTTTTTTTAAAGCAGTTAGACTTCTGGTGGAAGAAAAATTTAAATAAATAAATCAAAGTGTGTATTATTTGGCTTCTTTGAAGAGTTGGAATAGCAGAATGTTCACCTAATTCAGTAGTTCTAATGAAAGTAGACGTATTTACTTCGGCCTACGGTAACATGATTGCATAAGGTTGGCACAATGAATCTGAATTGTCAGGAAATGAGGATACCTGAGAGCTGGCTAGCAAGAGGTCCTTGATATTTCATTGAAATAACAAATTGCCACTCAAGCCAAATTGCACATTGACGGAAAGTGATGTTAATATTCAAGGGATGAATGCATTTATTTTAATTTACCACCCACCCTTCGCATACTATGCCAGGATAGCATTCAGATAAATGAATAAAACAGTACAATAAAATGATATAACCACCACCGCCCCAGCAACACTCAATCCATAAACCACACTGAATCATAACCAACTCTTAAAACCATCTGTTGAATATGCTTGGATGTCTGGACAAATTAAAAATGTCTCTGCCTGGTGCCAGAAATATATCAGAGTTGGCTTCAGGCAATGTTTCCATGGGAAGAACATCCCCAATATATGGCATTAGAACTATGAAGGGCCCTTCTCCAATCACTAAACTCAACTTCCATTGGCAGTAGGACTCAGGGGACAGCCTGTGGTAAAAAAAGCAAGCTTCAGGCAATCTTGTGGGGTAGAAAGTGTGTGGTTCTTTGGGTAACCAGGCCAAGTTAGGGTTTTATAGGTGCTTCAGTTGAGCCCAGAATCACATACCAGTGGTCATTTAGAGGGGAGTGTTAATACTTGAATCAGCTTTTCAGGAATGAATGTGCATATTAATGTACAACTGTGCTACTTTTTAAAAAATGGAAAAAAAAATCAGAGCAGGCTACTGCACCAAGCCAAAAAATGCTGTGAACATGTACAGCGGTGCCTCGCAAGACGAAAAGAATCCGTTCCGCGAGTCTCTTCGTCTAGCGGTTTTTTCGTCTTGCGAAGCAAGCCCATTGACGGATTAGTGGATTAGCGCTATTAGCGGCTTTTAGCGGCTTAGCAGATAAGCAGATAAGCGGCTTAGCGGCTTAGAAAAAGGGGGGGGGGAGAAAAAAACCCCGCAGGAACTCGCAAGACATTTTCGTCTTGCGAAGCAAGCCCATAGGAAATTCGTTTTGCGAAGCGCCTCCAAAACGGAAAACCCTTTCGTCTAGCGGTTTTTCGTCTTGAGAGGCATTCGTCTTGCGGGGCACCACTGTATCTGAAAATGGAGCTTGTGAAAGATGGGGAACAAACGAGAAAATGAGTGTAGCGGCGGAAGCAGAGCTGAACGGTACACTTGGGAAGCATTCTTTAGGTGGGTAGGTAATGTGGAGTAGGAGATTAAGGCGGTAACTGTAGCTTTAAGGTATCCCCTGGGTGAGCAGATAATGGCTGTGCAAGACAACATTGTAGTGGATCCACTTTGAGATGGGGGCGGGGGAAAAGAGCCGAATAGCTGATTGTTATGGAAGGCAGTGCTGCAACTGAGAAAGGTGCAGCCATGTTGTGAATGGCAAGCATGCACTTAATACCACACCCTAAAATTATAATATGTGTATCTTCCAGGCCTACTGGAGCCAAGGTTTTACCCACCTCAGCATGAAAGTATAAGGTGTGGTGAACCACTGGCCTTCCGGATGTTGTTGAATTATAACTCTCATCATCCCTGACCGTTGGCCCATGCTTGCTGGGGCAGATGGGAGTTGTAGTTTAGTAACATCTGGAGGGCCACACCTGTGATTCACAGCGTCTATATTCAGTTGATCGAATCTTTGATTAACAAGCTGAGATCTAAAACCAAGACTCCTGCATGTCACATGAGCTGAGAAACAAGCCAGGAAGCCCCAGTTCACCAGGGAACCAGAGCTTTTTATGTCCAGACTGGGAAACTATGCTGAATGGTTTCCAAATGAAACATGATATGGTTTAAAGTTAACTTAAGCCAAGATTCGATTGTCCAAATACTGCCAGCATTGTATATTTCTCACATACTTTTTTTTACCTATTTCTTTCCAAATTTGGTGTTGAATTTAATTGCCAAAATATTTTGGCCTCTATTTTGAGTCCCAATTTAACACATTAACTCTTGGATTTAAAGCAATTGCGTAATGCTCTCTAGCCACACCCTCATTCCAGATGTTTGGTCTAATTTCCAGATGCTATACCAAAAAAATAATAATCATTTGCCTCTGCCTCTCATAGTTGGAAGGGAGGTTACTATGGTAATCTGAATGACTAACGTAGTATTTGGGCTTTGCCTTTTTGTTAAATACTTAGAGGTAAAGCAATCTATATATCCCCTGAACATGGATCATCATTATTGAATAAAATTGAGGCACCGAGCCTCTTCCTCGTGTGATTAAGTTCGTTTCAGGTGTTCCAATATTTGCATTCATTCATTTTTTAAAATTCATGTACATTAGCTGGAGGCTAAGGTGCCTCTTAGATGTGTGAACTCGCTTTGTTGACAAACGAGAACTTTCCTGGTTTTTCATCCTACCCTCACATCCTTGAGTAACATAGAATGCCGCTTTCAAAGTTTCTTTCAGCATGGGGAGCAAATGGCTGACTAGCAGCAAGGGCTTCCTTTTGAGAAGGATCTGCAACAGCTCCTCCTACCGCCCATTTGCATCCTGGGTATTGGCAGCCAGTGTACACTAAATTAGAATCTTTCATTTGGAGCAGAAATATTTCTGTTTGTCCTTCTTTTTATAGAACTCCCAGGGATCAAATGCATGAGCTTCCTTAGTCTTTGCCTCCTCTTGCACCACTCTCAGCAGAGTTATTCATGCAATGATGGCAGCTGCTTCCTCAGATTCCACTTCCACCTTGAGAGAACAGCATACCTTCTGTGACCTTAGCTTTCCATCTTATGAGTGCCTTCCCTGGCACACTGGCTTATAGAGTTGGTCTTTCAGAAACTGCCACTTTAAAAGACTGAAAGTAGATTAAGATTTCCCTTCCTAGTTTATCTCTTTCTAGGTTCTTCCTTGAGCTTTTTTCCCTCCCAGTTTATAGCTCGGTCAGCTCGTAGGTTGCTGCTGTTTGGTTTCAGCCATAATAATCCTAATGAATGGTGCTATCCAATTGTGTTCTCCTGCCTGTGCAAACCGACTTCTGTTTGTGCGAGCAAGACTTCCTCTTCCTTTTCTGCACACCCTCAAAATGTGATCTAGAGGGTTGGGGACTCTCTGGAGCAGATTTAGGCTGCAGTATGGAGGGATAGGATGGGGGATATCCCATCCTTTGGCATGATGTTGGATCTCATCTGAAAAGGGCAAAGTTACAAACTTGAAGGAAGTGGATCAAGAATTGAGATCAAAGTTTGTTTGCCAAAAGAAGGCTATTCTAAGGAATTGTTAAAGAGAGAATTTTAGTTTAGTATGAACTCTAATTGTAATACAAGGATACTATGTTCCTGTGGTAATACTGGAAGTTCCCCTGGGAAAGGAAAACACTCCTTTTGATTGTTGTTTAAACAACAACAACAACAACAACAACAACAACAACAACAACAACAACAACAACAAAAGGAGGCATTCCATTTTTTCCAATTTAAATTTAACTCAGATTCAAAGTTAGTGTTTTTCATAGAGCTGAATGGAAGAAATGTATTAACATAAAGTGCCAATGTTAAGAGACTGGGTGGCAGTAGATGAGCTGCAATAAATATGTGGGCAGAATAGGATGTCATCAACTGATGACTTAAAACTTTACATTATATACTGTGCAAGTCCGGGTTCCTGAAAGAACTGGAGAAAATTGTATTCCAAGAAGTTCCTACTGGTTAGGGCAATGAATCCATTGTCTGTTGAAATGTAAAGTAATATGACTTTTTACGCTGGTCCTGTTGAGGATATTTCAAAAGCATGTGATATATTTTGTAACACCCCCCCCCCCCAAGAAATTGACATTTAAATTACATGAACTATTTGGACAACAATGTAATTTAACATTTGACTTTATATTCAAGTGCCGAATTGGGTTGCAAGTTCGTTCACAAAAATGCTTGAACATTGGGCCGCGGAATGCACCTAAGGCTGAATGCATTTTGTCTTGCATGTCATCACTGAATAGTTTATATATTATTTTTAAAAAGCACTGCAGATGTGTGCATGATGCTTATATGTTTGTGTGTATTCTGTGTAATAAAAAAAAGCAATGTGAGAAAGCACACACATATATACACAAACATATTTCTTAGAAGGGAATGAAAAGTGGAGGTGGTATAATAAATTGTGTCTTAAAGACATGATTCAAGATTGTCTCTCTGTGCGTTGTATATACACAATGTGTAGATAAATACAACAAATTAAATTGACATTCTACATTAAAGGACAGGCACTCAATGCATCCAGCTTCACATTTTGTGATTTGTAGATGTACTAATGCCGTATATTATATATCCATTTCCCCATTTACCAACACTTTCATAAATCTGTTCATAATTCTTCTTTGGCGATGTTTAGCCATGTTTTTAGTTTGCTGGAGAAAATAGTACTTTTCAAATCTTCTTTTTTTCACAGTAGCTGCTAATACATTATTCATACATGTTTGGAAGGCCAGACTACAAATTTAGTAAAGTTTTCTCTCCTAAAATGCCTCCCTTCACTTTTCTGATTTCCACTGAATGATTCTGGAAGACACTTGAAGCTCTATTATTTAATGTCCCACACTGAATATTTGGTTGGTTGTGTTTGGCTTTACTTAGAAAGCACTGTTCCTTTTTTTTTATGTTACAAGCTGTAACTGCAAGTTTAAATTGAAATCCTCTTCCTCATAAATTAACGCTTATAACACATCAACATTGATTTCAGGGAAGGAGCAGAACTCCTGCTTTGAGGGAGATTAAAAAGATACCTCTTGGCAGCAGTGCCACGACTCATAAATATTAAGCGCTATGGTAAAGTGAGAAAAGTCTTACAGTGCTGTGCCAGATGTTCTGTGGAAGAAAGATACAGTCCCTTGTATCTGTTGCTTTCCAATTTAGGTTCCTTTCAGCGCTACAATGTCTCCTGTTCGCCTGCATTCATCCAATCCTAATCTTTGTGCAGACATCGAATTTCAGTCTCCTCCAAGCCATGCATCTGACCCCCTGGAAAGCTCCACGGACTACCTGAAACTCCAAGAAGAGTTTTGCCTCATGGCACAGAAAGGTAATTGTATGCGTAACAGCAGCATCTCAGTGGAAATAACCTTTGATACAGAGTAGGCTAGCTTTGGGCCAAGGCATTGTGTGTGTTGATTGATTAATTTGAGAGAAACTGAAGCTAGCATGTTGAATGTGCAGCTGCCAAAGGTTTCTCTCTTATCCTGTTAAGTTTCGGAAGATCCCTTGTGTTTTACTTTTCAACTATTTCAGCTGTGCTTCTCACACAGATTTTGCACACAGATGCAGTTGCAAGGAAGCGATTTCTTGCAGTACGGGTATGAATATTGCAAGTTTGCAAGGTGATGGCTTGCAAAAAAATTTCACCTGATCAGCACCCACTTGCTATGCCATGTTTTAAAATTCTAGCCGAAGATGTACAAGTTGTTGGCTCTTATAGTCTGAGTCTAAAAATAAAGACACCCCCCCCAATTTTTTTTTGCACTGAACCCTTTGAATTATCACAGTGATAAATGACAGGAAAAATGGCCTGCCCTTCAGAAGTTTGGGGAATCATGTAGCATGGAGATATGCTTTAAAGAACAGAATATAAATATGCTTGACCTGAGTGGCTCACCCCCCCTTCCCCCTATTTTGCAGGATGTGTGAAAATACCCTGAATATTTGAGAAGTAGCCGTAGTTGATGAGAGAAAAATAGACTAAACTGATTTTGCACTCTCTGAGGAATAATGGCACTGTAGGCTCCACTGTGTACATGAGGACAAAACTCCAGCCATGGCTAATGGCTGTTTTTCATACGTGGTTATCCAAAGTAGGGCATATGGAAGTTCGGAAGTGATAGGCTCGGCCCTTCAAAATCTGCATCTTGTTTCTGTAGCATTGGGAACTGCACTGTACAAAATGTTCGCTGATACATATTTTTTGTAAGTTGCATGCAGAGGTCTGTGGTGTATACCAGAGACATTTCTGTTTTCTCCCCAGTACATTCTCTTCTGAAGTCTGCCTTCAACAGCATAGCAATAGAGAAGGAGAAACTTAAGCAGATGGTTTCAGAACATGATTTCGCTGGACACAATACACAGATAACGTGTCTCAGGCAATCCCTCTCGCAGGTATGATCTTACATGGCAATTTGCTACGTTTTCAGATGGTTGGTTTTGGAAATACCATGATTTGTAACTGTTGTTTGCCACAGGTGGTAAATGCCATTTGTGGCATTGCTTTCCATAAATGCCAGATACCTCTCTAAAAACAAGTGACAAAATCAAATGTTACGATACTGATGAATTCCTGTCCTGATCTACCCTATACTTTCAAACATAATGGGGTTAGGGATTATGAAGAAGAAGAAAAATACAGATAAAGGCAACTTCTTGTCCAGATACTAGGGTGGTTTTTTTTATACAAAAAACAACACAAAAAACCAAAACAAAACACCACAACCTAGATAAATGTAGAAATAAAGCGTGGGATGTTATGCAAAATTGTACACTATTAATATCACATTACATTTTGAATTATTTTGTTCAATACAGGGTATAATATAGGTTGAGCGGTCCAGTGTTGCATAATCACAAAGAAACTAGTCTGTGGATGCTGGTTCTGTTAGAAAAACTTTAATCAAATAAAAGATAACTTGTTTTTCCCACTTCAGGTTCAGTTCAGTATGTTCCTTCTATTGCATCACTTGCATGTCTATAGCTGTAAAATTGAGCCTGCAGCAGGACTAACTTTATGGCCTTGGGACCCCTAGTAGTATTCTAATTCTCATTTCATCAAAACTGGATATATTCATGTTGGAGCAGCAGTATTCTGCGTGCTTGCCATCTTTGAGCTTGCCTCATCTTACAATAAAATCTACACCCCCCACCCCCCACCCCAGTTATGCAGGAAAGCGAGGCCAATCTCATTGACCCAACCTGGTAGCTTTATCCAGTTTTGTCCATGTGTATGTACACAAACACACAAGATAATTTCACAATTTTCAGTTCAGCTAACCAGACAGAACTCAGTTCAGTCTTTGAAGAACTGCGCTTCTACCCAGTTTGCTTTCACTATAAAGCTTCATTGAGCTAAGGATTTATGCACTAGAGTATAACTGAGGACTGCGGCATCAGTTGAACTGCTTCACTTAACCAGGATAATGGTATTCTGTTGCTTAACCTCTGTTCTGTCATCTTGCTCTCAGCAGTGTTCTGCTTCATACAATGTCGCCACCTTTTCTTGTTATGTCACCTGATACCACGCTTAATCTATGGTCTCCTTCAGTTGTCCTCTTTTTCTATGGTCTCCTTCGGTATCCAGAATAGATATTTTTCTCTATGTTGCGAAAAGATAGGCAGAGAACAAGTGGGGGAAGACAGCAGCTCATCGTTTGCGTCATATGCTAATTCTTGAGTCCATTTGGATTCTATTCTCTTGTCTTCTGTCTCTGTTTTATCTGCACAAGTGGCACTTTCTTTGGAGAGGACAGCTGCCAATATACTCATTTCTAAAGAACCAGGAACACTGTCATGTGCAGATTAATAGTAGTAGTGTCGTGTGTTTGCAAGGTTTTCGTCATGAGAATTGAATTAAAATCTTGAAATGGCCAAACCATTTCCCCCCTTTTATTGTGCTTTAGCCAAGAACTTACTTGTCAAAGCATTCATTTTTGTTTCCAGTGTAGAATCTACTGGATTCCGAAGAATTCTAGCTTTCTCTTCATATGAGGAGCTTATTTTCTGTAGAAGAACTTAAAATCTCTGAGATTAGAAGAAGAAGCTTCCAGTTAGCACATCAAATGTTCATTCCTTACAAGTCTGTGTGTGTGCGCGCGTGTGTCTTTCGCAGTCTCAGCTTCTTTGCACCTCCAGTACTGCTTTCCAAAATCTCATCAGTCCTTTTCCTGCTTTCTCACTGCTGTTGCTCCACATTTTGCTGTTGCAGTACTTAAATTAGTACAGGTAGTGCTGTCTAAATTAAAGAGGTACGAAAGTCATACCTAATGAATTAAACTTGACTGGCCTTTTAAAATAATCAAATTAAATATTAAATAATATGGACATTTTGCATGCTTTACCTCATTTGCCGCAAACCTGCAGAGCTTTGACTTTCCGTGTTGCAGTACTTTCTTTTTGACTCGTGGCAAACGAATGCAGTTTAGTTGATTAATTACTGTGTTTGCTTCTTCCTGCCTGTTTGCATAAGGGTTGGTGACTATTTGCCCAGTTTCATTAGACTGCAGGGGATACAGGCAGTGGCCAGTCAAAGCAGAGAGCAGATAGGAACAGGACCTTGGACAGTTCCTAGGGGTGCTGCTAAGACAGCTACAGACATAAAGCTGTTACCCCTTCAAGGAACTAGTGCCAGCTGATCAGATCTAGTGTCCCAGCTTCCACCTTCCTGGAGAATCTGGCTGAATAAGGCTCTTGCCTTATGTTGCAGAATTTGACTTCTGCACAACTGGAAGAAAAAAAATAGTATGCAGAGGAGTCATCCTCTGATTAAGACCATGGTAGAGAACTCTGTTTTATTGCTAGGTTCTATAGAGCAGGTATTTTCAATCTTTTCTGACCCAGGATCCACTTTTAATCCAAACATGCAAATGGGGACCCATTTCCTAACCTTTTAGTGTACATTTGTGTGCTGGTAGCGCTCTTGTAGCAAACCACCAGTTGAAGACCAATGCTTTCTGACGAAATAGCCTGAACCTCATATCCATCTGAGTACTCCATTGCCTGCTGTAGGTTATGACATGAGTTGGGAAGCGTAAACTATTTCTGCTCCTCTATTACGTCTTCATTTATGTCAGTAATATGGGATGATACACTATGGACAATATCAGTGGTCTAATGTTGAGATGCTAAAGGATTATAAGCATGACCCATTAACTTATCAGTATTGTTTATGCTGTATGAGCTGCACAGAGCATTCAAGAGGATAGACTGGTCTTGTTGGGTGACCTTAAATAAATGTAAAGGCTAAATCGTGCTTATTGAATTCAGAAGCAAATACAACAGCTTCAATGGCAAAACATACAACCATCTGCTGTGACTGGTGCTTGTCTTCCAAATAATCACTTCCCCTGAAGCAAACACAACTAGGGTTTCTTCTTTCATTGTCTTACAGAATCTAACAAAGCAAGGAAAGGCTAAAGGTGTGTCTACTTTTCTGGCAGCCCAGTCCCATGCATATTTAGACAATAAGTCCCACCAAGTAGCTTACTCCAGAGCAAAGGTGTGGGGGATTGTAATCTTGGGGCCAAACTCAAGGAGATGTAGGAGCAGTTCCCACTTAAAAAACAACAACACTGAAGTGTCACTATGGATGTGCTGTACATTTGATTGGAAGAGAAAGGAGGGGTTTATAATCCTTTCTCCGTGTTTCTTTCTCACCAGGTAAAAGGATGTAGGAACCTAATATCTGTTCCCTCACCAGTGGAAAAGAGGCTGGGCGTTGGGTGGTAATTTTGACTAGAAAAATGTCTCAGAAGGAAAGGGCTGATCAAGCCCGCTTCTCCACTACTATTTGTATCTTATTCATAGCTCCTCATATGTATAAATTTAATTGATCACATTTATTCTACCTCTTGCCTTTGGCCATAAACTTGTTTAAAGTGAGGAGGGATGCAGACCTCTATCAAGGAATCCTCAGCATACTCACCAAACTACCATCCCTTTTTCTATGGAAGAAAGCCAGAATAGTTAAATGAGTTTAATTTGACTTAAGATAGGTAGTGGAAACATACCTAACCAAAACTGCTGGACATAATACTAATGGTTGGAGGAAAAAAGTTAGTTGCTTAGAAGTACCATCCATATAATGTAACACTTTGGTTCTGGCCCAAATATAGGGTACAGCAGTGGTTTGACTCTGCTTTGTGCTGTCTTGTACATTTGAAATTAAATATTTAATTTTTGTTATTTTAAGGCTATCAACCAGAATGCTGAACTAAGGAGTCGCTTGAACAGAATACATTCAGAGTCTGTTATTTGTGATCAGGTTGTCAGTGTAAATATTATCCCTAGTCCTGATGAGGTAAGACTTTGTCATTGCTCTAATGGACTTACAGTAGTCAAAACCCGCTAATTATCACTAATGACTAAATCATTCTCTTTGGCAAAGCTGGCAAGCATTGGGTCAGGCTCATTTCAGGAAATGTTCCAGTAGCATTGATGAAAGTAATGAGCTGTAGTTTGTGTGAGATTCCTTTTGGAAATCTGAGAAGTGGAAGGTTTGGTGTTAGAATACAAATTAGCCCTGTTTCTGGTGCATTTGTATTTAAGTAAGCAAGCAGCCAAGAATCCATAAGAAGAGCCTTGCTGGACCAGACTAGTTAAGTCAAACGGCCTTTTCCCCATAGTGCACCACTAGCTCTGTTTCCTGGACTTGAGGGCAAGAAACCTCACCCTCAGCCCACCCCATTCCCAGCAACAGGTATTTAGAGGCAGATTGCATCTGATCCTAGGGTTGGCCTATATAGCCTTCCCAACTGGTAACCTTCTCCTCTATGAGTTTTCTTCACCCCCTTGTAATGCTATCTGGCCTAGTGGCAATCACCACAAATCTTGAAGCAGCCAATTTCATAAGCTGACTATGTGTGATATGAAGAAGGACTTCCTTTTGTTGCTTGGGACAGTCTCACCAGTCAGACTCATTTAATAACCTTAGGTTCTAGTGCTATGAGAGAGGGAGAAAGTCTTCTGACTATCCACCTTCTCCATATTGTGTATATTTTTTTAATAAACTTTTCACTCAGCTACCCTCCCCCCCAAAAAAAACCCTATAGAAAGCCTTAAAAAATTGTAAGCTTTCCTCATAGGGGAGCTTCTCCAGCTCTTATCATTTTGGTTGGTTTTTACCAATTCTACAAAAAAATTAATAGATTTTGTTTGAGGTGTCACAACCAGAACTGTACTCAGTATTTCAGGTATGACCACGTCAAAGAGTTGTACAAAGGCATTTCAGTATTCACATTTTTTTAAAATTTTCAGACACTTTCTTAATGATCTCTGACATGAATTTGTAGCTTTTTCATAGCTGCTGCACACTGGGTCAGCATTTTCATGGAGCAATCTGCTTCCACCCCAAGATCCCTTTCCCAGCCAGTCACATTCAGCTCAGACACCATCACTATACGTATGAACTTCAGATTTTTTTGCCACAATGTTCATCTCTTTACATTTATTGACATTGAACCACATTCGCGATTATGTTACTCGTTCAGCATTTTGTAGGCATCCTTTTTGGAGTTCTTTTGCAATCTGTTTTTCCTTTCATCATCTTCAATAATTTGGGATAATTGCAAACTTGGAAAGTTTGTTGTTCACTCCTAACTCAGGATCATTGATGAACAAGTTGAAAAACACCAGTTCCAATTTGGGTGGCATTCCACTTCTTGCATCCCTCCATTGTGAGAATTACTCATTTATTCCTACTCTCCATCCCTGTTCTTCAATAAGTTACCAATCCTCACACTTCAAATATGGAAAGATGGAAGGCAAATACATTAGTCCACATGTACTGCCATTGTTAAGAACGCTAGTTATTCTTAATACTGCCATGCTGAAATAGATTAACTGAAGTTATAATGATTGTCCAGAATAACAAGCCCTATAACCAGTAGGAAAGCTTGTGTAGGGTCTGGTCTCCCTCTTTCCAATCCTCCCTTAGCCTCAACTGAGCTCCAAAATGCTAGAGAGTTCAGTTTCTTTCCAATCCTCCCTTAGCCACTACTGAGCTCCAAAATGCTGGAAAGTTCAGTTTCCAAGCGAGACAAAGCAGATGTCTTTTAAACATATGAGGCACACCATAAGATAATTCTTTCTGGTCTCACTGAACGCTCTGTATTTGATGATATTCAAGTTGCAGTGTCTCCTCACACACCCACACCCTTTTCCTTTATTTTTCACCATTTACCATTACCATGTGCTTTTCTGATGAATCCCTTCTGCTTGGACAAAAATGGAAATTCCTTTCGGAGCCTCCTTCATTTGAAGTCAGCTTTATAGAATAGAAAACTGGGAGAAGAATCTTCGAAGTGTATTTATATAGTCAGAAATAAGTGTGTTGAGGCTACTGTATAAAAGTTGCTGGGTGCTACAAAGGCAGAGTGCCCTGAATCATTCTTGGAGTTCCAGGGCTTCTATAGCCACTGTCTTGTCTCTGTGTTAGTTGGAGTGGCCATCCCCATGGTGTGATGCTGTTTCTTGTCCCAGTCTTGTAGTCGTAGCTTATTAACTGTGTGTAATGTGAGAGGATGAGCTTTGCTACAGGAGGGAGCTAAAGGAGACGTGAGCTCCAGACCTGAACTAAGGAAAACATTTACATATTCTAAATTTGAAATAGAATCATAGAATTGTAGAGTTGGAAGGGTCAGCAATCTAGCCTGCAATGCAAGAATCTTTCGCCCAATGTGGGGCTTGTATTCACCACCCTGAGATTAAGAGCCCTCATACTCTACCAACTGAGCTATCCCTCAGGTAGTGAGTGGGCCTTTCCTTCTGAGGAAATGGCACTGGGAACCTGTTTGACTGAAGGGTAAGGTAAAGAACACTTCAGATAAATAGATAAGCTCCCACCTAATGACAAAGACATGGGATGCGGTTGGCGCTGTGGTCTAAACCACTGAGCCTTGGGCTTGCCAATCAAAAGGTCGGTGGTTCAAATCCCCGTGATGGGGTGAGATCCTGTTGCTCGGTCCCAGCTCCTGCCACCCTAGCAGTTCGAAAGCACCCCAAAAAGTGCAAGTAGATTAATAGGTACCACTCCGGTGGGAAGGTAAACGGTGTTTCCGTGCGCTGTTCTGGTGTTGGTGTTCCATTGCGCCAGAAGCAGCTTAGTCATGCTGGCCACATGATCTGGAAAAATTGTCTGCGGAGCGGACAAATGCCGGCTCCCTAGGCCTGTAAAGCGAGATGAGCGCCGCAATCCCAGAGTCGTTCGTGACTGGACTTAACTGTCAAGGGTCCCTTTACCTTTACCTAAAGACAAAGACAGGTGGTGAGTGCCAAAACGATTGTAGTCAAAATGGGACCACTGAGAAACAAGACGAACATAACAGCAGGCTCATTTGCAGAAGTACAAAAAAAATCATCCTTTTAAAAACCCTCTAAGACAAAAGAAAACCCCTGCAAGCAAACATAAAACAGCCTGACAAACCCTGAGCATGTTCAGTATCCACAAAAGGTAGAGACAGTTGCAAAAAACTAAACAAAAAACTAGGACACAGTAGAATGCTAGGTTGGGAAGGAAGGAATGGTTCGAAACAGGAACAAGAACGTTTCTTTTAATAGGGGATGATGAGCTGCAACTTTTTGCTGCAGGCCACCCCTGTGTGTGCGCATACATGCAAACAAACAAGCTCAGGCTTCAGGACATGAGAGCATTGTGCTAAAGCAGTCTTACAACATGGCTGAAGCTGAAGTGTGTCAGGTGAGGGTTGGGCCTCCCTTCCCCATCAAACACAAGGTATCATTTCAGTGCTGGAAGATGCTGGGTTTTCCTGTAGCAGAGGAACAATCTTGAGGGAAGGCATTTCTCTCTGTCCCCTGCCACACAAAAAAAGGAGTTATTCGAGTGCTAGCTGGAAAAGAGGTTCTTTGCGCTCCCCTTGCAAAATGGCTTCTTTTCAACCTGAACTCTCCGTTTGCTAGAGCTTATTTTCCAAACAGGGAGGAAGGAGCGGCCATGCAGGGAAGAAGCAGGGCATCTGTCCAATAAAATATATTGATTAGGCATGCTCTTGCTTTTTCTCTGTCATGTGTGGGCATCTGGAGTTCATATGTGTGTGTTTTTCCCTTTTTGCAGGCAGGTGAACAGATCCATGTCAGTCTCCCACTCTCCCAGCAAGTTTCTAATGAAAGCAGGCTCTCCATGTCGGAATCTGTCTCTGAGTTCTTTGATGCGCAGGAGGTGCTTCTGTCTGCAAGCTCATCAGAAAACGAGGTTAGGGAGTGAAAGCCTGATTATTTCTTCTGCTGTGCTCTATATAATTATAATGCATTTGGGATCAAGTACCGAACTTTTGGGGACGCGGGTGGCGCTGTGGGTTAAACCACAGAGCCTAGGACTTGCCGATCAGAAGGTCGGCGGTTCGAATCCCCGCGACAGGGTGAGCTCCCGTTGCTCGGTTCCTGCTCCTGCCCACCTAGCAGTTCGAAAGCACCTCAAAGTGCAAGTAGATAAATAGGTACCGCTCCGGCGGGAAGGTAAACGGCGTTTCCGTGCGCTGCTCTGGTTCACCAGAAGCGGCTTAGTCATGCTGGCCACATGACCCGGAAGCTGTACGCCGGCTCCCTCGGCCAATAAAGCGAGATGAGCGCTGCAACCCCAGAGTCGGCCACAACTGGACCTAATGGTCAGGGGTCCCTTTACCTTTACCTCTACCAAACTTTTGATCCTAATTCGGAAGGCTTGGACATGGACACAGCAGTCTCCTGGTTCAAATCACACCTCTGCTATGAAGTTAAGTTGTTGACCGTAGGCAAGTCACTATCTCAGAATGAAATATGAGGATAATAATCCTAACCTATCACACAAAGTCCTAAGAATTAGGTGAAGCTCTTAGAACAATCTGACAGTTCCAAGAGTAGTCCCACTGATTTTTGTAGGGTTAATCTGGAGTAAAGGAACTGCTTGCCACTTAATTGCCTTGAGATCATGGCCAGAGGCAGCAATTCGTGACCCATTTGCTCCACCTTCCTCCTGTCACAAGCAGGCAGCAGTGTTGTGGAATGAGTGACACGTAAATTGCTACCATTGCATTTCCCCCATTTTCCGTTCTTTGGAAGGAAGTAAATTAGTAGCTCAGTAGGGACGCGGGTGGTGCTGTGGGTAAAACCTTAACCCCCCAGGACTTGCCGATCGCATGGTCGGCGGTTCAAATCCCCGCAGCAGGGTGAGCTCCCGTCATTCGGTCCCAGCTCCTGCCCACCTAGCAGTTCGAAAGCACCCTTAAGTGCAAGTAGATAAATAGGGACCGCTTTACAGCGGGAAGGTAAACGGGGTTTCTGTGTGCTGCTCTGGTGCCGGTTTGCCAGAGCAGCTTCGTCATGCTGGCCACGTGACCCGGAAGTGTCTGCGGACAGCGCTGGCTCCCGGCCTCTAGAGTGAGATGAGCGCACAACCCTAGAGTCTGTCAAGACTGGCCCGTACGGACAGGGGTACCTTTACCTTTAAATTAGTAGCTCAGTTTTGACGCCCCTACCCACACTTGCACCCTGTTTTTCGCTTACTGGTTTTTCATTTGCCATGGCAAGAAAATTTGTTTTTCTTTCCTTAAAACAAGGGTGGGCCACATAGGGCCCTCAACCACTCTCTCTACAGCCCACCAAGCTGTGGGGGAAACTTGCTCACTCTTCCTACTGCCCAGTTAATCAGCCATCAGCAGCGCAGCAGGGAAGAGAATTGAGAGCCAGTGTGGTGTAGTGGTTAAGAGCGATAGACTCGTCTCCGCTCCTCCACCTGCAGCTGCTGGGTGACCTTGGGCTAGTCACACTTCTCTGAAGTCTCTCAGCCCCACTCACCTCATAGAGTGTTTGTTGTGGGGGAGGAAGGGAAAGGAGAATGTTAGCCGCTTTGAGACTCCTTCGGGTAGTGATAAAGCGGGATATCAAATCCAAACTCTTCTTCTTCTTCTGTTTCCATGTTGCTAATTGCAGTGAGGAAAGTATTCTTGTGTAGATTGGGGAGGGTGGGCACATATTTGTGTGTGTGTGTGTGTGTGTGTGTGTGTGTGAGAGAGAGAGAGAGAGAGAGAGAGAGAGAGAGAGAGATTTCAACCTCACCTCCTCTTCAAAAGGGGTCATATTGTATCCTGAAGCATCTGACTTCCCATGAATGATTGAGTGTGTGCTTCCCTGTGCATACAGCTGTTTGGGAGGCTGGTTGGAGGTAATTAAAATGGAGAAATAAGACATACCCCATGTATCGTATTTTGCGCTCTATAGGACGCACCCGACCCGTAAGACGCACCTAGTTTTTAGAGGAAGAAAACAAGAAAAAAAATATTCTGAATCAAATGTTGTTGAAGAGGTTTTGCGCGGCTATCCCTGAAGCCAGAACAGCAAGAGGGATTGCTGCACAGCCTGCATTTGCTCCATAAGACGCACACACATTTCCCCTTAATTTTTCGGAGGGGAAGAGTGCATATTATAGAGCGAAAAATACGGTACCTGTCTTTCCAAGAGTGTCTGTGAGCATGAGTTGGTTTAAGGTATGGCAGTGTGACTGGCTCCGGTCATGCTTTCTGGGATTCAGCCCCCAACCATCTACACACCTGTGATTGTGGTGCCAGAAAAAGTTACCCTTCCCTTCTTTAAAACCATGGTTTGAAGTGTGTTTGCAGAGAATGATTTAGAGGCATTCCCCTTATACATCATATGGACAGTGATAGGCTTACATGAGTCATCTGTATTCAATAGAACAGACACTCTTTGACCTACAGTCACTTCCAGCACAGCTTGCTCTTCAGAGAGGAAGATGGAGAGCTTACATATTTAGGCACGAGCTAAAAATGGGATGATATTGGCCAAACCTGGGTTTCACAAAACAGGCACTCTTCAGCCTGATAACAACTCTAGGATACATGCGTCACTGGGACTTGAATTTATGAAAACATTTCTATTTAGTGTTCCACTTGTTGTTTTCTTCCTCCTCCTCCTCCTCCTCTGCTTCCATTTGCTTTTCATTTAAATCTCTTTGTTTTCTTCTTTAGGCTTCTGATGATGAGTCGTACATCAGTGACGTGAGTGACAACATATCAGAAGACAACACCAGTGTTGCAGACAACGTTTCTCGGCAATGTATGCAGGGTTGTTTTTTTTAAGTTTTAGAAAATAAGTGTTCTTTTTAGGTGTGGTTGGTGCACATATAAATCAGAACCATCTCTGGATGCAACTCAAGTCAGCGAGGGCCACTTTTACATTTTTATCCCTGTTAACTGTAGAATAGCACTCTTCCTTCTGTTTTTTACTGTAGTTATTTCTATGGTTTTAGTAGATTTCATTATATGTATATAATTTTAATTCTTTCAATGTTTATAGTTGTTTTCTTACAATGTTTTTTTCTGTGTTTTTAGCGGTCCTTCTTTTTATCTGTAAACCGCCTTGAGTCCTGTCAGGGAAAAAGGTGGGGTATAAATAAATCTATAACAACAACAGACCCTTTGAAATGAATGGGCCTAAGTTAGTCATACCTATGAAATTCAGTGGGTTTACTTTGAGTACAGCTAGCACTGGATACAAACCATTTTATTTTTCGTTTATCAGTCAGTGAAAGGATTTCACATCCCTGCTGTTCTGCTGTTTCCCTTCCAGTACTTAATGATGAGCTGACCGGTGGTGCTTTCAGAAATGGACGAAGGACGTGCCTCCCGACCCCCTGCCCTGATACTAGTAATATCAACCTGTGGAACATTTTGAGGAACAATATCGGGAAGGATCTCTCAAAAGTATCCATGCCGGTAGAGCTAAACGAGCCTCTGAATACATTGCAACACCTTTGTGAGGAACTGGAATACAGTGAACTCTTGGACAAGGCTGCTGAATCTGATGACCCCTACGAACGAATGGTAGTAAACCAGACGGAGCACGCCCTTGCATGTCCCTTCATGTGTTTATCCCTCTCCTAAAGCTCTAATATTGCATACAGTGGACCCTCCGGATACGAATTAAATTTGTTCTGGGGGTCTGTCCACAACCCAAAAAGTCCGTAGGCAGAAGCGCCACTTCTGCTCATGCCCACGGTGTGCAGAGCGCTTCTGCGCATGCGCGCGATGAAACCCGGAAGCATACACTTCTGGGTTTGCCGCGTTCGTAACCTGAAAGTTATGTATCCAGAGCGGTACATAACTAGAGGGTCCACTGTACATTTGTGCATTTTCCATTATTGTAACCTCGCTGTGGGTTAAAGCCTCAGCGCCTAGGACTTGCCGATCGAAAGGTCGGCGGTTCGAATCCCTGTGGCGGGGTGCGCTCCCGCTGCTCGGTCCCAGCGCCTGCCAACCTAGCAGTTCGAAAGCACCTCCGGGTGCAAGTAGATAAATAGGGACCGCTTACCAGCGGGAAGGTAAACGGCGTTTCCGTGTGCGGCTCTGGCTCGCCAGATGCAGCTTTGCCACGCTGGCCACGTGACCCGGAAGTGTCTCTGGACAGCGCTGGCCCCTGGCCTCTTAAGTGAGATGGGCGCACAACCCCAGAGTCTGTCAAGACTGGCCCGTATGGGCAGGGGTACCTTTACCTTTACCTTTAACCTCACCTCTAGCGTGAAAGCAGCTAGATTCTGACATAAAGGATTTTTTTACTTTTTTTCCAGCCTGTTCCTTTCGTTGGCGTACTTTCTTATAACCAGTATAGATGGTCCTTGGCTGGCT
The DNA here is from genome assembly GCF_964106915.1 of Podarcis gaigeae. Taxonomy (NCBI): domain Eukaryota; kingdom Metazoa; phylum Chordata; class Lepidosauria; order Squamata; family Lacertidae; genus Podarcis; species Podarcis gaigeae. Next base: position 114,408,093 of record NC_139678.1, on the reverse strand, counting down.
ATATCTCTGCAGATAACTGCTCACATAAGTGGAGCCTTGCAGGAGCAGTATAAATTTGGATGAATGAACTTGCATACGTGTTATAGTGAGTCTTAGGGTCCAGTCTCACATTACCTTTGTGGTATGGAAGCTGCTCACGGACATCCTTTTGCCAGGAGACCCAGCTCATGTGGGAAGAGCTCATATTGTTGTTTCCCCCCCCTTCCCCCCTCATTGCCTTGCTTTCCAAACAGGGCAATACTAGTATGATGAAGTAATCTAAGGACTCTACAGTATGGGCTCCTCCCACATAGAATCGTAAGACCATAGAGTTGGAAGGGACCGCAAAGGTCATCTGGTCCAACCCCCTGCAGTGCCGGAATCCACATTTTGCCCAGTGTGTGGTTTGAACCCTCAACCCTGAGATTAGGAGTTTCAGGTGCTACATGGTTTGAAACTTTTGACGCTACCTTCACAGTGTGGAAAGGAGTGATGCTACCGTAGCGGCCACACTGCTAAGGTAATGCAAGAGAAGGCACTTGGTATAAGCCTCTTGAGCGATTCTAAAGGGAAATAAGTAGTTTAAAAAACCACTAGAGCCTCTGTTGCAGAGAGTGATCACTCACTTGTCTGTCTATTTTGTCAGACCTGTGAATTCCAAAGCTGTAGCCACATCCCTATATTACCCTTTTCTGTGCAATGAGCAAATCGCTGGGGAATTCCACTCTGCAAGCCCCGCTAGGAATGCTTTTGCTCAAGACAACTTTCAAGATGGCATGAATGGGGGGGGGAGGGGAGGATTCCAGGCGGACTGCTTCCATTATATTCCTGTACACAGGAGTGGTGCTCCACTTTCCGGGTCTGCAAAACAGACCAAATTGTAATATGAGATGATTCTCAATAGGCTTGTAGAGATGACAGTTCTCCAGAGATCTGAAAGTACTCTTTGCTTTCTCTAATTGCATAAGACACATCCATTTCTGCCCCCTTCTATCACCGACTAACTGGTGTTATTTTTTTTTTTGTCAGCACCTGAGGATGGCGCCTAATAAAACCCAAATAAAAATCCTCAGGATATCGATCTAGAGTAAAAGTATGGAAAAGGTGGGAGGATGCAAACTGGAAATGCAAAAAAGGGGAGTGCTAGCTCTCTCTCCCCCCCCCCCCCCGGGTAGATCCTTGTATCACAAAAAAAAAAAAAACTTGTTTCGCCATTAAGGGCTTTCCAGATTGCACATCCTTTCTTTCCCCCACACAATTGCCTCTGACCCCAAGACAAAAATAGCAAATATATTCTTCATCTTTAAGCCTGCTTCGGATACTGTATGCCTTGGGAACAGATTCGGATGGATATTATTGGCGTTCCTACCTTCGCACCACTTGGAGCGTGACTTTCCCTGTCCTTTATTATGTTGGGACAGTGGCTATTGCAAGAACAGATTTACTGTCTGCAGCTGTAGCACTAACACCAAAGGTGCTGCCATCACCCAGAAAAGGAAACACCCTTTCGCTTGCACAGTCTCTCCAGTACTGTTTGGATATTGTTTCTCAAGTTTTTTCACTTTGTTTTAACTAGGTCCTTATTGCTGCCTTTGCAACTTCAGGATATGCCTCCACTTACTACAGAGCTGGAAGCAAGCCTTTTAACCCTGTGCTTGGTGAAACTTACGAATCGATTAGGGAAGACAAAGGATTTCGTTTTTTCTCGGAGCAGGTAAAATCTGTTCCAAAAGAGACCCTCAAATAGCACCGTGGCTTTAATTTGTGATTTATTTGTTTATTTTGGTTGATGCATTTCATCTTATTTTCAGAATGTTGGCCAATATGAATCTAAATATATACCTTTTAAAATGGATTTGAAGATATATATTTGTTTTTCAAGCATTAGGTGCAATTCAGCATTGTAAAGCTGAATCCAGTTTTGCAGAAATCATAGAATCCTAGAACTGTGGAGCTGGAAGGGACCCTGATGGCCCAGCTCCCTGTAATGGTCCAAGTTTCTGGATAGCTCAGTTGGTTAGAGTGTGGTGCTGATTCAATCCCCATATGGGACAGCTGCATATCCCTGCATTGTAGGGGGTTGAGCTAGATCAGGCACCCCCAAACTCGGCCCTCCAGCTGTTTTAGGACTACAGTTCCCATCATCCCTGACCACTGGTCCTGTTAGCTAGGGATGGTCGGAGTTGTGGTTCCAAAACATCTGGAGGGCCGAGTTTGGGGATGCCTAAACTAGATGATCCTCAGGGTCCCTTGCAGTTCTATATTTCTATGATTCTATGCAGGAATCTCAACTAGATCCTACATGACGCATCACCATACAATCTCTGCTTAAAAACTTCCAAGGAAGGAGAGTCCACCATCTCTTGTGGGATCTGTTTCTATTGAACAGCCCTTCCTGTCAGAAAGTTCTTCCTGATGTTTCGTTGGAATCTCCTTTTTTGTAACTTGAATCTGTTGGTTCGGATACCAGCCTTCGGAGCAGAAGAACACAGGCTTGCTCCATCTTCCCTGTGACAGCCCTTCAGATAATTGAAGATGGCTATCATATCTCCTCTCAGTCTCCTCTTTTCCAGACTAAACTCTCTCAACTGTTCCTCATAAGGGTAGGTTTCCAGAGTCTTGATCATCATGGACACTCACCTCTGCACAAGTTCCAGCTTGTCAATATCCTTCTTAAATTGTGGTGCCCAGAAATGCACACAATATTACTGGTGGGGTCTGATCAAGGCAAAATAGAGCGGTACTATTACTTCCCTTGATTGGGATACTATACTTCTGTTGATGCAGCCTAGAATAGCAGTAGCTTTTTCTGCTGCTCCATCATCTCTCTTTTATGTAAGGTGTCTGTTACAGTGATGATAAAAATGAAAGTCTTTTGCAACAATTCCTCACCACCGTAATTTTTTATTTCAGGTTAGCCACCACCCACCCATTTCTGCCTGTCACTGTGAATCAAAGAATTTTGTGTTTTGGCAAGGTATACATTTTAATTCAGAAGCCTAAAGACCAATTTAGTTCTGTTTTTGTTTTTGTTTTTTTTTTAAAAAAAGAAAACTTACAATTACATGCATAGTTTCATTTTTGTGGAATTTAACGAAAAGGTTAATATAATTGTGAAGCCTGCTGTTTTAGGACTTTCGTATTAGACAAAGACAAATAATGGTTTGTTGCATTTGTAGAACTTCTGTAATTTGCAGCTTTCTGAATCTTTGCTATGTTATTCAGATATCAGGTGGAAAAACAAATTCTGGGGCAAGTCAATGGAAATACTGCCAATCGGAACACTGAATGTCACGCTTCCAAAGTAAGCAGCTTCTCCATTCTTTTCCTGTTTGTTTGTTTGTTTCTTCTTCATTCTGGAAAAGCAGTTCCATGAGACTAATTTAGGCACTTCAAGTCCCAGATGCACACTGATGAATAATGTAGCAAAACTGAAGCCAGACAAGGCAGGGAGCACATAGCAGCAGCTTGCATGTAGTGATAAGGCAACTGGGATCTCTGAATAATTACTTGCTCTACCTCCTATTATTAGATGCTGCAACTATGTTTGATCAAACAGTTGTGAACATTAGGCTAGTTAATTCACAGCAGCTTCCTGAGTGAGAGATGTTTTAGTACTGTGTTTGCTTTGCACAGTAAAAGGAAGCATATTCCTTTTTTTGGTAAAAATTGTTCGGATTTCCCCTAGGAGGAAAAAGGTGAGAGGCATCATGGTAACTCAAAATGAGGTGTGTTCTTGTAAAACATGAGGTTTCACGATGACATGAACTCTTACCTATAGAGTGTGGCAGGTAAGGGTGAGTCCTGTTTCAGTGCAAGGAAGCTTGGGAAAGTATTACTGTCCTGCAATGTGTACCTCCTGCAGTTTCTTTGCAGTTGGTCAGCTAATCCTGCAGTTACTCTGCTCATCTCATCTTGTTTCATTCAGAACAAGTCCAGTGGAATTAACAGCATAATGGGCTTAAAAGTTGGGGAGAACTGAGTTCAAAACTCTAATGAACCATGAAGCTCAATGTGGGGCTTTGGGCAACTCGCAATTTCTTGGCCTAATCTACTTAATAGAGTTATTTTGAGGACAAAACAGGTTTTTTTATATAATACTGTGCGGAACCAATGTAACCGTAGTAGGAAAACACATACTATGATGTCTGGCAGAAGGATTAATAATAATAATAATAATAATAATAATAATAATAATAATAATGAAATTTATATACTGCCCTTCATCCAGAGATCACAGCTTACAACATAAAAAGATTGTTTTAGAATAATATTATCCAAAATGTATCTTCATTATAGAGGGCTGTAATGTTTCACAGAGCATCTTTTTAAGTGTCTGTAGAATTGACTGACTATCTGTGAGAATAACCAGTAACCAATGGTTAAGCATTGGGGGGGGGGGCGCTGCCAGTTCTCTGTGGACACCCTTTCCTTTCGCCTCCACCTTCAAAAGTGCAATGGCTATATAGCTACAAGAAGCAAAGCCTTCTTAGTATTGGCACCCTGGCTGTGGAAGGTGCTTCCCTCTGACACATTTGTCAGGCACTCACACTTCCTTATGCTTTAAAAATAAGTTTTAAATATCTTTATTTACCCAGGCCTTTGGTGGCTTTGGAAATCAGTGGGGGTAGTGTTTATGATTGCTGCCCATTCTGCACTGCTGTTTTGTTCTTATTTTATTGTTGTGCTTTTGCTTTATTACCTTTTTAAAAAACTGGTTTTAAATTATTTATTGTTCTAATTGATTTGCAATTCAACCCCTAGCCATAGCTGTCAACTTTTCCCTTTTCTTCCGAGGAATCCTATTCGGAATAAGGGAATTTCCCTTAAAAAAAAGGGAAAGGTTGACAGTTATGCCCCTAGCAGGACACAAATACATGTAAAAAGTGTGGGTATTTTCATATTTGAGTTCTGTTGGTGGTCCATTGGCTTTCAGTACTGGAGGGGGGAGTACTGTTTCATTTGTGAATAGGTGGTGGTTTGGAAAGGGCATTTTTGGAGCACAGTTTCCACAGTTAACTCTCTTTGCAGGTACGGTGATTCCTACGTATGGAACAAAGTCACTACTTGCATACACAACATCCTCAGTGGAAGGAGATGGATAGAACATTATGGAGAAATAACCATCAGAAACACAAAAAGCAGCGTTTGTATTTGTAAACTCACATTCATCAAGGTAACGTTTCTTTGATACTCATTATGAACAGTGAAAAGGGTGTTTGTGCAATTGGTGGCCCGTTGCACAGCAGCTCCTAGGAGCACACAAGGCATGTTCACTAGCTGGAGGTACCAGCTGTATGAATTGTATGAATCTGTGCACCAAAGTGTGGCCGATAAATATAAGACCCTTTCACCGGTTGCCAGCGGTCATGCTAATTCCATTGGCAAGGTCTTTATCCTCTGCACCTCTTTGGGACTGCATTTGAAGATATTTGGCACGATACGATAAGGGGTGGAGGTTGTGGTGTCTGAATCATCCCGATTCCCCACCCGCTTCTGGCAGCTCATTGGCACTGCCTAGCTGTTGGATGGGTGTGATACAGATCTGCCTGTCAGAAGGCCTGGTCTTGTTGAAAGTTGATACCTAGTTATAACCCAGACACCTGAAACTGGGGTGATTGACCTTAACAGTTAAGAAAAAGGCATTATTATTTTTTTTAGGTGAATTACTGGAATTCGAACGTGAATGAAGTCCAAGGTGTTGTCATGGACCAAGAAGGAAAGGTGGTACATCGCCTCTTTGGAAAGTGGCATGAAGGGTTGTACTGTGGAGTTGGGCCTTCGGCAAAATGTATATGGAGACCAGGTATGAACCTATTAGAGGAACAGCTCTTTTAGGTAAAGCGGTGGGGTGGATTCAATACTTGTACTATGGGTGAAGGAGCTTCATCATCATATCAAGTACTGCAGACTGGAATGACTCTAGATCAGGCTTCCTCAAACTCGGCCCTCCAGATGTTTTTGGCCTACAACTCCCATGATCCCTAGCTAGCAGGACCAGTGGTCAGGGATGATGGGAATCGTAGTCTCAAAACATCTGGAGGGCCAGGTTTGAGGAAGCCTTTTTTAGATAGACTGAAGGGGCCAAGCTGCAGGCTATGTTTCATGCACTACATCTCTTGTTTTCATTTAATTACAAGTGCGGGGAGCCAGTGTCACTGGGATTGCAGGATGCATGGGGGCGAGATTTATCCCATTCTTCTTTCAGTCACAGAGTCTCCTGAAAATCTCCTCCTAGCAGCTGCAAGGCTTAAAAAGTCTCACTGGCACCAATAGAAACTGTTTTCTATGCACAGTAACCGTTCTGGTGGCTTGGCAGAGATAAATCTCCTGGTGTGCTGCAAACCCAATCACAAAAGTAGACACAGCAAGGCTGGAAGTATTTGCACTACAAAATACTGCGTACTTCCTCTTTGAAAGATAAATAATTGGGGATTTCTAATTACAGTGGTACCTCGGGTTACAAACGCTTTGAGTTACAAACACCTCCGGTTACAAACTCTGCTAACCCGGAAGTAGTACCTCAGGTGGCAAACTATGCCCCAGGATGACAACAGAAATCGTGCAGTGGCAGTGCAGCAGCAGCAGCAGGCCCCATTAGCAAGCGCGCACCTCAGGTTAAGAACGGCTTCAGGTTAAGAAAGGACCTCTGCAACAAATTAAGTTTGTAACCTGAGGTACCATTGTACTCATTTACTGGTCTCCAATAAGCATTCTTTGTCACAGCAATAATAGGACCACCTGATTTGAAAATGGAAGCTCTGGTGTATCGGTTGTTCCTAATTTATACCAGTTGCGTTTTCTGAACTGTTACTTGGAGAAATAAACTCGGCTCTGGTTTACAAACTGTCTCACCACAGTGGCAGGTGCAGGGAAGAGCCATTGCTCCATACTAGGCCACGCAAAATAATAGAATTGTAAAGTTGGAAGGGGATACTGAAGATCTTGTAGTCCAACTCCCTGCAATGCAGGAATATGCAGCTGTCCCACATAGGGATTGAACCTGCAACCTTGGGGTTATCAGCACCAACTGAGCTATCACATCAGGCCTGAGCTTCAGACCCCTGCAGTGAGACCTCTAAAGATCTCTGGTAAGAGGGTTATGAAAGGTGGCTGTCAGACAACCTTTGCCAGAGTACACAACACTGGACCAGTGGCCAAGGCCACCTTCATATGCAGCTCGTAGGTATTCTCCTCTCCCTAATGATGATTCAGCACTTTCTGTTTTAATAGCTGGGCCATCTATTGGCCTGGATCAAACTAAATTTTCCCCCAGGTGGAGGCTACTTGAAGCAGGACCCACATAGTGCCCTATCATGCTCACGGTGTAAAAGTGTTTGTTCCATGAGTTTTCTCCCAGCAGGCCGAGTTTTCAGACCGGCACGACTCTCCTCCGGGAGTGAGGGGATGCTGGTGTTGAAAGGCTCTGAATGAGGCAGAAGAACCCTGGGATGCCCAGGCACTGTGTATAATGGCAGCAAGATATGTAGAAGGCACCACCTCAGGTGGCAGCTCAGTGGACGTAGAGCAAGCCTTAGTCCACCCCACAGACAGTGGTTAGAACTGTGAGAGGTGCTGACTGTCTTTTGGCAGTGCTTGCATGACGTTTGACCAGTGTCAGTTTATCACCATGTCAGGGAACTGACATCGGAGACAGGAGTGGAGGCAGGGCTCCCAAGCGATGCCGGAGAAGGGCCTAGCAGGGAGGGGACTCAGCAGCTGGGGAAGGAATTCAGCGTAACACCAGGGATAAAGGGAGGCGGATGGGGGAATCAGAGAGAGGGCTCCAGGACTCTTCGCTGGAGACCAGTGGGGAGAGCACAGGTCCTCCGCTACCCACACCCACCCTGCGCAGAAGACTCCTGCGCAGGGAAGTTAGGCATAGACTTGGCGTCAAAGAATTTCTTTGCTAGAAGAAATTCAGGAAACGCCCACTGACGGATTCTGCTAACGACTGAACAGCCAAAAAGTGACGGGGCTGTCCAGCCAGGAAAGGTTCAACCAGGCTACCTAGCCAGGAGTGGCGGCAACTTACGCACGAGCAACCCCATATAACCATTACACACCAGTAGTTAGAGCCAACTTCAGGAGCTGCAAGCAGGGATTTTGACCTTCTGTATTCAGAGGACTATGTCTTCTCCGTTCACAATGCTTAGCTATTCACTTTGTCTTATCTGTTAATGCAGGCTCCATGCCCACCAACTACGAGCGTTATTATGGCTTCACAAGGTTTGCCATTGAGCTGAATGAGTTAGATCCTGCACTGAAAGATCTTCTTCCAAGGACAGATGCCCGATTCAGGCCAGACCAAAGGCAAGAATCACTTGGTTGTCGTTATTTAATACCCCAATGTTTAGTCCAGGGGTGGGGAAGCTTCGTTAGCATGAGGGCCAGATTCCCTCGTGGGTCATTTTCCAGGGACTCAGTGGTGGGTTAGTTTATCCAGGCACAAAAGATGCAGCTTTTAAATTTGTACTGTAGGCTACTTTCCAGCCAAGCAAAAATAAGAGGTTGCCATGGACTGACTGGATGCAAAGGAGTGGTGGGAGTCACCATCTCAGGAACCCCCAAGGGAAGAAGGCTCAGAGCCAGGGGACTGGTGATGGGATGTTGATGAGTGGTCAGAAGGAGAAGTCTGGAATGAGGAGGTGTTGTAAGCTGAAGGTAACAGGTTTTAGTGAGCAGGAAGAGGCTGTGGCAGAGAGCAGTCCAGAATCAGAGGCAGAAGAGGAGTCTGGAGAGTAGGGAGGAGGCTACCAGGCAGAGATGAATCAGGCTGTTGAAGAAGCCAGGGGGTCTCCCTCTCCTGCGGTGACCAGCTCCCCTCCCTCCTGGTCTCCCAGAACCAGAAGAAGAATGAAGAGGGTGGAGCAAAAACAGACAAGGTGTCAGAGTCTCAGATTGCTAGGGAAGGACCCAAGGGAGGAAGAGTCTTGGGGAGCACTGGGAAGGCGTGGCCCTTCAGTCCTCGCAACTGCCTCATTGGGGCAAGATCTGCTGGGAAGAGTTGCTGTGCTCACTAGGCCTGAGCTGTTGTTTATTTGAACAAAGAGTTAACTCCACTGACGCCTTGCGAGTTATTGCTCGCCTGCTCCCAACACCGGCCCTGATAGAGGTTTACACACAAGTAAACCTGGTAAGTAAGAGGCACTATTGCAGTATAAGGACACGTTTCAGCCAGGCAAAAACACCCCGGGAGGCTGCAGAGCAGGGCCAGTGAAAGGGTGTTCCCCACTGAAGTTCCCCACTCCTAGTTTAGTCTATCACTTTGCTTAAAAAAACCTTTGATCAACTAAGGGTCTGCCCCACACTAATCAGGAAGGTTGGTTTGTTTATGATTCAAGTAGCTATAAAAGTTACATTGGGCAGCTGCTGTCATAGCAGAGGCATTGCTCTTCACTCCCAAGAGGAACTGACTCTTTTAAGATTGGCATGGGGTTTGCATAAAACAAAATAAGCATGCTGCTTGTTGAAAACAATTGTGTGCTTTTAAAAAACTAATATTAATTTATTCTGGTTTAATCAGCAAGTCAGTATACAGACAATCATCTAAAACTCACATGCTTAATAATTAAAGATTTGTTTAATTAATTGGCTCTCATCCCTGCTAATTTTATCTGAACTGCAGTATCTGGATGGTACGGATCCAGCAACTCTTGATGGGTGTAGGTTTGTCATCTCCGGGGTTTTCTTGATTCGTTCCAGTGCTTGAATGTTGGTATACTGTATATTCGAAGTTCCACTTGCTTTATTGCAGGCTTTTGGAAGACGGGGATTTAGAAGCAGCAGCGTCAGAAAAACTAAGAATAGAAGAACTCCAGAGAAGTCGAAGACGCTACTTAGAAGAAAATAATATGGAACATGTACCAAAATTTTTTAAGTATGTAAACTCAGGAATGTGGTTTGTTTCCCCCCCCCCCTTTGCTAACAGATACACCACCAGCCTGGTAACAGAGTGGGAAAATTTAAATAGTTGAAACTGGGTTGAGGAGTTGGCAGCTTGTAAAGGTTATGAGTAAACTAAGGTTTACTCAAAGTAGACCCATTGAAATTAATGGACATTTAACTTCATAATGGTCATTAACTTCAGTGGGTTTACCCCAATCAAAGCTTAGTGGAATACCACCCATTGTTATCACAATTAACTTTTTACAGAAATATTTCCATGAGTTGTTGAGACAGTTTCATTTTCAGCATTGGAAAAATGCATTTATGTGGAAAATGTCTGTTTCTTCTCATTGCACAGGCTGAGAGATTTAAAAAAACAGCAACCCAAGAAACAAAAACAAATTTGATTATAAGCCCTGTTTGGCTGGGACTTCTGGTGTGAGGTAATGTTCAGGTTGACATCACCTGACTAGCACTCATAGAGACTGCCATTTATAATGGTACAATCGGGATCTTGTGTTATAGTTCCACTTCATTCATGGCTCCAGCCTTACCTGCCCCACACCTGATGTCCAATAGGAAATTTTTTAAAAGCCGAAATACTGCCTGTTTGTCATTTTGTGGGCTGAATTCAACCCCTCTGTTCCCTCTTCCTTACCAAACAACTGGTTGATGGGATTTTTGCTTCTTATAAAGGACTCGGCAGGTGCCGTGTCGCAAGGGAGTATAATTTGGTTCTTGTTAAAGGTACTCCTGAATTTATTTTGTCTAACAGGTGTGTATTTTTCTTTTGATTTTGCAGAAAAGTTATCGATGCCAATCAAAGAGAAGCTTGGGTTTCTAACGACACGTATTGGGAACTCCGAAAGGATCCTGGCTTTAGTAAAGTAGAAACCCTCAAACTCTGGTAAACTGAGAATGTAGATCTAGTAACATATCACTCCTTTAAAAAAAAGAAAAGAAAAACCTTAAAAAAAACCTATGCACAACATGTTTCTTATAGCTGAGGTTGGTTTGTGGGCCTGCAAGAAACCTTTCATTTGCTTTTATATTCATCTTTATAAATGGACTTCCAAAAGTGCATTAGCCCAGACCTTGGACATTTCTGCAGCTGGCATTAAATTAAAGGGAGGGGGAACCAACACACCCTTTAAATATTGAGATAAGGGAAATGCAGCGCAAGAGAAGCATGCACTGAGTTAGCCAAAGATGCTTTCGAAGAGTATCTGGTGCTTAAAATAGACAACAGAAAAGATACAAAAACAAAAAAAATATTTGTTTTAATGGAACATGTCTAGAATGTCCACCCATGCTATTATTAAACCTTGAGTCGCAATACTTGTTCATTTCTAGCTTCGGGTTAGTTTCTTGATGTGTGATGTGCTTGGACTGGCCACGTCGAAAAAAGGCATAATGCTTTTCTGGAAGCTCTCCTCATTCATTCGCCATTGTTCATGCCTTAAAGAAAACACACCAATGTGAAGTTGTACATTTAAGTCATTTTAAAATATGTATTCTTAGACGTTTGTCAGGGGCAGATTTTTAAAGCGCTAGGATTTTGTTCATATTATAAATAACGAAGAAAGTGTATTATTATTATTTAAGAGAAAAGAGAGAAACCCTAAATGGATTGTAAAGGAAAGTGATCAACTAGTACCTGTTTTAACTTTGGGGGTGGGGTGGGGACTATTGTGTGGTCAAGTTGAAAGGAGAATGGCTGGTTTTGTAACAACCTTGGCAGATGAAGCCGAGGTCGTATTCTCAACGCCTAATGCTGTGATAAATATACCATCTCTTCCCATGGCTTCACACTTTTGTCTCATTTTCTCATAAGTCTTTATACAATTGGAATTCCCTGAAGCTTCGCATGAGTGTTAAGCACAAAAAATGATAAGTGTCTTGTCTCCTTTCCCAGAGGTGGATTATCCTGGTAACATACATGGTCATGTTCTCTTTGGTACACAAGATGCTTTTGTTTCACATCTGTTTTATGGGGAAAGCAACATAGCATATGCAACTAAGTTCTTGGCAGCATCTTGCCACTGCTAATACTGCTTTTGTGCATAATTCTATTTTGCCATTTTACAAAAAGGCAATTATATTTTTCAATGAAGAAGCAAGACCTTAAATGGTTGCTGTGCAGCACATTTCAATGATGTATATGGAAGGAGCCTGCATGACCTCTGTCTCAAAGTAAAGTGAAGTTGGCATGCTTTGCTGTAGCCAGTATTAATAGATAAAAATCCTATTTTTTAAAATGTCATCTTGTCTTTCATTCATGCCCAGTTTGCTAACAGACTCCCTACTTGCACCTCATAGGCATCAATGACAGAAAAGATCTCCTTGTATTAGATTTCAAAAAAATATTTCTACGTATACAGTACATAGCACATAATTCTAAATATGCTTAATTTTCCTTTGCATGGTGCTTCTTAAGAACGACTTTTTGGTGGGGTTCCATAGAGATACAGAGGTGTCTCTTACCATTATTTCCCAAAAGCAAATTGAGCTACAAATTTTATATATATTTCTAAAGCCAACAATTCCTTCTTTACAAGCACATCTGCCAAAGAAGCAAAGAGTTATAAATATGATTTCTCCCCACAGTGTTAATTCCTCTTGGTATGCACAATATTGATGGATATTTAAATATTTGACCACAACTTCTTTCTGAGCTGTACTTGTAGCTCAGGATCTCTTTCGTTTGACTGAGGCTTAGAATAAATTCCAGACGATTCAATGGCAATGATCACATAATGACCTTTTAAGTCTGTTCTTGCAAATGTTCTGTTTGACATTTCAAAATATCAGTTTTCATTTTCTAAGCAGATCAAGTTTTGTAGCCTGCAGCTTCTGGTTTTGGGGATTACCATATTTTTCGCTCCATAGGATGCACCTGACCATAAGACGCACCTTGTTTTAGAGGGGGAGAACAAGAAAAAAAAATTATCCCCCTCTCTGCGCAACTCCCCTTCAGCGAAGCAGCAGGAGGCGCTGCGCAGAGAGGGGGAGATTTTTTTTTTCTTGTTCTCCCCCTCTAAAACAAGGTGCGTTCAGTGCATTCAAGGAGCGTTCAGTCGCCTTCCGTGAAGGCAACCTGAAGCCTCCGGAGCGCACCGGGAGTTCTTCTTTCCCCCACCGCCAGCCTCAAAGAGCAGGTCAGGGAGCAGCCGAAAGGCGTGCAGCCTTCCCGCTGCTCCACGAGCTTGTGGGGCTGGCCGTGGGGGGAAGCGCTGCTTTCCCCCACGGCCAGCCTCAAAGAGCAGGTCGGGGCTGGCAGGGGAAGCCCGGGTCCAGCCCCATGGACCACACATTCGCTCCATAAGACGCACAGACATTTCCCCTTAGATTTTAAGAGGGGAAAAGTGTGTCTTATGGAGCGAAAAATACGGTATCATATGAAGACTGGAAAGAGTGTTGGTAAAATATTTCAGGGGCGCAGCGTGGGACCATTGGAACTACTAATCATAGCTCCCAGTCTTCATGAGAATATTTGCTGAACTCACTTCTTCCCTTCTGTCATTCAAATCTAATCAAACTCTTTAATCAAAACAGCTAATTTATTACCCGTATGAAAGTTAACTGAAACAAGGGGGTAGAGACAGATGTAACATTTTTAGAGTAGTGTGGTCGTTTTGTCCAAATGTACCTTTAATTTCTAGGGGCTGATCTCTGAAGTGGCCAAAATAGCCCTCTAAGTTTGTGACAAAAATAAGTTATGGACAGTTTGATTGGCTGAAGCCCATGATGTCACAAGGAGCCATCAATCCCTTTTCCCTGGAGCAATATTGTTGTTTTTTCACTTTGGAAAAAAATACCAAACATATTTCCTTAAATGGAAGGAAAGAAAGAATGGTGTCCATTATGTGATTTTATTTTTTATTTATAAAGAAAGCAGACTGTCCTCCAGGAGCAAAGGGGCAGGGGTAAGCAAAATTGATGGTTGGACCAACTTTGCTGCGATGTCCAGCTATTATTCAAGGGTGAAAGAATATTGGATATGATCCACAACTGAGTAATTAACTGACTCCCTTGTCTTGTCCTTTGACATGTCTTGTCAACACAGATTCTCCCCTCCCCTTCAAGTCATTTCCTTCCTTAGAGATTCCATTTCAGTCAAATTTGAATTTTTAAAACAGCAATAATGTACACAAAGGCCAATTCCCTATGTGGGCTGATGCAACAGACTTGAGCTGGCCCAGTAAACATTTTTAGAAACCGCCCCTGCCCCTCCACACTTCCCTCCTGCCACATCACCGATTGCTTCTACAATTCCCGTAGGTTTTAAAGGTATGTTTGTTACGTGGAACAAAGAAGCTGCTCTCCCAAAACCCATAAACAACCTAATCTAACCACCTTGGGTTCTCTGAGTTAGTTTCGTCATAGCCTGGGATCTGTTCAAAACCGTTCAGTGCATCACTCGCCTTGAGTTTCTTGTTTTTTTATGCACTAAACTAAGTCTAAACAAAGCGTATAATATTTATGCCAGGCCAGCCCTGCTAGAAATTCATGGATTCCAATCGTGCAAAGCAGTCACACATCACTTGCTGCAGAATTTATCTGAATCATTTTACACAGGGTCTCTGTGGTGTGGCTGCTGCAGGAAAAAAATTGCTTTCTCCTTCTACATTACATTAGTTACGTACTGAAGAGTTTGGTCATATCATTTACCTAGAACACTTGGGTAATGCTTGCAGCAGTGGCGTGTCCGTGGTGGACAGATAGATGCTGGTACAGAAATGCCCATGTGATCTAGGCAATATATGGAATTGTGTGCTTTTATACATTACCATGACAACATGGTAGCCACTTGTGGAACCGTGGTTCTGTAGCATCCATACTGCAGAGATAACATGCAGATTCAGCCTCAGAGTCATGAATATCATGCATTTCTTTTCTTTTTCGAAACATGAATTTTACAGAGTTGCTTTTTCAAAAATACTATACAAAAACAATTTTTAAACAAATATATATACATAGCGAGAGAGATGCAGAATATATACATTAGTAGCAAATATGCAAAACAAACCAATTAAAACACAATCATGGAACTCACTTAAGAAGGGATATTCACCCTATCCGGCAGAAATGCAAATTATTGTGTATTTCTGCAAGTGACAGAACTCATATGATGTAGACTTTTCTTTATTAAATTTTCCAGATTTGAAAATTGAGGTCTTCTGTACTCTGAGCCTCTTCCCACTCCTGCAAGCTTCAGGAAAATCTCAAGAAGACATTGTATGATTTGCTTCCTTGTTAAACTGGAAGGCGCTGCACCAAACTATACCACAGTCATGTTCCCTGCCTGAGCTCTGTATATGCTCTTGTTTTCAAGTAGACCGCCCCTTCCTCTCTTCTATTAGCGATGGATATAATCACATTTCAGTAGTAGAGGTTTTCAGCACACCTGCAAATTTGGGGAAAGTAGAGGAGGCTTTCTAGATTCTTGAAAAGATCTAGAAAGGCCTCCCAAGGGGCTTGCTAAACCCAGGCCTTGTACCATGCAAGGGTTCAGAAACTGCCCCCCTAACCCAAATGCTTGGCATGCCATCGCTACCATTGCTGGATGAAGTCGTGGTGCACTGATGCACATTGAGGCAAAAGCTACTCCTGTAGTAGTTATCTGTAAGTGTTCTTCGATAGGGGGGGAAAACACCTCAAGATGGAGGAGCTCTTAGGTTTATTAAATTTATATATCGCTTTCCACTACAAAGCCTTGAAGCAGCGGCGAAGCCCTACAGCTGAGACGGAGGCAGGTGTATGCCAGCCCCACGCTGCCATTTCGGGCAGCACGGAGCCTGCAGCCATCTGAGCCGCTGTGTCACTCCCAGGAGAGACGCATGGCTTGGGCCAGGCCCCATGCTAAGAGCCACCCTCTGGGTGTGGGGCCAGTATGTCCTGCCCCCCCATCCGCCCTAGCTACGTCTCTGCCGTGAAGCAATTTGTAACCAGAGCAAAAGTGATAAAAAATATAGGTAGTAAATAAACATTTGGTGGGTTTTCCCCAATCCAGGGCTCAGAAATAGTGGTTGTGGACATGGGAATGTACCTTTGGATTATGTTCCATTCTGTATAGGTAAATGAACAAAGACCACACTCAAGAGTACTAATCCATACTTTTGTGATTTGATGGATTTTCTCTCAGCCTTCATTGTGGTTAGGAAAATGGTGCCAAATCTGAGACTGGGAAAATTCATTTACCTCTGAGGTTTTTGAGAATTTGAGTGCAATCAATAACTATTAAAACAGGTATTTCCTCATTTACTTTGGTGGATGCAGAACTGTAACGCTGATCCGCATATCTTGTTCTCCAGCTAACTTGCCACTGAATTATTTCCCTGTAAAATAACTTTCATTGTCAAGTTCTTTCGTTTCGCTTAGCCTACCCACCAGGAAATGATTGTGCAGAAAGGTATAAGTAACATATCTTAAGGACAATAGTTGAGTTGGGTTTCGTTTTGAATTCATGCTTATTCTGAGAGGGGAGAAAATCAATGTTACCAAACTACGTGCTACATTTTGTGCAGTGTTTTGTTTTACTTCTAACAGAAAATGTGTAGCAAAAGAACCATAATGAAAGTTGAATTGTCTTTTAAAGAAAATCATGAGCACAATCCAGTAAATATTCATTTGAGAGTTTGACTAACAGTGGCCTGATTTGCACATCACTTAAAACCATAGTTTTAAATAAGCTATGGTTTAAGGTGACCACATCCCTGCTTCAGTCATCACCCCACTTTTTCCTTCAGCACACTGGGGAGGACATTGTATTGTGTGAACCCAGTGCTCCTAGTTGGTTTCCCCCAACAAAGCAGAAGTAAGTCAAGAGCAAACTTTGGCTTACCACTCCCTGATTGTTTGGGGGAATCAAGCCACAAGAGCTGGTGTCTACTTGTTTCCTGTCCACAGTGCTGAAAGAAAGAACTAAGCACACACTCGTTTTAAACCATCCTTATTTGAAACTGTGGTCCAGGCTATTGAAAGCTGTGAAATAAGACAAGAGTCATGCCTAGCTGAAGTTAACAGGGAAGAATACAGGCAGCTGACTTGTAAGGAGTCAGACCATTGGTCCATCTGACTTATCATCTACTCTGATTGGCAGAAGTTCAGTGGCAGACCTTGGGGTCTCAAATTTCAGCAGCGCCCCGTGTGACACCGAAATTCGGCGCCAGCCCCGCCTCTCGCACTCCCTTTTAAATAATAGTCGTGGCGCCCCCGAGGCTCTGCATTGTGACCGAATTGGTTGCATTCCCCTAAATCTACCTCCAAGAAGCTCTCCATGGCTCAAGAGAAGGGTTCTTTCCAGCCTTAACCTGGAGATGATGGGGATTGACCCATAGCGCCTTCTGCATGCAGTTAATGTGCTTTGCTGTTGAGCTATGGTTCTTCCCTCCCCCCCCAAACACCACGGAAGTGTTAAGCTCCACAAAGTTAGTTATGATTTACTAGATTGTGTTCTATGGCTGTAATGGGAAGGAGTGGTATTCTTGGTAGGAGAGAATGCATGTGAACCTGAAACGTCACTTACTTCTGCTTTGTTTCCACTATCCAAGAAACAAGCCACTGTTCCATTTCTAAAGATGTCCTCTTCTCTCTCTCCCCGTCCCTCTCTGCCAGTGGGAACTATCGTGGCAGCAAACCAAATGTGTTGCTCCAGCTACACATCGTTCTTTCCTACCTGTCTATCACATATTTAACATCATGTGTATGTTGTGCTACCGAAAAAGCACGAGAACTGTGCCTCTTCAAATGAATGTTGTACAGAGGAATGTTCCATTTGTAAGAAAGCAGGCCTCAATAAATTCACAGCAATTACCTTTTAAAGTCACTTTGATTTCTTTTTCAGTTTTCTGATTCACTTTATTGCAGTTGTATTGCATTTGTCTCCCCGCCTTTCTCCAAGGCGCTTGGGGTCACCTAGGTAGTTTTGCCACCACTTCCATTTTCTCCTCACAACCACCCACCCTGTAGGTTAGGAAGCGAGACAGTAATTGGCAGAGTGAGCCAGTGAACTTTCCATAGATGTCTGGTTGGCTGCTGAGAGAACAGGATGGTGGCTGATCCAGTAGGCTCTTGTGTTCTTATGAGCATTGTGGCTGAATGTGGATTTGAACTCCAGTCTCCCCAGTATGAGCCCAATGTTACCACCCAAGCTCTCTACAGGATCAGATGGAATTTGACCTGAGAACCTTCTGGTCTGAATTCAGATGGTATCACTATTGGTGAGGTACTGAATACACCAGTAAGAATAATTAACGCTGCAATACAGTACTGAGCTTATTTAATAGGAAGTAAGCCCCATCAAACATAGCTGCATTTATGCATAAACAACTATAGGATTGCTCTGCAAAAGTCTGCATGGTCCTCATATTTTGTCTTATAGATATGAAAACCCATGCTTGGGAAAGCCAAATTGTGTAGGCATATGAAATATTTGTTCAAATATTCATACAGAATATCCGACTAGGTTCATACAGAAATCCGACTATGAATACGGGTTTCAACAGAGATAACGGTTTATTTGCCGATTCTGTATATTTTGCATGTCTGCCATCTCTTTAAGAACCTAAGAATGGTTCCTCTTTATCAGCTTTTAACTGACTTCCCCCAAGTTCCAACTGAGCATTTCAAGTAGGCTGTCACCGATGGAAGATCACGCCATTTTGTAATACCAAACTTCGTCTCATAGTGCCATCAAATCCATTTTGAACAAAAGGAGATACCATTGCTTCTTCATTGGCCTATGAAATGCAACTATACATGACAGGTAAAGAACATTTTCTATGGCCTCGTACACTAGTGAAGAATTGTGCTTTCTTGGAACCAAATTAAAAGGTGTATCAGAGTGGAAGTCAAGAGAAGAGCATTTTGTGTTTTGTCGTTACTCAAACATCGCAGATAGCAAACATCAAAAGCTGCCGCCTTGGTTCTTACTGCTGTGGCCAGCAGTCAGCATTATACTCCAGTACAGAAAATGATGTCTATATGCAAGGTGATGGTGCTCATGTCAACAAAAAGTCAGTGCCTTGGAAGCTGGAGGAAAGTTTTCAAATGAAAATAAACATGCGGTCCTGCATCTGGTGCCAAGTTGCTTAGTATTGATATGCAGTCTGTCATATATAGATAGATGATAGATACATACACACACACACACACACACACACACAGCTGCTGTGTTTGGTGCATCTGGTATAGCGAACATATCCAGAAAAAAAGCCAGACCTTTCAAACATACCACATAGTGGGCAACATGACACAACTTCAGGGTTGGCTTCACAGGGGTGTATATAGTTCTCACAGCTTTAGCTACACAGAAGTCCCAGTCATGATGTCCTCTGTCACGGTTGGAGGAATTAACAGTCCCTTGGTTCTTATGTGAAAAAAGAAAAGAAAAATCTACAACTTCCTCAAGTGGTGCTCATACTGAATTGTGTGGGAGAAGATTGCTAGCTGGCCATGATTTGGAGTATTGCATTCATGAGATTATCAACACACAGCAAAGAATGTAACGGTATGGCTTAGTAACTACCACTTAAAAGAGGGAAATTTTGTGTGCCACTCACTAGAGCTAGGCTTTTGATGTGGGGGGTGGGGAGGGGCACACGCCTACTTTTGCTTTTGGTTTTTCTACAGAAAGCTCCATATCACTACAAAATAATAAAACGTAGTTGCTTAATAACTGGGCTATGAATACTGAAAAGCTTAAGTTAAATCACACATTTTTTATTCACACTCACCATTTTATATACAAACAGCAGGGAGCACAGCAGGTCATGCTTCCCTGGTACATTTACCCATGTTACATACAAGCAGTGGAAAAACAAATGTATATGCTGTGTATGTGACAATTTTTGATACCAATACCTTAAAAACATGAGGTAAAAGTGGTTGTCAGGTCCTTGGATGTGAAGAGAACTGCCTGCATATTTAATGTTGCTACAGTCATTATATATAATAAGCATTAGAGTATAACTAGCCGCTTTGTATCCCGTATTGCTCAGGATTTCTAAGAAGAAAACCAAAAAACCCCCAATGGTTAAAAAATTTGGTTACAATGGTAAGACGTGTCCAAATGCATAGCAAACAACTTTCCAAACTGAATAGCAGAAGTTAGCAGAATCACATGATAGGCTTTAATTTGTTCCACAACTTTTGATAGGACAGTTTAAATTGCAGTTCTATACACTCCCCTTGCAAGGCCCATTATAGCTGTTGAGACATGTGTCCGATTTGCACATACATAGGGTTGTTGTTCTTAATATTTAAATGGGAATGGTTTTGTAACTTTCAGCACATTTTTGTTTACTGTTTATACAGCAGGTATCTAAATACTCTTGGCAGAAATTAGCTGTCTGCAACTCAACAAAGCTTTTGCACTGCAGTTTATTAAATCAATAGGATTTCTTTGGGATGTGATATATCTGACTTGTGGTGTGTTTTTTAAATTGAGGGGGGGAAATATTTTCAAAAGCAGATGAAACTAATCTTGGCAAAAATTGTGATGGCATTTTCTCTCATGGACCTCCCCCCACACCCCCCGGATGATCTGTGATCTGTAATCCCTCTTTCACCCCTAGGCCTAGAGGTGAAAATTTATTATTTTATAGAGCTACTATTACACATTTCAATTTAGGCATTATCTTAGTTGTCTCTGCAAGGCTGAAGAATGGCAAGAAACTTTGAATGAGTGTTTCTTGTCTCAACTAAGGCCAGATATTCAATTTACCAGTATACATGTATGGGTAAGTATTAAAATGCATATATGTGACTCAAGTTTTATCTTGTTGATTTCCACCAGCTAAATGATGCCAGGAAAAGTGCCCAGGAGCATGAAAGTGAACTACAGTGGTACTTCAAATTACAAACACCTCAGGTTACAAACTCCACTAACCTGGAAGGGTTACCTCGAGTTGAGAACTTTGCCCCAGGATGAGAACGGAAATCGTGTGCCGGCGGTGCAGCGGCAGCAAGAGGCCCCGTTAGCGAAAGCACGCAACTAGTTAAGAACAGTTTCAGGTTAAGAACGGACCTCGGAATGAATTAAGTTTGTAATTAGA
Source organism: Podarcis gaigeae (assembly GCF_964106915.1). Lineage (NCBI taxonomy): Eukaryota > Metazoa > Chordata > Lepidosauria > Squamata > Lacertidae > Podarcis > Podarcis gaigeae. The sequence continues at coordinate 114,387,169 of NC_139678.1, read as the reverse complement.
GGTACCACTGTACTATGCACTTAATACCTTGAGGCAATATTTGAGCAGAAATAGCCAAAAATGAGATTATGTTGTCTGTCAGAAAGGTATGTGTGCTATTCCTTACAAAGAAGTACCGTATTTTTCGCCCTATAGGACGCACTTTTCCCCCTCCAAAAATGAAGGGGAAATGTGTGTGCGTGCTATGGGGCGAATGCAGGCTTTCGCTGAAGCCTGGAGAACGAGAGGGGTCCGCGAAGCCTGGACGCGCTGAGCTTAGCATGCGCAGGCTTCAGCATGCAGACAACTCTCCGCAAGCAGCTCATCTTATACATGGGTAGCGCTGAGGGGTGTTTTCTTAATTTGGAGTTCCCCAAAATAGTGGGCATCTTATACACAGAAATATACTGTAATTCTGTAAGTATAGGAAATTTATCAAAAGTCTAGCCTTTTTCAAATCCGTGCTACTTTAATCCCACAGCACCTTATTGCATATTGAATGAACACTGGTTCACATAGATAACTGACAGGGTTGCCAAATTCCCCAAAGTGAAAATCCAGACAAGTTTTGTCTCCCTCTCAAAGTTGTTGAGCTTTTTGTGAACATCTTCCCCCAAAATCTAAGCTTTTAACTTCCCTTGCCATATGTCTGCGTTTTCTGGACATTTTACCCATTTGCCAAAAATCCACCAAGGTGCCATTTTCCTGTCTAATTCCCAGATGTATGGCACCCCTAGTAACTGAGCCAACGCTGGCTTTTTCCTAGCAGAGCAGTGCAGGCTCTAACACAAATAATGATGTGCTGAATACAGATTATGTCACGTCAGAGCTGGGCACTCTGTGCTAATATCCAATAATGCAATTCTTCCCTCTCAAAAAGAGCTAGTGCAGGCATGTGGCAGCTAGCATTATTGACATGTAACTGCACTCACAATGATCAACATGAATAGCCAATGTAATGTGGGACACAGGAACTCTTGGAAGACAATAGTGACTGCTTGCGTGAGCAGAACTCATTTTCTGTTTATAATAATAGTCAATGCAATCTTTCAATTGCCATGTCTTGGGCAACAGCTGTACCAGCTCTTCCTTTTGAGAGCAAAGATCTCATGTGCTGGACCTGGCTTAGAGGCCTTGGGTGTTCCTGCACATGCATTCGCATCACCATGGGAACTATTCTTAGCAGGAAGATTCAGAGACTGCACAGCTGTTACAGTCCCTATAAAACACCCAGGGCCTCCTTTTCTCCAGTTGTTTCAATGAGGTCTGAAGGCCTCTTGGGAGGCGCAATCAGCCTTCAGAGGGAAGGAACTGTTCCACTTGAATCAAGCAGGTCACCTTGAATTGAATAGCAGCTTCAGCTCAGTGAGACACCTCCACTCCAGAACCAACCTTAGGAAAATTGCAAACTGTCTAGTAGAGCAGGCTGAACGTGACCATCACAATTACACTGTCTTTCCCACGAGAACAACGTGCATATCGGCTTTTGTATTCAAATCTACTAGTGCATGGTTAACTTTATGTGCAAAATGTGTATTAACTGTTAGCAGGCCACTGTGATCACCTCTAGAAAAGATGCTCTGTCTTAATTTGCTATGACCAATTTACATAGCGAGCCTCTGCCTCTGCCTTTCCTCTAAATATACAGAATACATGCCTTGAGATTAACATAAAAACTTATTACTTGAATTATTCTTTAAAAGAATTTATTAAAGAATGACCGATTCTTATAGTTACCTTACGAAAAAGGGCAGTGATGTTAATAGAGTCATTACTTCTGTAAAAATTCAATCTTCAAACCATAGGTTTAAAAAGGCCACAGTTCACACAATGAGAGAAAAATCCACACACAAGAAAATGGATAATATCCCATGACCATAACATAAAGCTTTTCAAAGCACTGGAACATTTCAGATACTTTGGTTTTAAGATCCCATATACACAGGTATTCACAAAGGAGCCTGTAAGCTTCAGTATATATGTAGTGCAGGCTCAAAGCTACTTTGTGATACTAAAACTTAGTACAGTAAAGACAACAGTTCTACAATTCTGTGCCAAACTCCACCCCTAATTCGACAACCAGGAAAAAAAAATGGAAGTTATTGTATTCAGAACAAATCGTGAAGATGAACAGTTTCTGTCACACATACTTCATTGTTGTTGTTTAGTCATGTCCAACTCTTTGTGACCCCATGGACCAGAGCACACCTGGCATTCTAAAACTTTCTCTCTCCCCCCCCCCCCCCGGTTGGATATTGTGTCATGAAATGAAGTATAAATGAGTCATGCAGTGTTAAACAAAAATCAATATATAGGTTATAGGTTTGGAGGGAAAAGAGCATGTTGAGATTGCAAGCCCTGTTTCTGACCACAGAAAGCCATTTTCCAACAATCAAGGTAGACCTCATTCTAAACATGATTGCCAACAAAAAATGGTGGCCACGCCTCTAGTTCCTCCCCCCTCCCTGTTACACCCACTGGAACTTACCTCATGTCATGACATCATAGATTCCTCTTTTCTCACTGCAATGTCATGTCATAAGTTTTTCTGAACTAGAATATGGAGCAAATGGGAGGAATTGGACATGTGGCTGCAATTTGAGGGGCAGCTGCTCATTTAGAGCAACGTTTGCTTTGGGCTTTGGCTCCAAGGATTCTCATTCATCAGATTCTGGAAAGGTGAATTCTGTATCTCATTCCATGCCTGTGGCTGTGGTGATATCTGGACTTCCAGATAAATAACGTACTTGCGGTGATTGATTGTTTCATTATAATGCATAATTGTATACGCGTGCGTGGATTTTGTGATGTGACTTTAAAAAAAACCACAGCTCCGCTGATCTGGAAACTGTTCGGCTTCGATGGATACGTCCTTAAATATTTCCCTTTTGCTTGAATCTTATTTCTGTCCAGCCATGATCTTTAAATATTGTAGTGCATTGTGAGCGGCATCATTGTGGGCATTGCCCCAGGAGATTCCAGTCCCGTGACAAACTATGATTGGATTAGTTGAAAGTTCTGCAAGACACTGGTATTGTCCATTCACACTCAGCTCCTCTGAAAGTACAAACACAGGTGCTGGTTAGTGGAATATCACGCCGCTAATTTTTGAAAACACCAACTACACTAATTCTCTTTCCCCAACATTGTGAATGAAAGTACCGTACTTTTCCGTGTATAGCTCGACCCCTATTTTGGGGGACTCCAACTTCAGAAAATGGCCCAAAGTTGTTGAGCTTTTGGGGGGAGGACTGGAGTCGTTGAGCGTTTTTTGAGGGGGAATGCAGTAAATCACTAACCCAGCGGTTGCAATCGCTCACACCGCTTGCTAGCAATCGCTCGTTTCTGCTACAAACCTCTGACCGATCACCAACAGCAAAAGTAAATAGCAATAACAATTGCCACAGTGGCAGCCAATCCTCCGCAGCCCTAGATGCAGCAACCAATCAAACACCCATTTCCAATAGCCAATACAAAAAAAAACCCCTTGCCACAGCCACCAATCACACTACAAATCGCCAATGACTATCTGCAGCTCGCGGCTGCAACCAATCATCTGTCACACATACCCACTACCCGTGTATAAGATGCCCCCACTTTTCAAACCTATTTTTGAGTAAACAAACCTAGTCTTATACACCGAAAAGTACGGTAATCAGGATGGTGTCACATAAAAGGATATAACCTTCAAAGCCCTATACGGCCTAGGGCCCTCGTATCTACGGGACCGCCTCTCCTGGTATGCCCCACAGAGGAACTTACGGTCTTCAAATAAAAACACCTTGAAGGTCCCAAGCCACAGAGAGGTTAGGCTGGCCTCAACTAGAGCCAGGGCTTTTTCGGCTGCGGCTCCAACCTGGTGGAACGCTCTGTCACAAGAGACAAGGGCCCTGCAGGACTTGACATCTTTCCGCAGGGCCTGCAAGACAGAGCTGTTCCACCTGGCCTTTGGTCAGGGCGCAGCCTGACTCCCTCCTTTGGCAATCTTTACAAGACTTTAGTTTATGGTTGCCATTAATTTTGATTTTAATTCATTTTTATAATGTTTTATAATGTTGTACTGTTTTAGTGTTGTTAGCCGCCCTGAGCCCGGCTTCGGCTGGGGAGGGCGGGATATAAATAAAATTTATTATTATTATTATTATTATTATTATTATTATTATTATTATTATTATTATATGTAGGAAACCATCTCTCCCAACCTGCTTTGGCACAACACAAATACTCTATTACCTATACAGTCATACCTTGGAAGCCGAACAGAATTTGTTCCGGAAGTCCATTCGACTTCTAAAACATTCGGAAACAAAAGCACGGCTGGATTTATGAACTACACTTTGATGCAGAATTTATTTCTAGAAACAGTTCCATCACTTGACAGCCCTAAATGCTTGTTCAGGTTCTTCGATTGTGACCCGTGCGAATTATTTTGTCAAAGCACTAACAATAAACAGCAAGTTTAGCACACATATCCCTGAAAACAGCACCGCCATTTACATACTGCACCCTTTGAGCAAATTAAATGTTCCAAATGTTAGTGGTAAGACTGTGTGCATCTTTTAATTATTAGACAAAATGTGATGAAAGTGTGTTCTCTGGCTGTGGTTAGTGCTAATGTTCTGCAGATAATTGTGTTCATGTTAATGCTGGAAGAAAATGGACATTTCATATTCCCACCCCTTTTTGGTACACACTTCATTGGAAACTTGCTTCTGCCTGGCCTGTGTTGGGAAAATGATACCAAGAAAAGAGGATGCATCTCGCCCATAGTCACCCACATGGTTCTTACCTATATTCAAGTATTTTGTATTAAAACCTTGCTCTTCTGCAAGTTCTCCAAGAAGATGAACATAATCTGTATTAGGAATACTGAGCGGACTTATTTTCAGCAAAGTAATTTTTTCTCCAGAAGAGTTCCTTAAGGTGCTCCATGTACATCCCAAATTAACACTTTGTTCGTTTCCCTGGAACAAATTAAGGGCATTTAGACTTTGCTGTGTTTTAAAACCACCATCCAACACCTTTAAATGCAGTCATTCCACTCCCCTCGTATATGTATTAAACAAATACCAAGCTCTCATATCACACTATGTTCTACCCAAGTATTTCCACACTTGTTAAAAACTTGGCTTTTAATATGGCTTCTCCAAGATTCCCTTGGTCTGTACTACAGTGGCCTATGTTTTCCATAAGCATTCTTACTCTTAACACAACTCTGAACTGTAAATGTCAACAATTTCACCTACAGGGGCTACATTTTACTGCTTGTTCTACTGCGGCATTAACAAAAGCCTAAAGAGCAGAAATGAAGCAGGTGAGGCTGTTTCCATTACTGTATAAAGGTACCCCTGCCCGTACGGGCCAGTCGTGTCCGACTCTAGGGTTGCGCGCTCATCTCGCTTAAGAGGCCGGGAGCCAGCGCTATCCAAAGACACTTCCGGGTCACGTGGCCAGCGTGATGAAGCTGTAGCTGGCGAGCCAGCACCAGTGCAGCACACGGAAACGCCGTTTACCTTCCCACTATAAAGCGCCACCTGCGTCCCTATTACTGTATAAACTCCCTGTTAAATACAAGCTGCCTGAAGGAAGGCACATCCATCACTGTGAAGCAGATTGCTGCATCTGATAGTGAGCTGTGATAGCTGGGGATTTATTAGAAGACTTATATATAAGCTTAACTCCCAAGAGTTAAATGATATAGAAATTGGTATTCTTCCAGCTTCTGGAGGAGAGAGAGGCAATGGAAGATGCACATTGTTTGTGCATTTGAAAATATATTAGATTTTAGAAACAGCTATGTAGCTCAGTGAACGCCTGTTTGCTCTGAACAAGGTTCCACGCAGTTCAACTGAACTCACTTCCTAAGCTGCATCCTTAGGCTGTTAAGACAAACCAGACACAGACAGAGAGACAGTGGGAGAGAAGACTGAGAAGTTGTAGCCTAGCTGAAGAACGTTGAAGATAACAGGGCAGGGGTGTGTGGACTCTAGCTTGTCTGTGTATATTTAACTATAGTGCCTTAGTATGAGCTGGACAATTAATGAAAACAAATGATTGCATTGTTAGGTTTGAATAGCTAAGCAGTTGCTATAAACGTAAATGAATTACTTACTAAAGAAATAGGGATATTGTCTCCAGAAAAATTACGGAATTTATCGAGTAGTTTCTCGGCGGCGTTTCGCTTTGCTAATTTTTTAGAAGTCCCAATCCCTTTGTAAGAAAACAAAAGCAAGAAGGATTAAAATAAGCAGAGAAACCCAGATTAAGAGACATTCATGGTAGAAAACCAAAACTAGACTGCGAGTCACAGACTACACATCCATCAACTCAGCCATGCTTTTGAAACTCCCCTGTATGTTTTGTTCTGATAGTTCCATCTGTTAAGTTTACATCTGTTAATTATTAACTTGGGATCTCCCCTCCAGCCATGGCCAGGTGTGAGTTTCTGCATCACAACAGAAGAACTGTTATGTACTGAGTTGAATAGGATCCAAAATGCAGCAGTCTGATTGGTCCTAGAGCAATAGGATTCAGAATGCAGCAGTCTGATTGGTCCACAGGACCCACCCAATCCAGTTCTAGGTGGAAGTGAATCCGCAACCTGATTGGCCTACAGGAGAATCCCAGAATTAGCCAATCACGTTGGGCCCATTGTGTAAATAATGTATTATAAAGCAGACATTCTAGGGGAACTTCCATTCCTCCTCACCACTATGAGCTGAATAAAGGGCATAAAATCCACTCTTGACTCCGAGTATATTTCAAGAACCCTGAGAGGGCACAGAGATGAGAGGGTAGAAAGAGAAGGGGATACTGAAAGCGAAACTGACTGCAGGGTCAAATTTGAGCCAGGCTTACTAGCGCTCGTTTGCCCACAAAATGTTTTGATGGAGGAGGGACAGAAAGAGGATTTTTTTTGCCCCAAGTGGCTTCTATTAATTAAAAATCTTCCCCAAATGGGTGCAGATGCCCACAGGCGGTTCCTTCCCCCTTCCAGACCTCGTTTAGCCTGACTAACAGAGGGCAGAATGGAGAATACAGAAGGCATGCAGAGTCTTCTGCTACCTGTGCCATTACAGGTACATGTATTGGGGTAGGTGAGAAACAATAACTTGTTTAGCCCTATGGGGATTTCTATCATTAGGCTGTTGGTGCTCCAGTAGGAATCCAAAAACAGGGCACATTGGGAGCAGGTGAACTGATGTTTATTTGGGGGGGGGGGGAGCAGAGTGGCAGAAAGAAAAAAAGCACCCCCTCCATCCACCCTGCCAGGACACTTTGGATTTGGTGGCCCCGCCACCTTAGACACCCCCACAAGTAGGAATGCTCTGCTAAGGCACTTATTTTGACTTTCAAGTTATAAAATCCTCAAGGCAGCTTGCAAGAGGGAATTATATAAGATACAATTGTTTAAAATGATCAAAAATGGAAACATTAGTGGGATTTCTTTGGATAATGAATCCTGTGTTTAAATTCAGGTTTTGCTACATTTTGTGCTGAGGAGAAAAAAATAAGCACGTACCTGTTTCTACAAATGTTTCTATTCTGCAAGTCATTGTAAACTCTCTCTTATGGAGCGGCCCTGTCTCCTGTGCCAGTGAGTACTCAGGAAGTCTCCAGCCCTTCTGAATAGCTAGCTCCTAGAGAAGAAGGGAAACAACAGGTAACAAGACAATATTTTTTTTAATCTACCCTTAAAACAGCCACGTGTCTATTTAGAACAGGTTTATTTATCATGATTACTTCAGTATTAACTTGGAAAGCAAAATTCTGATGTATTTTGCTTTATGCTGCATGTATCCTTCTACATCTCAATCCAGGACAGAGCTGAGAGGACTTCCAAGATCAGCCAGAGTAGCAGCTCAATGAAAGCATTATATTTCAGTGATGTGAGAGTAAGTCTTGCTTTCACTAGTCACCACTCTGCCCAAAGAAAAGCTTTCCATCTTATATATATCATCACAGTGATGAGCTGTGAGCTTTGCACACAGTGTGGATGAGAAAACCTGACAGACCAACCCATCCTTCCTTTTCTCTTCACCACCCATTCTGTAATCACTATGCTTTGCTTTTCGTTGCTTACTCTACATTCTTTTCTGAGGGTATAGGAACTGTCTTCTCCTTCCTTGGCTCAGCTACCTGCTCCTGACTGTCTGTGTTGCTTTCTGTCATCAGAAAATAAGAAGGAAACAAAGATGATGTTACATACATAAGGATCTAAAGATAATTTGTAACTTAGTGTAGAACACGGGTGTCAAACACAAGGCCCGCGGGCCGAATCTGGCCCGCCAGACCTCGTCATGTGGCCCGTGTAGCCGCCGCCGGCCGCCAGCCTTCACCTTTTATTCTTGCTTTTTTTTTTTTACACAAGAAAGCCGCCTCTTCAGCGCATGCGCGGCAGCCTACAAACCAGAGAACGTCTGCCCTCTAGTGGCGCCGGCCGTTCTACACAGGAAACCTCCACTTTACATGCATTCAGGATACAGATATAGTCCTACAGATACAACCGGCCTTTGGAGGGTGACGAAACTGCTGATGCGGCCCCCAATGAATTTGAGTTTGACATCCCTGGTGTAGAACGACTTTGACTTATAAAAAACCAAAAGGTATATAAAGGACCGCCTCTTTCCATATGAACCTACCCGGACCCCAAGATCATCTTCTGAGGCCCTTCTTCGTGTGCTTCCTCCATGAGAGGTGTGGAGGATGGCAACATGAGAACGGGGCCTTTTCTGCAGTGGCTCCCTATCTGTGGAATGCTCTCCCCAGGGATGTTCACCTGGTGCCTTCATTATACATCTTTAGGCGCCAGGCAAAAACATTCCTTTTTAACCAGGCCTTTGGTTGATCTTATGGACATCCAACACCCTTTTAGAATGTGGCTTTTTTTGGGGGGGGGGGGTATTGGGTTACTGCTTTTGGTTTGATTTTATATACTGTGGTCTTGTTGTGAACTGCCGAGACCTCCAGGTATAGGGTGGTATATAAGCTGAATTAACAACAACAACAACAATAATGTAATTTAAAAAATAAAGACAAAGAACTTCTGAATATGGTACATTTTAAATGTCGTTGCAACTCACCTGCAATGATCCAATAGGATTGGACTGATTTGGTGCTTGATCGAGACGTTCGGGGATTAAGTGGTCTGGCACAGAAATGCTAAAAGAAACATAGTTAACTTGAAAACTGGCAGTTTCAGGCATCATTTTGCTAACAAATCAGGAATCAGTCCTAAGCACATTCTACATTTTAATATGAGACTGCCTCATTAAGACTACCTCTACAAGATGTTTAAAGTAAAGAAAGCTGACGTGCTTTTCTATGTCTGAGTTGTGTCTATGTTTGCACATGTGGAGGATTCTGTTCCCCACAGGCAGTTTCCTGTGCTTCCTCCCAGGCTGCTTTTTAAGTTCAAGGGTCTGGATCCAGGAAAAAGCAGGCAGAATTCTACTGGCAAGAAGGAGCTTTTCATGGCTCCTCCCCAGACATAAGTCTCATGTACTCTCAAAAATTGCCCTTGAGGGATGAGGGACCCTCCAGAACAGCATGGGACAGTGCACGGAGGGGCCCTACTGTGGGGTGGGGAAATCAGAAGAATTTGGCAGGGATACCTCATGCAATCAAAGTGCCTTTGTACTCATGCAAGGCACTTTGATTTTTTTTTTAATTTTTTATTGATTTTCACAAACATAAAAGATAACATAAAAAACAAAAATAACAAAACATACAAACACACATAACACGACTTCCCCAAACCTCCCCTTCACTGCACCCTTATTTTAAAAACAACAATTTTTAGCAATCCTTCGTTCAAGTTCATAGCTAATTTTCTTTTAAAAAAAATTATTATTTTTTTAATTTAAACTTTAACGGCTATAGTTCTCTATCTCATACCCCTTGACATCTTAGCATTCCAAAATTTTGCAACAGTTCTTAAGATATACTTTAAATTTTCCCCAGTCCTCTTCCACCGTCTCTCTCCTCTGGTCACGGATTCTGCCGGTCATCTCAGCCAGTCCCATAAATTCAGTCACCTTGGTCTGCCATTCTTCCAGAGTAGGTAATTCTTGAGTCTTCCAATACTTTGCTAGTAGGATTCTTGCTGCCGTGGTTGCGTACATGAAGAATGTTCTGTCTTCCTTTGGTACCATTTGGCCGACCATGCCCAAGAGAAAAGCCTCCGGTTTCTTAGCAAATGTCCTCTTAAGGATTTTCTTAATTTCATTATAGATCATTTCCCAGTAGGCCTTAATCTTTGGGCAGGTCCACCAAAGGTGATAGAAAGTTCCTTCACATTCATTGCATTTCCAACAATTATTATTGGGCAGATGATATATCTTTGCTAGCTTGACTGGGGTCATGTACCACCTATATATCATTTTCATTATATTCTCTTTTAAGGCACTACATGCCGTGAATTTAATGCCTGTGGCCCATAACCATTCCCAGTCTGCAAACATAATATCATGACCAATATCTTGTGCCCATTTAATCATTGCTGATTTTACTGTTTCATCTTGCGTGTTCCATTTCAGCAGCAAATTATACATTCTAGACAAATTTTTAGTATTGGGCTCCAATAATTCCGTTTCTAACTTTGACCTCTCCTTCTGAAATCCTAATTTCCTGTCCTGCTTAAACATCTCGTTAATCTGATGGTAGTGTAACCAATCTCGGACTTTAGGTTTTAGTTTCTCCAAGCTCTGTAGTTTGAGATTTTCACCATCATGTTCTAAAATTTCGCAATATTTTGGCCAATCTGAATCCATATTAAGTTTTTTTACCGCCTTGGCTTCCAGGGGTGACAACCACCTGGGGGTTTTATTCTCCAACAAATCTTTATAACGGTTCCATACGTTAAACAATGCTTTCCTGACAATGTGGTTTTTAAAGCCTCTATGCACCTTTACCTTGTCATACCATAAATATGCATGCCAGCCGAAACTGTTATCGTGTCCTTCTAGATCTAAGATGTCTGTGTTCTCAAGAAGTAGCCATTGTTTCAACCAGCAAAAAGCTGCTGCTTCATAGTAAAGTCTTAAGTCCGGCAGGGCAAAGACCCCTCTATCCTTTGCATCAGTTAAGATCTTAAATTTTATTCTGGGCTTTTTGCCCTGCCAGACAAAATTAGATATATCTTTCTGCCACTTCTTGAAGCAATCCATCTTGTCCAAAATTTGCAGTGTCTGAAACAAAAACAACAGTCTCGGCAATACATTCATTTTAATAGCAGCAATTCGGCCTAACAAGGAGAGTCTCAACCTAGACCATATGTCAAAATCTTTCTTCACCTCCAACCAACATTTCTCATAATTATCCTTAAATAAATTCACATTTTTAGATGTTAAGTTCACCCCCAGGTATTTCACTTTTTTTGTTATTTCCAAACCAGTTTCCCTTTGAAAGCTATCTTTTCCCTCCATCGTTAGATTTTTTCCCAGCACCTTTGTCTTTTGTTTATTTAATTTAAAACCTGCCACTTGACCAAATATTTCGATAAGTTCTAAAGCTCTTTTTGTACTGGCTTCTGGTTGTTGCAGAGTCAAAACTAAGTCATCTGCAAATGCTCTTAACTTGTAATGTTTAGCTCCGAGTCGTATTCCTTCTACCAGCTGGTCCCTTCTAATCATGTTCAACAATACCTCCAGGACTGATATAAACAATAGAGGGGATATTGGGCATCCCTGTCGTGTCCCTTTTTCTATTGGGATCTCATCCATAACCATACCGTTCACAATTAATTTAGCTCTTTGTTCAGAATATATTGCACCTATACCGTTTTCAAAGTTTTGGCCTACCCCCATCCCGTGGAGATTCCTCTTCAGGAAGCTCCAACAAATATTATCGAAGGCTTTCTCCGCATCCACAAAAATCAGAACTGCTTTTCTATTTATGTCAGTCTCCAAAAGTTCCAAGATATCTATAATGTTCCTCACGTTATCTGACATATATCTCCCTGGGAGAAAGCCTGTTTGGTCCTTATGAATCTCCTCTGATAACACTTTCTTAAATCTTTTTGCTAAAATTTCTGCAAAAATTTTATAATCCACGTTTAAAAGTGATATAGGGCGGTAGTTCTTAACTTGATGTTTCTCAGTTTCTGTCTTCGGTATAAGTGAGATGAATGCTTCTTTCCACGATTCGGGAGCCTTTTTCCCTTCTAAGATTTGGTTGCATACTTCTTTCAATGGTTGTATTAACCATTCCTTCAGTGCTTTATAATATCTGGCAGTCAGTCCATCTGGTCCTGGTGATTTTCCCATTTGCATATTTTGGATGGCACCCTCTATTTCTTGATCTGTAATTTTCTCATTTAAAATCCTCTTGTTCTTTTCCGAGATCTTTGACAATCCATACTTTTTAATAAAATCTTCTATCTCTTGTTCATTCTTTGGCCCTTGAGCATATAACTTCTTGAAAAAGCTTTGAAAGCAATTACTGATCTCGTTTGGTTTATAAATAGATTTACCATCTACTTCGAGAGATGTCACAGTGTTCAACTTTTGTCTCTTTTTCAATTGCCATGACAGCAGTTTCCCACATTTGTCTGCTGATTCAAAAGTTTTTTGCCTCATTTGTTTTATTTTCCATTCTATCTCCTCGTTCATCAGTTCCATATATTGGGTCTGATAGTACTTTATTTCCCTTAAAATCTCCTGAGACTTGGGTTTAGATCTCAGTTTCTTCTCTCCTTCTTTCATTTGTTTCCAAATTTTTTCCTTCCTCTCATTCTGTTGTTTCCTCTTTATAGAATTTTGCTGAATCAGGAAGCCACGCATCACGGCCTTGCTTGCGTCCCATATTATCCTTCTTTCCACATCTGATCTTAAATTTATCTCGAAGTAGTCTTTCAGTGTCTTTTGGGCTTTTTTATAGATTGTTTCATCTTTAAACAGGGTGTCATTCATTCTCCATCTGAAGGTTCCAGCTGTTGTCAGTTTCATTTCCATCTTTACTGCGTTATGGTCGGAGCAGGTTTTTGGGCAGATTTCTATTTTTTTAACCCTTGGTGCCAGATTGCTAGAGATCCATATTTGGTCAATCCTGGTCCATGTCATTTTTGCTTCAGAGAAGAAGGTCCCCTCTCTTTCCAGAGGGTTCCTTGTTCTCCAAATATCAATCAAGTCCATGGTATCAGTCAGTTCGAAAAAAGTCTTTGGCAGTCTCCCATCCTTAGAAATTGTTTGCCTTTGCGCTTTATCCATGTTTGTGGAGACAACTCCATTCATATCGCCCATCAATATTATTTTAAAGTCCATAAAGTCCATTAAAGTCTCATGCAACTTCTTAAAGAACTCAGCCTTCCCCTCATTAGGTGCATAAACTCCTACAATCAAAATTTTTTCTCCTTGGGTTTGGATTTCCACTGCCAGAAATCTTCCTTGTTCATCCTTGAAGATCACTTTTGGTTCCAATTTTTCTTTAACGTAGATCACAACCCCTCTTTTCTTAACTTTGTCTGAAGAAATAAATTCCAGTCCTAATCTTTTATTTGTCAAAAGTTTTCTGTTTGTCCTGGCAATATGGGTTTCTTGCAAACATATTATGTCTAAGTGTTCTTTCTTTAATATGTGAAACACCTGTCCCCTTTTTCGGGGATGGTTCAAACCATTGCAGTTCCAACTCAGAAGTTGCAGAGACATTTTTGTTACTGGGCTGCTTTTCCACCGACTGCTCCAAGTTCTTGTTCCTCCTCAGTAGGTACTGAAACTAATCCAAATGATAGATTTGCTATGTCCGGTATTTCCCTCCCACTCACGGTTCCTTTCTCCAAGTCCTCAAAGTTTCTCTCCAAAAAGTGTTCTTTATCTTGAATTGTTTTAATCTTGATTTTCTTCCCTTTGAAGTTGAAGGACAGCCCTTGTGGAAACTCCCACCTAAATGGGATGTTGTTTTGTTTCAGCAAATCCACTAGAGTCTTAAATTGGGTCCTCACCTCTAAAAAGTGTTTAGGAATGTCCTTGAAGATCTGTATTTGGGAATTCTTAACAATCAAGGCCTTCTGGAAATGCAGGTTCAATGTTTTATCTCTTTCTTCCTTAGATCTCAGAGTGATTAAACAGTCCCTTGGTTTCTTGCCTTGTTTTCTACCAATCCGAAAGGCTGTAGTTATTACAAATTCATCCTCTTCCCCTTCTAGCTCATCAGTCCAAAATTCTTGGAACTTGTCTGTAAGGAATTCTCCCAGGTTGCCCTCTTCCTCCTCTGGTACTAATCTCAATTTCAGATTCTTATTTTTCCTCTCTAATTCCATAAGGGCCAAAGCTGCGTCATGTTCATGAACTTTCTTCGCAATGGGTACAAATTTTCCCTTAGTGTCCTCGGCCGTGCTCCTAGCGCTCTCAGCTATTTTCCTTGTTTCCGTACTTTCCTGAATTAAACGATTTATAGAGTCTGTGTTAAATGATATTGCCGTTGTATTCAGGTCAAGTCTTGTTGTCAACTCTGTCAGTTTCTTAGAATTCTCTGTAGATTGCTTGGTGAGTGCTTCTAAAGATTGATTTATTCTGAGCAGTGCCTGTGTCATAGAATCCATTGATGCTGTTGTTCCTTTTTCCTGTGCAGCTGCTGCTCCTGATATGGAGCCTCTTTTTTGAGTCTGCTTTTGAGTCTGTTTTGTTTTACTTCTTGTTGTTATTTCATCCAGTGGAGTGCTCATAACTCAAGGTCGTTCACACAGGAAAATTACAAGTGGAAAATCCCACTTCTCTGTCTCTGTCTCAATGCAACTGTCTCTCTTTTAGTCCTCTAGAGGGAGAGGTTGTATCCAAACAATGGTAACAATAGTAACAAAGAAACAGGGAAACAATTAGCCAGTGCGAAGTTCCACAAACAAAAGTCCAGCCAAAAGCCCTACTTGTTACAGTTTAGAATACTATAAGTTCCATCCACTAAAGTCCCGTTGTTTTGTTTCAAATAAAGTTGTACTTTGTATCCACAAACTTTTTTGACAGCTCACTTCCAGGCGCTCGTCTCTCCGGCAGCCTGACCAGAGGTTTCGGCAGCGGAGAGTTTCACTTTCTAAGCTCTTTTCCTCTGGCAGATTAAATTTAGCTCAATCTTCTTCCCCCCTTCTCCTGCCTATGGGGAGGGGGGAGGTCCCCTTCCGATGTCAGGTCTGATAAAATTTTTGAAAGAATAAGTTCCCTTTAAATATAGCTTGTTTTTTCCATTGCTCAGTCAATCGTGCAGTTCCGGGGGGCTGACTTCCTTAATTTCTGCCTCTCCCGTTTTCAGCCAAATCTTCTTAATTTAATTTAAAAGTCCCGTTCACTTTAATTTGCAGATCTTACTCACGGGTGTTGTTGCCAATCGGTTGTTTCAGGAAGGAATCGGCGCTCTCCGTCAATGGCGACGCGGCTTCGCTCCGTAAGCTGGGTTGCGATCCTCAGCACCGCGCTCACACCCGATGCCGCTCCGGAGCCTTTAAAAAGGCTCTTTCGCGATACCGGGGGGCGCAAAGGTGCCCACCGAATCTCCTTGCTCACAGGCTTCAGCACCTGTGATTTTAGGGGTCCCCCGCTCGCCGTAGCGGGTCAGACCCGAACTCACGGAGCAGTCCTGCTTCAGAGCTCGAAGCAAGGACCGCCATTAAACGCTGGCGCCGACCGGAAGTCCCATGCAAGGCACTTTGAAGCCAAGCCTAGCAGTTTCAAAAGCAGCATGGAAGTGAGTGACATCTGCTGTAACAGGTTATCTGAATATGTCATTTTGCCAAAATTTGTCATGGAATAAGGCAGGAAACTACAAAACCGATCTTCTTCAAGAAAACACTATGATTCTATAAATAAGGCCAGAAGGAAGGGATAGCTCAGTTGGTAGAGCACAAGACTCTTAAATCTCAGGGCCGTGGGTTCGAACCACACATTCCACAAAAGATTCCTGAATTGTAGGGGGTTGGACTAGAATCACTAGATGATTGTGATCCCTTCCAACTCTATGATTCTATGATCTATGAAGACCTTTGTTAAAGATTTAACAGTATTGTTGATACTGCTCTAACCTGAATGTGGCTTTGACTTTGCTGTTGTTTAGTTGCTTAGTCGTGTCCAACTCTTTGGGACTCCACGGACCAGAGCACCCCAGGCTTTGACTTATCTTTATATTAATAATTAGGGTGGACCCTCTAGTTACGTACTGCTCTGGACACATAACTTTCGGGTTACGAATGCGGCCCGGAAGTATATACTTTCGGGTCTCGCCGCGCACACATGCGCATAAGAGCTCTGTGCATGTGCGCAAAAATGCTCAATCGCACCACGCACGTGCGCAGAATTGGCACCTCTGCCTACAGACTTTTTGGGTTGCAGGCGGACCCCCAGAACAAGTTTAATTTGTATCCGGAGGGTCCACTGTACTGATCCTTTTTATTAAAATATTCATAGATTGTCTTTTGGCGATAAGGTTGTTCTACGTTTTGTTATATTTTCCCATAGCTTATGTTATGTTTTGAAGCTGTTAGCAGCTTGGTGCTTCCCTAGGGAAGGAAAAACATGATACATGCTATAAATTAAACGAAAATTTTAAAAGTAAGATTGAAAGGTCAAATGAAAAAGTAGCAAAAAAATTATTCTATTTGTTTATTAACTTTTTCTCCCACTTTCTTCTCAAAGGAGCTCAGGACAACAATTGACTATCTTTTTGTACTGATAACATTTACAAGTTTGTACACGTGAGACTAACAAAGATTGAAAACGGGTCTGAGTTATGAAACCACAGCCTGTTAAATAAAGAGAGAAACCTTTCATACTCTTACAGAGTCATAACTAACAGTTACATGAAAGGTGACAGAAATTGTGACATGATATGCGAAAAACTGCTATTTTATCACTTCCACAAAAATAAAAGAAAAGAGGTTTTCAAGAAATGAACAACAATGTAATAGCATTGTTAAAATACTACTTTACCATGTGGATATTAAGCAGTGAAATAACCATCCATCTTAGATGCGGTCACATAATTTGGCCCCATTTCCCACAGCTTTTTTATTAACCTATCTCCAGTATGTTAAGAATCATAGCCTTAATTTTAAAAATATTTGTAAAGCTCTCTTCCAAAATTTTCCAGCAGGTCCCATTCGGCAATAATACTATGTCACAATGATCAAAACCAACTCACCAAATATTTGAATTGCCTTTCAAAATGTTCAGGGCAGCTTCTGCAGCTTTGTGTTTTGCAATTTTCTTGCTCGGACCCTCTCCTGAAGTAATAAAAACAAAAATATGTGAGTGTTCTGAACAGTAAGCTATGAAAATCTAGCTGTCTGAATGTTTTGTTCTGAAATATCCATTTTCAGTTTCATAACATGAAGAGTGTACAGACCTGTTTGGACACTTTTTCCAGAAAGGCAAGATGGCCTGTTTTACTGTATCTTGCCAGTGGAAGCAAGCACAATTGGGGGGGGGGGGGGAGATGTGGCTTGTTTCTAAATGATGATGATAATTTATTATTTATACCCCGCCTATCTGGCTGGATTTCCCCACCCACTCTGGGCAGCTCCCAAGAGAATATTAAAAACACGATAAAAGATCAAACATTAAAAACTTCCCAAAACAGGGCTGCTTTCAGATGTCTTCTAAGTCAGATAATTGTTTATTTCCTTGACATTTGATAGGAGGGCATTCTACAAGGTGGGTGCCACTACCAAGAAGGCCCTATATAATATTTTGCCACTCCCATTCTAAAGACATCACTAACATCAGAAGTAGCGCTGAACATTTTTTGAAAAATTGCATCTTTAAGATAGTGGTTGGGCAGCTGATTCCTATTCATCTGCTTGTACTGGTAAGTTCTCAAAATGCAAGGGTATATATAAAAAACACACCTGAAGGGGAGATGCAGAGTTTTAAGAAGGCAGAGGGCCTGCAGCAGGCAGTTTCCTCCCAGCAGCAGAGACTTATCATTGCTACCGTCAGAACTGCTGTACTAACTATGGAAGCTGCGCAGAGGCAGAGAAAATATGGTATGTTTGGCTTGGAGAAAAGATGATTAAGAGGCGATACAATAGCTATATTCAAATATCCCAAAGGGCTGTCACAAAATGATGGGCCAAATTTATATGCTGATGCTCCAGTGGCCAAGATCTCAATTATTGCATTCAAATGACTAGAAAAGGCATTTAGACCAGTGGTTCCCAAACATGCTTGCTAGAGTGAGGTGGGACACTCATTAAGTGAGCTTGTGGGGCCTACTCCAAACACTATCCTCATTCTACTGGCCACAATAAATGCAAACTTCCTTGTGTGGCACAAGATCAGTTTGCATGTCATGCATAAGTCCTCAGTGCTAGGAACAGTGCCAAAGATCAGAGAAATTACATCAAATTAGTTACTCTTTAAAAAAGGCCGCAACCGTTTTGCTCAGGGGTTCGATTCCTGGCCCCCACATGCGTCAGCGGCGCTTGCATAAGCCCACTCTGCCCCTGTTCTGCGCTCTTGGTGGTCACATGTCAATTGGATGTGCACAAAATGGTTATGGTGTCTGTGTTTGGGTGGACATGATGGGGGTCGAACAATACGATCAAGGGATAATGTACTGTGCAATTAGATGCAGGGGAGGGAAGAGTAAGTTCTAGGGTTAGAAATGGGGGTAAATTAATTGGGCTTCTAAGGTTAAGGAGGAGACACAAGAGTCGGTAGCAGTTAGGATGAAGGTAGGAAAGATGGGTTCTAGGGCTAGGTTGGAGGAGAACAAAAGGATGAAGGAAAATACATTTGGGCTCTCCCTTTACCCATACTGGTACCCAACACACTAGCTTAGAAACAGAGGGAGTATAAAAACAAATAGAAGAAACATTTATTTTAAACATTACACACACATTGCATGCAATTAAGAGCTGGCCCAAGACCTTTTGGCTACCCCCTCTCCCCACCACCTGCAAGGGAAGAAGGGGTGAGTGAAGATCTACATCAAGAACAAAGTGGGGAATAAATATCTACATCAGGATCTGCTGTCCCTGCTGCCTGAGGCAGTTGCCACACCTTGCCTCATGGATGGCCCGGCCCTGCATGAATCCTATCAAAATGTACAAACCTGTTGCAGTTATGTCACCCATAGTGACTTTATAGGTGAAGATTGGCATATGCACCTGCCCCTCAGCTTTTTCAAAGTCATATACAGGATTGAGATTAGCCTTTGTGCCATATTCATGTAACATCTGAATTGGTGTTTTCCCCGGTTTGGATGTAATGATTTCCTCCAAGCTGTTTACAAAGTAGAATAAGAATTTTATGAATATTTGAGAAGGAAATCACATGCAGTGTGTTAAATATTGCTTTCAAAAATATGCTATATCTTTCATTTATGAAACTCTGAGGTACAAGCTGGAGATAATGAAGCCTGCTTCTGTGTTGTATCCATGATAATGAGTAACCTGTGGACAGTTATAAGGAAATGTTACCAGACATCTGATACTCCATGCTTTGGATACTGCACTAGAGCAGGGAGAAGAGGAAGTGTAAGCGACTAGCACTTCTTCCACGGTGCATTTTTTCCATAAAACAAAAGGCTATGCACAGAACCAGTTGTCAGAATATATTATTGGTCTCTCCACATGCCTTGGAGAATGCTATTTTCTTAATTTCAGTTTCTTTTCCTTTAGCAGATCTAAAGAAACATAAAACTTACACTTTCATTTTCCTCACTCTCAAATTTGGTGTGCTGAAATGTTGAAGATTTGTGAGAGAAGATCGCCCATCTCTATGCAATCATTTTGTATAAAATGCAGGTTAGCCCCCCCGCCCCCAACAACATGACCCCAATCTAAATGCCACTCCCCACTCTCCTGTTTTAGCTTTCCACATAAAAATAAAGAAATGGGAGATCTGATCGGAGACCAGCGATGCCTTATCCACTCCAGTTCTGAGCGACTCCTTTCCTCTCCACTGTGCGCTGTGTCACCTATAAATATTGCAGGGCTGTGTAGCCTACATGCAAGAGCAAAC
This sequence comes from Podarcis gaigeae, assembly GCF_964106915.1. Lineage (NCBI taxonomy): Eukaryota > Metazoa > Chordata > Lepidosauria > Squamata > Lacertidae > Podarcis > Podarcis gaigeae. The sequence continues at coordinate 114,367,244 of NC_139678.1, read as the reverse complement.
TTAAAAATGTGTACGAATTTAACAGATGACGGGCAGATTCTGCTCTAGGATTGAGGAGTGGGTTTTTTTTTAAGATAATATTTTATTTGGGGCAGGACAAGGAAAAAACAAGAGAAAGGAATCAGGGTCAGAAAACCAGTAGCATTCAAAAAGCACAACATGTAATAAAGACATATACATACATTCCCTCTTTCTAACCTGGGAAATCATCCTAAGTGTCACTGCACATTGGGTTTACTTCCAGGTAACTAAGTGTAGCATCTGCTTCTCACTTACTTAAACACACACACACACACACACACACACACACGGGTTTACTTCCAGGTAACTGAGTGTAGCATCTCTCTCTCTCTCTCTCTCTCTCTCTCACACACACACTCACACACGCGGGTTTACTTCCAGGTAACTGAGTGTAGCATCTGCTTCTCTCTTACACACACACACGGGTTTACTTCCAGGTAACTGAGTGTAGCATCTCTCTCTCTCTCTCTCTCTCTCACACACACACACACACACACGGGTTTACTTCCAGGTAACTGGGTGCAGCCTCACACACACTCGCGCCATTCACACTGCCTGCTACGGTGCGCGCGCGGGTGCTCCTGACCCCCCCCCCCCCAACGTTCCAACCCGAATCCACGCGCACGCGGGCGCCGTTTCCCGCCTTACCGAGCGCCGTGCGCGCGGGCGGCGGTAACCCAGAATGCTCCACGCCCGCCCCACCCGCCATATAGAAAGCCCCTTACCCACCCCACCCCTCGCGCGTCACCTGACGGTTTTCAGTTTCTCCACCACCACCGGGGAGTTCCGCTGATCCGTGCCCGCCAGCTCCCCTTCTTGGCTTAGGATAGCCGGGCAAGGGGCAGGCTGAGGCAGAGCCATGCTGTTCGCCGCCGCCGCCTCCATCTCTTCCTGCCCGGGAAGCATCCCTTTAGCACGGCCCCTTCTCGCGTGTCACGTGTGGTTCCGGGGGCCAGTTTGAGGGGAGGAGCCGCCCGGGAGGCTGCAAGCGGCGCAGAGGCGAGAGAGCGGCTCGCCTCAGTGGGTCTGTGTGAGAGAGAAGGAGGGGCGCTGAGGCGGCGGACGGGACCCCCAAGGAAGCCTGGAAATGGCCCCGCCGGTGTGCGGGTGCCTCAGTTTTCACAATGAACATGTTCTAGCTCAGAAAAAAACCAACCCTTTGCTTCCTGTTAACATACCCTCCAACATTTCTCCTATGGAAATAGGGACGTCCTATTGTTATAGGGGGGAAAACTGCTCCCTTTTCCCTTATGGGGTATCCAAGAGCCCATATAGAGTCCTTAAGTGAGTCCCCTGTCGGCAGGAGAAAATAACACAGGCCAACCAGAGTATATTGAGAAGCAATACAGTGGTACCTCGGGTTACATACGCTTCAGGTTACAGACTCCGCTAACCCAGAAATAGTGCTTCAGGTTAAGAACTTTGCTTCAGGATGAGAACAGAAATTGTGCTCCGGTGGCGCGGCGGCAGCAGGAGGCCCCATTAGCTAAAGTGGTGCTTCAGGTTAAGAACAGTTTCAGGTTAAGAACGGACCTCTGGAACGAATTAAGCACGTAACTAGAGGTACCACTGTATATTGAGAAGCAATATGATTCTTCAACATCAACTTCGTGGGACTGTTCATGTTGTGTGGCTGCCTGATGATCGTCTTCCAAAGCAACTACTCTATTCCGGACTTAAAAATGGAAAACTGGTCAACAAAAATGGTTTAAAGACTGTCTCAAGGCAAATCTAAAACAATGTAGTATAAACACCAACAATTGGGAAACGCTTGCCTGTGAACGCTCCAATTGGATAACAGCCTTTACTAAAGGAGTCATGGGCTTCAAAGATACTTGAACTCGGGATGCAAGGGAGAGTTCTATCTTTAGGAAGAGATCAAGCTTTTTACATTTTAAAGTTTTTGTGTTTGTAAAATTGGGTGAGTTAACAGAATAAAGCATAAAAGACCAAATTAATAACCAGATGTGGCAGTATGGCATGCATGCATTTTGTCAGTGACAATACCCTTGGAGGTTGTTCCTGTCTGTGGGATCAGGTATCACGTCTATGTATTTTTTGCTTATATCATTGTGTATGGAGGTGGGGGTAAGTGGTGAGATGGACAACTGCTGCCCAATCACAGCAATGGTAAACCTCATATTTCGCCAATATTTTCTATGGACAGTTCTCACTTCTGCCCCAGGGAAAAGACAGGATATACATGGAATAAATAAATAAGAACATAACAACAATTACTGAGATTAAATTCAAGTTATCACCTTAATTCATCCAAATAAATGGTTTTCATGATCTAGACATAGAGAGAGTTAAAATGTAATGCTACAAAGATTCAAAATCATGCCATTAACTAACTGGTGGAGATCTTCAGAGGTCAATTTGGACTGAATAACCTTTAGCAGAAAAAGCACTCTGGGGTTATAGTAGACACAAGGCTGTCTTACCCATAGGCGGTAGGCGTGCGGGGCGCCGGGCTCTCAGGGGTGCCAGGCCAAGAGTCCGGGGCCCAACAGTTGAGTCTGGGGAAGAGCCTGCCCATTGGTTGGTTTGCCACGGTGGGCTCTTCTGCTGTGGGTGGCTCTACGCCACGAGTTTGGGGTGACTGAGCCATCGAGATGCTGAGGTGACCGGCCAGCTCTGCACTCCTATGTGCCTGGGACTGGGCAACCGGGGGGGGGGGGCGCCGCCACGTGGATCTTTGCACCCCAGCGCCGCATATGCTTAAGACAGTCCTGAGTAGACACATTCATTCAATCAGATCTCAGCTGTATGTTGTAAGATTAAGGGGGGGACGGGACAATTCTGATTTAAGATGGGAGCCTTTCTAAGTTATGTGAAAGCTAATTTGGTACTACAGAAAGGTATTGCCCTAATACAGCTGAATGTTGCCGTATCAGTTTACTTTGTTAATGTATTATTCATTGTTTTGAACATGGCAGGACAATGAAAGAGAATTCTTGAATAATACCCTGGAGAAGCAGGATGGTTAAAACAATGCTAGTGCTTCCCTTCCTGTTAAATATAATAGCAAAGTAGGCTGTTTGTCATGTATTACTTAATATAGAAATGCTAAAAGGTTTTTAATATGGCTGTATGGTTTGACAACTGCAATTGATAAGAGTTCTCTTTTTTTACTGCGTCTGCATAATATGTTTGCTGCTGCTACCAAAAGTTTTGTTAAGCAGGTTGGCGATGGAGGTCGACTAGTACCTGTTCGTAGCCTCAGTGAAGCTGATAAATATCAACCCCTCAGTCTAGTTATTAAGAAGAAAAGTTGTCTTATTTCAAGAAGATCCAAATTTGTTTCAACGCCATTCAGCCTAAAAGACATTCTTCAAGGAGAGAAAGAAATTTCAGCTGGTAAGTTTGTTTTTTAAACTTCTCAAAAGCTTATAAAAATATGATATGCTGATTTTCAGAGACATAACTAAACAGGGGAAATGCAAAACAATGTGGAATTTGCTGCTTAAGCTGTTTTAGAGGAATCAAACAGTATGTCTACAATATAAACAAGCATCTTGTGAAAAAGCATTTAATGTTTGCATTTAGTAAAAGACTGAAGAAGACATTTTGGGAGGTTTCACTGATAATGTATTGAGTACTTTTCAGCATTCATTACAAATTTGCTTTATATTTTTGGTGTAGTCGTTCTGTGTTATATAACATCTGTCACTTACATGCAGTGTGATTCTAAAGTTGTTTATTTACCAATCACATTGAGTTCAGTAGGACTTCCTAGTAAGTGTGCTTAGAATTGCAGCATTAATATCCTAATACTGTATAGCATGCAATATCAGCTATCCACTCTTACAGAGGAGTGAGATCACTGCAAGACAATACCATTTCCACATCTGTTCACAGGTTATATGCCATCCTACATAACAGACAAGAAACTAAGGCAGACATTGCCCTTTAACAAAAACAAATAGCAAAAGTAATTTCTGACAGTGAAGGATAGACAATTTACAGTGTAATCCTATACATTTCTACCCAAAAGCTAACCTCATTGATGTGGAATGTGTATGTAAGTGTGTAAAAGATTGCAACTGATTTCAATAGAACCTAAATGTGACTGATTTAAACAGGATCCAAACCAAATTATTTTAGCTCTAAATGTCAGTGGTATTCTGAGATTATACACAATTTAAGTTATTACATAATTAAGGAAGTGATGCTATTTTAGGGTAATTGTTCTACGGAAGGCAGCTCGGTTGCTTTCCATGCCTGTTGTCAACTGCTCAATGCTCTTCAAAGTAAAATGAGTAGCAATTAATATTTTCTACCACTGCAGATTCCATGTTTTGAATATGAACATAATAGTAATGGGATGGACATCAGAGATGCAACCCTTCACCTATATTTTAAATGACCAGCTCCCTTAGCCGTTCCTCAAAAGGCATCGTTTCCAGGCCTTTGACCATTTTGGTTGCCCTCCTCTGGACACGTTCCAGTTTGTCAGTGTCCTTCTTGAACTGTGGTGCCCAGAACTGGACACAGTACTCCAGGTGAGGTCTGACCAGAGCAGAATACAGTGGCACTATTACTTCCCTTGATCTAGATGCTATACTCCTATTGATGCAGCCCAGAATTGCATTGGCTTTTTTAGCTGCCACGTCACACTGTTGGCTCATGTCAAGTTTGTGGTTAACCAAGACTCCTAGATCCTTTTCACATGTACTGCTCTCAAGCCAGGTGTCATCCATCTTGTATTTGTGCCTCTCATTTTTTTTGCCCAAGTGCAATACTTTACATTTCTCCCTGTTAAAATTCATCTTGTTTGTTTTGGCCCAGTTCTCTAATCCGTCAAGGTTGTTTTGAAGTGTGATCCTGTCCTCTGGGGTGTTAGCCACCCCTCCCAGTTTGGTGTCATCTGCAAATTTGATCAGGATGCCCTTGAGTCCATCATCCAAGTCGTTGATAAAGATGTTGAATAAGACCGGGCCCAAGACAGAACCCTGTGGCACCCCACTAGTCACTCTTCTCCAGGATGAAGAGTAACCATTGATGAGCACCCTTTGGGTTTGGTCAGTCAGCCAGTTACAAATCCACTGAGTGGTAGCATAGTCAAGACCGCATTTTACCAGCTTCTTTACAAGAATATCATGGGGCACCTTGTCAAATGCCTTGCTGAAATCAAGGTAGGCTACATCCACTGTGTTCCCTTCATCTACCAGGGTTGTAATTCTGTCAAAAAACGAGATCAGGTTAGTCTGACATGACTTATTTTTCAGAAATCCATGCTGACTATTGGTGATCACAGCATTCCTTTCTAGGTGCTCACAGACTGTTTGCTTAATGATCTGCTCCAGAATCTTCCCTGGTATTGATGTCAGATTGACTGGGCGGTAATTATTTGGGTCCTCTCTTTCCCCCTTTTTGAAAATAGGGACAACATTTGCCCTCCTCCAGTCTGCCGGGACTTCGCCTGTTCTCCAGGAATTCTCAAAGATGACTGCCAGTGGTTCTGAGATCACATCTGCCAGTTCTTTTAATACTCTTGGATGCAGTTCATCTGGCTCTGGAGACTTGAATACATCTAAACTAGCCAAGTATTCTTGTACCATCTCCTTAGTTATTCTGGGCTGTGTTTCCTCTGCTGAATCATTTGCTCCAAATTCTTCAGGCTTTCCCTTGTTGTTCCAGGCCTCCTCGGATCACCTGCTCGCCCTCCCTCTAGGTTTTGCTCAGCTCCTGACCTTGCTATGGACTTCGCCTTGGTTGTCCAAGGGGCCTGGTAGGAATTTTATCCACTTGGCAGATTGACACCAGCCACCAGCACGACCCCCAGTGACTCTAGGGGAAAGCTTCTAGTTGATCCGCATCAACAAGCTCCCCCTACGGGTTGTTAACCCTTGTGTGACTCCTTGCAGAGTGGGCAGGAGTCAAGTATAGTCTGTTTCGATCCAGTGCCTAAGCCAATACCACTCACATTCTGTAACCAATAAAGCTGTGCCCTTTTTTAGCCCATTAACCTAAAGTACTTGTGTCCATGTGTCTTATTTTATCATGAAGCGGGGGTGGGGCCTAGACTCACAAACTTTATCTAAGTTTTGTCAAAATGTTTATATCTCAACTGAGAATTCTAAATAATAATATTTGCCAATGAATACAAGTGGGATAAACTTTGCAAGAGATATACTAAGATAGCTGGCTCCCAACTATGGAACTCCTTCCATGAAATTTGCTGGTGTCCATGCATGATAATCTGAACATCTCTTGAAGTGTTTTCAGATGGCTTTTAAGTGGAAAAGAGATGAGGATTTAAAAAATCCTTTGATCTGAGACAATTTTATTGTGAGTAATTCATTGTTAATATTTTTAACAGATGCTTGTCCTGAGCCGTTGGCAGCTTGATCATGTTTGCATACCTACTTATTTCTTATTCTTGTTAAGTACAGCAAGCAAAGTAGTTTTACAAGAGGTAATCCACAAAGTAATTAAGGCTGCAATCCTATGCACACATATCTGGGAATAGTTCTCTCTTCACTGAACACTTACTGGTTGAGTACATGTGGGTAAGCTCAGGCTGTAAGAGATGAGAATCTGAACACATTATAATGTTTTAGTATCTGATGGGTGTGCAGTTTTTATAAACCATGTTTCAGATTAATATTATATGGGAACTTAATTCCAGATTTCAATAAGCTGCCTATTTCCCTTAGGTATTTCATCCTACCAGTTACTGAATTATGAAGATAAATCAGATGTAGCGCTCAACGGTAGACGAGGAAATCATATTATGAACTCCGCTGGGGTCAATATCACTGGATCAGATTCTCTTGCAGTGAAGGCTTCCTTTGGCATTGTAACTAAACATGAGGTTGAGGTACCAACATTACTCAGAGAACTTACCAGTAGGTTGGTATAATAGTTTCCATTGTTTGACTATTTAAGCTGCACTTGACAAATGAGCACTAAAATGTGGGTGCAATATGGGTTATAGGTTTTAGGTGCAATAAATAGGAGAAATATGAAACTATGTGGATTATGTCTCCCTTTATTGCAGAAAAATGAATTTTGAGCACTGCCTTGTTCGTCAGTCACGAGAAAGTAAGAGGACAGTTCTTTGTGTGGTCATGGAGAGCATTCGAACGACACGGCAATGTTCACTGTCCGTGCATGCTGGCATGAGAGGTGACACAATGAGGGTAAGTGAGCATGTTTAACCATGTTAAACATGCTTTTAAAGCATGTTTTTAACTTTAAAGATAGATGATAGATAGATAGATGATAGATAGATAGATAGATAGATAGATAGATAGATAGATAGATAGGTTTCTAGATAGATAGATAAACTTTTTAAATGGTAATTTACCTTGGGGGTCCTTTTGGGGCCAAAAGACAGCTCATAAATAATTTTATAACTAACTAACTAACTAACTAACTAATTATGAATAGTGAAATGTTTATCAGCCGGTTTAAGAACACCTAACTCTATACAGGTTTGTTGCCTAAGTGTAGAAATCATATTATCACCAAGAGTTGAGGATCTTTAAAGAGGAAGAGATTTAAACATCAAAAAAAGCAAAGGCCCAAATAATACAAAACCAAAAAATAAGTTATGCAGAATCTGTCTTGGTGGTCACATGATTTGTTTGTAGCATAGATAGATCATTCTCTTCTGGCTGAAAAAGTTATCTTTAACCCAAAGATTAAATAGAAGCTTGTCCAATTAAAGATATACACCCCAATCTGGGTGAGGCAGTTCTGATGCACACATAGACTGACCCCACCGCCACCTTTTTGGTTACATCAGTGGTGGACAGGGCAGTTCTATGTGTGTACATTTTGTGCCCCCATGAACCTGCCTGTTCCATAGGGTGGCCATGTGTCCTTCCTACTTTACAGTCCTCTATTTGAAGGGTTGTCTGGTCCAAGTCCAGTTTGAAGATAAACAACCTAAAGAAGAGATAACAGGGGAAGTTAGCTTCTGGACACCAGGCTGAGCAGGCACACAAGTTACCTGGTCACAGTCTTCCCCACTTATGGTGAGATGCATTGTATTTCTATTTAAGTTATAGAAATTATTTCCAAATTTGCATTTTACATATAAATTAGCATATGCAAACCTGTGCCCTCTTTTTATCGGTGCACATGGCCACCCTACTCATCCACTGAGATAATGTGGGAGTTTTGTAAGCACTATACAGTAATTCATTTTGTGCACAGACTTGTGGATCCTCTTTTCCTGATTTGCTTCTCAGTTTTGAAGGGCATCTTTTGCAACTGAGAAAATTGTTCTAATTTCATTAGAACATCATCATCATCATCTCTACCATAGTGAAGTACTAGCCTTCCACTGGTTGGCTTTGACATTAAAGTTAAAAGAGAGTCATATTATGTGTTATATTTCCAATACTTCTTTAGCTTAATCTGCATTTTTATTCAAAATGTTTTCAATACAGATGTTGACACTGTATCTTTCTTTTTAAAAATAGTTTCATATTATTGATGACTATAATTACAAAGGACGTGACAAAGCTATTGTCTTTCCTGCTCATACAACTATTGCATTTAGTGTGTTTGAGCTTTATATTCACTTGGATGGTAATTTTGGTAAGTAGTCTGTTTTTCAATTGTGAGTGCAATTACTATTTTACATTGTTCTTGTTCTGAGATTGGGAATGTTTAGTCTGGAATGCTATAAACATTATATTCTTGCTTTATTGTGTGCTTGTGGTTAGCAATCTCATTCACTTCAGGGCTTGCATCCATACCCTCCAGGTATACACATCTGCAAGGGCACACACAGTAACATCTACCAGTAGATTCAAATCCAGGGGCAGTAGTGGGACAGACATTCACATGTGCATTGCAAGACAGATGGAAATCAGAGCCTCATCCGTACCATGCAGGGTGATGGATATTGTATTAGATTTGCATCTGAATTTGGATGATAATGGACGCAAATGATTCTGTACCTGGAAGTTTGCTTCCACCTAAAAAAAAATCACCCTTGCTGAATCAGCTGGTTTGTGTTCAGTTTTGTGTTGTGGTTTTGCCTTATTTAATATAACTTTTCTATAAAATTAAAAAACTAATTTTCATTAATAATAATAAACTGTATTATGAAATTGTGCTTTTCTGAATAATTAAAATATATGTAATTCCCCCCCCCCCCAGAGCTCTGTGTCACTCCAGAATCAAAAGGAGGATTTGAAAGAGAGCCATCAAGAACATTTTCACTAATTAAATTAAGGAATCTGTTTTATCGAAGTATGAGGTTTGATATTTATGTGTATTACACTAATTAATTTGATTGGTAATGTATTTAATAGTATTTCATATTATGGTTGGTGCTGAAGTTCATGCTTATAGCTGCACTGAGAAGTATTTTACACACACACACACACACTTAAAATAATTGCAGAGATTTCAAAATATGCAGAGTGCATCAATTTTTAATTATAATTACCATAATGATGAATTTGCTTAATTTAAAAATTAAATTTTTAATTGTTTCAGTTGTACAGTAAGATTATACTTATTACTCTTTAAAGACCTTTCATGATGTACAGCAATAATATGACACACACAAAAGTGAAGGTAGCCACATTGGGGCATAGTTAAAATATTTCCAGAGTCCATTATTAAGCAAATACTTTTAGCAGAGCAGAAAAATATCGCAAAATAGTGTTAAGTGCTCCAGAATTCTTAATCAGGCTAGTTAGTAAATAAAGAAAAAAGAAGGAAAATGAGGGGGTATATAACCATCTCTGCACCTACAACACCTAGTTTTTGTGGTCCCAGAATCAGCCCTGGATTTGGAGAATCAGCCCTTGTTTTGCCCACCCTCCTTGCAGGCCTTAGTGTAGCCTGATACCTACATGACACCAAAGGGGCCTCATGTTATCTCCTAACCTTACTATACATTTGAAGCATATCCAATGCACATTTAAAGCATTTGACGTTCCCCAAGGAATCCTGGGAACTGTTGTTTCCCATTGCCAAGCTACAGATTCCAGCAGCCTTAATCAACTAAAAAGGTAAAGGACCCCTGACAGTTAAGTCCTGTCAAACGCCGTTTACCTTCCCGCCGGAGCGGTACCTATTTATCTACTTGCACTTAGTCACTCCATCGCAGGGATTTGAACCGCTGACCTTCCAGTCGGCAAGCCCTAGGCTTAGTGGTTTAGATCAAAGCACCACCCGTGTCCCCCAACTACAGTGCTTTAAATGTATTGTGTGAATCTGCCCACTCTGTGATCAAGATGCAGAGATGGCTTTACCACCAAATATTTTTCTCCCCACTGTTTTTAGCTTTGCTTGCAGTGTAGCTTGATGAAGAGTCCTAAATATTTTTGCTGGCCTAATAAAGATATCATAAGCGTTGGAAATCAACAATATTGTGCTATGCTTGTCATACGGTCAAGCTACTGAACAGTTGATTCACACAATTGATTCCTTTTCATTTGGAGCTGTGGATGTATTTGGATGGACAGGTAGGGCTTAGTGCACAGCAATTGAGTCAGGCCCTGTCCGACATTAATCATATTATACATGTCCTATGCCTGAGAAATTGGTCAGTTTCATGTCTTGAATGGGGCTGCACTCTCCTTGAAAGAGCAGGTATGCAGGTTGGGAGTGTTTCTGTGTCCAACTTTGTTATTGGAGGCCCAGGAAGTCTGACTAGTAAAGGTAAAGGGACCCCTGACCATTAGGTTCAGTCGTGGCCGACTCTGGGGTTGCAGCGCTCATCTCGCTTTATTGGCTGAGGGAGCCGCCGTACAGCTTCTGGGTCATGTGGCCAGCATGACTAAGCCGCTTCTGGCGAACCAGAGCAGCGCACGGAAACGCCGTTTACCTTCCCGCCGGAGTGGTACCTATTTATCTACTTGCACTTTGCCATGCTTTCAAACTGCTAGGTTAGCAGGAGCAGGGACCAAGCAATAGGAGCTTACCCCGTCGTGGGGATTCGAACTGCCGACCTTCTGATCAGCAAGTCCTAGACTCTGTGGTTTAACTCACAGCGCCACCCGTGTCCCCCAGGTAGTCTGACTAGAAGTACCTTTAACCAGCTGCAGTTGCGGCCATTTGTGAACCCAGAGAACTTGACCACAATACTGTAGTCAAACAGGCATATAGAGGGTAAAGTTATCCCACAAATAAACTGGTTCAAAGCTGCTCCACGTTTTTTATATACAGTGGTACCTCGGTTTACGAACTTAATCCATTCCAGAATTCCGTTCTTAAACCAAAACCGTTCTTAAACCAAGGCACGCTTTCCCTAATGAGGCCTCCCGCCACCGGTGCCATTCCACCATTCAGATTCTGTTCTTAGACCGAGGTAAAGTTCTCAAACCAAGACACTATTTCTGGTTTTGCGGAGTTTGTAAACCAAATCGTTCTTAAAGCGGACTGTTCTTAAACCGAGGTACCACTGTATTTCATTTTTTTAAAAACAAGCTTTCAAATTATTATAGAACCACAAAGACAACTAAACCGTAACAAAAATTCAATAATATATCCAACTAGAGGCAGGACATATGAAACCTAAACATTTTAACTTGACTGCTTCAATTTTGGGAACTGACACTATTGCAGGTGACATACTTGTTCTGCATTTGTAAGTAATAAAGCAAGGGACGTGTCAATCAACCCATTGCAAAAAGATGGATACTTTCTATAGGTAAAATTATGCTATTATATTTATGAACTTGTTAGGATTTAACAATGACTGTAGATTATGGGAGGAATTCAAGGTTGTGCTAAGGCAATAAATCCATCAGGACATTTCAGCTTGCCAGCTGGAATGCACACATCAGTGTTCCGGGGGTTCTTCCCTTCCACATCAGAGCCAATTTGGGGGGAATGGGGGGGGGAGGGAGGGAAAGCCCCCCTATGCAAGTGAAACTCCTTGTTTCTGCTTACAGGACTCAGTTGTGGAATCCCACACTCTGGGCTGAATGAAGAGTTTGTATTTTTGTCGGTGGTTGACTAGATAATGTGCTATTGGATTTAGCAATCTTTCTTCTTTGTGTCTGTGTCCTATTTTCCCCCTTCAGACAAAAGGGTAATGGATATCATTGCTCACTCAGACAATTACTTAGATGACCTTTTCACAGACTACTATGAAAAAGCTGCAAGCATGACGGATGTCTCCACGAACTATTTCCGAGAAGGGGCCCATATACGAGTGAATTTGCTTAACAATCACATCCCCAAAGGTCCTTGTTCGTTGTGTGGAATGGGAAGCTCCAGAAGAGAAACTGTCTATGGTTGTCTTGAGTGTTCTTTTAATGGACAAAAGTTTGTACGACTACATGCTGTGCCTTGTTTTGACCTCTGGCACAAGAGAGTGAAATGAAAATTTTTGGAAATGCATGTTGGTTGGATCCAGATTGTTGCTTGCACTTAGTATCCACTGAAATTAAGTCACACCTGACTTTTCCACTTTGAGGTCAGGAAGATCTAAGTACAACCGACTTGGCCTGGATTAAACCCATGCATATATTTAGGTGTGATTGTGCCATGGAATTTCTCGTGCATTTTGATTGCAAAATATGGAGCCACAAATGCTTTTTTTCTCCTTCCATGTTTTTAAAGGAATGCAAAATAGAACTTGATATAATGGCTTCGCACATATGCTCTGTTATTGGTTAGTTCTTTCTAACTGCATAGTGTAACATAGCTAAGAGATACACATCTGAGTTAAAAAATTCACAATAGCATTTTGTAATAAATCTAAAAAATGTGTAAATTATGTTTAGAAGTCATTATTTGTAGGAGTAATTTGGAAACATTGGCTTTTGTCTAAAGGCAAGAATGTGTTTCACCTTAACTACACCACAGTAAGACAGTAATGAAAGGATATGAATTATTTATTAATGGCATAAATATTTAATTGAAATATCAGATTACGAAAATGTTTGTCTTTGCTCTGGTTAAACAGAGAAATGAAAATTGAATTGAATCTTAGTATGACATAAATGTTTCCATTAAAATTTGCCAATGTCACCCCCAATTACATCTGTCTCCTATTTAGTCCATATTTATCATTAATATAGAGCAAGTTCAGTATTTTTTAAATGTTAGACTTGCTGTTATTTGGTGCCTTTTGATGTATTTGACAATATTTTTTGTAAGAAAGCTATATAATTTTGGAATAAACAAGTCAATTACATATCTGATGTATGTATGCAATACTATTATCATTGAGATCTAGCCATTAGGTGGCAGTATCTGCCACTGTGTTTAAAACCGCATGTTAAAATTGGCACTGCTGGGGTTGTCTAGAATTTCTGCTACATATTTATCTACCAATGCATTTGTAAAAATAGAAGGGATTAAACACCTGATTCTCTTTAGATCTGAATATAGCACACCCACTGAGCCCTGGATTCTTTCTTGACTCTAGTGCTGTTTTTGATATAAACACCGTGGGGGAGACCTAATTGGCATTTAAGTTGTCCAAGAATTGAGCATTTAATCAGTAATACAGTACCTAGCTTGTACATAACTGTTTCCACACAGTTGACACACTTTACTTTCTTCATATGCTGGAGGACATGGTAGTGGTGGCAGCGGATAATTTGTCAACCTCTTTTAAAGCCATCCAAGTTGGCACTCTCACTGCCTCATGAGTGAACAAATTTTATACTTCTCTTATGCGCCTTTTTCTCCAAACTAAGAGCGCCAAATGTTGTAGTATCTGGGTGGGGTGGCTAAAAAAAGAGATGGTTCAGACAGAATACTAAACCACAGATAAAACAAGCCACAGTTCATAAGCCAAAACTATGGTTTCATGCTGGTTTGTTGCCAAAAAAGCAGACAAAAAAACCCACACGCTTAGTCTACTTGGCTAATTTTTGGACACTGCAATAAGCCATACATTGGCTAAACAAACCATGGGCTAGCATTATGTGTGAATCGGGCCATTAAGTGAAAATGTGCAACTGAGCTTCAGTGTCATTAATGCAACTCTGGATCTGCTCCAAAAATGGCTCCCACAAATTTTCAAAATGAATGTTAACCATGAGGCGAGTAAAGATGCCACAGGGGTGGGGGACAATTTGGAGTAAACAAAACAAAAAAGGGAAATTACTTCATCAGCAACAACACTATATTTGGCATAGCTGTAAATTCCCCGTTAACTCTTACAACTTTAATTCAGATTATTTCATAAGAATTACAAAGTATGTGGAGCCACCCCTATCATTTCAGTAACATTTTTAATCATGATAAAAAGGTATAAAAATTTCCCACAACCAACATACATGAAATATTATGTGACAAAGAAATTCCATTTTGGTTAAAGCCATTAATCTAATGGACAAATCCCAGGGAAATCAAACAGGGCTGAAGAGTGTAATCACAAAAAGCTGTGTACTTGGTTACAAATGTAGTGACAGCTCCACAGGTACATCTTCACTTCAATGTGTATTTGGGGCTCCACTAGCAGGATTTCCTACTACCTTCAATGCAGTGGGTAACACTGTGAACAAAGCCGTGTCCCCTCCACTGAAGGGCATGGGGAAGTCCTTATGAAAGCTCCATGTGCGCATGGGAGGAACTGCTGAACTGGGATCCAAATGTCCATAAAACAGGGATGGGGAACCTGTGGCCTTCTAGCTGCTGTTGGACTGCATCCCCTATCATCCCTGATCATTGGCCAAGCTGATTTGGGCTAATGGGAGCAGAAGTCCAACAACATTGGCAGGGCTGCAGATTCCCCATTCCTGCCACAGACTTTTAAGCAATGATCTGTTATAGTTCATCGTGTTGGTAGACATTATATTCCTTGGCAGATATGAAGCCGTCTCCGTCATGGTCATTCTTTTTAAATATATCAAGCAAGACATCTTGATGAATGGAAGGGTCGCGTTTCTTGCCATCTCTTTCAAATTCCTTCTTCAGGTAATGGTCTATCTAAAGGAACAACAATCGACAGATTTTTTATCTCAAACTTTGTTACGTATTGAAAATGGTGTTAATTTAGGTTTAGATGCTATAGCAGGGAACATCAGAATATGACCTGTGTTACCTCATGTTTTGAGAGTTTTTTGTCACTATCCAGGTCCATTTGAGAAAATGCTTCAACACTGCGGGGTCCTTGCGTTACTGCATACAATTCAATCTCAAAGATCAGGGTTGCGTTAGGTGGAATCTTTGCAGGTTCTAAAAATGGAACAAGACCATTTTGGGAACTGTGTACACACATCTGACAAATAATCTTAACCACAAACTGGAGTAATTTTTATGGTTATTTGGAAATGTGTAAATTATGGACTCTGGTATAAATATTTGTTTTTTAAATACTTTGCTTTGTTGAACTACTTTGAATTTGAGGCAGCCCTCCTGATTATTAGGGGCAAAATACAACTGGATTTCCCCCTATACACACTCCTTTTTGGGGTGTATTCCCACATGGACTGTGCCCTAAGTATATTGTCAAGCCATTCTAAACTAGTAAACTGCCTACTCACAAAAAACAACAACAGTTCCACCAGATTTGTTTTGTCATTTTCAGAAAGCTTCTTGAAAAATGTTGTCTGTGCTTCAGTCATCAGTAATGGCTGGGGTGGGGGATGGCAAGCCAATGGCCTAGGGCAGGGGTCCCCAACCTTTTTCAGCTGTCCACTGTCCCTCAGACCATGTGGTGGGGAGAAAATGAATGAATTCCTATGCCCCACAAATAACCCAGAGATGCATTTTAAATAAAAGGACACATTCTACTCATGTAAAAAGACACTGATTTCCGGACCATCCGTGGACAGGATTGAGGTGGTGATTGGGCTGCATCCGGCCCCCGGGCCTTAGGTTGCCTGCCCCTAGCCTAGGCCCTGCCTTTGTCCATCGGCATTGCCAATTGGCCTCTGGTGGGAGAGGCTTTAGGGAAGACCACAGGGATAACCATCCCTCTAGTTCACTCAGGGGCTCCCACATTGGACTAAGGCCAGCACTTTCCTCATGCATGTCAGAAAGTTACTTGATAAATATGAAATGGCTATCTAGTCAATCAAGCATGAATAGCCATTCCACTAAAAAAAGCATAACTTGAAATATGATTTTTGGAGTAGGCAAGGTTAAGATTTCAGGGATAAAAGTTTCTCCACCTCAAGGAGGAAAATGGCTTCAAAGGAAATCCATGTTTATCTTCTGGTTTGATACAATATCCTCCTGTATCAAAAGGGATACGGTGGTACCTCGGTTTAAGAACAGCCCTGTTTACGAACTATTCGGTATATGAACTCCACAAAACCAGAAGTAGTGTTGCGGTTAGCGAACTTTACCTCGGTCTACGAATGGAAGCTGAATGGTGGAAGGGCACTGGTGGCAGGAGGCCTCATTAGGGAAAGCGTGCCTCCGTTTAAGAATGGCTTTGGTTTAAGAACAGACTTCTGGAATGGATTAAGTTCGTAAACCAAGGTACCACTGTACCGAAGTTTAGCAGCTTTTGAGAAAGAAAGCATACTGATAATGGCAGACAGGTACCAGTAATGAAGGAGAAAGCTTCCAAAGTCAGTCCGAAACAAGTATTTGCAAGCCATGCACCTGCAGCTGACAAATATAGAATTTGGGAACTCATCTAAAATGATGAAGACTAAAAGTATGGCAGTTCAGACAGAAGATTAGTGCTAGAGTGACATGCTTTTCATGCAGGCCATAGGTTCAATCCCTGGCATGTACAGGTAGGGGTGGGAAGGTATCCTACTTGAAACCCTTCAAAGCTGCTGTCAGTCAATGAAAATAATACCGAGTTAGATGGGACATTGATCTGCCTCAGTGTATAAGGCAGCTGCCGATGGTCCTATAATTTATTTTTGAGTTTCCACATACTGCACTGAAAGCTAAATGTTGCAACAGATATCCTCTCCGAGAACAAAGGGAGATCAAATGTCACATACAGAACTCACAATAAATAAAAATGAAATTATAAACTTTAATGTAGAGGCTAAGACAGTGTGATCCCCTACACTGAACAGAGCTCACCAGCCTGTCAGATTGATAAGACACGTTCCTTGTGTAAATGTCTCAGGAAGCAACAATAGGAGACTTAACTGAATCTCTGTGTATGGGTGATCATTATATGTATCTGGCCTGGTGTGTCCAATAGGTCACAAGTTGCCCTGTGCTGGGCCCAGAGACCTTTCCCTCCTTAAAATTGTTTAGTAGAAATCCTCACACATGCTTCAGCAACACAACTGCTCGGTTTCTAGAGTTAGTAGCTAAACTAAAAAAAGGAAAAAGATTTAAGCGCAAGCAGTTTTGAGAGTAATACATACCACAGGAAAACCCGTGAAAAGTTCTAGAAAGCCACATGCATTCTTGACATTCAAAACTAGTGCCATCTTGCTCAGCATGCACAAACAATGCTCTGAAAGAATATAAGAGGGTTGTACGTGGGAAGAAAGGCCTCCTTCAAAAGTTCAGCCTAAAAAAGATAGTCACAGTTAGTATTCAGCAAACAAGCAATGCATATTTGCACGTTGAGAATACCTATTGAGAAATCAAGGTATGTTGAATCTGGTTGAGGTATGATGGCCAAATCTACCGTATTTTTCGCCCTATAGGACGCACTTTCCCCCCCTCCAAAAATGAAGGGGAAATCTGTGTGCGTCCTGTGGGGCGAATGCAGGCTTTCGCTGAAGCTTGGAGAGCTTCAGGAAGCTATCAGCAAGCCTGGGGAGCCTGCGGGAGTTCCCGCAGGGCTCCCTAGGCTGTGGATAGCAGCCTGCTGCACGGAGCGCAGGGCGCGCTGAAGCAGAGCGCCCCGCGCTTCGGGCAGACATCAGGCAGCCCCACAAGCTTGGGGGACAGCGGGGAGGCGGAGCGCCGCCATCCTGCTGTTCCCCGACCTGGTTTGGATTCCCTGACCTGGTTTTGGGGGGGAAATGAAGGAAAAATTTGTTTCCTTTATTTCCTCCCTCCAAAAAAATAGGTGCGTCCTATAGGCCGGTGCGTCCTATGGGATGAAAAATAGGGTATTTTTCACTTCAGCAGACTTTGAATCACAAGTTGGCCTACAGAGATGTTGTGCATGTCAGATGTCAAATCACAATGAGGTCAAAGCTGGGCACCTGGATACTTAAAGATTCACCAGTTCCAGCTAAGATTCAAAAGGCAAAGATTTCAGCCCAATAACGTTAGATGGGATTAAGTCCCACTGGACAAGTCAGTCACAATTATCTCAAGGCACAATTATCTCAAGTTCCAACTAAGTTTAGCTGGACTGGAGTCATGGTGAAGGCTTACTCAACATCACTCTGACTGGGAGATAAGTGATCAACATCACTCTGGTATGGGCCTAAAATTAAGATCAGTTCAGACATAAAGCCAAACCACTGCAGGGACTGGGAGAGCCCCTGCAGGCTTTTATGTTCCCTCCTTGCACATGGGGTTCCCTTCCTCAGTTCCTGGATTTTGCTAATTCCCTATGATGTTCAAACTGACAAACTATGTATAGTGCTAACCAGGATTTAGAAACTCAATCCAAGCAGTGGTTTCATGAAGGCAAGGTAGTAATGAAAGGTTACCAATTTCAACATCAGGACAAACTAGGGTCAGGAAAATGCTGAATGCGAAGGAAGAAACCTGCAGGTAAGAGTAGAGGAAAAGGAGGCTATAAACAAACCTGTGGGGCTACTTCTGGTCATCAAACAAGCAATGGTTTGGCAACATGCTTGAACTGAACCATAAAGCTAGGTACAAAAGCAACAAAACTGAATTGAATTGAATGGTTACAGCCATTACAAAATGCCAGTGAATAAGTAACATGTAGGGAAGAGGCTGGAAATGTGATAGATGGATATAGATCGATAGATCCCAGTTCCTTCTCTATAGGCTAAAGCAATACAGCTAAAGTAGAGAGAATGGCTATTCGCCTTGCTTTACCATATCCTTGCTTCCCATAAGCAAGTGATGGAGGTATGATCACTTTCCGTTTCTCTCCAGGACACATATTCAGCATTGCAATATCTAAACCTTTAATTACTTGTCCGACACCAAGGACAAACCATTTTGGGTGGCCGTTGTTTTGTGTTCGACTACAAAGAAATATTAAAAAGAGAGAGAGAGAGAGATTTAATATTTACAGGTTTAAGAAACAAGTTCAGTATACAAGCACATCATTCTTGGTCAACATTTATTGGTACTTAAATGCCTGGGGATACTTGGATCTGGACTGTTTTCACACACTAATACCACATCCTGTAGAATTATATCTGTTATATTTTATTTACACAATCAGAATGAATTTCAGGAAGAAAAATGCTTTTTCTGTACAGCCTGAGCAGGAGCGGTGAACAACGTTATAGCTAACTGTTGTAGCTTGTCCTCAAAGCCACCCCACTGCTGTGCTCACAGTTGTGAAGGATATTCTTATGTTATGAATGGCCTGTGTCACCATTAAGAAAACGAGGTCAGAATAGGTCAATTTATCTGGGCTGTCCCTGGATAAAGTGATTTTCTTCATTAAGTTCTCAAAGTTTTTAACCCAGCTCAAGGTTGTCATCTGAACTAGCCAGAGGTTTAACTGATAATCAATCAGTCAGTCCATCATTTGAAAAATAAGACTTTAGGTAAAAAGGTAAAGGTCACTCAAAGGTGACTATGGGGTTGTGGCGCTCATCTCACTTTTCAGGCAGAGGGAACCAGTGTTTGTCTACAGACAGCTTTCTGGGTCATGGGGCCAGCATGACTAAACCACTACTGGCGCAAAGGGACTCTGTGACGGAAACCAGAGTGCACAGAAACGCCGTTTACCTTCCTGCCGTTGCGGTACCTATTTGCACTGGCATGCTTTCGAACTCCTAGGTTGGCAGAAGCTGGGACAGAGCGACAGGAGCTCAGTCTGTCAAGCAGATTCAAACCACCAACCTTAAATCAGCAAGCCCAAGAGGCTCAGTCGTTTAGACCACAGCGCCACCAACATCCCAAGAAATGGCATTTTGGCGACTGTAACCTTGGTTTAAGGAGGCATTTGGCACCTAGCTTATACAGGGCGAGTCTTTTAAAAGAGGCCCTGTGGAACATGTGTACTCTGTATCCACGGAGCCTGTTTTAAAGGACTCACCCTGTATATCTGAGTTTCTAACACTGCACACACATATAAGCTAGGATCCAAATTCCTTCTTAAACCAAAGTTACAGTCTTATTTTCCAAATGATGGGTTATAGGCCGTAGTGTGTGCGTGTCTAGATAGAATACATCTAGGGGCCTTTGACCCACTAGGGCCTATGACCCACTCTTCACATGCCTTAAGAAAATAATGGGGGTGGCCCTCTGACCCATACATACTGCACATGTAAAACATATGCATACATGTTATCAAGCGATTCTGAAAGCATCTGTGATTTTCGGATGATCAAGGAAGGATATTGTACAAGGCTGCAATAACATTCCCCTCCCTTAAAGACATTAAGTTTTCATTCCTAAATTTCATGGCACAACTCACATTGACTTTGGAACCCAACATTCAGGTTGCCAAACCTTTATTTTTGCGTTCAAAGTACCGCTTCCTTGGGTTTTATATATCCGGCGGCGTGGGCCGAGTCCCAAAGCAAGCTTCGGATTGCCTTACCTGCAATAGAACTTGGACTTCTCCCCGGCCAGGTACCCGTCGTAATGGGCATTCAGCAGGTCCCCCTTCTTGCTCTTCGGATGGCAGTTTTCGGGGACGTGCACGACTTCCATTTGAACTTCGTCGGCGGAGGCGCCCTCCTCCTTCTTCTGCCCGTCCGCCCGGAGGGTTACGAGGGCGAAAGCCTGGAGGAAGAAACAGATCCCCGCGGCGAAGTGCATAGCTGCTGGAGCACGAGATCGCGGCTGCGGGATCTGCCTCGCTGCTCGCCGGGGCTGCGTGGCACTGGCATTGTTCGACGTCACGGGAGCCGAGAGGGGCGCGGCCCGGGGCTGCTCCAGCCTCTGTCTCGCCTCGCCTCCTTCCGGCGGACGCGCGGGCGGCGCGGGATGTGCCCCGCTTGCGCTGCTGGCCCGCTCTGCCTCCTCCGCCTTCCCCATGTAGGTCTTTCGGGAGGTGGCACGACGGCGCGGAGCCGCTTTAATCCCCGGAGCTGAAGGTCTCCTCCCGCATCCCCATCTAGGCAGAGCGATGGTAGCTATTCGTTTGGGGAAGGATGGCCCTAGTGGGCAGGAATGCAGGTGGATGCAGAGATTGCAGATTTGTAATCGGGAAGGGGAGCTCCTCCTGGTTTGCAAATCGGCGTCGCTGCAGCGTTTTTTCTCTGCGCGGTGGTGTCATTTTGCGCCCGAGGTGGGGGAGGCCGAAGGAGACGCTTTTTTTAAATTAAGAAACAAAAGCCGGAGCCCGATCTTGTGCGTGCCTGTTCGGAAGTCAAGTTCACTGGAGAGCTGCTTCCGAGCAGATGAGAGCCTAAGGGTTGCAGCCTCGAGCGGGATGCCCAGCGAGCGGGCCAGGCAGAATAGAAAGGCGAGCGGGTGTATTTAAACATGGAAAGCCGCCGTGCTCAATGCGCAAAGCGAGCGATCGCATATATGCAGGGTAGATCTATATAATATATATTAATTACGCCCGGCGAAGGCTGCAGTGCAGACGTGGCGCTCGAGTTTTCGGACAGGCGATGGAGGCGAGCAGCCCATATGCGTGTGCGCGTAGCTTGCTTTTTTTGTTTTTGTTTCATCCACCAGCCCCTTTCATCCAGGAAGTAAATGAGACGTCGGGGTCAATGGCACCAAGCGCAAAGGCCCGTGAAAGGTGGGGGGGGGGAGGGGAAAAAGGGGAAGGAGAAAAAGAAAGAAAGAGGCCGGCGAGGAGAAGAGGGAGGCAGCCGCAGCCTGTGCGAGAGGGTTTGGTAACCGCTTTGTTTCCCCAGTGGCTGCGATGTGCATAGGCAATGCATGACTCCGCCGCTCCTCTTCCTGCCGCACGTGCCCGTACAACCCAGTCCGCGCAGCACCCCCAAAGCCAGCCGGACCCGAAGGCGGCTGCCGCTGCTGCTGCTTCCCCGCTAAGCTAAACCACCCAGCCGTCCATGTACATAGCGGGGCCGGTTGCCGCCGCCGCCGCCGCGTCTGCTCGAGAGCGCCGAAGGGGAGAGAGGGCCCGCGCCGTTCCTGCTGCCTTTTCTCCGGAGGAGGGCGAGCAGGATGCTGCGCGAAGCGCGCCGCTGAACTATGGAAGGAGTTCTGTACAAGTGGACCAATTACATCACAGGTGAGGGGCGTCCTGGGCACCTGGGCGAGGACCGCCCGCCCGTTGTTGTTGTTCCGTCGTCGTCCCTGGCGACGCTGCTGGAGCCCGGGCGCCGGCTTCCGGGTTGGGGGTGGCTGCCTGGCGGCTTGGACCGGGTTTCTGCCTGGCAGAATGGAAGGCGCGCTTGGCTAGGGCTGGGGAAGCAAGAGGCCGCCGCTTCAAAGCGTGCGCTCCTGCGTTTGGCCTAGTGCTGCCAGCCCCCTAATCTGAGAGCCCCTTCCCACACATCCTAGTCTATGGGCATTTAATGTGGGGTGGGAAACAATCCTTGCTGCCTGTCAAAAGTGCTCCAGGATAGGGGCTTGTGGGTGCATCCATCTCCCCCCCCCCTCCCAAGTTTACCTCATCTTTCCTTATTGTCTTCTAATGGATTATGGGATATTATGATAGAAGTCGTTTGTTTTTAAGTCATCATGAGTTTCTTTTCATACCGGGTTGTTATTAGGTGTGCGATCTTTGCTGTTTATTTTGTTGTTTCTTCAGCTTGTAAGCCGCCATGTGTATAGTAATATAGAAAGGTGGTATGCAAATTAAAAGTGAAATGAAATGAAATCTTAGAGCTGGACTGGATAAAATAGTTGGCAGCCCCGCAGGGCAGAGAGGAGAGGCGATTGTGTATGGAAAGGGGGGGCCCTCCCTCATATTATGCCCATTTTGCAGTGTTAGAAACTCAGATGTATAAGCTTGGCGCCAAATGGCTCTTTAAATAAGGGCTACAGTTGCCAAAACAGAATGCCTTGTTGCTGTGTTTCAGCCAGACGGCTCAAAAGTCGTATTTCTCAGTATGACTTTTGGGTTCCTGAAATCCATTCTGTTGCTGCAGATAAAATATAACTGGCCGAATTCAGCGGGATGTGTTGCTAATGTGTGAAAATAGTCAAGATCCAATGATCCCCAGGCATGCACCTCCAGATGGCAGAGACATCAGATAGCTTCACTTGGTCGCAAGTGGCTGATAGTCAGGTGCAAAATGTGCCTGGCGAATTTTGAACACTGCCCTTTTGCTCCATGACTTGGGTGGGGGAACCAAGGACCTGAGAGCTGGGTGCAGCCCTCCCAGTTGCTCTGACTGGCCCCAGAGACTTTCCTGGCCAATCCATTCCCTCCCAGATGCACCCCTTTCTGGTCCTAGGTCACAGCCTCTTTGAGTGCTCTTGTCTGGCTGGAATGTGTTCCTGAACTCTGACAATGCCTCTTGCTTCCTGGGATGGTGGGTAGCTGAGGGTACATGAGTGAGCTCATCTACTGTACAGAGGTGATGTTTGCATTCTTTGCTTCCTCCACTTTTTGCTATGGCTGTGCCCTGGGGCACCGGCTTGTGTCTCCTGAGTGGAATGTGGCCTTCATGCCGAAACAGGTTCCCTACCTTGGTTCTACCAAGTTTCACTTGCCAATTTTAAATGCAAACATAGGAGACAATTAAAGGGCAAATTGGCTGCCTTCATCACACCTAGGTTCTCACCAGAGTTTCCCTCTTTTATTATCTGTCATCCTGCTATATCTCAAGAGCTCTTACCCAAAATATATATGGTGACTGCAGGTGTAATTAAAGTTGCACTCTGTTTGCCTGTGCTTTTAACAGTGTCTTCCCTGCTTTAAATTTAGCAACTTGGCTGAGTAAATAAGGCTGCACGCAGAGATAATGGCAGATATGGCCGCTGACAGATAAAAGAGGGCTTGGAGTTGCATTGCATGGCTGGGGGTGGGGGAAGTAACAGAAGGAAACGTTTGAAAAATAATTACGGTAACAGGTACAGTAGGGTTCGGAAGCATTTTGTAGGGTTGCCCCAGCCATAATTCCTAACATGACACTATTTGATCTGTAGCATGATAGGACATTTAATTTTACCCAGGCCCCTTTGGCAAATTTAGAGACTTCACATGACCACAGCAAACTCTGTTAAATGTAAGCAGAGAGGGTATCTTGTCTGAAAAGACAGACAACATTTCATATACTTGTTCTCTGGAGCTATCAGAACAACCCCATAGAGCCAATAACCTGCAGGAACTAAGCCTAACAGAAATAATCTCATGTTCTTCCCCACTTCACTCCACTTCCATTGATTGTAAGCCCCCTGGAGTAGACTTGTCTTCTCCTTTGTAAGCAGCCCCGGCACACATATGGTGCTATTTGAACAAATAAGACCCTGGTGATGAACCTTGACATTCAAAGATAGCTTTGGGGCAGTTCAAGGAAGCAAGTAGATGTGAATTAAAAAGAACCCCCTACTGTGCAGGTATGCTGAGAATACAATAGATATTTGACCCTCCTTGTCACCATATGCTAGTAAGATGTGGGAGCCATCGCTTGGCAGAAATGCAGGGGAAGAAAGTAGCACAAGTTGTTATTTGTTTGTTTTATACCTTTCCCTTCCGTGAAATTCTCAGGGTAGCTTTCAAAAATGGATTAAACAAAAAACAAAAACAATACCATGCAACTTAAAAAGGTATACAAAAATATAATGAAACAGGCAAGCTCCAAGACAACAAGGATTGCTTGGGTTGATTTGGCTGGTGGAATGTTGAGGAGGAAGTAGCTGGTTGGGGGAGATTGGTTAGGAAGGAATGGCTTGGTGACCGCCTGCCAGCCATACAGCTGCTGTGTCATATCAATACATGACTGAAAACCTATGTGGGTGATTGATCTGCTGATAATGATGGCTGGTGATCGGGTCTTGCAGTTTTGATTTGTGGGAGGCAAGACCATTTGCATTGCTGCCTCCACGCCCCTACCCACCCACCCACCCACCCACCCACCCACCCACTAAACTATCCCCGCTGGCAAGACAACCATGCAAGGCATGCCGATTATACACAATACAGTAGGGGACAGAGGAGGTTTTGGGTTGGTCTGCATTATTTTAAGAAGACTGACCTAGGTAGTTTGGAACTCCTAGGCTAATACACAGATCACACCATAAATTATCCTTGGGATTTTGTACATGTCCAAATTTTGCAAAATACTTTCCCACCCGGGAAAACGTATCAAAATGCATATTTTAGGACAGAATACATTTAGAAATGTAACTCTAAAATAAAAATAGGTATTTAAATATGCATATTGTGATAAGGTACATACTTAAGTGCATTTTTTAAAATACACATTTAAATATTAATTTCTGAATGGAAAAAAGTTGCAGATTAATGTAGAAATGGACAGAGCCAGACTATGGAACAAACACATGCAAAATTGACCAAGGCAGAAAATAGATCTGTAAATCCCAAACTGGTAGATACTGAGGTTTTTTGTTTTTTTTTTTTTTAAAATAAATCATACTGGAGAAATTTGATATCCTACTAGCTTTGTTTCAGCTTGTCATTTTTTTACTTTAATAATTTTTGGGCCTTTCCGAAGAAGCTGTGTCTGTAACCAACATTCGCTAGATAAGGACTGGGTGTACAAACGTTGTGCAATGAGATAAGAGAGAACACTCTACAAAAATTTTCTTGATTAGGTTATTAATTTAAAGGAGTATACAAGTGGAATACTTGCTGAAAATACATTTGCACTTTAAAGCATAAAGAGATAATAGATAATAGAGGGCAAGTAGAATGAATCATTGAATAAATTCCACCAACTCATGAGCATTTTGTTTGATTTATTCGTTTGTCTCATTTTACAGGGCTGGCCACTGGGACAGCAAAGGATGCTGTTTCCTTTTATTCTGTTGAAAAGGCTTTCTTACTTGCCAGAAAAACAGGGCTGTTTTGTTCCATTGCAGCAGATCCCATATGAGTTCCATAAGCTGCTTCATTGGGTCTCCACCTTAACTGCAACACCACTGACTTTGTTTAATTCTGCAGTTCCTTTCTCATTCTGCTCAACTTGAATCAAGTTCAAATTCCTGCAATATGCTTAGATAGCAAGGCCTGTCTTTTTGAACTTGCGAATTGATTTGTCTTGGATCACTAACCCATACATTCTTTATCATATTTCCTCATACCGTTTTGACCAAAGCACATTTGCAGGTGGCAAAAAACACTCCACTGGGAAGTAGCGTCTGTGTGCTGTGGCGTGCACCAGATTTAGGGTTTTTTTATGATCTGTAGTGATACTCACCTATGTGCTTTCCTTCAGGAAGGTCATCGTTCCCATGAATAGATCTTGACTGGTTGGAACAGATGGTGGACAAAACACTCGGCTGTAATGCGGACAGTTCTTGCTTATAAGATTGGGTTTCCTCATAGTAACTGTATTTTCTCCTCCAGTGCCAAATGTACACTTGTACCATTGTATTGTTCAGACAGGCTGTCATACCAGATTCATAAAGCCTTCCTTTAGGTGGAGATATCAGTGACTTACGAGACAGATGTGTCGGCTTAGTGCTTTAAATGCACTTACAGATTTAATCTCATATGCTCCTAAAAGCAGCTGGTAAATGTGAGCTATCCTTTTCCCTTATCAGCTTTGTTGTGCATGAATTAACAGGCACAGAGCTGTGAAATCTACATAGTAAGCATCCTTTACATCTCCCTCTTGATCTTTTCGTTGTTTAAAGCACTACAGTACTCAACTACCTGCCCCTTGCCACTGGGGAAAAAGGACACACTCAGATTCTGTCCCTCCACTCTCTGCATTTGTGATCAGAGACTTCAGCATATTGCTAGGGTTGTCTATTAATTACAGATCTATGTCTCATGATAAATCACTTTAAAAAAAAATACAGTACACATTAAACATTGTATTTTCAACACAGGGTGGCATTTTTGCATGTCGGAATAAAAAGTGACACCCCCTCCCAAAGTGTGCCCTGAATTCTGTCTTATCGATTAAATTTTTTCCTCCCATTGATTAACGAACACATTAATTAGTCTGCTGATTAAACTGGTTCAGTTTCCATCCAAACAAGGCATCCTGCTTGTGTACAGTCAAACCGTGGTTCCCGAATGGCTTAGTTACCAAGCAAATGGGCTCCTGAACACTGCAAACCCAGAAGTGTTCCAGTTTGCGAACGTTTTTTGGAAGCTGGACGTCCGACGTGGCTTCGGCTTGAATGCAGGAAGCTCCTGCAGCCAATCGGAAGCTGCGCCTTGGTTTACGAACAGATTCGGGAGTCGAACGGATTCCCGGAACGGATTAAGTTCCACTGTATATGCCAATTCCACTCCCCACCCCAAATGCAGCTCTAAACAGATTCCACAGCTTTGTTCATTAGAGCTACATTGGGGGACCATTGGCAAGCTTCATCCCTTGACTGCCTTCACCAGTACCATACTAGTAACTTTGTGCATGTTGGAGACAGGAGCAGTCACAAGCCCAGGACACCGAATAATAATAATTATATTTATACCCTGCCCATTTGGTTGGGTTGTCTCAGCCACTCGGGTGCTTCCAGCACATATAAAAACATAATAAAACACCAAACATTAAAAAAATTCCCACTTGTACTGGTGTTTGGTGCCTTCATCCTGATTTGTGCTGCTGTGCCAGCACAGTGGCCCACAAAATAGTGACTAAACTGAATTTTATCATTATGTTCTTACATCTTACTGATAGTATCTGAACAACCAAAAGTGCTAGCTGGTACCCAATATATCCCCACCCCCGGTATTGCTTAACTTCAACTCCCAGCATCCCTGGCCATGCTTTCTGTAGATGATGGGAGTTTAGTTCAGCGACATTTGGAGGGCAAAGTGTTCCCCACTACCTTAACCAACTAAGTCATTTTCAGGGTAGACTCAAATAAATCAGTGGATTTAAGTTGG
Organism: Podarcis gaigeae; assembly: GCF_964106915.1. Lineage (NCBI taxonomy): Eukaryota > Metazoa > Chordata > Lepidosauria > Squamata > Lacertidae > Podarcis > Podarcis gaigeae. Next base: position 114,339,343 of record NC_139678.1, on the reverse strand, counting down.
TCAGTATGTAACTTGTCCACTGATTTCAGTGGATCTTCTCTTACTATAACTTAGTCAAATAGCATCAATTATTTCGCGAGTTTTTAAAAATAGTATGGGACTTTGACAGAGCTGGCAAAGATACAGTCATCTGGGAATTGTGGATTCATATTTGTATGTTATTAATGTGTGTGTCTGTTTTGATTTTAAAAATTAAATAAACAGACTTAAATCTTGCTTACAACTAAGAGGTCTAAACTGAGGAACGGTGCTGTTGCTTGTGTGTGATAATTGCATTTTGAAACAAAGCAGATTAATGTTGTTGTTTTCTTTTTGCAATGTTTCCCTAGGCTGGCAGCCTCGCTGGTTTGTTCTTGATAACGGGATATTGTCTTACTACGATTCGCAGGATGATGTTTGCAAAGGCAGCAAAGGCAGCATAAAGATGGCAGTGTGTGAAATCAAAGGTAGGCTCTCTCAATAAGAAAACTCTCCTTACCTTCTAGGCTGAGGTATCTAACATGAGCAGTAGGGCTGGGCGATATCTGCTTTTCAATATTGCAATATATCGCCAGCTAAACATCATGATATACCAATATATCACAATTTCTGAAATAAGGATGGAGCTATGTAGTGGCGTTGGCTGGCTTCACAGTTTTTATCACATTGTGATTTTTGCACGCGCGCACACACATAATGATTCGCGATATATTGCCAGGTCAAAAACTATGAAACCGGTATCACAATATGGACTTCAAACCGGTTTTGGAGGATATATCACCCAGTCCTGCTAGGCAGTCTTTGCAAAATAAGCTGATTATTTCAAGCATCAGCTTGACGCCTAGTACAAGTACAAATGTTCTTACTGTATATAGTCACAGGTCCAGTAATTGAGGGTCTGCTTCACCCTTTGCTCCTTCTTATTTTGGGTTTTCCTCCCACCTCTTTCTTGCCCAATGTCTCCCCGCTGTTCTCCAGAATCACCCAGAGAGGCTCTGCTGCCTTTGTGGGTTATATCTCAGAGTAGACCATTGGAATTAATGAACCTAGATTAGCCAGGTCCCTTAATTTCAATGGGTCTATGCAGAGTATGACTAACAGTGGATATGCAATGGATTCACCTAACCTGTGCATGGACTTCTGCTTTTTCAATGGGGCTTTCCCCCTCTTTGCCCCCCACACCCCCTGAAATAGGCTCCCGGGGGGTGGGAGAACCCCCCCCCCCAGAATAGTGCAGGGGAGAGGGTATTGTTCCATTGGCAGGCTGGAATGCTTGTGCTGCTGGAAAGATTGGGATATAGAATCCTAGAACTGTGGAGTTGGAAGGGACCCTGCGGATCGAACCTGCAACCTTGGTGTTACCAGCATCATGCTGTAACCAGCTGAGCTATCCACATGGGATTGGAAGAGTGCAACATTGAATTCCACCCAATGGCTATATTCTACCTCCACTGTCAGAGGCAGCATTGCCTCTGAATACCAATTGCTTGGAATTGCCCATGGGGAGAGCCCTGTTGTGCTCAGGTTTTGCTTGCAGATTTCCTCAAAGGCATCTGGTTGGCTGCTGTGAGAACAATACAGTGGTACCTCGGGTTACATACGCTTCAGGTTACAGACTCCGCTAACCCAGAAATAGTGCTTCAGGTTAAGAACTTTGCTTCAGGATGAGAACAGAAATCGGGCTCCTGCGGCGCGGCAGCAGCAGGAGGCCCCATTAGCTAAAGTGGTGCTTCAGGTTAAGAACAGTTTCAGGTTAAGTACGGACCTCCAGAACGAATTAAGTACTTAACCCGAGGTACCACTGTATGCTGGGCTGATATACTAGATGATGATGATAATAATGATGTTGATGATGATGATGATTTTTACCCTGCCCTCCCCAGCCAAAACCGGACTCAGAGTGGCTAACATCAAATGTATAACACATTAACATAAAATCAGGCAATCAATTAAAATACATCCTAAAATCAGATCAGGACCAGAATAAAATCCACTCAGATAGCAACCCGCAGATTAGTGTTGGGGACCTTAAATGCTTACCAGGCCCAACTGTTTGTGCTGAACTTATATGAGCCTGTGAGAAAAATTGGGAGGTCACTTTCATGCAAATTCTTATAAAAGGGGAGGGGAGTCAGACTGAACCCTGACCAAAGGCCTGGCGGAACAGCTCCGTCTTGCAGGCCCTGCGGAAAGATGTCAAATCCCACAGGGCCCTGGTCTCTTGTAACAGAGTGTTCCACCATGCCGGGTCTAATCTCCTTGAGGCTCGGGACCTCCAAAATGTTATTATTTTCTGACCATAAGGTCCTCCGTGGGGCATACCAGGAGAGGCGGTCCCGTAGGTACGAGGGTCCTAGGCTGTATAGGACTTTAAAGGTTAAAACCAGCACCTTAAACCTCATCCTGTACTCCACTGGGAGCCAGCGCAGCTGGTGTAGCACTGGATGAATATGATATCACGGCAAGGACCCCTTAAGGAGCCTCGCCGCGGTATTCTGCACCAGCTGGAGTTTCTGGGTCAGCTTCAAGGGCAGCCCCGCGTAGAGCGAGTTACTATAATCAAGCCTGGAGGTGACCGTCGCGTGGATCACAGTGGCAAGATATTGGAAGTAGGACAGTCGTAACTGGGAAGTACTAACTCTGTAATTCCAGGCAGTCTTTGAAAAATCTGTGCTCCTAATTTATCTCGCCTCTGTCGCAAGTTCATCCGACAGACAGCACCAGGATGGAGTTAATCATCCCAGGGGAACAGCATTTCTACATGAAAGCCGTTAATGCAGCTGAACGACAGCGGTGGCTGGTAGCCCTGGGGAGCTCGAAAGCCTGTTTGGCAGACACCAGAACAAAAAAAGAAAAAGGTACTTGTACTTTCTTTTTTACAAAAAGCAAAAACAACCTACTAAAAACACCTGGTTTTTAACTATTGTAGTTATCGGTCAAATGCCCATCAAATGTAAAGTAATTATTTATGGCAGTAGGTGGCACACTTTCAAGGGGTTTTGAGGTTTACAGCTCATTACATTATTATTTCTTAACACTAGCAAAGCCCATAGTATTTTCTAAGCACCCTAGAGATATTAAAATACAAGAGGGGCCCAGCTCACTGTGAGTAGAGGCTGGTCTGTTAGGGCAGATAGGGCCCTGCCCCAGCTACCTCAATCTGCCCTTAGCCAACCATCACCTGTCTATCTTCTTATTTACATCCAGTCTAGATGGTGGCCCTGGCGACCAGTTTCCTTCTCCTTAGTCTCAGTGTTGCCATCATAGGAGGAGGATGGGGACAGAGCAAAAATTAGTTGGCTCATTGGCCCTGGCTCCTGTTTGTATTTTATCTTAAGTCAAGTCACTTGGAGACATTTGTTGTTGTATAAAGCGACTAACAAATGTAACTACTACTACTACTAATAATAATAAAAGTCAGACATTCCTTTTGTTTAAAGGAATATACAGTGGTACTTTGGTTCTCAAACTTAATCTGTTCCGGAAGTCCGTTCCAAAATCAAAGTGTTCCAAAACCAAGGTGCGCTTTCCCATAGAAAGTAATGCAAAACAGATTAATCTGTTCCAGACTTTAAAAATTCAAACCCTAAAACAGCAATTTAACATGAATCTTACTATTTAATGAGACCTTTGAGCCGTAAAATGAAAGCAATAATCACTGTAAAGGTAAAGGACCCCTGACAGTTAAGTCCAGTCCCAAACAACTCTGGAGTTGTGGCGCTCATCTCACTTTACTGGCCAAGGGAGCTGGTGTTTGTCCACAGACGGTTTTTCTGGGTCCTGTGGCCAGCATGACTAAGCTGCTTCTGGCGAAACCAGAGCAGCGCATGGAAATGCTGTTTACCTTCCCGCCAGAGCAGTACCTATTTATCTACTTGCACTTGACGTGCTTTCGAACTGCTAGGTAGACAGGAATTGGGACAGAGCAACAGGAGCTTACCCTGTTGCGGGGATTCGAACCGCCGACCTTCTGATTGGTAAGCACTAGGCTCTGTGGTTTAAACTACAGCGACACCCGCGTCCCCAATAATCAATGTACTATACTATAAAATAAAGAAGACAGTATTGTTGATGATAAAAATAAAAAGTATTATTTTTTCTTACTGCACTGATGATAGTCATTGTTTGGATGGGGGGCTTTTACCCATTTCCACAGTGACACAACCAATCAATCAGTAGCTGAACTGGGTTCCACACAGTCACAAAAACAAATGAGCTGAAAAAGCCTCAAAAACAAAAATGCAAAATAAATAGCAAAAACAAAAGCGCCAAACTTAATCCGTTACAGAAGTCCGTTTGACTTCCGAAATGTTCGAAAACGAAGGCGCAACTTCTGATTGTTGCAGGTGCGCTGGAAACAGTAGTCGACAGCTGCATCGGACGTTTGGCTTCCGAAAAACGTTCGAAAACCGGAGGAACACTTCCAGGTTTTTGGCACTTGGGAACCAAAGCGTTTTGCGAACCAAGGTACCACTGTAAATGCCTACATCTTAAAACTTGTCACGGGAACTCACGTACCTGACCAGTGAAGTTTCTGCTTCCCAATGTCCTTGCAGAAGTTAATGAAACCAATGAATCTCTGAAAACCAAAATGTCAGAGCTTCGTCTCTACTGTGACCTTCTAATGCAGCAGGTTCATACAATCCAAGAATACGTTCACCATGATGAAAATCACCTGTCACCCAGCATTGAGGTATCGGATCATTTTTTAAATTAATATTATTTGTTTTGGATTGGGAGGAGAAGCATCAGCATTAAGGTGGACCCACTACATTGTCCAGTAGGGCCCAAATACAACTCTTTAGTTTCAATAATTACTTTTGGTTTATGTCTATATTAAATTGCCTGTTTAGTCTGGTCTTCTCAAGTTTTTAAATCTGTGTTTTTAACTTTGGAGTTGTTGGTGTGTTTTTATTTTCCTGTTGTATTTAGGTTGCTTTAGATTTTATGACTTTCTATTTAGATTGTTGTCACCCATACTTATTGTGAGTCACCCATAGAACTTTGTTATGGGGCAGCATGTAAATGTTTAGATAAATATAAAAAACACATCACTCTTTCATCTCCAGGTCTACTGAAAGGGGCCTGCACAAATAAAATTACCTATAAAGATCAATATGAAACAGCAAAATAAATAGTAGAAAACTTAATTGCAAAAGGCAGGCAAAAAACAGGCAGAAAGAGCAGCAACAATTGGTAAAATGGCATTCAGTGAAAATAGCAAAACAGCACTGGATTGTTGAAACGGTGGGTGTGAAACAGAGGCTGTAGTCCTGTACCCATTTGCCTGGGAGCAAGTCCCACTGAACTCAAGAGAGATTGCTTCTGAGTAGACTTTCATAGGATTGCACAGTTAGCAGCAGGTTGGATTTGATTTAAATCACAATTTAAATCACTAGTCAGTAAGACTTGATTGAAATCATATTTTTTTTACAGAAAGACTCATTCTTGCTGGTATAATCTTAATATTTACAACTAGATGAAGGCTTCATTTTTGGAACAATAAATTTTCAGAATAGTTTTCAGAGTACATAGTTATATCAAAAATTACTGATTTGGTTATACTATTTGAAATACATGCAGCGATAATTATGAAATTATTGTGAGGTTTAATAAGTTAACTTTATATTTGGACAGCTTTTCTGCTGTACTTTATTGGAAGGAGAAAAATAACCATTCCCTTAATAACAATTTAAACAATTTATTTAACTAAAACAATATCATTATAGCATATGTATCCATGTTTGTTACTGTAACTGATGTGGTTAAACATCTTTTTTTTTAAAAAAAACCTTAGACTGAGTTTTAGCACACATGAAAAACTTAAACCGATCCTTATTTCCTGATGAATAGTCTTTGGACTATAATGTAACTTAAATAGAAAACTAACTTTAGTAAGATTTTTCCTCCAAAAGCATTTTATTTTAAAAATATGATTTAAATTTTAAAAATATGATTTTTAAAAATTATTATCCACCCTGGTTAGCAGGAATTTCAGGCCCTTGGCATTCGCAAATGAAAATGCTCATCCTTCTGTTGCACCAGAGAAAATTGTTACACCACAACAGAAACACCAGCGGAGTTTTGGCCTACTTTTATGTCTCTGTCTGCCTTTACAGCAGGGATATGAAATCTGTGGCCCCTTCAGAGGCTGTTGGGACACCATCAGCCCCAGGCAGCGTTGCCAGTAGTCAATGCTGAACGTTCCTCGCAGTCAGTCTAAAATACGAGCCAAGAAGAATGCTACACAAGCTTGCAGTTCATTAAAGAGTTGACGTGTTGCCCAGCCAGCGTCTCTTGTTTCACCAAAAAGCTTTTACCGGGCAACAAATGTTAAGTGAATTCACCTTTCTCAATTGCTTCCCGTGTTTCCAGAATATGAACGAAGCGTCCTCCTTGCTCAGCGCTACCTGTGACACATTTATCACGACCCTCGAAGAATGTGTGAAAATAGCAAATGCCAAGTTCAAGCCAGAGATGTTTCAGTTGCCTCATCCGGATCCTTTAGTTTCTCCTGTGTCGCCTTCACCTGTGCAAATGGTTGGACGTTTTTTAATCTCTCTCTTCTCCCCCCCCCCCCCAAGGCTGGAGAGAATTTGAGAGAGTATGGTGGTGGGATGGTTTTTAAAAGGAGAGATTCCCCCAAACTGCCATAGTCTGCTTTCCCCAAGTCAGTGAGTTGATCCTCTCTCAAGAGTAATTAAGGCTGCGATCCTCACCAGGATTTACATTTTTAAGTGTCTGCAAGTGCCTGGCTGCATGTGTGTGTGGAAGCAAACTTGGATATGTTTTGGGGTAGTCAGTGAGGCCTTTCAGGGCCCAATAAAGTCAGTGGGATTTATTTGTGAGCGAAATACGTTTGTCATTTTTCTCCTGCCCTCCCTCCGAGGAGCTCTGGGGCGGCCTACGTGGCTCCTCCCTGTTTTATCCTCACAACTACTCTGTGAGGTAGGCCAAGAGCCCAAAATTACCCATGGAGCTTTGTGGATGAATGGGGATTTGAACTCTGGCCACCCTCCAGCCTTAGTTAGCACTCTCTAACCACCTGGCCACACTGGATCTATGTTTATTGTTTTATTTTATGTATTTCTGTTTTTAACCTCCAAAACGGGAGGCCATGATAGAACATCTGCTTTGTTGTACACAGGAGGTCGCACCCTGGTCCAGCCCTCAACATATTCACTGCTTTGAGGGTTTGGGGGGTTTATTTATTTATTTATTTATTTATTGCAATCAAGAGGTTTATAAATTTTATGAAATAAATAAGTAGGGCTGGGCAATTTCCTGTTTGAATCCCAGGAAAGCTCCTGCTAGTTCATTGTAGTAATATCCAAGGAAACACTCTGAAAAACCAAATGTACAGTTATGTTTATTTGGTTCTATGTTTTCAAGAGAATCCATCAAGAGTGCATAATTTGTGACTTTCAGAGATTTATAAGATTTCTGTACATTTGGTACAGAGGCATATTTCATATATTTCATACTGTTCAATGTTCTGTATAGATTATATTGTTTATATTGACGTCGCATTGTTGTACTTGGTCAACTTGCCTGGGATATTACTGATAATTGTTTGCAACACAGGGGTTTAATTGTTGGCCAGTTCAGTGTAGGCAATACTGAACTAGATGGACCAGTAGTCTGACTCTATATGAGACAGCATCCTATGTTTAAAATTACCTGCTTCAAAATAAAACAAACACCCACCCAATCCATCCCTTATTTTTTTCTTTATTAAAGAAAGCATCATCCTTAAGGTACAGATAACCAACAAAGAATTAGGAAGTATGTAATAACCTGTTTTGTTTTAAAATTACTTTCTAGATGAAACGTTCTGTTAGCCACCCAGGTACTTGTAATCCAGAGAGGTAAGTACAAAATGGCGAACGTATTACTTTTTAAAGTCTGGAAACCAACCAGCCAACCAATAAATAGAAAGGTTCTTCATTATTATTATTATTATTATTATTATTATTATTATTATTATATGAAGCCCCGTATTGTCTCAAATAAAAAAGCAGTTATCTGTTTCCTGGTTAATCCAAACTCGCAGGATGGTATTCAGCCATGAATGAGCATGGCAAAGTCAGGTCCATTCACTTCAATGGATCTACTATGAGTAAAATTTCGTTGCTGAATACCACCCACAGTAAGCTGCTTTGCAAAACTTGCACAAATATGGAGGGTCCTGACAGATAGCATGCTTCTCGCTGGTGCTTTTTATTTATTGCTTTGTCACACTAAACCAAGGTTTGGCATAGCATGTCATCTGAACCAGGACTTGCGTTTAAGTTCTGTTCTCACTAACCACCAGTTGTAGCCAAGAACCAGCCTTGGTTACAGCTCTTGTTTATCTATATATTTACGTTTCTTTTAGATAACACGTTTTTTCTCCAAGAAGCCAAAGGTGGCATACGTGGTCCTCTCCCTCCCAGTTTTATCCTCACACCTATCCCCTGTATAGGTGTTTTTTTGAGCCTGGGCCTCCAACTCTTGGTCACCAACTAACTAGGCATATTGCAACAGTGCTGCACTCGATGGAAGAAAGGGAAGGACAGGAGAGGGGATTTTTTGTTGATTTGTGTTTCCCTATGCCCCTCCCAAAAGAAAACATGTTTCATAGGGTTAAAGACCCTGCAGAACAAACAGGAGAGGTGGCACTGTGGGGATTTCAGAGGGAAGGGGAAAATGGCCTTCTGCTTCTTCCAGTGAGAGCCTCTGCTGGATCTCACTCGCTTACACTAACGGAAAGAGCTCTTTATTTCCTCAAAGGGCAAATCTGGATCCAACCCCACGACTGTTACTTAGTTGATTTTGGGGGGTTGATTTTGGATTGTTCGCCTGCCTATTCAAGAAATTGTTTTGCATTGTTTTAACTTGATTGGGTTGCTTTCTGTTTAATTTTATTTGAATCACCTTGGGCACTGTATAGCGGGGCATACAACTTCTTTTTTTAAAAAAATGCTGCAGTGCCACCAGCCACACACAAAGCCCTGTCCATGCTTCTGACACAGTTGTACCTTGGATCCCAAATGCCCTGGAACGCGGACGTTTTGGCTCCCAAACCCAGAAGTGACTGTTCCAGTTTGCGAACGTTCTTTTGGAAGGTGAATGTCCGATGAGGCTTCCGCGGCTTCTGATTGGCTGCAGGAGCTTCCTGCAGCCAATCGGAAGCCTCGATTTGGTTTTCGACCATTTTGGAAGTTGGAACGGAGTTCCGGAATGGATTCCGTTCGACTTCCAAGTATGTGACACAAGATGGTCGTCTCCTCTTGTTGTGAGCGGATGCCCATGTGTCTCCCATGGAGATCCCTTCCACATACAGAACTCCTGTCTCTCTTTAATCTTTTTCGGTACCTTATTTCAGGAAAGTGTACCAAACAAAGACCATTTTTAAAATTAAGTAAGATGAGCTGGAGAGAACTTTGGGTGTTAAGGACACGTAATGAAATGTGCAATGCTATTTCATTTGCAGGAGCAGTCACTCTGTAAAAGAACCAAATTCATCCTCTCACCGGTTATCCCAAAGGTGGAGAAGGACAGTCTTAGATCCAGAACATTCTGTAGATGTTCCCCCTGATGATATAGACAGTAAGTTCTGGTGTACCCATGTGCATTCTACTATCTTTGTGCTTCAGTTGGATTCTTGTTCTACGTTGAGATAGAAGACTCCGTGGCCATTATCTATCCTATAACAAATCAGCTACAGAAACAAGCAACATAGTCTCCTGCATTGCCCTAGCCAAGCTGGGTGCTCAAGGAATTTGCATCGTGCCTTTGGGCACATTCAAGAGCCTCCATGTGGACTCCATCTATACTTTTTGAACGTAGGAATGAAAAATTAGGAGCACAGGCATGCTGCTGCCCATTGTGAAGTGCATGTTAGTTTATAGGAGTGAGTTTTTTTCACAGTAAATACAGGAATGATGATCACACCTGTTTTTCTCATAGGGAAATGTGGCCATTAAACATACATGTGCTGCCTACAAGTGATTGCTCTGCGCACACATACCACAAATTAAATTCAGGGATGTGGGTTATCTAAATATCAGTATTCATCATTTGGTGCTTGATGGAAATAGGTTTGGGAGACTTGCTCTAGACTTTTTAATATTAGTAATAATAATAATAAAATTATTATTTGTACTCTTACCATCTGACTAGGTTTTCCCCAGACACTCTGGGCAGTTTTCAGCAGATAGAAGAACACACTAAGACATTGAGCTTTAAAAACCTCCTTACACAGAGCTGCCTTCAGATGTCTTCTAAAAGTTGTATAGTTATTAATCTCCTTGACATCTGATGGGAGGGCACCACTACCGAGAAGCCTGGTTCCCTGTCACGTCACAACTCACAACAAGGGAACCACCAGAAGGCCCTCAGAGCTGGATCTTAGTGTCTGGGCTAGACAATGGGGGTAGAGATGTTCCTTCAATTATACAGGGACAAGGCTTTTAAAGGTCAGCACCAGTACCTTGATGTCCTTGGAAACATACTTGGAACCAATGTGGATCATTTAGGACTGGTGTTATGTGGTCCTGGGTGGCTGCTCCCAGTCACCAGCCTAGCGGCCACATTCTGAATTAGTTGTAGTTTCCAAGTCACTTTCAAAGTAGCCCCACTTAATAACTTGTAAGAATTGAAAATATTCCTGTATATTTTTACTGGGGCGAACTTAGATCCTTTCTCTTTATGCCCTGCCCCATTTGGAGGTGTGGAAAAGGACCTCTGAAGAGTCAATCAGGGTTGACAAGACTGGGCTGGATGGTCAAATAGTCTGACTTTATATAAGGCACCCAGCTTGTCAAGGTCTAGCAGGGAAAGATGAAGGGGGATTAAGAAGCTTCTTTCAGCCATATGTTGATCTCTTCCAACCCTAGAGTTCTGTGCTGAGCACATTGGATGGAGCACAACATTTGTGTGCAACGTGTGCCATCAAGCCGAAATGACTAAATGCAACATTTTCAAAGGCGCAGTTGAAAACAAACCCCGATCTGTCTCTTTGTAGGACCAACATACTGTTCCAGGCATACTCTCAATGGAGACTTGGCGTCTTCAACCATTTCCGACACAGCCCTGTTGGTGTCAAAGAAACAATCAGAACGAGAAGAGACTCTACCGCCTACATCCTGAAGAATTGAAGGGAAACACCTTTCTCTTAAGTAATGCTATGCAAAAGCTGCTGTACTTCTCCTGTTGTCGTAGGGGGTAGTTCGTTCCCTGTGTGAAGGATTTCTCTGCACTTTATAGAATAATGTAAAAACTAACTTCAAAGCGTATTTTATCTTTATATAGTTTATTTGCAATAATATTTTCCTACAACCTTCAGTTTGTGCATTTTTGAAACAAATTATGGTTCGACGGATAGGTAATGTACCTTTGCAAATGTAGCCCTCCTTTTTACAAAGTGTGATGGTCGTTTAGAGCCTTGACCAAAAAAAAAAAAAAAAAGTTTTACATTTGGGATAGGGAGGAAAACTTGTGCCATAGACCGGACTGCTCACTTGAACACATCGTTGCTTTGCTGGTACAGTATCCTATTCTTGCACACAGTTCACTTCCTATTGAATTGAGTGGCAGTGCTACCGTAATATTATTATTATTATTATTATTATTATTATTATTATTATTATTGCTCGTGGTTGCACCTTTCCTGCCAGGGGATGCTTTTTCTCACATTTAGATTGAGATGGTATTCCTTAAACAAGGTTTATTGGTAATTTAATATTTTCCCCTTCTTAAAAACCGTGGTGTACATAAGGGCAATCTCTGCAACTTGGATCTCTTCCGTCTGGTTGGAATTAGTGACACTTGAGTATAGTCTCAGGGCATGTTCCAGCCAAAATTAAGCCCTCTGAAGCCCTCTTGGTTTTAATGAGAATGAAACCAATGAGATTTTAGCATGCTTAGGTTTGGCAGAATCTTGCTCTAAATTCTTAAATTCCTTTCCTGTGCCTTTTCTTTTCTTGGACTCAGAACACCTGCATTTCTCTGGCTTGCACCCAAAGTCTAGCCAATTAAAAAAAAAGTGTTAGATGTGAAGTATTTTTCTAAATAGTCATATAAATTATCTGATTTCCGAGGCATTATACATGGGGTAAAGGTATTTTAACGTTTTGATGTATTTATTCCTTTTTGCACCACAAAATGCCTCCTTGTCAATAGTGGGGGTGGGGTGGGGGGGGTGAGATGTGCTTAATCGTTGCTGAGGTGTGTTCCATTACTAAATAGCAGTTTTTTTAAAAAATTGTGGGACATGATCCAACCCAAAGTGTGCACTTGATTTGAGTTGAAGAGTATGTAAAGCACATGGGACTAAGAAATACTTGACTTTGGCTGAATTCTGCCCCTCCTTTTCGCTAAACAGCAAGATATCCTTGATGTGTCTTTTTACCAAAGTGTTATTTTAGCGCCAGTTTCTAAAATATGCTCTTGAGATGCTGTTGTAACGTATTCATAGCTGCAGCTGTACATTTATTTATGATCTATTTATACCAAAGGGGGAGGGTGGCTTTTATCATTGTGAGCCCAATAACTTCAGAAGAGCATACTTGTACAGCAATATTCTCCTCTCAGTTAACTTGAATGACAAATACGAATTCATTTCTAATTGAGCCGAGAAACACGCTCTGAACCTGTGAATGGACCATGTAACTTAGCCACCACCTACCATACATTTTGGGCCCAGTTTGTCAGAAACCTTTCTTGCACAGGCTGTCCTTGCAAAAAGCGAAGGTGGAAAATGCAGCTTAAATTTCAGCGAGGTTTGCACAGAAATTTCTGACAAATTGAGCCCAAAGTTGTTAGTGTTTTGAAATGTAAATTCTTTGTTTTTGTATTCACTTTGGGATAAACTTGGTATATTATGTCTTGGCCATGGAGCACTTTTTAAAAAATGTTAAAAAAAGAAGAAGCTTTCTTTTAAAATGTAAGTGGTCAATAAATACAGTTTTTACACGCAGGCATGCACAACTTTGTTTTCTGGTCAAATCTTTTCGGCTATATTTGGTTCCTGTTAGGGTGTTTTCATTTGGTAGTCACAGGGCTTGCTTGGAGGGGCTTCATTGTGTGTAAAGGTAATGCACAGCAAGGTGAGAGAAATCACACTCTTCTGTCCCTCGCAGAAGTAAAATAACACACATTTTTTTAAATTAACGAAGCAAGTAGCAACAAAAAAGTCCCAATGAAGATTGAGCATGCGCAATTGAGTGCCAGTTTGGAAGAAAGAACAGAAGAATACAGGGGAGAAGGTAGAATGGAGTATCCCACAGGAAGACATGGCTGGCTGGAACCAACAGGAACATACCCTTAAGGTGACGATATGCAGCAAGAACTTCGCTGCAAGTCCAACTTGCATATAGCTATTTCACAGCTTGACTACTGCCAGAAACCTTGCTTATTATTGTCTGGATAGGCTTCCCACCATCATTATATAGCAGCTAAAATTCAGAGTGTTTCATTTCCTCCATTTTCTTCTCCAAATTCAATTATATTGTCTGCTCCATTCAGAGATCTCTCTCACGTGTCTCTTTCTGTCTGTCTGTCTATCTGTCTGACTGACTGACTGACTGCCTTTCTGCATGCTTATAATAAATTGTTGGTGCTGTGATTAATATAAAGTACTGAGATCCACTGATACACTACATTATTGGCCTCTTCACTCCAGTATGAACCTGTGTGTGTTTCAGGCCTTCTGTTTTATTTTCTTCACAGTCCGTACACAAGTTTCTAACATTCTTTTTTGTTTTTGTTTTGTTTTTCTGCACTATTTTTCTACTGATATACACATAAGATAAAGTTTGTTGGAGTTTACTATTTTCACAGACTCCTAAAAGGGATGGTGTCTTTGGCCTTTTTTAAAAAAAATTAGTCCAGCCTCTTGTACCAAATAAATAAATTAAAATATCACTAGCTTCTGGCTGATGGTTTGTAGGGCATGACATGGCAGCTCTGGTTCACCAGGTCTTGCTACTACTACTTGAGCCGCAGTGATCATCATGGACTTGTCAATTTTGTACAGATTCATTGCATTTTGTGGAGCTATGAAAAAGCAGCAGATTATAAAGCCTTAAACGGCTCAGGAATGCAATTCCTCAAGGAACACCTCTTTCTATATGAGCCTACCTGGACCCTGATATCTTTTGAGGCCCTCCTTCATGTGGCTCCTCCTCAAGAGGAACGGAGGGTGGCAACACGAGAGCAGGGCCTTCTCTGCAGTGGCTCCCCATCTGTGGAATGCTCTCCCCAGGGAAGTTCGCCTGGCACCTTCATTATACACCTTTTGGCGCTATGCAAAAACATTCCTTTTTAACCAGGCCTTTAATTGATTTGATTGACATTCTATGACCTTTTCAAATGTGGGGGTTTTTCTGGGGGGGGGGGTTATTGGGTGGTTGTTTTTATTTTGATTATATATTTTGTGGTTTTATATTTTGATTTTCTGCAAACCACCCTGAGACCTCCGGATATAGGATATAGGGTGGTGTATAAATTCAATAAACAGATTAAAATAAATAGCCATAATCTGAAAGTCACATGCCAGCTCCTAATACATGACGTGGCATTTTGGAACAAGGGATGAGTAGGAAAGGAAAGATAGCAAAATAAACTAACACTTTTGGGGGGAGGTGGGGAATTAGAGGGCCTCAGCTTCACCCGGCTAATGCCTGTGCTAATAATGACACCATATTCAAATTTGGAATCAGGACAATTTTGCAGCTGAATCAAAATATGAAATGGTGCCCTATCGCTCTCATATTGCCCATAGACTCTGACTCATGGGGAAGGAGTCTTGGACCTATTGGACACATTACCTTTGCCCCAGTGAGTTATTAAATCCTAGTGGCACACCACCCACTTATTTCACATTCATCTCAAAGCCCCAATAGACAGTCAACACCAGCTGAGATCCAAAGTACCGTATTTCCAATGTTCAAGTAGCTGAAATGGTAAAGGGACCTCTGACCATTAACTCCAGTCATGGACGACTCTGGGGTTGTGGCGCTCATCTCGCTTTATTGGCTGAGGGAGCTGTTGTACAGCTTCCGGGTCATGTGGTCAGCATGACTAAGCTGCTTCTGGCAAACCAGAGCAGCGCACAGAAACACCGTTTACCTTCCTGCCAGAGTGGTACCTATTTATTTGCTTGTACTTTGATGTGCTTTCGAACTGCTAGGTTGGCAGGAGCTAGGACCGAACGACAGGAGCTCACCTGTCATGGGGATTTGAACCGCCGACCTTCCGATTGCCAAGTCCTGGGCTCAGTGGTTTAGACCACAGCGCCACCCGCATCCCTAGCTGAAAGGGTATGGGCAGGCTAAAAGGAATGGGGAAATGGAGGAAGATAGACAAAGTGAAAAAGCTCTGCCTGATATCCTGCAGAGCTGCTGCCAGTTAGTGTAGGTGCTACTAGGCCACATGGACAAACATTCTGCTCTGCTATAAGACAGCTTCCTGTGTTCCTAAGTTTTCAAATTTGCTGGGGCACCTGAAAGCCAAACGGACACCCAAATCTCTGGCTTCTGGCGGCATCCCCTGCCAAGGACCCTTTGAAAGCATCGCCCATCCATCTTTATGTAGGTGGCAGATTTATGAATCCATTGTACTTGGAAATGTAGTGAAAAAGTAGACTGAAAGATAAAGGATGAGACTTGGTACGGGGAACTTCTTTATAGATAATCTGGTAATTCAAGTGAGTAAAAATAGCAGTTCTCTTCCTAGGAAAGGTCCGAGTGGGAGTGAGTGGTTTGTTCATTTGCGTTCCTGCATTTTGCTGTTGTGGATCTTTTTCTTTTGCATAGCTTTAAGTGGTGGCATCATTGCATAACGACTCACAGTTATTGCCAGGGGAGTTTAAGCAGCTGAGCCATCAGCTGAGGGGTGAATTTGAGGAAAATAGAAGCTTGAAGCTTGTAGGGTAGAAGCTGACAAAAGGGGACCCCACTCTCTTGCTACCTCTCCCTTCCCAGCCCTGCCATTTCATTGTACTTCAGGAATTAACACTACAATACAACTGAACATCTACACCTGTGAGGATCATTATCTATACTTTGCATAACATTTATACACTACTGCATTTAATTCTCTCTTCAGTACAGCATAACACCTCCATTGGTGCATGGCTGGGACTGAGGACGGCAAGAAGTGCTGACAGGCCTAGGCGTTTGGTTTCTGGGCCTCCTAATAAGTTTTTTTTTTAAAGGTACAAATTAATGAAGTCATTATAGGTTATAATATTTCGCTTGTAAACCACACTTCCCCCCCTGGGCAATGCCTTCCACTTTTATGACCATTTTTACCTCAGCCTATTGGCTTTGAGGCCTTATCCCTCTAGTGAAGCCGAGCCCTTTCTTTCTCTTCTTCTTTTATTGCTAATGTGCTACCTATGTGACCTGTTCTCTTGTCATTATAAATTAGGAATTGCCCCAAATGTATTCCAATAATGGATACTGCGCATCTCAGGAGATGTAGTTTTCGCTGGATGTAGTGAAGAGTGAATATAAGCAGGGAGAAATCTGACTTAAGATGGACAGCGGCTGAATGTGGTTAAGGCAGGCATCCAAAAATAAAGAAAGCGCATACAAGGACCAGAAACATAGACTTGATGAGGTGCAGGTAGCATGCTTTATTTCAAATGAACAATACTATCTCGAGGAGGTTCAACAAAACAGCTAACCGAACAACTTACTACTACATAAAATAAAACTAATTCATTTTTTTTCTAAGTTCAGGGCAAGATGTGATGTTATAACAACAGTTTTAGCTTTTCTTAAACTGTGGTTCAAATCTTAGTTGCCTGCAGTTGACAGTATCTAAGCCAAAATCCTAATTGCTACCACACAATCACTGCATCCTAGGAACCTCCAAGAGTTGGTACTGTTTCTGCACTCGAGTACCCAAATGGCTTTTTTTTTAACGGGATGGCCAGGTGATGTTACTTTACTGGAAAGCTATTTGGGTAGTCGGCATGTCAGAAACAATACGATAGGTGCTGAACAAAATGCTGGCCGCTTGCACTTTGTTCAAGGTATTGCGAGTCAGTCATGAGCAAAATATAGTTTTGACGTTGATCAGATGTAACATAAGATATTAAAGTGTGGCTTACAGGAGGGTATTTGCAAACCTCACCAATGCCTTATGTCTCTGATTCAAAATAAATTCGTGCACGTATAATGAAACCGTGCACAGCATCATCTCTTAGGTGTCGGTAAAATAAGTCATCAACAGGGAGCCTCTCTACCTGTTGAGGCATTCTTAGACATCAACATTTTGTTGAGGCACAAAAATTAGTTAAATGTTGAGCAGGGTATTCGTTCCCTAAGAAACTTTCTCCTACCAACGGTTTGTTCCAAAAGTTACATTTTAAAATGTCATAAAATAAATGGTACAAAGCTCCATAACCGTTATTTGCGGCTATATACAGTATGTACATGTCAAATGAAAAATTGTTTTAAAGTCAAATAATAATGACTATAAGTCATAGCGTCTATCCTTGGACTTTGTCTGGTTCAGGTAGGTACAAAAATAGTTTTTTTAATATATATTTACAGATCAATTATTTCAGTCCATATGAATCACTTGCCAAAAGTCAAGTGCCAAAAAATAAAAAAAGATCAAGCTTTTAAATTGATCGAATGTTAATATTCACAGTGGCAGAGTCAGTGCCAAAATCATTTCCTAAATTCAGTGTATAAAGTCCCCCGTCGTCCTTTTGAACATCCATGATGATAAGAGTGGTTAAGTCTTCACTGGTTTCAACGTGGAATCTACCACCTTGACTAGAAATGCTTTTCCCTTTGCAGGACCATGTTATGTCAGGAGTAGGTTCACCAGTGAAGGCACAGGATATGGTGAGAACCTTTCCTTCCTCAATGGAGATATCGTTTGGAAGAGCTTCAATTTTGGGTGGTATTCCTTTGCAAAATGGGAGGGGGGGAAATCAAGTTAGTTCTTAGCGGAAACTGAAGTTCTACTATAATGACTAATTCTGCATATCTAGGATATTGTGGTGTTTTTCTAACTCTACGTATAATAAGTATTGCTCACCTCTCATACCAGATTTAATCATTCTACTAGAAGAACTCTCCAGTTGGGTCAGACTAGATTTCCCCATTATACTGCTGGTACTCATCTCTACAAAGGATTCTTGCATGGAGGACATGCTTTTGGCAGACATGCTTGCAAATTTCATCTCACTCATGCTGCTACTGCTGAACGAAGCTTCTTGTTTAGAAGCGGACATTTGAAATGACTGCGAAGAGAAACTTTCCTGCATGCTTGCATCACCACTTGTTCTCAACACTACCTCTTTTGGAGGTTCTTCAATTAGAGCTGTGGACAACAGCAAACATAGAACGGAAAAACCAATGACATCACGTTGACTGGTAAGCCATGTGACTTAAATATATATACTTTATGGATGGAGAAAGAGACTGGCTTGCTGTTTAAGGAAAACAGAATTTCATTGTAATAATGCTCCTAATCATGGAGTAATAATAATAATAATAATAATAATAATAATAATAATTTCAAATTAATATGCATGCTGTTGAGAAGCAACATGTAATCCCGTTGAAACTTCTTCTTCTTCTTTTTAAAAGATACAGCCCCTTTGGATGGTGCTTTGTTTCCCCTTCTTATTTTACATAACTCGGCAGGTAGTCTGCCATTAAAACTACTACACCACCATAAAAAAAAAACACTGCCGTTTTCCTTAAACACAAGCACATACATACATCAACAGCAAAACATAGAGCAACCCGTTGGCTCCTGGTATCCAGATGATTTTAAAATGCAGCAAGTTTGTATCTGAGACGTTTAATGAAACTAAGAAAAAAATTCAGAGAACTAACCCTTTGGGCGTTAATTATTCTGATAGTTTATTAAATAGTGATCACTGGAACCAACGGGTTAATAGCAAGATGTTCAAAGCCTTCTGGTAACACTGAGCGGGTGAGAAACATATAAGTACATATATTTTAAATTCAGTATTTTGTAATTATAATGTATATTGCATTTTAGGTTCAGTAATGAAACTAACAGCTCGTTAAAGAATCAAAACAATCAACTGCTTTTGCCATATCGTAGAAGCCCTACTCATATTAAGATAAGACTTTAAAAAAACTTACGAAGGACGGTCAGAGATGCTGTTGCAGAACACTGCCCATGGAAGTTTTTCGCTTTGACTGTGTATTTTCCACTATCACTCACTAAAGCATTTTGGATTGCAAGAGAATAAACATTCTTGGAGCGATTTACTCGGATGTTGGATGAGAGAGCAATCTGATGATGAAAGAGATACTTTGTTAAGATCAAATTATACTCAGGGTTAAGAATGGATCATTTAATTTCAAGGCTGACATAAGTAATTACTTACTGGCTGGTTATCTTTAAACCAGTGGATTTCAGGGGAAGGATCTCCAGAAACTTCACAGGTAAGCAACACATCTTGTCCTTCGTTGATGTTTTGAGATTTCGGTTGTATGATAAAGGCTGGGGCATTTGATTGATCTTTTGAAAGACTCATTTCAAAGTGACATTTGATGATACCCTGTTCAGTCTTTCCTTCACAGGTAAGTATTCCTTCATCTTTCTGGGTCACTTTTTGGATAGTTAGAGTATGATCACTTCCTGATACACCATATCTATAATCTTCAGAGTTAGTTAGCTCTATTCCATTCAGTAACCATTTTACATTAGAAGCACCAGCAATACTGGCTTTAAGGGTAGATTTTTGACCTTCAGACACAGTCATTTTAGTGGTAGTAGATTTAACTTCTGTGTAAGATGTTTTAGCTTCATCAGACACAAGAGACTTTTTAACATATTCTTCTTCAACCACTGTCTTTTCTTGAGAAGTCATTGCAGATTTTTTCTGGGCAGATACCTCATGTATTTCAGACTCTTTCTGAACTGATTTTTGAGTTTTGCTTAAGCTTGACACCTGAGAATGAATACTTTTAAAAGCTTGGCCAACAAACTGAAAGTTGGTTTTGGAGGCGCCACCTTCCCCAACAATCTCACATGTATATTCACCTTGATCAGATTCCTTGAGGTTATGGATTTTAAGTTCATATGTTCCATCAGCTGCATAATGAAATTTGAAATGATCGTCCTCTTTTAGTTTCTTGCCATCTTTGTACCAGGCTACTTCTCGGACACTCAGAACACTGCTTTCAACTGAACAGAAGAATTTTGCTTTGTCCCCAGAAGCTTCCACTTTCAGCTGTTGTTTTATCTTAGGGGGAACAGCAACAGGCAAGTCTGCTTTCTCTGATGGTGTTGTTTTACCTGCAGGTGTTGACTTGGCTTTAGAGTGGGCAGGAGATGGTTCGGGGGATTTCACTCGCTTGGGAGATTTTACTCTGTCTGGGGACTTAACATGAGGCTCAGGAGATTTGACCCTTGGAGGTGATGTAATTGCTTTTTCTGGGACCCTTTTCCTTTGTACAGTCAAACTAAAGTGGGCTTCCTGTCTTCCTTCAGAATTTTCTACCACAACAGTGTAACTTCCTTCATCTGAGGTCTGGACAGATGAAATTTCAAAGGTAGATTTATACTGCGTACGTGTTACTTGGAAGCGTCCAGAAGAAACAATAGCTTGACTTGCACGGATCCATGTTACAGTTGGTGTTGGTTCACCATCAATGTCACAAGAAAATCTTGCAGTCTCCCCTTCAGAGACAGTGATTGACCGTGGCTTTGTTAATATTGTTGCAGGCAGAGTGGTCTTAAACTTCCGATGAACAGCTCTTTCTTCCAATGATTTTTCCTCTGAAGTACTGACTCTCATTTCAGCAGAAGCATGGTGCTCGTACGATGATAGCGATTCTCTGGTTTCTGTCAGTTCTGATTTGCTTGCTCTTATCGAAGAACTTGCTTCTGTTTCAGAGACTTTCTTAAATGAGGAGATTGCATATGCTGCAGTCCTTGTCAAGTCTGGTACAATAGTTCTTGGTACTTCCTCATCTCTTCGCTGGGAGGTATATGTAGTGTAGTCTCCTCCTGTAACATCTAATGTTGCATAGTCAGAACATTCTCCTTTATAATTTGTGCACACAGCACGGTATGTACCACTATCATCAATATGGCAATCAAGAATCTCCAAGGTTAATACGCCACTAGTATTAGTGAAATGAATCTTATGGCTTTCCTGAATTTCAACACCATTGTGGTACCATTTCACTTCAGCAGTTGGTTTGGACTGGACATTCAAAATGAATCTGGTGTTGGTGTTACACGGTACACGATGTGAGCGCATTCTTAGAGTTATGCGTGGGGCATGATCCAGAGTGAAAGGTTCTTGAGTCAGAACTTCATATTTCCGTTCCATTGTTTTTTGGGTTTTCAAAGCAGCTTTCATGGATTCATACCTGGAAAATATATCAAATCTTGCTGTCCTTTCAAATCGTGAGAGAGATCTCTCGCTGGACACTGGGCTTGGTGAGCGTGGCCGTGTTCTCTCTGGTGTGGGAGATCTTCTCTCTGTTTCTTCCACAGGGTGTGATCGGGGTCGAATTAATTCAGACACAGGACGCATTAATTCAATGTAAGTTGGAGAAAGAGAGCGCCTTCTTCCTAGTAATCTTGAGGGAGGAGAAAATTCCCGGTGAACGTGCCTCACCATTTCTATTTCTTCCTCTTCCTCTTCTGATCTGACCTCAGTTATTTCTCTCTCTCTCCTTCTTCTCAGTCGGCTCTTTTCTTCTTGTGACATATACTCAAGCTCACTCTTGTATTCAGCAAGCCGGCGGGTTGTTTTTACTGGTCGCAGCAGCTCTTCATCCTCTTTCTCGGACATTATTCTCTGTTTTTGTTTTGGTGGTCTATAAATTGCTCTGTCATGGCGTTGCCGGAGCTGTGCATAAGATGCAGCGGTATCTTCTTTAGAGGGTATGTGATAAGTGCCATACCTCAGCTCTCTTTGCCTAGATTCCTCTGTGGCAATATGAGCATCTGCTGCCGTGTAATGGAGAGAAGACAGTTCAAAGCGTGGAGGGCTTCTGCTTGGAGGTGATGCAGAAAAGCCCAGCTCCAGTTCTTCTTCAAGTCGCAGTCTTTCTTCTTCAGTTCTCTTCATGGCTAAATAATCATCAACCGGTAGCAGCAGTTCTTCATCTGACAGGTCACTAAGTGAGCGTCTTCTTGGTCGGTAATAAAATTCATAATCAGGAGATGGTGTACGCCGGCGTGCTGGCCTGACGGTCTCGAGATCATCTTGTGACAATTTGGGTATCCGCCACTTAGGTTTATACTGATCAGTAATGCGTGGCAGTGGCATCACATAGAACTGTTCCCATCTGGAAAGGCGAATGCGCTTTGGTCGCTTCTGAACAATTCTATCAAGTTTCCCTGGCATTTCATATTGGTCTCTCAGCTTCTTGTACCACTTCATGTCTGACATAGGCACAAACAGTTTGATGTTCTGATCTTCTTCCAGAGTAGCGGCTGCATGTCTGCGAGGCTCTGGGATCTCATAAGGCATCCGAAGTCTCTTTTCTTCTTTAATTTCTTCCTTTTTAAGTTCAAATTCACCTTTGACAGTCTTGGTGCTTACAGCTGGTTTATACAGGATAGCAGCTTGTCTGAGAGCTTCCTGTGCTACATCTGTCAGTGGGACAGATTCTGTTCTAGAAAGGATTTCTGCCATTCTCACTGTCTTGTCAATGCTCTTCTGTACATGCTTTTGCCGCTCTTCTTCACTCTTGTATTGACGCTTGATATATTTTGAGCGCTCTACCTTCAAGTAAGCCTGGCAACTTGTTGATCCAGCACTGTTTGTCGCAGTAACTCTGTAATAACCACTGTCTTCTGGTAAAGTATCCCTGATATGCAAAGCATAGTAATCCAACCCTTCATGTACAATTTCAATATTTGGACTAGCTGATAAGGGCTGTCCATCCTTTTCCCATTTTAGTGCTGGTTTTGGTATTCCAGATACTCTTATCTCAAAGCAGATACTCTGGCCTTCTTGGCATTCTGCATTTGCCAGTAGTCTTTTGAACATGGGTCTCATCGTGGTAGCCTCTGGAGGAGCATGCTGAACAACGGTTAACTTAGCTTTGCAGCTGTCCTCGCCGTATTTGTTGCGAGCTAGCACAGTATATTCAGCATCATCATCTTCATTGACATTATGGATGAGAAGCTGATAAAGACCCTTATCAGTTTCAAAGGTATACTTCCTGTCATCATCTCCAGGCTTGATCTTCTGGCCCGATCTGAACCACGTTACACGAGGTTCTGGGTGAACTGTTATTGTTACTCCAAACCTGACATTTTCACCAACATAGGCAGTACGGTTGTATAAAGGCAGCGTAAATTCTGGTGGCTTCTCCAAAAGTCTCAAGGTATCTACTCGGCGCTTCACTCTCCTGACAGTTCTGCGTCTGTAAAAGTCAGAAACTTCTCTCACACCTTTAACAAACAGTTCTGCGTAGGAACTGTCTTCACCATAGTCATTTGTAACTTTACACCTGTAGGTACCGTCATCTGATTTAGCAATGTCTTTGACATACATTGTAGCCACTCCTTCATGGTAGCTGATCTCATGTTTTTCACTGTTCTCCAATTGTCTGACTCCAAAGTACCAGGTTACTTCTGTGGATGAATCATAGTTTTCAATCTTGCAGACATACTTGGCATGCCCACCTTCTTCTCCAACAGCATGCATTATCTGCCCAGTAATGGGTCCAATGTCAATTGATGCCACTTTAACTTTAGCAACTGTAACGGCCTTCTGAGATCTGACTGCACCACCCCATGCAACACGGGCCGCTGACACAACTGTGTTCCATTCCTTCTTCACCAGTGTTTGATAATAACGTCTGTGTCTCAGTGTTTTGATAACTTTGGTGCTTGTTTTCTCTGTCCTTTGCTTCAGCCAAGCATGTTCAAGGGCTTCAGTAGCAGTCATGCGAGCTCTCCTTTCTTTTACTAGCAGGCGGTCAACAAAGTCCAAGGCCTCAATACTGATATCTTTGAAGGCTTCTTCATCAAAATTGTATTCAGCACTTATGATGTTTTCAATTGTTTGTTGGTTTGTTTCAGCAATGAAAGGATTCAGGCCGCTTAGAAGTACATACACTAGGGTTCCAAGTGACCACATATCTGTGGCTGTGTTGACCATATCATGCTGATGGACTTCAGGCGCATAATATTCAGGGGAAGTAAACTGGAGTCTGAAATTATCACCAGGTTTCAGCTGCCTTGCCTGACCAAATTCAATGATTTTAACTATAGAGCTTCTTCTTGTGAAATAGATGATGTTCTCTGGCCTGATATCAAAGTGCCCAATGCTATGACTGTGCAGGAATTCAAGTGCTTCACATACTTGACGTACATAGCTTATAATTTCTCTTTCGTTAAGTTCAAATGCAGGAATATTAAGTCTTTCAAAGATGTCAACTCCAGATATGAACTCAGAGATCATGATAAGTTCTTCTAGGCTTTCAAATGATTCATGAAGCTGTAAGATATTTCTATGCCTAGCAATGTTGAGGATGGAAATTTCTTTCTTTACGAGCACTTGATCAGCACCTTTTACTTTGACAAACTTGGCCAGGTAAGTCTTCTTTGAAACTATCTCAACACACCTGTGGGCAATTCCAAATTGTCCGCGCCCAAGTTCTTCAGCAATCATATATCTGTCATAGAGTTCTTTTGTATTAGAGTGAGCTGCTTTTGCTGTAGTGACTTCTCTGGCCTCATCAACTTCTTCATCATAATTAACTGTTCTGGTCTTATCTTCCTTTGTTATTACAGAATCTGTAGGTTCAGAAGGCTGGCTTTGTCCAAATTTATTCTCTGCTATAACGCGGAATACATAGCTTGTCTTGCCAAATAGGTTTATCACAGTGTATCGAGTGTCACGAGCCTGGCCAACACGAATCCATCTCTCAGCTGTGGTAGCGCGTTTCTCAACAGTATAGTGTGTGACTCGGCTTCCGCCATCATTTGCTGGAGCATTCCATGTCAGGTTGACCGAGTCCCTTGAAACCTCGCTTGCTTTCAGTCCTCTTGGGGGATCAGGAACATCAGCGACATCTAATTCAACTGTTTTCTGATCAATGCCAAATCTGTTTTTAGCACAGACAATGTAGAAGCCTGCATCTTTCCTGTCCACACCGTTAGGGAAAACAAGAGATGTGAATGACCGTGTCACGATAACTTGGTAGTGTCCATTAGTATCAATAAGATCTTGCCCTTTCTGCCATGTGATCACTGGATCAGGCTTCCCACTGAATGGGATTTTGATGCTGATGACTTCACCACGGAGAGCGTGAACGGCTCCCATGCCTTCAAGATTTTTAGGCAAGTGGATCTTAGCAGGAACTGCAGCAAAAAACACAGAGGGAAGGGAAGAAACAAAATGAGTGTAAACTATTGCTTTTAAATAAACCGAAACACTGCTTTAAACAGAGACAGATTCAGAAGATCTCAGGCGTAGTGGCTAATATTTGCAACAAACCCTTTGTCATAAACTGAGACAGAGGGATGCAGGCAAAGGAAACCAGGACCCTACTCCAGCTGGACCCTCCACAGTTCCGTCTACCATCAACTCTGCCTTTGGAAAGGATTTCAAGAAAGAGGGGTGCAGGCAAAGTCCTTCATAGAGCCTGCTCCAGCTGAACTTTCTACCCTCACTGGTCTATCTACCTTAAATGGTTAAATAGGAAGGATTCCAGGAGAGTGGGGAGCAGGTGAAGACTACAGGGCCTTTCTCACAGGGCCTTTATACCAGAAACTATACTATGGGAAGGATGTTGATGACTTTTTAATATGTTAATATTGTTTATTGTGGAAGGATTTGTATCCTGAAAGGTGGAATGTAAATAATAGAAACAAACAAGACAGACACTTCCCTTAGCTATACTCAGCCAGCTGAGCAACAACAGCTGTTCAGATTACAACATCAGGGGAACGTTAATCTAGTCATAGTGCTCCTTCCCAATAATGTTAGAAGCTCTTTACCAGACAAGTGCGTGCAAGAGCCTTTTATCATTTTATAGTCTGATAACATCTTCAACAAAATTGATCACCAGACCAATGCTACTAGAGCACAGACATAGGTATAAATGTGAATGTTTTGTATTTAATGTTTTTTTTCATATACTGTTTATCCATATGTATCCTATTATACTTTCATTGTTCAAATGAAAATTCTGTCCATTATGATTAACAGAACAATCCTGACCCCCAAATCCACTGGCTGGACAGGGCTAAGTTTGGGTGGTCCTTCTTCTCCATCAGTAGGGGGACATGCCCAACATGGAGGCCCTTCTGATGCCCACAGAAAACTCTGTTGGTTTAGACTTGGCTGGTGGTGTTTTCACCAGCAGTAGCCAGGCTAAGCACTAAGAGAGGGCATTTTGAGGGCAAATCAGAAACTGCATTGGGTCTGCTGGGGTACAAGCCCTTCATTCTTTTTGGAGGACCCTGGATCAGGCTCATCAACTATGCCAGTTTGGAGCTGGTGTAGTTATTTCCTCCCATTACCTTTGGGGGGGGGGGAAATGTTCCAAAAGGGAACATGAGAACAAAAAAGGAGAAAAACATCTCTTCTTCTTTCCCTAGTCAGAGTGAGCCAGTAGAACATCTCGCATCTCTCCCACTTCACCTAGGACTATACCATAAATATCTAGATGACCATGCCACAATCTGACTTACTTTAAGGCTATTAAGAAAATACTATTCCAAACTCAGAGTTTCCACCCCCTCCCTGTAGCCCATAAGCTTACTCTGTATGAAAAATTAAATACAAACTAAATTTAAGAGCGAAGCACATTACTTACCTTCAACATCCAAGGAAGCAGTTCCAGAAACAGATCCTCCCTGGTTGGTTGCCCTCACTTGATATACAGTGGCATCATCATCTGTTACATTTGTAATTACCAGTTGGTAATAGCCGCCCTTAAATTCTTGTACCTTCACCTTTTCACCATCTGGCAAAATCTCTTTGCCCTGTTTGAACCATTTTACAACAGGCTTGGGATGACCAGTGACTTTGCAAACAAATGTGGCATGACCTCTGAATTTCACATTTAGGTTTCTGATTTCTTCCTTGAAATGCGGTGCCTGAATTGCTACATCAGATTTGGGAGTGATTGGTTGTGAAATTTCACTCCATTCGCTTTCACCGCCAAGATTTTCACATTTTACACGGAATTCATACTCCAGGCCTTCAATAAGACCTGTGACAGAATAGACGGTTTCGCGGATTTCTTCTGTGGTTACAGAAATCCATTTGTTTTGTTTCTTTTCACGTTTCTCCAGGAAGTAATTTCTGATCTTTGAGCCTCCATCGCTAGCAGGTGGCCTCCAAGAAACAACACAGGATTCACTTGTCACAGCAGATACAACTGGCTGACTTGGTTGGCCTGGCTTTTCTGTAAAGAAGAAATAATCATTTTCAGGACATGAAGTCAGTTTGCTCTGTTGAACTGCAGGTAAACAGAAACGTGGCTTACGGAACACACTTACCAAATGGAGTCTTGATAATAACAACAGATGAAACTTCTAATGCTTCGCTGATGCCGAATGCATTCTGAGCAAAGACACGGAAATAATAGCCTGCGTTTTCAGTTAGGTTAACAATTCTGCAGGTTGTGCCAGAAATGCTTGAAGAAACCAGCTGCCACTCTGTGCCTTCTTTTGCTTCTCTTTTCTCTACAACATAATTTGTTACTAGAGCACCTCCATCATCTTCAGGTGGCTTCCAGCTGATGACTACAGAGTTCTTCAGCAAAGCTTCTATAACAATTGGCCCTGCTGGCACATCTGGTTTATCTACAAAAAGAAAAGGCAGTGTTTAAAGTTAAATAGAAGAAGTATTTCTCATGATTTCAATAAAATTTAATGCCAAGACATACCTTGTATTTCCACGTTTAGTACAGTATCAACAGTTCCAAACGTGTTACTGAGCTGTACTTTGTAGTGTCCTGCGTGGGCTTTATGCTGTACGTTTTTAATGGAAAGGTGAGTATAATGCTCTGTGTTCTCAATAGTAATGTTTTCTGAGCTCTTCAATAGTTTCTTGCCATGGAACCAAGTGATAGCAGGCACTGGACGACCAATGTATACAATATGGAGGCGAAGTGTGGATCCTACACCTGCACAATATTTCTCTTTCAATGGAAAGCCTGGGTGGAATTGTGGAGGAGCTTGTAAGAGTAGCTTGCCACTACTTTCAACCTCTCCAACTTCATTGATAGCCTTGCAAGTATAAACTCCTTCATCTTCCTGCTCTTCTGTGAGCACCGTCAGTGTGTGAGTGCGCCCATCTGATGACATCTTGTATTTTCTGCTCTGTACCAATTCTTTGCCGAAACGATACCATTTAATATCAGGGAGAGGTCTCCCAAGGATCTGGCATGATAACTGAGCTGATTCACCCAGATTAGTAGTAACATCCTTCATTTCTTGTCTTACTCCTGGTGCTTCTCCAGCTATATTTATAAAGGGAGAAAAAATGTATTGAAAGCTTTTCCCATTGTCTTTTATTCCACATTCCCTCCCAAACCATAATGCTATGGTACCAAGCATAATTTTTATGCTGCCCATTTAATGAATCATTAATTTTATTAGCCCTGGAGTAGGAAATAGCTTATTTCCTTCCTCGAGGTCCATTCAGAAAAATAAATACATGAAAGCAGAGTGCCCTAGTTACATAATGGAATTGCCAAATTACTTCAAAACCGCTTTATACCATAGCACAGTTTACTGTGACATGTCATATCTTTTCAACAACTACATAAAGCACAGTGTATATAATGGAATAGTTAAACGTACATGTCAGTTTTGTTTTTACTGCCATAGCTGTTCTACGAGGTCTGCTGAGTCCAGTCTCATTTTCTGCAAAAACTCTGAATTCATATTCTGTAGCTTCCAGTAAGCCTCCCATGATAAACTGCCTGTCTTTGTTACGTTCTTTATTGCACTTTTTCCAGGTAGACTCTCCAGATTGGCGATATTCAATCCAGTATCCGATGATCTCTTTACCACCATCGCATTCAGGGCGCTCCCATTCTAAAGTAATGCTATCCTTAGATATGGACGTGATCTCAATTTCTCCAGGCTGGCTTGGTTTGTCTGTAAAATTTCAAAGTATTTTCATTTAAAAAAGTGTATTTTCCAAAAAAACCCCCGCCATACTGATGCCCTCTAACACAGAAGTTACATTTACGTACCAAATGGATCCTTGCACACAACTGGTTCAGAAGCAGGGCTGGGTTCACCCTCACCGATGTCATTTTGGGCTACAATACGGAACTGATATTCAGCATCTGGAACCAGCCCTGTGACTGTATACATTGTAGTTGTGATGTGAGTCTTGTTGTGCCTGACCCATTTCTCAGTAGTTGTCTCTTTACGTTCAATATAGTAGCCAGTGACGCGAGAGCCACCGTCATCTCTAGGTCTGGACCAAGATAAGCTAATGGAACTCTTTGTGACATCAAGGATTTCTGGTGGATAACTTGGAGGCTCCGGAGGATCTGTTGAAAAGAATGTAACAATAACCATTGGTCCTTCTGGCATAGGAGTTAAGAGTATTGGATCACAACCATGGAATGCTGGGGTCCCATGTCCGTTCAGTCATGAACTCACTAACAGTGCTGTACATGTCAACTCAGAACTAAGAGATCCTAACTTTAATAGGACTTACTCCCAGATAAGCCTGTATAGGACTGCAACCTCAGTTACTTTTGGGCAGTCATTCTCTCTCAACCTAACCTACCTCACAGGTTTATTATCAGGATAAAAAGGGGGCAGACAATGTACACTCCCCCAAGCACCTTGGAAAATAAAATAAAGTATGTGAGAGATGCACACACATACATGCATTTTCTGAACCCGTATACTTACTCAAAGGTGTCTTTGGCACAACTGGCTCTTCAGATTTCAGGGACCTGCTTACACCAAACTGGTTTTCAGCATAAACACGGAAGTGGTATTCCACATTTTCTTTGAGTCCTTTCACTACCAGTGATGTACCCCTTACTCTGGAGCCAACGGTGTACCAGGCAGTCTTTGGTACTTCACGTCTCTCAATATTGTATCCTATTATATCTGCACCACCATCGTCACTTGGAGGCTTCCAGCTGACTCTAACAGAGCGTGCTTGTATGTCATCATATTCAAGTGGCCCTTCTGGCGGATTTGGAATACCAATCACTCTGACCTTGATGTAGACAACCTTCTTGCCACATTTATTTTCAAGCGTCAAATCATAGGTACCAGAATCTTCTCGTTCTGCATCTTTTATCACAAGTTCAGTATCTGATTCAGAAGTCGCAATCATGGCTCTCTTGGTGACATCATGTCCCTCTTTAGTCCATTTGCATATTGGAATGGGTTTACCTTTAATTGGCACTGTAAGCTTAACTACTCCACCTTGCCTTACAAATACACCTTCCAGGTATTTTTCATCAAGTTCATAATCAGGGATTTCTGGGAGGAGGAAAAAGAGATCATGTTATGTATGCAGAAAGCTAAATAGCGCTATGTTCTTTAAAATTTGTATTTCATTACAGCATCTTACCAAGCATTTCAGTCACTTTTGCTGTTCCGGGCACATCAGCAGGTTCACCGGGGCCACCGAGATTGCATGCTATAACACGGAATCTATACTCTGCACCTTGTGGAAGATGTGTTAGAGTGTATTCACGGATCTTGGTGGGGGTGGTATTGCATTTGGTCCATTCAAACTGATCAACCTTTTGCATTTCAATCAAGTAGCCAGTGACTTTAGACCCGCCTTCATCTTCTGGTGGACTCCAAGCCAAAGAAATAGATGTTCTTGTAGTATCTGTCACTCTTGGATTCTGAGGTTTACCCGGAGGAGCTGAAATATATTATTAGAGCGCGTTAGATATATTAAAGGTATAGTTTTGATGTTTAAAAGGCAGTCCAAAATATTAGTATCAACTATTTTGCAAATAAAATGACTGAACAGAAGTCACTAGTATATGTTATGAATTTTGCAAATTATTTACCAATTGGATCTCTAGCAACTGCAGGCTTGGAAATTCGGCTTGGTTTGCCAGCACCCCTAGCATTGATAGCTGTGACACGATGTTCATACTCCAGTCCTTCAATCAACCCAGTGGAACGATAGCGTGTCATAGTGACTGCAACTTTGTTTACACGGACCCATCTCTCTGATTTAACTTCTTTGCGTTCCACAATATAGCCAGTGACCTGTGAACCACCATCTTCTTCTGGCGGATACCAAGTAAGTGTCATTCCATCACGGGAGATATCAAACACTTCTGGGGTACCAGGAAGACCAGGAACACCTACAATAAATAGATTTTTTAAATGAGATGAAAATTCCATTTACAATTATATTTTGGTCTGAATAAGCAGGGTATTGTAGACTAGTTCTTTCATTCTTATTTCAGGAAAATGAAAATAGAATGTACATAGTATCAAGACTTGTTTCTTCTATATGTGTCCATGTAAACTGATCTGGATTTTTTAAATGCAGAGGACTAGAAAAAAGAATATTTACTTACTAATTCTGCTCTTGCATTCTACAATTTCAGACTGCAAGTATGATCCAATTCCAAAGCGGTTTGTGGCAGCCACACGGAACACATATTCAGCACCCTCAGTAAGTTTAGAAAACTTATATGTTGTCCGGGTTACAGATTCAGACACTGGTAACCATCCTGGACGATGTGCATCTCGTTGCTCCACCACATATCCACTTAGTGCTGCACCCCCATCCATCTCAGGTGGTTCCCATGAAATGGTTACAAAAGTTGAATCAATATCAACAATTTTAATAGGTCCAGTAGGTGGTCCAGGTTTGTCTGTGAAAATGAAATAAATGAGATATAATCAAAGAAATAGTTAAACAAGGAAATGCTTGAATTTGGGGAAATTAGGCAAGAAAAAATTATGGACAATTATATTTTCAAAGCAAATTCTTACCCAGAATAATAACTTTTATTCTTTCCATAGCTGTTCCAGTTGTGTTCTTCAGTTCAAGTGTGTATTCTCCAGTGTCATGTATTGTGGTTTCACGTATGGTTAATTTAGCTACCTTAGCAACTGTTTCAACTTTGACCCGGTCTGATTCTCGTAGTTTAGAGCCAGCAAAGAACCAAGAAACAGCTGGAGGTGGTCGTCCAGAAATTGGGATAGCTAGTTCTATAGGTCTGCCAGCTGGTACATGAATGGTCTTTTGAGGTATTCCAGTAAGGTCAATTGCAGGTAGAACTAAAATAATAATAATAAACCCAACATTATTAATATTTGTTAAACTGTGTCTCAGCACTTTGAATAATGTTCCATTTTTTCCATTGTAATTATGACTCTTACCTTTTTGTTCTTGTACTGTCACTGCTGTGACTATCTCTCTTGGTTCAGACACACCCTTTTGATTTTGCGCTCTTACTCTAAACAGGTACTGTTCACCTTCATTTAATGAAATTATTGTGTGCTCAAGGACCGTAGGTTTCAGTGTTACAACTTTCATCCACCTTTCTGTTCCAGCTTTACTGGCCTCAATTACATAGCCAGTTAATCTGCTGCCACCATCATGCTGTGGTTTTTCCCATGCAAGCGATACAGTAGATTTAGTTATATCAACCACCTCCAGTTTCTGAGGCGCACTTGGAACTTCTGACACCAGCACTGCATCTGCTGTCTCACAGGGTTCACCAATGCCGTAGATATTTTCTGGCAGTACTCGGAAGTAGTATAGCGCTCCTTCAATGAGCCCGGAAATTCTGTAAAAGGTTTTGTTGCATTTAGTAGTTACTGTCTTGAATGCTCGCATGGCAGCCTCCCGTTTCTCTATTATATAGTTGTTGACTGGAGCTCCTCCATCAATAGTTGGAATATCCCAAGTAATTGTCACAGACTCTTTTGTAACCTCTTTAACTTTCACTGCTCCTGGTGGTCCAGGGGTATCTGTGGAACAAACGGCAAAATAGACCTTTGTCATATTTTATCTGCATTACACTTTGTATAGTATTTTTTCTGCATAAGCAAATTAAAGTTGGAGACTACCATTACTCTGCAAACTAAATCCCCTTTTTAAAAAAATTTGTGATGGAATGGGCAAAGGTATTGCTGTAACAATAAACAACAGTATTTGCACTTACCATAGACTTTAACCATAATTGTGGCAGATTTCTTTCCTGATTGATTTTCAGCCTCAAGGACGTATTTTCCAGCATCGTACCGGTTCACTTTATCCACAACCAACAGTGTGTAGCTGTCTGTGGTGTCAATAATACCTCGACTTGCTAGGTCAACACCCTTCTTGCTCCATGTAACCATTGGTGTTGGTCTGCCAGATACTGACACCATTAGACGTAAAGAGCCACCTGCTCTAACCGTAATAGTCTTCTTGAGGTCTTCAGCAAGCTCAAGTTCTGGTATTTCTATAGGTGGGGATGGAAATAAAAGATTAGGTTGCATTTGAATGTTTCTGAACAAATTTGCGATTTGTAAGTTTGCAAATATTTTATGAAGGCTCGATCTTGACATTACCTAGCCTTTCCACAGGTTCTATTTCAGCAGGGGTCTCACTGTATTCGCTCATACCATTTACATTTGTGGCAGCCACTCTAAAGCGGTACTTCTGGCTTATTTTCAAACCAGTCACAGTGAATTCGGTGTTTCTTATGGTGGCAGTGCTATGTGCCCGATACCATTGTTCAGTTCCTTCTTCTTTCATTTCAAGGACATAGCCTAATAAATCAACGCCACCGTCATACATGGGCTTTGTCCAAGCCAAGCTTATGCTAGTTCTAGTAGTATCCACAACTCTTGGCGGTGAAGGTGGAGCAGGAGTATCTTTGGAAAGGAAAAAAAAATACACACTTCATGTTACTACAGTGGATCCTTAAAACCTGAATGAATAATCATTTAAACACTTCTGTAGTAGCTATGATTATATATGCTCCTGTACTCAGATTGGGATATAATTTTAACACTGGCTACCTGTTTCAGTACAGTCTGCTCCCAAGGAGCAGATGCGTTTAAGGTGCTGCTGTTTCTTT
Organism: Podarcis gaigeae; assembly: GCF_964106915.1. NCBI lineage: Eukaryota > Metazoa > Chordata > Lepidosauria > Squamata > Lacertidae > Podarcis > Podarcis gaigeae. Next base: position 114,305,351 of record NC_139678.1, on the reverse strand, counting down.
AGCTTGTGGTATGTAAGAAAGTGATACAATAAAATAATAGGGCTTAGAAGGTTCAGGAGTACACGAAACACTTTGGAGTGGAATGTCCTCCCATCAGATGTCAAAGAAATAAACAACTATAAGACAACTGAAGGCAGTCCTGTTTAGGGAAATTTTTAATGACAGATGTTTTAATATATTTTTAACCTTCTGTTGGAAGCCGCCCAGAGTGCCTGGGGAAACCCATCCAGACGGGCGGGGTAGAAATAATAAATAATAATAATAATAATTATTATTATTTGAAGGAACTTTCACATGTTATTTCCTTTTTCTCTCTCTTGTAGCCTGTTCCTTAAAATTCAGCCCTCGCCTTCCTTGCTGCAGACAAAGTTGCATTAGGCTGTTCAAGGGGAGGTTGACAGGAGATATGATAGCCATTTTCAAATATCTAAAGGACTGTCACTGGGAAGTGGAGCAAGCTCATTTTCTCCTACTCTGGAGGCTAGGAACCAAACCAATTGGAACAATTTGTCCTGACTAAACACCAGCAAGAACTTTCTGATGGTAAGAGCTGTTCAAGAGTGGAACAGACTCCCTTGGGACTCTCTTTTACAGGAGGTTTTTAGGCGGAGGTTGGATAGCCAATGTTCATGTATGCTTTAGTTGAGATTCCTGCAATGCAGGTTGATGGACTAGATGACCCTTGGGGTCACTTCCAACTATACAGTTCTATGATTCTATCATTCTAAGGCATCCATCCTGGCGCCATAAAAATGGCTTAAAAATAAATAAGTATATCCTCTTTGGAGCTGTGGTGAATGGTCCAAACAGCACCACTGGACCTTCTAGATTCAAGGCCTATGCAGTCTTCATATTGTTTAATCTACAAAATTAATGAATATAAATGAATGAACTTACATGATGGGTCTTTGCACAAAACGTACTGCGAAGCATCGCTAGGCTCGCTGTTGCCAGCAGCATTTACCGCAGTGACACGGAACTGATATTCGCTTCCTTCCATTAGACCAGTAATTTTCAGTCTTGTGTCATAAATGATGTAGTCTTTGTTAACACGGGTCCAGCGTAGACTTTTCTTTTCTCGTTTGTCTACAAGATAGGTGCTGATCTCGTTACCCCCATCCGACTCTGGCTTCAGCCACTGAATAATGACGTGCTCTTTGCCAGCACCCACTGATTCAGGAACACCAGGTGGTGATGGGATAGCTGTAAATATTTATTAAAGGCAGGAAAAAAAATTAGGTATTTCACATTTATTGTGTGTAACACAACTTACTATGTGCCTCCCCCCAAAGGGGGAAGACTTCACAAGGCTAGAGAAGTACTTACTGAATGAATTTCTAGCAATAATGGGTTCTGTTTCAAGTGGAACACCTGGTCCATATTTGTTGACAGCTCTTACACGGAATATATATTCATTATTCTTTATAAGTCTGGTTACTACACATGACAGTGTTGGACATTCAGGTTCAACAATAACCCAGTTCAGTCTGCTTGTCTCGCGTCTCTCTACAATGTAATGAGTAATTTCTGCCCCTCCATCTTCTTGAGGCATCCGCCAAGCCAAGGTACACTTCTCTTCTGTAACTCTGCTTATGGTGATTTTGCCAGCGCATGGACCAGGCGAATCTATTGACAAAGAGTAAAAGGATAATTACTGCAATGAAAGAAATTCTTTAATCTCAAAATAAAACTTGAAATGAAAGAAGTTAAATAGCCACAGAAAACTAGCAGTTATGAAATACTCACCAAGCACTTTGACAAGGACAGCAACTTGCTTTGTCCCACTGGCATTTTTAACAGTTAACGTGTATTTTCCAGTATCACTTCGGTCACAGAACTTGATGATTGCAACAGCATGCTTGCTTGTGTATTGCAAAGCGACCTTTTCGCTTGGGTCCAGTTCTCTGTCACCTTTAGACCAAAATACTTTGGGTTCTGGTTTTCCTCCAATCGATGCCTCAAGAACCAGGTCAGATCCAGCCCTAACTGTTACAACATCTCCTTGCAATTTGGCATCCAGTTCAGCTTTAGGTGGTGCTATGAAAAAAAAGAGCAAAAGAAATAAATATGTATTTTGATCTCTTAAAATATGGACAATTCATGACCTAATTTAAAAACCCACATGAACATCTCTTACAGTATTCATCTTTACAGGCAACAGGGCCAGTAGATTCAGAACCCTTGCTAATTACACCAGCAGCATTCTTTGCCAAAACACGGAATTCGTATTCCTCTCCTTCACTAAGAGCTGTCACGGTAAAGGAGTTTTCAGAGACAATGGTATAGTTGCATTTCAGCCAACGTCCATCTCCAGCTTCATTGTATGGTTTGCGTTCTACAATATAGCCAACAATTTTGCTTCCACCATCATAAAGTGGGGGGGACCAGGTTAATGACACTGAAGACCTTGTTACATCTGTGACCTCTGGCCTGCCCGGTGGATCTGTAAGAGAACATAATGCAAAAATATCACTCCATTGTTCCTTTAAATAATCATAGGACACACACTTTCTCTCTACCAGTTATACTTACCAACAGGATTTTGGGCCAAGACAGACCTTGAAGCTTCGCTGGCTTTGCTCAGCCCAGCAGCGTTTAATGCATATATTCTGAATTGATACTCCAGACCTTCCACAAGCCCTGTAGCTTTGTAGTTACATTCAATACATGGAGATTTGTTTTCCTTCACCCAGAGGATTGTGTTGCGTTCTTTCTTTTCAATCCAGTATCCAACAACTTTGCTGCCGCCATCGTGATACGGTTCTTCCCACCGAATGGACATGGCATTGGCAGAAACAAAATAGACTTCGGGTCTAGTGGGTGGGCTTGGTGGGACTGATGAAAGAAAATAAAGGGAAATACTGTTAAATACTGCTGTGTTTGTTTGATTTTGGCTTTTTTTTTAAAAAAAGAATTAATTTATGCACATCTGTTAAAACAATTATTACTTACCAAATGGATGCTCAGCCACTATCGGTACTGATTCTATTGGCTTGCTGACACCAAATCTATTTTCTGAGCTTACACGGAAAGTGTATTCCATATATTTAGTGAGGTGAGTTACTTTGATCTGTGTACGTTTGACGCTGGAATTTACCAATTGCCATGCTGTTGTACCAGATTCACGTTTTTCAACAATATAGTTTGTAATACCAGTGCCACCATCATCTTCAGGCTCCTTCCATGACAACACACAGGATTCGGCTGTCACAGATGATACTTCTATGGGGCGTGTAACTGGACCAGGTCTTCCAATAACAACGACTGTGACAGTGAAAGTTTTCACGCCAGCTGTGTTCTCAAGTGTCAAATAATATTTACCAGAGTCACCTCTCATGCTCTCCTTAACAGTCAGTGTGGTTCTTTCCTTTGTTGTCTTTATAGTCACTCTGTCTGTTTCCTTGAGTCTCATTTCTTCAAGTTTCCATGTTACCTTTGGAACAGGACGTCCACTAATTGGTATGTCAATAGTGAAAGAGCTACCAGCTTTGCAAGTTATAAGTTGTTTAGTTATTCCACTGAGATCTGCAGTTGGCTCAATCTGTGGCTCTTTAATAATAACAGAAGAAAAGGCTTCTCTTGGTTGACTGTAGCCAGCATTATTCCTTGCTTTGACACGGAACTCATATTCATTGTTCTCTATAAGACCTTCAACTGTAAAAGTCAGCTGTTTAGTTTGACCAGCTTCAAGCCAATAGTCAGATCCCTTTTGTTTCATCTCTAGGAGGTATCCAGTGATGCGACTACCACCATCGTGATCAGGTTTCAGCCAAGCTAGTATTGCAGATGACTTGGTAGTATCAACAATATCTAATCTCTTAGGTGGAGCAGGCTCTTCTGTGGCTACAACTGGTTCTGTTAATTCACAAGGTTCACCTATTCCATATTCATTTTCTGCTGAAACACGGTAAAAATAGGGCACACCTTCTGCAAGATCTGTGACCTTAGCAATTTGACGAGTACATTTTTCATTGACAACCTGCCAGCTGCGACGGCTTGCTTCTCGCTTCTCCACGACATAATGATGGATGCGAGCACCTCCATCCAAAATAGGAGCATCCCACATTAAAGTGATAGAGCTTCTGGTCACATCCTTAAATGTAATAGGGCCTGGTGGCCCTGGAGTGTCTAGTACTTTAACAGTGAAAGCAACAGATTTCTTACCACTGTTGTTTTCTACAGTCAATATGTATTTGCCAGCATCTGTTCTGTTGCAGTTCTCCACAGTTAATGTACTGAATGAGTCTGTTGTATGTATGTCAGCACGCAGGCTAAGAGACGAATCTGCTTTGGACCATACAGCAGTAGGAACAGGTCTGCCCTTGAAGGCAATAAACAGACGGATAGTTGCACCTGCTCTGACAATATGTGTCTGCTTGAAGCTAGCATCAATATCAAGTTCTGGTGAAGAGAGTCTATCTATTGTTTGCACCGAAGCAGAAACTTCACAGCTTTCTCCTTTGCCTGCACCATTTACAGCACTGACTCGGAATTTGTAGTTTTCGTTTGGTTCTAGATCAACCACAGTGTACTTGGTAGCAATGCAAGTCTCAGCATTGACTTTATGCCATTCTCCTAAATCTGCTTTGCACATTTCGATGATGTAGCCAATGATTTCCAGGCCTCCATCGAAAACAGGCCTGGTCCATTCCAAGCTGACACTTGTCTTTGATGTGTCGGTCACTTTGACAACAGTAGGAGCACTTGGTGGATGAACTGCCTCTCTGCATTTAATCAGCCTTGAGACACCACTCGGTGGCCCAACTCCTGCATTATTTTCCGCCATGACATGGAACTCATATTCATTGCCTTCGGTTAGGCCTGTGACTCTGAACCGTGTCTCAGAAATGGGCCTCTTGCTGGACACTTTAACCCAGAGAATACTTTTCTTTTCTCTCCTCTCCAAGATATATTGGTTAATGTCACTTCCACCATCTGATGCTGGCCTTGTCCATGTAAGTGTAATGCTGTTTCCTGTTACGTTGCTTGGTTCTGGAGTGCCAGGAGCCTCGGGGACAGCTGTAAAATAAAAGAAGCCAATCAGATAACATCCTCAACAAGGTTGCCAACACTGTAATTTAAGATTTCTCAATTTAATGTAAACTTACTATAATGTGCCTGTGCTACGACTGGATCAGATTCCAGTGGCCTGCCGACACCAAACTTGTTGGCTGCTGAGATACGGAACTGGTATTCATTGCCCTTTATTAATTTGTGTGCTGTGTAGCTGCATGTTTCACAGTGGTCTTCAATCAATGCCCAGGATACTCGGCTGGTCTCACGCTTTTCAATCACGTAATGAGTAATGGCTGCACAGCCATCATTAGCAGGAGCCTCCCACCATAATGACGCCTTCTCTTCAGTAACATTGGTGAATCGTATTGGCCCACCGACTTTTCCTGGGGTATCTGTAACAGTCAATTATCAGTTATTTTTATCTGTTCTTATTTTAATATAGAATAAACAGAATGCTAAATAAAAGTTGCTCAATTTCATATGAGGAAAGTTACCGTGTACTCTTATGGTTATGTCTGCCTGTCTGGTGCCTGATGCATTCTTGGCTTCTATTCTGTATACTCCACGATGTTCCCGGGAAGCATCTCTAACAAACAAGGTGCTATAGCCAATTGCATTGTTTATTTCCATATTCAGCCTCTTGTCAATCTCTTGTCCATCTTTATACCACATCACCTGAGGAACTGGCCGGCCTGTGATGAAAACTTTAAACCTTATGCTTTCCCCAGCTTTCACTGTAAGACCTTCGAAATGTTCGGCACCAAACTCAATATTTGGCGCAACTAAAGAGTAAAAAGAAGTAAAATATGTTCACTTAATGGTCAGCAATGTATTTTCTTACAAAACAATATAAAGAGCTATACTAGTTATTTTATGTCAGAGTGTCACTTAATATTAAATACAAAACTATCAGTATTTATCAGCTAGTCTTCCGCATAATATCAGTTTGTGGTTTGTTTTTTTTAATTGAGTCACTCAGTTCATGTTTATGATCTTTTGCAGTAGGGATGAGGAAGCCCAAGCTTTCCAGTTAGCCCTCAGGATTTTCCCTGGTCAGTCATCTCCACTCTCCTCAAGTCATAACCCTCTCTGAGGCAGCTTCACACATTCCTCAAGTGCAGGCTTCCTCAACCTTGGCCCTTCAGATATTTTTGGCCTACAACTCCCATGATCCCTCGCTAGCAGGATCAGTGATGAGGGATGATGGGAATTGTAGTCTCAAAACATCTGGAGGGCTGAGGATGAGGAAGTCTGCTCAAGTGCTTTTGCATGACTGGAATGTGTCTCTGAAGAGTGATAATACCCCTTGCTTGGCTACATCGAGGATTGATTGATTAACTAATTTGTACATCACTTACTATATTAAAAATAGCTCAAAATGCTGTACAGAAAACTGAAGCAAAAACAGATAACTTAAACAAAATATTACAAAAATACACAGCTGTATATGAAAATGTTACATTAATACAAAGATACACACACACACACACACACACACACACACAAACACAAACACACACACAGTCATTTTCCTTCTGAGAGACATAAGAGAGGGAGAGAGAGAAAAGTAGAAGCCTCTTATTTTTGCATGTCTGGAATGTAGCCTACTGAACAAAAGTAAGAGCCACATCCACTGCTCTGTCCATTTTTGCCTCTGCCCTCCACACCAAGCATGTGTCCCCATGAAGATTATCCATGAGGGACTGTGTGCTTTGTATGGAAAAGGTTGCCTACTCCTGATTTACAGTGTTAGTAGGAATGGACAGTGTTAATCAGTCGCTTAGCAGATAGTGAGATAGTCACCAGAGTTCAAAGTCATTCAATAATACAGCCATTGGCTGTAAGTAAAGTGCTGTGGCCAATAAACTTTAGGAGAGTCTACACATAGCATGCTTATAAATAAGGCTTACCAGCTTCATCTCTGGTCATGATATAGCCTGAAGACTGAGAAGGAGGGCTGATAGTTCCAACAGCGTTTCTTGCAAGTATTCTGAATTCATACCGATCGCCGGGGCTAAGTCCTGTAGCTGTATACTGGCATTCACTGACATCAATAAAATTGCATCTGACCCAGCGATCACCACTTCCTTGACGTTTCTCAATACTGTAGCCCACAATCTTGCTGCCTCCATCACGCAGAGGTTCTGTCCATTTCAGAGTAATAGTCTCCCTAGTCACATCAATATAATCAGGGGTGCCAGGTGGATCTGAAAGAAACACAGGTGCATTAATAGTAATATAAATCAGCATAAATTCCAACAGCATGTTGAGACAGGTGCATTGTATTCAGTGATCAGTCACTTACCTACTGGCGAAACGGCCAAGGCAAATTTGCTTGGGTCACTAGCAGAGCTTAATCCAGCAGAGTTTTCTGCATATACACGGAACTGGTAGTCCAAACCATCCATTAATCCAGTAATTCTGTATTCTCTATTAGATATTGGTGACAAATTGACTTTCTGCCACAATATGCTATTTCGTTCTTTCTTTTCAACATGGTATCCAGTAATTTCTGCTCCTCCGTCATAGACTGGAGCATCCCAAGATATGGTCATTCCATCAGCTGTCACATTGTAAACAACAGGCTTCCCTGGTGAACCTGGTGGTTTGAACTGGTGTTTTGCTATGACCTCAATGGAGTTTAGTGGTGGGCTCACTCCGTATCTGTTTTCTGCGCGGACTCTGAACTGATATTCTGCATCTTTAACAAGGTTGGAAACTTTGAAGGTTGTCCTTGACACACTAGAACAGATCATTTTCCAGTTGGTCTGTGAGGTTTCACGCTTCTCAACGCTGTAGCCAGTGATTTCTCCTCCACCATCATCTTCAGGAACACCCCATGAAAGAACCATACTATCTGCTCTGATTTCGTCTAGTTTAATGGGTCCCTTGGGCTTAGATGGTGGGCCAAGTGTTATAACTGTGATTGGGAATGACTTCCTGTGAACACCATTATCAAGAATTAAGGTATATTTGCCACCATTTTCTTTTTTCACATTCTTAACACTTAAAGTTATTTTGTTTTCAGTTTTCTTGAAGCGAACCTGTTCACTTTCTTTAAGAGGAATATTGTCTTTCAGCCAGCTCATAGTTGGCTTTGGCTTTCCCTTATATGGTATTTCAACATGTACATTATAACCTATTCTCACTGTTACTTGTCCTCCAGGTATATCAGAAAGGTCTGCTTCAGGTGTTATTACATAGTCTTTCACTGTAATGGGTCCAATTACAGAAAAATCACTTCTTCCTTTTTCATTCTTTGCAGAAACTCTGAACTCCATAACAGAAAGCTCCTTAAGTTTTTCAACTTCAAATTCGCATGCTTTACTTGCCCCTGCATATGACCATTCATGTTCATCCTTCAGTTTCTTCTCAATAACGTAATCTGTTATGATACTACCGCCATCAAATTCAGGTTTACTCCACTGTAAAGTGACAGACGTCTTTGTTGAATCTTTCATGGCCAGATCTCGTACAGGTCCAGGGACTTCTGCTGCTTTCACTGGTTCTGAAGTTTCGCATGGTTCACCCAATCCATTTTCATTTTCTGCAAGAACACGGAAGAAGTATGGGATCTTCTCTGACAAGTCAGTTATCTTAAATGATGTATTAGAGCACTTGGCTGTAACAGAGGACCATGCTCTCTTGGTGGCATCTCTTTTGTCAATGACATAATTTGTTACTTCAGAACCACCATTGATGAGTGGTGGGTCCCATACCAATGTCACAGTTCCACGAGAAACATGTTTAAGATGCAGTCTCTGGCATGCAGATGGAGTGTCAAGGACTTTAACGTTCACAAATGAGGTTTTGGGTTTTCCAACTCCATTCTCAATTGTGAGGACATATTTTCCTGTGTCATTGCGAGTGACTTGAGGAATACTAAGGAGTGTGGATGATTCTGTGTTCTGAATGCTGTATCTTTCATCAACACCTAGATTTTTTTCACCCTTTCTCCATGTGACAGTTGGAGGTGGTCTTCCTTTGAATGGAATCATTATCTGTACATCTTCACCTGCTTTAGCCACAATGGAGGTTCTGAGAGCAACATCTAGATCAATCTGTGCCTCCTCTGCAAAAAATAAAATAATAATAAAATTAAGTTAAAAGAAAAATAATTCGTATTTGGGGAAAAGATGAAAATACTGAATATTAAATATAATAATAGAATTTACATACCAAGTATGTCTTTAGCCTGTACAGCTTCTGTCATTTCAATGGGTTCACCTTGTCCAGCATAATTTATAGCAGCTACACGGAAGTAGTAATTGATTCCTGGCTGAAGGTGAGAAACAACATACTCTGTGGTTCGCACTTCTCCTCTTGCACTGACCAGAGTCCATTCTTCTTCTTCCCCTTCTCTCTTTTCAATAGCATAGCTGGTAATTGCACTTCCTCCATCATAGGCTGGTTTAGTCCAGCTAAGTGTGACAGATGTCTTTGTAGTATCCACAACTTTTAGCTTAAGAGGTGGCCCAGGTTTTTCTGCAAAATGCAAGTAACAAAAATGAGACTTGACAACCCCGTCAGCTAATAGCAATAACTTAGAGCAATATATGCCCTTGTACAGTTTCAAGAATGTGTATAATTTGACCTTTGCATTTTTGCACAATCAAATGAAAGGTTTCTTACCTATAGGATCTTCAGCTTTGTAGAAGTCCGATGCATCAGAGAAGGGACCTTGCCCAGCTGCATTCACAGCAGAAACTCTGAACTGATATTCACTGTTTTCTGTTAGTCCTGTCACTTTCTGCCTGGTGTCACGAATGGTTTCTTTAGACACCTTGAACCAGCTTAGACTTTTCTTATCCCGTTTCTCAAGATAATATCCATTTATCTCGCTACCACCATCTACAGTTGGCCTGCTCCAGACTATGGTCATAGACTGTTTAGTTATCATGGAAGCCTCTGGTATACCAGGTTGTCCAGGTGTAACTGCATTTTTATTGAAACAAAAATAACATTAGGTCAATATAAACTAATAGGTAATCACCTAGGGATAATAAAAAAGGTATTAATGGCCATCTGCTTTAACTTACCAAATGCATTTTTAGCTATGACAGTGTCAGATTCCAGTGGTTCACCAACACCAAATTTGTTTACGCCTCGCACACGGAATATATATTCATTTCCTTTTATGACTTTTGTGGTAGTGACAATGCATTCTTCAAGTTTTTCTGAAACCACAGACCATACCACACGACTCGTCTCACGTTTCTCAACAATGTAATGTGTTACAGCAGCACCTCCATCATCTGCTGGTGGCTGCCACATGAGGGTAATCTTTTCTGCGGTGACCGTTTTGAAATGTATAGGTCCACCTGGTGGTCCTGGTTTATCTGTTTAATATGCAAGAAAATTATATATTTTAAATAGGCAATAATGGATACAGCTAGTGGAATTGACAGAAGAAAACAATATGAAAATGCTCCAAACATACCAAGTATCTGTACCCTAATGGTGGCAGATGCAGAACCCATGGCATTCTTTAATTTCAGTTCGTAACTTCCACTGTTAATACGAGTTGCTTCTTTGATCAGTATAGCTGAAGATTCTGTGGTGTTTTCAATAGATACCTGGGCACTGGTATGTATTTCTTTACCATTGTGGAACCACTCAATTGTAGGCACAGGCTTTCCTGAGATGCCAAGTTTCAGTTTAATTGCTGTGTCTGCTTTGTATTTGACTACTTCTGTATATTCTGGAGGTACATCAATTTCAGGTGCACCTTAATGAAAAAGAAGTGGAATAGAAAATATATTAACATTGTTGAAATTCTCAGAAAGATTGATAACAAAGCAGCTTTCAGTGCCAAATAATAATTTCCTAGTATCCTCTGATAGTGAAAGGCAAGCTTGAAACAGTACTGTGCTGCCCAGCTAAGGCTTCTGAATTCAAATTAGAATTTCTGTTAACAGTATTTACTTTAAACTCAAACATGTAACTGGATATCAGTGTTTATGCGTTATTAATTTCTTACCATATGTATCCACGCATGTTATAGGGCCTAAAACATCAGATGGATTGCTAATTGAACCAGCAGCATTCTTAGCAAAAACACGGAATTCATATTGGGAGTTTTGAGTCAATCCTGATACAGTGAAATTAGTCTCAATGACATTGGTGAAGCTTGCTTTTGTCCATCTTCCATTTGGAAGATCACGTTTCTCAACAATATATCCAGTAATTTTGCTGCCACCATCAAAAGCTGGCTGTGTCCAAGAAAGATTGACAAATGTTTTGGAAATATCTTTGACACGAAGGGTTCTTGGCGGCTCTGCAGTATGAAACAGCAACAACATTTGGAATTAATGTGTTCATTCAACAATGACTCACCAAATAAATATTTTCTACTAAATTCATTATTTGAAATATGATTCTTATCCTTTACTACAGACTACATACCACAGGCATCTATAGCAAGAACTGCATCAGATGGATGGCTTGCTTTTCCAATACCAGCTGCATTTTCTGCATACACTCTGAACTCATAAATGAGACCGGCGGTGATATTGGAGGCCTTGAAGTGAGTTGTGCGTATAATCATTTTGTTAGCTTTCTTCCATAAAATACTGTTCCTGTCCTTCATTTCCAAATGGTAGCCAATGACTGCACTGCCTCCATTGGAAACAGGTTCATGCCATCCAACAACGATGCTTTCTCGAGTCACGTTGGTGATCCATGGTGTGGAAGGTGGTCCAGGGGGTGCTAAATGAATATTAAGTACAGGTTAATAAATCATAAATAAATAAATATAAATAAATCATAATAAATGCCTGAAAAACTCAGAAAATGAGCAAACAAAAAGTCACTTACTGTAAGGAAGCTTAACAGTTATACATGCTGAGTCAATATGGTCACTTATGCCAAAGCGATTTTCTGCTTTAATACGGAATTGATATTCTTCTCCTGTTGTAAGTTTCGTGATCTTAATCATGTTTCTAGCAATAGTTGCAGACACTTCAGACCACACAGCAGTGCTTGTTTCTCTTTTCAGTACAATGTAGTTGGTAACTTGACTTCCGCCATCATAACGAGGTGGCTCCCACTTAAGGGTAAGACCTTGTTCAGTGATATCACTTACAACAACAGGACCAACTGGAGGGCCTGGTCTGTCCAGGACAACAATCTTAAGGAAAGATTTAGTAGTTCCACTGGAGTTGGAAGCTGTGATGTCATATCTACCAGAATCAGTAGCCACACTTTCTTTGAGATTAACAATGACACTTTCAGCTGTGGTTTCAGTGTTAAACCTCATCGTTGGTTTGAGAGGAATGCCGTCCCTGGATAAAGTCACCTTTGGCAATGGTCTTCCAGAAATTGGAATCTCTACCTTTAGGTTTGAACCTGCTCTTACATAAACGGTGTGGTTCGGGAAACCTTTCATGTCCACTTCAGGAGATTCTGAAAAAATACATTTGCAAAATGTTAAAAACAATAGTTTTCAAGTGCATTTTCATATGAATTTGTATGAGCTCTATGCTAACTATTCGTTATTTATTAATTAAAACTATTTCTATACCACCTTTCATGTAAACATTACAAGGCAGTATACACACACACATTAAAATTACATCAAAACTTAAAGAATAAGTAAAATACCAGTCAACTTTAGATCAAAACAGACATGTTATTATGATCAACTGGTATCAACATGCAGCAAACGACTGGGAGAATAAAGTTTTTAGCAGATGCCAAATTGCCATCAGTGTCACCGAGGTGATTCCAAAGAGAATGCACCATTTCCACATACCTAGTTGTTCTTTAACTGTAACGGCATGAAGAAGCTCTTTGGGGTCACTTAGACCAGCTTGGTTTTCAGCAAATACTCTAAAGAAGTACTCCGCATTCTCCTTGAGACCCTGGACAATATGATGAGTTGTCTTGACTACAGCACATCTGACCCATTTCTGCTGCCCTTTCTCTAGGGCTTCAATAAGGTAGCCAACAACTCTGCTTCCTCCATCATGTTCTGGCTTCAGCCACACAAGAGATACACTATCTTTAGTAACGTTTGATACTCCCAGTTTTTCGGGTGGACTTGGTTTTTCTGAAAAATAAAGAGAAGATGATCAATAAATTAATAAATAGAAGATCAATCGAGAGCAAATGTGTCATATGCATTCCACTTAATTTTAATGTATTCAGCAAGCACATTGTTTCCACAGGAAAGCAGTACATTTTAATAATACTAATACTAATACTAATACTAATTTATTAGCAGCCACTCTGTGCGGCTCCCAATCGGATATTAAAAACACAACACAGCATTAAACATTAAAAACTTCTCTAAAACGTCCCTAAATAGGGAAGTTTTATCTTGCATGCCTATATTAAAATATTATTAGATTTATTAGGTGTTTTCAAAACACCTAAAAATTTGATTACTGCCTTACAATAAATTAATAACAGTAATATAAGCATTACACATTAAGACTAAAGTCCTGTGAACAATTAGTGTGCATGTGTATGCATGGGTAGATAGTCATGCACTCACATGCATATATAATGAACATATTTTAAAGAACAAACCTGTTATTTTCACTCCATCCTTTGTTTCAGTTGGGACTCCAACACCAAACTCATTTTCTCCAGAGACTCTGAAGTAATAAATTCCACCTTCTTGCAGATTGGTAACTTTGTAGGAAAGACGATGGCAATTGTTGGTTACAGTGACCCAAGCTTTCTTGCTTGCTTCTCGTTTTTCAATATAATAGTTCTTCACAGGAGCACCTCCATCGTTCTCAGGAGCTTCCCAAGATAACACGGCTGATTCTTTTGTGACATCTTTTACAACGATATTAGATGGAGGTCCCGGTGAGTCAAGCACTTTGACAACTAATGTCAAAGTAGCTGTGCTTACAATATTTTGCAATGTTAGTGTATACTTTCCAGAGTCATTCCTTGTCGCTTTTTCAACAGTAATTGAGGTGCGGTTATCTGAAGTATCAATACTTGCTCGAGTACGAAGGTCAGTATCTGGCTTGCTCCACATTACATTAGGGATAGGCTTTCCTCTGAAAGGTACAGTCATTGTAAATGAGCCACCAGCTTTCACGACTAAAGTCTTTCTCATTTCATTGTCAATATCAAATGCAGGGTCTTCTTCCCTTTCTTTTGCCACCTGGGGTTCTGAAACATCACTTGGATCACTAGTGCCAACCTTGTTGATAGACCTTACTCTGAAAACATATTCAGCTCCTGATGTCAGACCAATTACAGTGTATTCTGTACCTCTTAAGCTTTGAATAGCAGTTGACCAATCAGTTTCACTGGTTAGCTTGTATTCAACTGTGTATCCAGTAACAGGAGCACCACCATCAAATAATGGCTTTGTCCATCCAATTGTTATATGTGACCTTGTAGAGTCCACAATCTTAGGCCTAGATGGAGGTGATGGAAGGAAAACAGGATCTTCTGCTTTAATGAGTGGTGAAGTATCACTAGGAAGACTAAGACCTGCAGCATTTTCTGCAAATACCCGATATTCATATTCACATCCTTGCCGAAGGCCTGAAGATTTTACCCTTAGATCATAAACGGGCTTTTTGTTCACACGTATCCACCTCAGGCTGTTTTTCTCACGCCTTTCAATCACATATCCAGAAATTTCATTACCTCCATCACTGTCGGGTCTTGCCCAGCAAATAGTCATGGACTCCTTTGTCACACTAGTAATCTCTAAAGACGTAGGTGGGCTTGGAACAGTAAAAGGATCAAGGGCCTTGACAGCTTCACTTTCCAAAGGTTCACCAACACCATACTTGTTAACCCCCATCACTCTGAAGATGTATTCATTTCCTCTAAGTAGTTTTGTCACTTTGCAGGATGTTGTTGGATGCTCTGCTTCACAAAGAGTCCATGCAATTCTACTGGTCTCACGCTTTTCCACAATATAATAGTCAATCTCTGCACCTCCATTTTCTTGAGGCGGTCCCCATGACAGATGACATTTTTCAGCAGTAAGTCCTTTGATTTCTAGTGGGGCTGCTGGTGGACCAGGTCTATCAAGTACTTTGCAATTGACAGCTAATGATCTAACTCCAGCAACATTTTGTAATGTTAGCACATATTGCCCTGAATCACGTCGAATGCAGTCTTTGACAGTTATTGCAGTAGTGCTATCAGTTGAAACAATTTCAACTCTTGCTTTCTCTTCAATGTCTTTGCCATCCTTTGTCCATGAAACTACTGGTAAGGGTCGCCCTGCAATATCGGCATTGATTTTCAAGATCTCTCCAGCTTTAACAACAACAACATCCCTGAATTTGACATCCATCATAATTCTTGGAGCCTCAACATCATCCTTTACAGTCACTGGTCCAGTTGATTCAGATGGCTCACTAAATAGTCCAGCAGCATTCCTTGCAATTACATGGAATTCGTATCGCTGGTCTTCAGTAAGTCCTGTTACATCAAAGAAAGTTTCTTGCACATTTGTGAAGTTGCACTTCAGCCAACGACCATCTGGTAACTCTTTCCGCTCTATAATATAGCCTGTGATCTTAGCACCACCGTCATATTCTGGTTTGGTCCATTTGAGTGAGACACATGTTCTTGTAATGTTAGTCACTTCTGGTTGGCCAGGAGGATCACATGGGTCCCTTGCAGCAACAGGCTCACATGATTTGCTACATTTACCTATTCCTACAATGTTTTCTGCATACACACGATATTCATACATTAGTCCTTCATCAAGGCCTGTGACCTTCATCTGTGTGTCACTTATAAGGGTTTTATTTACTTTAGTCCAAAGGATGCTGCTTCTTTCTTTACGCTCAAGGTGATAACCAAGTACTCTGCTACCTCCGTCATTAACTGGCTCTTGCCAGGTTACAACCATGAAGGCTTTAGTTGCGTGTGTTACTCGGGGAGTACCAGGTGGTCCAGGAAGACTAAATGGATACTCTGCAACAACAGGTGCAGTTTCAACGAAGGTGCTCCTGCCATAGCGATTTTCTGCAGAAACACGGAATTGATATTCTGATCCTGTGGTTAAGCGAATTATTTTTATTGAAGTTCGTGCAACTGCCGCAGACACTATACTCCATGTTGTAGTAGTTGTTTCTCTCTTCTCCACAATATAATTATTAATTTGACATCCACCATCATACTCTGGGGGTTTCCAAGATATGGTTACATTATCATTGCTGACATTGTCAATATGCAATGCTGTTGGAGGTCCTGGCTTGTCCAGTACAATTACAGTAATGGAAGCTGTTGTAGAGCCAGCACTGTTTGAAACATTTAATTCATAACTCCCTACATCTTCTTTCAATGCTTCCTTGATTGTTAGTGAGGTTGATGTCTTTGATGTGTGGACATTTACCCTTGTTGTCTCTCTTAAAGGCAGTCCATCCTTCTTCCAGCTAACTGATGGAACTGGCCTTCCTCTGATGGGCACATCAATCTTAAGATCTTCACCAGCTTTAACACTGAAAGTATTGAAAAGGAGCTCAACTGAAGGCTGGATTTCAATATCCTTCGCAACTACTGGAACCCCAAGCTGTCTTGGATCACTCTTCCCTTTTTCGTTGACAGCACATACTCGGAAAGTGTATTCTTCTCCCATACTTAATCCTGATACTGTTGCTTCTAATGTTTTAACTTGTGTGCAGGTGCTCCATTTTTCACTTCCTTTAGTTTGCATTTCTACTACATAGCCAGTTATTTTACTGCCACCATCACTTTCAGGTTTCTCCCATTTAATAGTAGCAGTGTGGCGTGTAACATCAACAAGGGTAACTTTTCCAGGTGGATAGGGTGGTTCAGAAGCCTTAACTGGTTCAGTTGTTTCTGCTGGCAAACCAACTCCATATTCATTTGCCGCCAAGACACGGAAGTAGTAACTACATCCTTCCTGTAGCTGATCAATTCTGAAGACATTCTTGGCACAGTTATTTGTAATAGTGGCATATGCCTTTCTTGTGGTTTCTCGTTTTTCAATGATGTAATTTGTAATTTTAGCACCACCATCAATAAGTGGGGGCTCCCAAGCTAATGTCACTGAATCTTTCTTCACTTCTCTGATGTTCAAGTTCACAGGTGCACTTGGTGTATCAAGCACTCTCACGTTAACAAAAGCAGATTTTTTGCCACTATTGTTTTCTAAGGTCAAGTTATATCTACCACTGTCAAATCTGTTTACATTATCAATGACCAACATTGTATATGAACTGGTAGCCTCAATCTGGGCTCTGTCGCTCAGAGTGCCTTCTGCTTTCTCCCACTTTACCTCTGGCTCTGGCCTCCCTTTGATAGTGACAAACAATCGCAATGTGCCACTAGCACGTACGGTGACAACTTTTCTGAGATCTGCATCAAGTTCAATTTCAGGTGGTTCAATTTTTTCAGCAGCAACAACACTACCAGGTATAGTTGCTGGTTCTCCAACTCCTTCAGAGTTCATAGCACAGATGCGGAAATTATACTCACTATTCTCTTTAAGTTTTTCTACTGTGAATTGCTTTCCTTGTAACCCTGATGGAGGTGTGCAAGTTGTCCATTCATCAGCAGTAGCTTCTTTAAATTCCACAATGTATCCTTTAACAGGTGCACCACCATCGTAAATGGGCTTGTTCCATGCAAGGGACACAGATGATCTGGAGGTATCTGTCACCTTCGGATTGCTTGGAGGGCCTGGTGGATACACTGCATCACAGGCTCGATAGAAAACTGATGGTTCACTAGGTTCACCAACACCAGCAGCATTTTCAGCAGAAACCCTAAATTCATAGAAATGGCCATCTGTAAGTCCAGTTACTCTGAGTCTTAAGTCTGTTAGTCTCTTCTTATTGCACTTGGTCCACCGAATACCATCTTTGTCTCGCTTTTCTAGTATGTACCCTTCAATTTCAGCACCACCATTATCCTCTGGACGACCCCAGGTTACAATCATAGAATCTTTTGTGATTGCAGAAACTTCAGGTATTGAAGGAGGGCCTGGAGGTTTGTATGGATTACATGCCAACACAGGCTCGGATTCCAGTGGTTCACCAATTCCATATTTGTTGACAGCCATTACACGGAAAATGTACTCATTGTTTGGAAGAAGCCTGGTTACTTTGTGGTTCAGAGCTTGCACATCAGATGCCACTTGTGTCCATGAAAGTCGACTTGTCTCTCTCTTTTCTATAATATAATGTGAAATGTTAGAGCCACCATCGTGTAAAGGTGGTCCCCATGCCAGATAACACTTTTCTGCAGTCACACCTGTAACTTTCAAAGGACCTTCTGGAGGTCCAGGTCTGTCAAGTACTTTTACAGTGATTGGTATAGACTTTGTGCCACCAACATTGCTCAGTTTAAGTGTATAAATGCCTCCATCCACTCTGATGCAATCTTTGACTGTGAGGGTTGTTCTCTCAATGGTAGACTTAATTTCCATTCTTGCAGTTGCTCCTTCAAATTCTTTTCCATCTTTTGACCATATAATATCAGGAATGGGTTTGCCATGGATGTCAGCCTCAAGAGCAAATGTTTCTCCAGCATGAACAACAATGACATCTTTGTATTTTGGATCCAGTGAAGCTCTTGGAGCTTCAATTTCATCTCTGGCAATAATTGGTCCTGTGCTTTCAGATGGTTCACTTATGCTACCAGCTGCATTTCTTGCAATTACTCTGAATTCATATCGTTGGTCTTCCACAAGACCAGTTACTGTGAACTCTGTTTCTGTTACATTTGTAAAACTGGCTTTCATCCAACGACCTTCAGGAAGTTCTCTCTTTTCCACAACATATCCAGTTATTCTGCTGCCACCATCATATTCAGGTTTTTTCCATTTTAGTGTTATATAATTTCTTGTAATAACAATGGCATCTGGACGGCCAGGTGGATCACAAGCATCTCGAGCAACATACAGTTCAGATGATTTGCTAACCTTACCTATGCCAACAATATTTTCAGCGGCAACTCTGAACTCATATTCAAGACCTTCCTCAAGGCCATCTGATTTATATTTTGTGTCCTGAATGAGGGCCTTATTCAATTTTGTCCAAAGAATGCTGTTTTTATCTTTACGTTCTAGATGATAACCAAGAACTTTGCTTCCTCCATCATTAACTGGTTCATTCCATTGTACTATCATATGATCTTTGGTAGCGATGCTGACAAATGGTGTTCCTGGTGGACCTGGTTCTTTGTAGGGATATTGAACAAGAACTGGCTTAGAATCCAGCGCGGTGCTCTTTCCGTATCGGTTTTCAGCACTAATTCTAAACTGATATTCACTACCCGTTTTAAGGTTTGTTACTTTAATAGTTGTTCTTGCAACAGTCGCTGAGACCATCTGCCAGGTAGTGGTAGTAGTGTCACGCTTCTCTACAATGTAATTGGATATTTGACAGCCACCTGTGTATGCTGGTGGTTCCCATGACAGAACAACAAAATTTGAGCTAACTTCATCAAAGCGGACAGGTCCTTGTGGTGGGCCAGGCTTCTCTAGCACAATTATATTAAGATGTTCTGCTGCTGTGCCTGCAGTGTTGGTTACTGTCACAGTATATTTACCGAAATCATCCTTGTTGCTTTCTTTAATATACAAAGTAGTTGATGTAGGTGTATCTTCAACATGTAACCTGGTTGTCTGTCTTAGAGGCTGACCATCTTTTTCCCATGTGATAGTAGGCTTTGGTCGAGCTATAAAGGGTATTTCTACTTTAAGGTCTTCTCCAGCTTGGACAGTGTATGTATTGAACATTAGTTTGATATTTGGCTGAATGGTCAGATCTTTGGCAATCACAGGAACTGCCAGTGGTCTAGGGTCACTCTTGCCTTTTTCATTATATGCCATGACACGGAATTGATATTCGTGTCCAGAACTCAAACCAGACACAACTGCATTACAGACTTTGGTTTCAGTAACAACACTCCATTTATCAGTTCCTTTTGGCTGCATTTCAACAACGTACCCCACAATTCTGCTACCTCCATCATGTTCAGGCTTTTCCCACATAAATGATGCGCTTCTCTGAGTCACATCAGTGAGAGTCACTTTTCCAGGAGGCAAAGGTGGTTCTGAAGCTTTTGAGGCATCTGCAGTTTCAACTGGAACACCAATTCCATATTCATTTTCAGCCATTACTCTGAAATAATAAATTGCCCCTTCAATAAGGTTATCAACTCTAAAACTTGTTTTGCTGCACTTTGTGCTCACATTTGCATATGCTTTTCTGGTTGATTCGCGTTTATCAATCACATAGTTCTTTATCTTTGCCCCACCATCATTAGCTGGAGGCTCCCATGTTAGTACAGCATAATTTTTCCTTATTTCTTTGACTACTAAATTTTGCGGTGGTCCCGGTGTGTCAAGTACTTTAACTGTGACAAATGCAGACTTAGAGCCACTGCTGTTCTCCAGTTTAAGGATATATTTTCCAGCATCATTTCTATCACAGTAATCGATGGATAACTGTGTGTAATTCAGGCCCTTTTCAATTTGAACCTTATCTGTAAATTCTCCTTCTTCTCGAGACCACATGATTTCAGGAGTTGGGCGTCCTTTGAAAGGTATGTTTATCCTGACAGATCCACCAGCTCTAACCACAATTCCCTTCCTTAATTCAGAGTCAATATCAAGTTCAGGTGGCTCAAGTTTATCTTCTGGTTTAACTGTGCCAGGAACTGCTGCAGCTTCACCTACTCCAATTTTGTTAAGAGCACAGACTCTAAGTTTGTATTCTTGGTGTTCAATGAGTTTCTTGATCTCAAAGCGATTGACTCTCAGACCAGTCTGTGGGGTAACTATTGTCCATTCTTCTTCATCAGCTTTGCAGATTTCTACAATATATCCTAGGATCTCACTGCCGCCATCATAAATAGGCTTACCCCATGCTACTGTAATTGAATTCTTGGTAGTATCCACAGCATGAGCATTAGTGGGTGGGCCAGGTTTGAACATAGGGTCACATGCTTTCCAAAAGGGAGTGATTTGGCTTGGCTCACCAACTCCAGCAGCATTTTCAGCGGATACTCTAAATTCATATTCATGATCTTCTGCTAATCCTGTGACTCTTAATCGCAGGTCTGTAATTCGGCGTTTGTTACATTTCACCCATCTGATACCAGCTCTGTCCCTTTTTTCGACAATGTAGTTAACTATTTCACTGCCACCATCACTATCTGGACGATGCCAGCAGATGGTCATGGAATCCTTTGTAATGTTGGTTACTTCAATGGATTTTGGTGGACCAGGAACAACAAATGGGTTTTTCATTAATACTGGTGCAGACTCCAGAGGCTCCCCAACTCCATATTTATTAACTGCCATTATGCGGAAGATATACTCATTTCCTTCCAGAAGTTTTGTTACTTTCAGCATTGTGGCTACAGCATCTGAAGCAACAACTGTCCATGCAAGGCGACTTGTTTCTCTCTTCTCAATTATGTAGTGAGAAATGTCACTGCCACCATCATGGATTGGTTGCGCCCATGTTAAGGAACACTTGTCAGCAGTAACTCCAGAAACTTGAATACTCTCTGGAGGTCCTGGTCTGTCCAGTACTTTCACTGTTATTGGTACTGATTTTGTTCCTGCAACATTAGAGGCCTGCAAAATATATTGCCCACCGTCAACACGGATGGCATCTTTAACAGTAATCAAGGCCTTAAAGTCTGTATTCCTTACTTCACATCGGGCAGTATCTTCAAGTACTTTATCTCCTTTCAACCACAGAATAGTGGGAATTGGCTTCCCATGGACATCAGCCTCAAGTTTGAATGTTTCTCCAGCGTTTACAACAATTGCATCTTTGTATTTGGGATCCATGGAAATTCTTGGAAGCTCAACTTCATCTTTTGCCGTTATTGGTCCTGTACTATCAGATGGCTTGCTTACTGCTCCAGCAGCGTTCCTTGCAATGACTCTAAATTCATATCGTTGGTCTTCAGTAAGGCCTGTTACGGTAAACTGAGTTTCAGTTATATTGGTGAAGCTTGCTTTCATCCAACGACCTTCAGGCAAATCACGTTTCTCTACTACGTAGCCTGTAATTTTGCTGCCACCATCATATTCTGGCTTTGTCCATTGCAGAGTAATTGAACTTCTTTTAACAATAATAGCTTCAGGGCATCCTGGAGGATCACAAGGGTCACGCGCTACGTAACACTCAGAAGCTTTGCTTGCTTTGCCAACACCAACAATATTTTCTGCAGCCACTCTAAATTCATACTCAATGCCTTCTTCAAGGTTAGATGTTTTGTAATGTGTGTCTTGAATAACTGTCTTGTTTACCTTTGTCCACAAAATGCTGTTTCTTTCCTTTCTTTCAAGATGATAACCTAAAATTTTACTTCCACCATCATTTACTGGTTCATGCCATTGCACAACCATAGAGTCCTTTGTAACTGTTGTCACAAATGGTGTGCCAGGAGGACCTGGTTCTTTATAGGGATACTGAGCAACAACTGTGTCAGACTCCAGGGCAAAGCTCTGCCCGTATCTATTTTCAGCAAATATTCTAAACTGATATTCTGACCCAGTTTTGAGCTTCATCACCTTGAGAGTGGTTCTTGCAACGGTAGCTGAAACTGTTTCCCATACGGTGGTGGTTGTATCTCTCTTATGAACAATGTAGTTAGTGATTTGGCAGCCACCTGTATATACTGGAGGGTTCCATGATAATGTAATACTTTCAGCACTAATTTCATCAAATTTAACAGGGCCTTTTGGAGGATCAGGCTTGTCTAGTGTTATAATTTCAACAGCTGCAGATTTCTGTCCAACAACATTAGCAACTGCGATTTCATACGCCCCGCTGTCTTCTTTAGTGACCTCTTTAATACTCAGCACAGTAAGTTTAGGTGAATCGATGACATTAACTCTAGTTGTCTGTTTTAATGGCATGCCATCTTTGGTCCAAGTAATAGTAGGTGTAGGTCGACCAGATATTGGGATTTCCACCTTTAGGTCTTGTCCCACTTGTATACTGTAACTGTGGAATGCTGGTCGTACATCTGGTTCAATAACTAAATCTTTGGCTGTTATTGGAACAGCAAGGGACCGTGGATCACTCCTACCCTTTTCATTTACAGCCATTACCCTGAAGAGATAATCTTGTCCTTGAGATAAGTTAGTAACAAGTGCTTCAAGAACTTTCACACGCGTACATTCTGACCATTTTTCGCTGCCCTTAACTTGCATTTCCACTATGTATTGCAAAATTTTGCTTCCACCATCATGTTCAGGCTTAGCCCAGCTTAATGAAACACTGTTTCTTGTAACATCGTCCACTGTTATCTTTCCTGGAGGTTGAGGAACTTCAGCAACTTTAACTGGGTCACTTGTCTCTGCAGGCAGGCCAATTCCAAATTCATTCTCTGCGCAAACTCTGAAGTAATAATAGCAGCCCTCCTGAAGTTGAGCCACTTTCCACGATGTCTTGTGGCAGTTTGTTACAACAGCAGCATAGGCTTTCCTTGTGGCTTCACGTTTTTCTATTATATAATTTTTAATTTTAGCTCCACCGTCTATCGAAGGAGGTTCCCAGGCAAGTGACACTGAGTCTTTGGTGATTTCCTTAATTTTCAGGTTCACTGGGGGGCCTGGGGTATCTAGGACTCTTACACTGACGAAGGCAGACTTAGTTCCACCACTGTTTTCTAAAGTAAGAGTGTATTTTCCAGAATCAAATCTGTTAACGTTGTCGAGAACCAGTGAGGTGAAGCTGCTAGTGCTGTCAATAACAGCTGCCTCTCTGATGTCACCATCCACCTTGCTCCATTTTACTTCAGGTGTTGGGCGTCCTCTGATTGGAACAAATAATCTTAAGGAGCCACCAGCTCTTACATTGATAACCTTCCTCAGTTCCAAGTCAAGATCAAGGTCTGGAGCTTCCAGCTTTTCTTCGACCACAATAGTCCCAGGAACGTCGGCATGCTCTCCTACTCCTGCTTTGTTAACAGCACAAATGCGGAATTTATATTCATGCTTCTCCTGCAATTTTTCTACTTCCATATTTGTTTTCTTAATTCCAGTTGGTGGTGTACAAATTGCCCAGTCCCCAACACTCACATCACATTTTTCAACAATGTATCCTTGGATTTCTGAGCCACCATCATAGATTGGTTTACTCCAGGAGAGGAAAACTGAAGATCTTGTAACATCTATTGCTTTAGGATTGTTGGGAGGACCTGGTTTGTATATAGGGTCACAAGCCTTATGATAAACAGAAGGTAGGCTTGGCTCACTGAGGCCAGCTGCATTTTCAGCCGAAACTCTGTATTCATAATTATGATTTTCTATAAGTCCAGTAACTCGGTATCGAAGTTCACTTATCAAACGCTTGTTACATCTTGTCCACCGAATGCCTTCTTTATCACGTTTTTCTAGTACATAACCCAAAATTTCACTGCCACCATCAGAGGGTGGTCTTTCCCATACGACAATCATAGAATCCTTGGTAACAGCCGAGACCTCTGGGGCCTTTGGTGGAAGTGGCACTACAAATGGATTTTTAGCCATTACAGGCTCAGATTCAAGAGGCTCCCCAACCCCATATTTGTTTACAGCCATGATGCGGAAGATATATTCGTTGCCTTCCAAAAGTTTAGTAACTTTGTAACTAAGGGTTTGTACATTGCCATCAACTAAAGTCCAGACTAAGCGGCTTGTTTCTCTTCTTTCAATTACATAATGTGAAATGTCACTACCACCATCTTGCAATGGGGGTTTCCATGCCAGGTAACACTTTTCAGCAGTAACTCCTGTTACAACAACTGGACCTTCAGGTGGGCCAGGTTTGTCAAGAACCTTAACATGAACAGAAGCTGTCTTTTCACCTGCAGCATTCTTGGCCAGCAATACATAATGCCCACTGTCAACGCGAATGGCTTCTTTGACGCTTAGGCTTGTGGCAAAGTCTGTCGTTTTTATATCCAAGCGTGCAGTATTCATTAGTTCCTTGTCGCCTTTTAGCCACTGAATAGAAGGCAGCGGCTTACCGTGAACGTCTGCGTCAATCTTGAACGATTCGCCAGCATGCAGTACAAGGGTTTCTTTAAATTTGGGGTCCATACTTATGCGAGGTGGCTCTACTTCATCTCTTGCTGTGACTGCCCCCGAGCTTTCAGATGGCTCACTGAAAACGCCTGCAGCGTTGCGTGCAATGACACGGAACTCATACCTTTGATCTTCAACTAGGCCAGTTACTGCAAACTGGGTCTCAATAACATTTGTAAAGCTTGCTTTCATCCAGCGGCCTTCAGGTAGCTCCTTCTTCTCAACTATGTAGCCGGTGATCTTGCTTCCGCCATCATATGCTGGTTTCTTCCACTGAAGAGTAACAGAGTTCCTTGTGACGATGATAGGCTCTGGACGACCAGGAGGATCACAAGGATCATAAGCTTTGTAGCATTCTGAACCTTTACTTGCTTTGCCGATACCAACTATATTTTCTGCATAAACTCTGAATTCATATTCAAGGCCTTCCTCAAGTCCGGTTGTTTTAAAGTTAGTGTCAGGAATTGCCGCTTTGTTCAATTTAACCCAGAGTATGCTGTTTCTTTCCTTGCGCTCCAAATGATAACCAATAATCTTGCTGCCACCATCATTGACTGGTTCATTCCAGTGTACAACCATACTATCCCTGGAGACTTTTGGTACAAAAGGAGTTCCAGGAGGCCCAGGTAGTTTGTATGGATACTGGGCTACCACAGACTCTGATGTGAGATATGTACTCTTTCCATATCTGTTTTCAGCAGCAATTCTGAATTGATACTCACTTCCAGTCTTTAATCTAGCTGCTTTTAGAGTTGTTCGGGCAACGGTAGCTGAAACAATCTGCCAAGTAGTAGTGGAGGTGTCTCGTTTTTCCACAATATAATTGTTGATAGAACTGCCACCATCATATTTGGGTGGTCCCCAGGAAATGGTAATATTGTCTGCAGTTACGTCTTCAATCTTCACTGGTCCAGTTGGAGGTCCTGGCTTGTCAAGGACAACAATGTTAAGAATTTCAGTAGCTTCCCCAGCAGAGTTAGAAAGTTTTACTAAATATTGTCCAACATCTTCTCTACATGCTTCTTTTATTGTTAGCAAAGTGTTGTTGTCTGTATTTTCTTCGTTTACTCTAGTAGTTTGTCTCAGTGGCACATCATCTTTGAGCCACGTTACAGATGGCTTGGGTCGACCAACAAATGGAACATCAACCTTTAAGTCTTCACCTGCTAGTACACTGAAGGTAGTGAATAACAGTTTGAAGGCTGGTGGTATCACAAGATCTTTCGCAATAACTGGTACACTCAATTGTCGAGGATCACTGATTCCTTTTTCATTCTGAGCTGAAACACGGAAAGAATATTCTTCACCCTGGATCAGTCCAGTTATAACAGCTTCAGTAACTTTTACAGTAGTGCATGTGGCCCATTTCTCACTGCCTTTGCTTTGCATTTCTACAATGTAGCCCAAAATTCTGCTTCCTCCATCATGTTCAGGTTTTTCCCAAGACAAAGATACACTCTTTCGTGTCACATCTAATATAGTTATTTTTCCTGGAGGAAGAGGCCTTTCAGATGCCTTAATAGAGTCTGATGTTTCAACAGGAAGCCCTATTCCATATTCATTTTCAGCTAGAACTCTGAAATAATAGTTGCAACCTTCCTGTAGATTGTCCACTTTCCAGCTGGTCTTATGGCAATTGGCCATAACTGTTGAATATGCTTTTCTTGTTGCCTCACGTTTTTCAATAATATAATTTTTAATTTTAGAGCCACCATCTATGAGGGGAGGGTCCCACGTGAGAGTCACAGATGACTTTGTAACCTCTTTTATCTTCAGATTCTGTGGGGCGCCAGGTGTATCAAGAACCCTTACAATTACAAATGCTGATTTACTGCCTGAGCTGTTTTCTACAGTCAGTATATATTTGCCACTGTCAAATCTATTCACATTTCCAACTGTAAGTAGTGTATAAGAGCTTGTGGATTCAATAGTGGCTTTGTCTAAAGACTCTCCATGTTCTCTTGACCATTTCACTTCAGGCACTGGTCTTCCTTTAATTGGGACGAAGAGTCTTAAAGTGCAGCAAGCTCTGAGGGTCACAACTTTACGTAGGTCTGCATCAAGTTCAATCTCAGGAGGCAGTACCCTTTCTTCAGCTTTTGGTGTCCCAGGAACAAGAGCAGGTTCTCCAATGCCTTCAGAGTTCATAGCATATATTCTGATTTTATATTCCTGGTTTTCTTTTAGATTAGTGATGGTAAAGGAAGTCGCCTTCAGCCCTGCTGGTGGAGTTACAATTTTCCACTCATCTTCATCAGGTAATGCTGTTTCAACCATGTAGCCTGTGATTTCTGAGCCACCATCATATATTGGCTTATTCCAAGCAATTGTAATTGAGGACTTGCTTGTGTCTAATACACGAGGATTACCTGGTGGACCTGGCTTAAATACAGTATCAGCAGCTTTGTAGAATGGACTGCTTAGACTTGGTTCACTTACACCAGCAGCATTTTCAGCTTTCACTCGGTATTCATATTCATGACCTTCTGTGAGTCCAGATACTTTATAGCGCAAATCTGTGACAACCCGCTTGTTACATTTCACCCAGCGTAGTCCAGCTCTGTCACGACGTTCTACAATATAATTGATTATAGGGCTTCCACCATCAGAATCAGGGTGTCCCCAGCACACAATCATAGAATCTTTGGTTGCAGCTGTAACTTCAGGTGTCTTCGGTGGATCAGGTACTACATAAGGATTTACTGCAAGAACAGGCTCTGATTCCAGGGCTTCGCCAAGGCCATATTTGTTAACAGCCATAACACGGAAGATATATTCATTGCCTTTCAATAGCTTTGTGACCTTTAATTTTGTTACTGGAACTTCTGTGGCTACAGTTGTCCATGCCAATCTGCTAGTCTCACGTTTCTCAACAACATAATGGTCAATACTTGCGCCTCCATCATCCAAAGGTGGTAACCATGACAGGACACATTTTTCTATGGTAACATCAGACACAGCCAAAGGCCCTTCTGGAGGACCAGGTCTGTCTAGTACTTTGACATTGAAAATATGTTTTGCAAAGCCACCTGGATTGGAGGCTGTAAGTGTGTAGGCACCTCCATCTCTTCTTATAGAGTCCTTATTATGAAGAACAGTTGAGAAATCAGCTATTTTAATTTCTAATTTTGCTGTGTCTTCAAGCTCCTTTCCTTCTTTCGTCCATGTCAGAGTTGGTGGAGGGCGACCTGAAACGTCAGCTTCAAGTTTGAAAATTTCACCCGCTTTTAATATCAAAGTGTCTTTGTATTTAGCATCAACCATTATCCTTGGTGCTTCAATCTCATCTCTGCACGTTATTGCATCTGATGGTTCGGATGGGTGGCTAACAGCACCGGCCGCGTTTCTAGCAATCACACGGAATTCATAAGCAGCACCTTCTGTGAGACCACTAACAGTGAACTCAGTTTCTAGTATATTGCCAAAGTTAGCCTTTAGCCATCGGCCATTAGGAAGATCTCTTTTTTCAACAGTATAGCCAGTTATCTTAAAACCTCCATTATATTCAGGTTTTTTCCACTTAAGTGCTACTGCATGTCTTGTAATATTGAGAGGAACTGGCTTCCCAGGAGGATCAATAGGGTCCAGGGCCAATGCTGGCTCAGATGGCTTGCTTGGTTTACTCTTGCCTGCCATATTTTCTGCTATAACTCGGAATTCATAGGCAAGGCCAGATGTAAGACCACTTGATTTGAAGGTATTTACTGATATCAAAGCTTTACTTACGGTCTGCCAAAGAATGCTATTTCGTTCTTTTTGCTCAATGTGATATCCCAAAATGGGGCTTCCTCCATCTGTCAGAGGCTCATGCCAGCTAATGCTAATTGCATCTTTTGTGACTGCAATCACTTGAGGAGTGCCTGGAGGTCCAGGAACTTTAAAAGGATAGTTAGCAATTACATTCTCTGAACTGATAGATGGTCCTGAACCATATCTGTTCTGAGCTTTAACACGGAATTGGTACTCTGTCCCAGTAGTGAGGCGAGCAGCTTTAAAAGTAGTACGTATAACAGTAGTTGCTAACTCAGCCCATGCAGTACTGTCGGTTTTACGCATTTCTACAACATAGTTACTTATTGGCACCCCTCCATCATTCAGTGGAGGTTCCCATGAGAAGGTGACATAGTCGGATGAAACTTCTTCAAATTTGATTGGCCCTGTGGGAGGTCCAGGAACATCATGCACCTGTATAGTTATAACATCGCTAACTTCACCAACAATATTTTTAGCTGAGATTGGGTATCTGCCGCTATCGTTTCTAGTGCATTCATTAATGGTTAAGATGGTTGCAGAAGCAGTATGTTCAAAGTTTACTCTTTGAGTTTGTTTAATTAACTGGTCTTCTTTTTTCCAAGTAATAGTTGGCCTTGGGCGACCAAGCACAGGTATTTCAACTTTGATATTGTCACCAGCTCTGGCAATTACTGTTTTCTGGTAAATGCCACGCAAATCAAATTCTGGAAGCATCATTTGCTCTTTAACGACAACTGGTCTGCTTTCTCTTGGATCACTTCTTCCAGCACTATTAACTGCCATAACCTGGAAAGTATATTCTTCATTTTCAGTCAGATTCTTTACCACACATTCTAATGTTTTCACAGTTGTGATATGTGTCCACTGAGTTGAACCTTTTTTCTGGGCTTCAATAACATAGCCAGTAATCTTGCTACCACCATCATGTTCGGGCTTTGGCCAAGCAAGGCTGACTGTCTTCCTTGTGATATCCATGATATTAAGGCTCTCTGGTGGTGATGGTGCCTCTGACGCTCTTACAGGTTCAGCAGTTTCGGCAGGTTCACCAATTCCAAATTCGTTTTCAGCAAATACTCTGAAGTAATATTCACACCCTTCAGCCAAATTAGGAATCCTAAGTGAACATTTTGGGCACTTTGTTGTGATGGTTGAATATGCCTTTCGTGTTGACTCACGTTTTTCAACTATATAATTTGTTATGCGTGAACCACCATCAATTAGAGGCATATCCCATTGTAGGGTGATGGTATCTTTAGATATGTCTCTGGGCTTGAGATTTATTGGTGGCCCTGGTGTATCCAAGACTTTCACATTTACAAAACCAGTCTTCTTGCCAGCAGCATTTTCAAGGGTCATGACATACTTTCCTGCATCATATCTATTGCATTCTGTGACAATGAGAAGTGTGAAAGAGTCTGTATTTTCAATACTGGCACGTCCTTTAAGTGAAATATCATCCTTGGTCCATGTGATTTCAGGAACTGGGCGCCCTTTAATTGGAACAAATACCCGAATGGTCAGTCCAGCTCTAACAACAAGAGTTTTCCTCAGCTCGGCGTCTAATTCAAAATCAGGAGCTACTTCACGTTCCCTGATCTCAACATCTTTTATCATTGCTGGTTCACCAGCGCCAGCAGCATTGAGGGCAATAATTCTAAAGTTGTATTTTGCTCCTGGCTGGAGATTAGCAACCACAAATTCTGTGATTCTTAGAGCAGTCCCCGTGGTATCTTTCACCCATGTGTCTTCTCCTTCTTTTTGGTGCTCCACAATATAGCCGATTATATCAAGTCCGCCATCATAGTGAGGTTTACCCCATGCTAGGCTAGCAGTTGTCTTTGTTGTATCAGTTACTCGTGGGTTGGAAGGAGGTCCTGGTGGATCTATAAATAATGAAAAAAGGCAACACATTTTATTTGATTGGAATCCTTATAATCATCTTATAAAGGGATTCCCCCCCCCCCCAAGTATAGAAATCATACTAACATGCAGCATCCTTGGTTAATACTGGTTGAGAAATATCACTTGGTGGCCCAATTCCTGCCCTGTTTTCTGCACTGACACGGAATTCATATTCATTTCCTTCTAGGAGTCCAGTCACTTTGCATCGAAGGTCTGATACTGGTTTCTTTGTAACTCTGACCCATCTCACGCCTTTTCTTTCTCTTCTTTCCACATGGTAGCCTGTGATTTCGCTGCCACCGTCATCAGTTGGCCTTTTCCAGGTTACAGTAACAGTGTTTTTCGTAATATTTGATACTTCTGGTTTACCAGGTGGACCAGGAGGCCCTAAAAGGAGGAAAACAGGTTTTGATAAACACATAAATGTTTTTTTATATATACAGCAGTAAATTCATATACCTTTTGACTAGTTTTGCTTACCAAATCTATCCACCATTTTAACTGGCTCTGATTGAGATGGTTCTCCTTTGCCATACTGATTCACAGCAGAAACACGGAAAAGGTACTCATTTCCTTGAATAAGCTTAGTCACAACATGCCTACAAGACTGAATGTCTTCAGCAACTTGAGTCCATAGAAGGCGGCTAGTTTCTCTCTTTTCAAGTACATAAGACTTGATTGGTGACCCGCCATCTTCTGTTGGGGGTGTCCATGTGAGAGTAGCCTTTTCAGCTGAAACATTGCTCACTTCAACTGGTCCAGGTGGGCCTGGTACATCTAAAACTTTTACATGTACGTGTTCTTCTTTAGTACCAAAAGGATTGGTTGCAGTGATCGTATATTCACCAGAATCTTTTCTAGCGGCATACTTGACAGAAAGCGTGGAAGAAGTTGGAGTTGATTCAATATGAACGGTCTCTGAAAGCTTGAAATCTTTGCCTCCTTTAGACCACACTGAAGTTGGAAGTGGCTTGCCACGGATGCTAATAGCAGACATTGAGATGGTGTCTCCTGCCTTAACAGTCAGGCCTTCTTTGACAGTAGGATCAATAACAATAGTTGGTGCCTCTGTAAAAGAGAATTAATATGTTAGGAAAGAAGATAAAGGTAAAGGGACCCCTGACCATTAGGTCCAGTCGTGACTGACTCTGGGGTTACGGCGCTCATCTCACTTTATTGGCCGAGAGAGCCGGCGTACAGCTTCCGGGTCATGTGGCCAGAATGACTAAGCCGCTTCTGGAGAACCAGAGCAGCGCACGGAAACACTGTTTACCTTCCCGCAGGAGCGGTACCTATTTATCTACTTGCACTTTGATGTGCTTTTGAACTGCTAGGTTGGCAGGAGCTGGGACTGAGTAACGGGAGCTCACCCCGTCGCGGGGATTCGAACCGCCGACCTTCTGATCGGCAAGTCCTAGGCTCTGTGGTTTAACCCACAGTGCCACCCGCATCTCTTTTAGGAAAGAAGATACTTAAAACATTAAAAACTGGTGTGTGCCTTTACAGGGAATACGTACCATACTCATCCTTGCATATAATGGCTCCAGTAGATTCTGATGGAGGACTAATAGCACCAGCGGTATTCTTAGCTCTAATTCTGAATTCATATTTAGATCCTTCAAACAGGTCAGTTACTGTATATGCACATTCCTGAACATTCACATGGTTTGCCTTCATCCAAGTCTTTGAAGGTAGATCACGTTTCTCCACTATGTAGCCAATTAATTTATGTCCGCCATCATATTTTGGTTCTGTCCAGATCAGAGTCACTGAGTTTCTAGTCACACTGATAACTTCAGGCTTCCCAGGAGGATCTGAAAACAACAGAATACAGAAATAGTAAAAAATGTATATCACAGTTTTCTAACACATGAAGACTTATCTCTTTAATTTGGGAAGCTTACCAATTGGATCAAGGGCTACAATTGGCTCAGAAGGCAGACTTGGTTTACCAACTCCAGCAAGATTGATTGCCATCACTCTGAATTCATATTCCAAACCTTCCGTTAACCCTGTCACTCTGAAGTCTCTCATCTTTAGTGGGCTCTTGTTTGCTCGCTTCCACAAAATACTATTTCTTTCTTTATATTCAAGGTGGTAACCTACAAAAGCATACAAGCACAGGAAACACATGCTTAGTATTTCAAAAGGTAAACAAAAATGGGGGTGGATAGGAACCAACTTTTTTAATATGCAAAAGCATCCTTGTCTGATATCTCTGAGCAGTTTCTGCCATCATCGCAGGACATCAGGCAACTGGCTACTTAACAAGCTTTGCAGTACAATCCTGAGGTGGTGGTAGTGAAATATGAAGATAGCTCTACTGCCTTATCCATTGCCATGCCAGGCTTAAGCCAGTAGGGCAGAGGAACACTCTGAACTCTTTTGTCACTTGTATTTCCCCCTCCCGTTGGAAATGTGGCTCAGTATCTCACTGATTTGTAGCACTGGAAGGCTTTGAATCTAAGCTGCTTCTCAACATGCCCCCCTCGGGCCTTACAGACACCAGAGCCTTGACGTTAGTTGGGTCTGGACATTGCAAAAGCTGGTGGAGGGTAGGAACATGTGTTACATCATGATTGGCATTTGTGATCCTAGGATTTAACACCTTGGGGAATCTTATGCAAAATTAAATGTCAAAAGAAATACCTGTGATAGGTGAGCCACCTGTCTTTTTGGGGTCTGTCCATGTTAAATAGGCAGAATCACGCCTAATCTCAACAATTTTGGGTGGTGGTGGAGCATCGGGAACATCTAGAAATATAATAAATATAAGAGAGAATTAGACTGAACCTTAAATGACAGAATGCTTCACAACAAACATATTTTTTTGTGCTTACCAAATGGATGCCTTGCGATTATTGGGTCAGATTTAAGACCTTCGCCGACTCCATATTTATTTTCAGCACTGATTCTGAAAGTATATTCACTGCCTTCATGAAGTCTTGTGACTCTGAAGGTAGTTTTCTGCACAGCAGACACACATGTGACCCATTTATTATTCACATTGTCTCTCTTCTCAATAATGTAGTTAGTGATTTCTGAACCACCATCATCTTTGGGAGGAGCCCATTTTAATGTCATGGCATCAGCTGTGACTTCATCAAATTTCACAGGTCCTGTTGGGATTCCAGGTTTGCCAACAACCTTCACAGAAATAGTCGCTTCTTTACTGCCAGCAATGTTCTTCAGTTTGATTGTATATTTCCCAGCATCATCTTTATGACAATCACGTACAAGGAGTGAGGTGTTAACTGCTGTAGCTTCAAATGCAACTCTTCCTGACTCAGTAAGAGCCAGGTCTTCCCCTTTTTTCCATGTCACCGTTGGTGCTGGTTTGCCTTTAATAGGGATTTTCAGGCGGAAACTGCTTCCTTCTCTAGCTAAATAGCACAAGCCTGGCAGGTCTTTTAAATCAAGATCAGGTGCCACTGGAAGACAAAAAGGTATTGAATGATTGTATGTACATTTCCGAGCACAATTCAAAGTGTTGGTGCTGATCTTTAAAGCCCTAAATGGCCTCGGTCCAGTATACCTGAAGGAGTGTCTCCACCTCCATCATTCAGCCCGGACACTGAGGTCCAGTGCCGAGGGCCTTCTCGGTAGTGGTGCCCGCCCTATGGAACGCCCTCCCACCAGATGTCAAAGAGAAAAATAACTACCAAACTTTTAGAAGACATCTAAAGGCAGCCCTGTTTAGGGATGCTTTTAATGTTTAATAGGTTATTGTATTTTAGTGTTTTGTTGGAAGCTGCCCAGAGTGGCTGGGGGGACCCAGCCAGATGGGTGGGGTATAAATAATAAATTATTATATTATTGTTATTATCATTGTATGTTCAGTGCAGTGAATACAGTTGCTTCATTTCAGTAACTTCTGTTCTGTAAAAGAACGAAAGGTTTTGTATTGTGTGGGCAGGTAATCCCTCCCCTACCTGGCCTGGTCTCCTTGGCAACGCTTCCCCCAGGTGGGATTGGACAACTGACTGAGGTAGGCAGAGACCTCCAGGTATCCCACCTGAAGGAAGGCAAAGCCAAGCCTATGCTGTTGGAGCCGCTCCAGATCTAGGGGCTGCACGCATCCATGCAAAGGGCGCCCCCCCCCGTTTTAAGCGTAGTTAAGGGTAGTTCTATCGTTCACTATACTGACATATGCAGTGTGCTCTGTGAACGAGAAAATGTATGAATCTACTCACCTATATCGTCTCTTGCCAGCACTGTAATTTCATTAGGTGTTCCATACCCAGCTTCATTTTGTGCTCTCACTCTGAAGGTATATTCTTTGCCTTCTGTTAAGTCTCTTGTTGAATACTGGAGATTCTTTGACCTCATAACTTCCTGCCACTGATTTTCACCAGTCATAAGTTCAACGATATATGCATTAATGCGGCTTCCACCATCGCTAATGGGCTTTTTCCATGATACATTGCAGGATGACTTTGTCACAGCCAAAGCCTTTAAGTCCACAACAGGTCCAGGTGTTTCTAGCAGGGAGAAAGAATATAATGATGAACAAATCGCTAATATAAAGTTAGATGCACAAGAGCCTTTTAACAATAGCCTGATAGGGTAATCATGTGAACATTCTCACCAGAAGCTTTAACCGCATCCCGAGTTTCACAGGGGTCGCCAATGCCATATTCATTTTCAGCAAAAACCCTGAAGAAGTAAGATTTGCCTTCCTCCAAGTTAGAGATCCTGAAACTTGTTTTCGGACACTCTGTGGCTACTGTAGACCACGACTTTCTCTCTGCATCACGTTTTTCAACCACATAGTTCTTCACTGGACTCCCGCCATCAATTATAGGAGGTTCCCATGAAATAAAGGCAGAATCTTTAGATGCTTCTTTTACAATCAGATTAATAGGTGGCCCAGGAGTATCTGTACAGACGCAAATAAACCATTCCAGTTAATGACCAAAATATATAAAATAAAACGTGTATGGATAGTTAAGACCATAATAGGCAATCACGTAGCACTTACCAAGTACTTTGACAACCATTGTGTATGCTTTTTTGCCACAGACGTTCTCCAGACTCAGGACATATTTTCCAGAATCGTATTTGTTTACATTTTCACAGCGCAGGAAAGTGTCAAAGTCAGTTGATTTGATATCTAGTCCTTGCCTGTCTCTTATGTTGGCATCCACTTTAGACCAAGAAATCTTGGGAGGTGGACGGCCTCTCACTGGCACATAAATCCTCATTGTGACTCCAGCACGTAATACCAGAACTTTCCTCAATTCAGCATCAAGCTCTCCCTCAGGTGGAACTGCATTGTAAATAAAAGTAGATGTCAAATAAATTGCTGATGATAGCAATTTAAAATATAATTTAAAAAATCAGTGTCACTGGCTGAGGCAGGATGGGAATGGAAAGGAAAGAGAAAAAATACAAAAATACAATGTTAGGGGGAATAAAGCTCAGGCTTTCTTTTTTCTTTTTTAGAAAATGCAAGTGGATGAGTAAAAGAGAGGAAATCTCTCTAAATGTTACTCTAGCCTTCCTTCCCTAATTGCCAGTTTTCATGCCACCCAGCCAGACACCAGTGGTTTCTCATATTCTTCTCTCTCCCTTTGTTTTGAGAGGAATCCACTCTACACTTTCAGTCAAGTTGCGGTCCCTACTTTTCTACAACTATCTAGGAGCTTCCCATTGGGAAAGTGTGCTTGCCTTGCACTCAAAACATGATACCTTTGCATTATTATTCAGAAGGAGGACATTGTTTTCTTTCACACAAGACAGAGAAGGAGCAAGCGTGTTTCTGGGTAGAGGAAAATGTACAACCATGATAGTGCAGCTGGAAAGAAAAGCTGAGGATTCCATTCTCAAGAAAATTTTAGAAACAGAGCAGAATGAGGAGCATGTGGCTAGATTGTGTGGTTTTTAACAGCTGAGGGAATAGTGGTTTAAAGACTAGACATATGTGAGTTCATGAAACAGTGCAGCACAGAGCCCCTAGTTTCTCATAGGCCCTCCACTAAACCTTCTATACTGATACCCACAATATGCACGAAAGTCAACAAGTCAATTTCTTTTCAGGACAACTTACTTAAAATGTCCTTGGCCAGGTGCTTGTCTGGCACATCACTTGGGTCACTATATCCAACCTTATTGACAGCATAAATGCGGAACTGGTATTCTGTGTTCTCCGTGAGTCCAGTCACAACGTAACGGGTATCTGGCAAATTCCTTGGCAAATTGCACCGCACCCAGTTATCTGTATCTGCTCGTTTTACTTCAACAAGGTAGCCAATAATGGGGCTTCCACCATCATATGCTGGTTTGGTCCAAGACAGGGTTATAGAGCTACGGGTGGTGTCAATCACTTTTGGGAATGCTGGTGGGCCAGGAGGATCTGAGAAGGAAAGCACCAAGAAATTACACAATTATGATCTGGCAAACCCATTTGCACACACTCACCAAGTCACAGAAGACCAGAAAATGTGCATGTGTTCAACTTACACTGAGGATCACGTGCATATACTGCTTTAGATACTCCGCTAGGTTTGCCGGGTCCAGCTTTATTCAGTGCAGTTACCCTATACTCATATTCTGTTCCTTCCTGGAGTCCAGTGGCCTTTATGGTTCTTTCAATGACAGGCTTTCTATTCACTTTTGTCCAGTTAACTGCCCTCGTTTCACGTTTTTCAACAATATATCCAGTTACAGGGGATCCGCCATCATCAGCAGGTGCTTTCCAGCTTACTGACATGAAATCTTTTGTTATGTTACTAATTATCGGTGGTTCACATGGTCCAGGCACATCTATAAATAATAATTTGAAATGTTCTTAAGCAAATGTTAAAACATAGATTGACACTAAATGGGTAGAAAACTCCAGTGAGAGAAGCTTACCATATGGATTCTTAGCCACTGCTGAGTCAGTCAAAATGGGGTCACCCACTCCATATTTGTTTTCAGCACAAATGCGGAATTGGTACTCATGTCCTTCAATTAGTTTCTCAACGCTGCAGCTAGTGATGGGGACATTGGCGGTGACTTGAGCCCAGTTGGGTCTGCTTGTTTCCCGTTTGTCGACAATGTAATTAGTAATGTCTGAGCCTCCGTCTTCAAGAGGAGGTTCCCAAGAAAGCATTGCTCGGTCTGTGTACATGTTTACAATCTTAACTGAAGCTGGAGGACCAGGCTTGTCTGGGAAAGAAAAATTAGGCGGTGAGTGAAGTCTTCCAACTGCTACATTTCCTGAAGTTTAAATACACTGATTCAAATGAACTTTTAGCCTACCTAGTACTTTAAGTTTAATAGTTGCTGATTTGGAACCACTTGCATTTTCAGCTGTGATCGTATAATCTCCTGTTTGCTTTCTATTTACGCTGAAGAGCTCCACAGTAGATAAATTTCTCTTGGTGGTTATCTTGACTCCTTCAACTGGTTTCAGGATCTCCCCTTCTTTCTTCCAACTAATAGTTGGCATAGGCTTGCCGAACACATTAGCCTCAAGACAAACA
Organism: Podarcis gaigeae; assembly: GCF_964106915.1. NCBI lineage: Eukaryota > Metazoa > Chordata > Lepidosauria > Squamata > Lacertidae > Podarcis > Podarcis gaigeae. The sequence continues at coordinate 114,267,212 of NC_139678.1, read as the reverse complement.
TTGGTTCCAGCTTTTACTACAAGCAAGGATTTCATAGCTACACCGAGTTCTATTTTTGGTGGTACTGCAGTGTAAAAAAAAATGTAGAAGGGGGGGGGGAATACATTCCAATGAGCACATAACCATGAGAAGGATAAAAGTATGGCTCAATTCTAATGGTACTCAAATGCGTTCCTTACCATTTTCTGACTGAACGGTTATTGGATCAGAAGGTTCAGAAGGCCAGCTAATGTTCACTGCTGTTTTTGCTATGGCTCTAAATTGATACTGTGCACCTTCTTCCAGACCAGTTGCAGTGTACTCTTCCAGGGGTATTTGATGGGGAGTGGTATTGCATCGTACCCATCTTTCTCCAGGCAGTTTACAGGATTCAACAAAGTAGCCAAGTATCTTGCTACCACCATCATGTTTTGGTCTTGCCCAGACAAGAGACACAGTACTCTTAGTGACATCAATAACCTCGGGTTTGCCAGGGGGATCTAAAAACAAATGAGGTCAGGTTTATTCTACGGCATTTGATAGAAAATGTCACAACACAAAGGATGCATATCACTGAACAAACATGGTATATTTCTTTCTTTCTTTTTAAATCCAGAGAAATTAAACTTTGGGCACAATCTAGCCAAAATCAAGGCTTTTCATTGGAATTCAATAAGCAAATGCTTACTTTATTTGTTGAAATCAGTGCAGTTTAAGAAAGTTTAGTCTTGCCCATATTCTCCTAATGTTACGGTACTTAAGTTGGCTCAGTATTAACAATAATAGTTATACATAATGCAATGTATGCAAATATTTTGCTTACCAACTGGTGTTCTTGCTGTAATAAAATCTGTTGGTTTGCTGGGCTTGCTTGCCCCAGCTTTATTCAGAGCATAGATTCTAAATGTGTACTCAAGGCCTTCAATTAAATTTGCACATGGGTATTCTGTGGATCGCACAAGTGTATCATTGGCCTTCACCCAAAGCAAACTGTTCCTTTCTTTACGTTCAATGAGATAACCAGTTATTGGGCTGCCTCCATCACTGTCTGGCCTGTCCCATGCCACAAAAACGCAGTCCTTGTTCACCTTGGTAACACGTGCGTTCTTTGGTTCACTAGGAACATCTGTAGAGAAAGAGATGAGTTATTTTTTTAAAAAAATCACCCTTAGAAGTATTCTAATAAAGACTGCACCACTGTCTGAGGTGGACATACCAAATGGAAACCTTGCAATCATCTTATCGGACGGAAGCGGTTCAGAAATTCCAAATCGGTTTTCAGCACGAACACGGAACATGTATTCTTCTCCAGGGGTGAGTTTTCCAACTCTGCAATTCGTCTTTGTAACAGAAGCTACCACTGTTATCCAGTCTCCTCGACTGGTATCACACTTCTCAACCACATAGTTGGTGATGTTGCTACCACCGTCTTCAAGAGGAGTATGCCACGACAAAGAGCAAGCATCAGCATCTATGTCAGAAATTTCGAATGGTGGCTGTGGTGGACCAGGGACATCTACAGAAAGAGATAAACATACAGGTATAAATAAGGTCATGCTCATTGATGAATCATGTTAAGAATGTTGAGAAGTAAGCATGGAAGAGAAGATTCAATGTACCCATGACGACCACTTTGATTTTCTGAGTAGCTACTCCCGAGCTGTTTTCCGCTGTTAGACTGTAATAATCACTGTCTTTCCTAATGACATCTTTAATGATGAGAACTGAAGTGCTGTCTGCTTTATGCACAGCCAGGCGGCTGGATATTGCCACATCTTTGTCTCCTTTCATCCATTTACAAGTCGGGTGGGGTTTCCCATAAACATGTGCTTCAATCCTGAGTTTCTGCCCAGCCTTTATATTGACATGATCCGGCATCAGAATCTTAGGCGGCACTGAAATTAAAAATCAAACGATAGGAAACAGACACGTAGGTCACACACAAAAATTAATAACTTATGTGTATGTATTTTGAATTAGTTCTCACAATCTTTAGCTGATATCATTCTTACTTGAAACTACCATGCATTTCCCCCCCGAAAACAAAAGTTAGTCTCTTGACAGCTTTCATGCTCTTGTCTGGGGGTAGCCTGCAACTCTCCAAATGTTGCTGGACCGCAGCTTCCAACACCCATAGCCACTGGCCATGCTGGCTGCAGCAAATGAGAGTTGCAGTCCAACAGTGTCTGGAGGTGTGGCTACGCCACAGACTAGCCACTTCTGATCTATATTCTGAAGAATATTCTGATATTATGTCCCCAAACCAACCAAAAACTGTTTGTTTTCAAATAGTCACCAAGGAACTAGCCCCGATAACTTGTATTCCCCCCTAATTTCCTTGAAATATAATATCCCTGCTTCATTTCCTCCTAGCTTCTTTTGTAGGTTTATTCTAAGGTCTGAGCAGTGTGCTATTTTATTTAATTAACTGTATAGCTGTCCTATTCTTCAGATGCAGAAAGCTTCACAACATCTTATAATGGGGAGATGCACAAATTTTTAAGGTAAACGTCTGCATAAATGAAGCAAACTATTAAGAAACTGCCTTCTGGGCCTGGGACCCACATTCAGTACTCTTCAGGCCAGAATTAACACCTAATACTTTGCTATAGAAGATCTCAGAGCCAACGAGCCTATTTGTGAAGTTTTTTTGTAGACCCTTTTGAATGTCTTTGTATGTTGCTGTTTTGGGAAAACCCCGATAAACCCATTAAAAAAGGAATGTCACTAAAGAATCAGATTATGTGACAGGACCTAATTTTAAATATCTTTAAGAGGTAACATCCAAATTTAGATACAAAATCAAAATAATTGAATTTAAAATATATTTCAATTGTACAAGTGGTCATAGTTAGCTACTTACTCAGTTGCTCTTTAACTTCATAGATGCCTTCGGTTTGTTTTGGCTGGCTTACTCCTACAGCATTCCTTGCAGCCACTCTAAATTTGTATTTCTTTCCCTCCTTTAGGCCAGCAACAACAATATGAAGATCTTTGACGACGGAGTACTGTGTCCAGTGATCCTCAGCATGACCCTCTTCTTGATATGCAATGATGTAGCCATCAATTTTGGAACCACCGTCACGCAACGGTGGCAGCCACCCTAAAGTAGCACTGTTCTTTGTGATTTCAGTCACTTCAAGTTTCCTTGGAGGATCAGGTTCACCTTAAAAATAAAACAGGCAGGCAAATGCTTAGTTTACATAATTTCTAAGATCATTACATCTTCTCATGATTTATTAGTGGGGGGACGGGACACAGAATATATTGTACAATTTTATTTTTTCATTTGAATACATAAGTCATGAGACCAGTGGTTTCTCTGAACTTTGTAGTACCGTATTGGCCTGAATATAAGCCGTACCCAACTATAAGCCGCACCTTTAAAATTCAAGGGGGAAAGAGAAAAAGAATACCCGAATATAAGCTGCTCCCTTAAAATTCCACAGGCACTCACACCCTTTCCTTTTTACCGTATATCTGCTTTAGCAGCAATATCGTAAAAGCCAATTTTTGTAAGGTCGCAAATTTAAGCCGCACTTTAACTTTTCACAGTCAGAATTTGGGAGAAAAAGTGAGGCTTATATTCAGGCCAATACGGTACTTCTATTCTGGTTTGATTGTTTTTGTGATCCACACATTGCCTCCACACCCTGGAAGAAGACTCAGCTGGCAATGTATTTGTGGACAGGTTATATTCTTTGAAATATAGCAAATAGAAGATCTGTCAAACAACAAGTCAATTAAATAAGTGCAGGGAGGTCAAGTTATCTCATAAATATGAGGGAAGCATTCCTCTTGTTCCTTGGGCATGTGTCTGTCTACATTTTGTTGCTCCCCAGTCAAGGATTGGGATAAATTTCCTTCCTTGTCAGGTGAGTCCTGGGTTTGTGAGTCGAATATGTACCTCAAGACACATTGTCAAAGCACTCACCTCAAAATACCCCCAAGCCACAGGGATATTTCTGAGTGTTAATGCCTGCGTTACCCCAACCTGAAATTAAAGGCATCTGAAGGCAGTGTTGTATCAGGAATTTTTTAGTGTTTGATGTTTTATTGTGTTTTTGTATTTGTTGGAAGCTGCCCAGAGTGGCCGGGGCAACCCAGCCAGATGGGCAGGGTATAAATAATGAATTTATTTATTTATTATTATTTTTATTTATTAAGCGCAGTGACAACTGATTTTGACTATCTGAACTATCATACAAAATCTGAATCTCCTGAATGAAATAATACAGAAGCTACATCAACAAATACTTACTTAGCGGATCTGTTGCCAGGATTGGTTTGGGTGTGTCCCTTGGAACACCAGGGCCATATTCATTGACAGCAATGACTCTGAAGAAATACTCAGTTCCTGGCATAAGATTAGAAACCTTGAAACTAGTCTTCTTTACATCATCGGTAAGTTTTGCCCAGGTCTTTCTCTCAGCCTCACGTTTTTCCACGATGTAATGTGTGACAGGACTACCACCGTCATTTTCAGGTGGAGTCCATGAAACCTGACAGGACGTTTTTGTGACATCCTTGACACTAAGCTCTGCTACAGGTCCAGGAGTATCTATTGGCAGAAAGGAAACAATAAACAACCAATATTAGGCCACAATTATTCAAAGTAAGTGGGCAGAGTCCCATGGAAAAGAAACTGCAATGAATAACACATTCATAAATCACAGAACAACAATTAATAGATGTTAAAATTATTGACATTACTTACCAAGGACACGGACATTCACAAAGACTGCCTTTTCTCCAGCAGGATTAACAACTGTCAAAGTGTATTTGCCTGAATCATCCCGTGTAGAATCGGGGATGACGCAGAAGGCCATTGTGTCAACCAGGTCAACCTGGCCTCTTCTGATCACATTGTCAATTCCCACCTTCCTCCAGGTAACTTTAGGTGCTGGTCGCCCTCGAATAATGGCAAAAAGTCTTATGGGGCATCCTGCTCTGACTATGACTAACTTTCTCAGACTTGCATCCAAATCAATTTCAGGAGGTTCTGAAAAGGAACATTAAAAGTTTAGATTTTGAAAGCAATTTTTAAGATAGCAAATAATTTAATGGCCTGTTGGCAAAATTACCAAGAATTTCTTTGGGAGAAACAGCTTCTTTCAAATCAGCAGGCCGGCCAATGCCTACTTGATTTTGGGCAGAAACCCGGAACTCATATAGTTCTTTCTCCTCCAAGCTTGTCACTGTAAATTCTGTATGAATAACTTGTGTAGCAACATTGCATCTTTTCCATCCTTCCTCAGGACCTGCTTTTTCAGTTTTGGGTCTCATTTCTACCACATAGCCAATAATAGGAGCACCACCATCATAGACTGGCTTTCCCCATCCAAGAGTAATAGAGGTCTTCGTGCTATCAACAACCTTAAGATTAATGGGAGGACCAGGTGGTTCTGTAAGATGACAGAAAAGTACAGAAGTAAGCATATCAGTGAATCAGAGAAAGATAATTTAAATTGAAGTATTACTAACAAAAAAATATTGGAAAGATCAGTACCTATTGGATCCTTCGCTATTGTTGGTTTTGATGGGTAGCTTGGTTCACCAATTCCAATTTCATTTTCTGCCCTGACACGGAACTGATATTCATATCCTGGAATGAGATTTGTAACTTTCTTGCGTCTCTCTGGAATTGCACTTTTGGTAACAGGAACCCACCTTAATGACCTTTTTTCTTTCTTCTCTAATATATATCCTGTGATTGATTTACCACCATCATATTCTGGTGGATTCCAAACTACAGTCATCTCTTCTTTGCTGACCTTTGTGACTTCTGGAGGATCTGGACGACCAGGTCTATTATACTTTGTTTTTGCTATAATTGGCTTTGTCTCTGTTGGGGGACCAGTGCCCATTTTATTCTCTGCACGGACCCTGAATATATATTCATTGCCTTCAATGAGATGTGTTACGTGTATATGGGTCATTAGCACAGAGGAGGAATACGTAGTCCAAACCATTCGTCTGCTTTCACATTTCTCTACAATGTAGTTCTGAATTTCACAACCACCATCATCTTCAGGTACATCCCAGCTGACTGTGCATCGGTCATTTGAAACATCAGCCACCTTCAAATTTCTGACAGGTCCTGGTTTGTCCAAAACATTTACAGTAGCATATGCTACAAAGCTACCAGCTGGATTAGTGGCAGTAATAATGTATTTACCACCATCTGTGCGCCTTGCTTTGGAGAGAAGGAACTTAGATGAGTCTGAAGTTGTTTCAATTTTGGCCCGTGGAGATTGGGATAGATCGGCAGAATCCTTTGCCCAAGATACTTCTGGTTGGGGCTTGCCTCTAAGTCCTGCTACAATTTTTATTGGTTCACCAGCTTTCACAGTCAGTACTCCAGACAGCTTCAGATCAAGTACAGGTTTCAGAATTTCTTCTTTAACAACAACTTCACTTGTCTTCACCCAGTCACTTTCCCCACCTTCATTCTTTGTCTGAACTCTGAACTGATAAATTTTATTTTCAACGCATTTGTCAACCATATAGTGTGTTTCCTTAATGCTACCTTTGTGCACTCTTTCCCACTCATCGGAATCCTTCAGTTTTCTTTCAACATGGTATGTTAAGTTGGGGCTGCCACCATCGTAGTCTGGTCTCCTCCATTTCAGATATACAAATGTCTTTCCTGTTTCTGCAATGTGAAGGTTTTCAGGCTCACCTGGCCTGTCAATAGGGTTAATAGCAAGGATTGGAGTTTTGGTCTCGACAACTGGACCTGGACCTACTTTGTTTTCTGCACAAACACGGAAGAAGTATTCGTGATTTTCAACGAGATGTGCTTTCACTATCCTCTTAGTAAGATCAGAAGAAACTATTGACCAGCCTCTCTGGTTTGGTTGACGATACTCTACTATATAGTTTGTAATTTCTGAGCCACCGTTATCTTCAGGATTCTCCCAAGAGACCATGCAAGAATCTTTGGTGACATAGGTTACTTTCAGGTTCTGGCAAGGTCCTGGCCTATCAAGCACATTAACAATAGCTGATGCTTGGGCATGTCCGCTGCTATTCTTAGCTGTAATTAGGTATTTTCCATGGTCTGCTCTTACAGCAGGTTTTATTTGCAGCTCTATATGAGGGAATTCATTAATTATGTCAGTACGCTTATCTTTCGTTATATTTTTGCCATCTCTAGACCATGTTATGTCAGGATCTGGTCTGCCCCTCACTTTGCCTATAATCCTTATTGTTTGGCCTACTCTGACAGTAATTACATCTCGGCAGGTCAAATCCAGTTCTACCTCTGGAGGCATGAGAATGTCTTTGGCAAGAACTGTTTCTGGCAATTCTCTGGGTTCTCCCTCTCCTACAATATTAGCAGCTTTAATGCGGAATCTATATTCATTTCCTTCAATTAACCCAGGTACTGTAAAGGCACATTGTCTGATGAGTTCATCTTTGTTAATTCTATTCCACTGAGTAGTTCCGCTTTTCTGGCATTCCACAACATATCCCAGGATGGGGCTACCACCATCTTTGAGTGGCTTAGTCCATACTAGCTCAGCTGTTTCCCTGGTCTTATCCTTGAGTTTTGGATTAATGGGAGGTCCAGGAGGTGTCATAGGGCGTGATGCTTTGATTGGATCAGAAGGTGGAGATGGCTTGCTTATGCCAGCACTGTTTTCTGCAAAAACACGGAATTCATATGTGCTGCCTTCAAAGAGGCCTGTAGCTCTAAATTTCAGATCAAGCACTGGAGATTTGTTGACACGTATCCATTTCCCTGAGATTTCACGGCGTTCAAGTATGTATCCAGTTATTGGACTTCCACCATCAGATTTTGGCACAGTCCAACATACAGTTGCACCATTTTCTGTAATATCATTAACTACTGGTTTACCAGGTGGAGATGGTGGATCATGCAGAGCCTTGGCAACTGTTGGTTTTGAATCAAGAGGTGGACCAACGCCTATCTTATTCTCTGCACAAACTCGGAAAATATATTCACAGCCCTTCTGTAGACGTGGAATTTTAATTCTAGTTTGATTAGTCCCTGAAGAGACCACTCCCCAGGTTTCTTTCCTTGTCTCTCGTTTCTCAACAATGTAATTAATTACAGCGCTTCCACCATCATCTTTAGGAGGTCGCCAAGCAATAACCATATGATCGGGAGTGACTTCCAGAATATCAATTGGGCCAGTTGGAGGACCAGGAACATCCAAAACTGTTAGATGAACAGGAACAGTTCTGCTTCCAGCTATATTGGATACTGTGAGCAGATATTCTCCAGTGTCTTTTCTTGTGCAGCTTTGAATAGTGAGAACTGTAGAGTAATTATCAGTATCAATCTTGTAATTGCCTTCTGATTTGATTTCAACATTATCAGTGACCCATTTTGCAGTGGGAACAGGTACGCCTCTCATGATTGCAGGGAACCGCACTGTGCTGCCAGCTTTAACAACAAGGCCTTCTATTAATTTCACATCTAGATCAACTGATGGTGGCACTGAAATAAAAACAACAACAACATGCAGATTATATTATAGGTATTTCCCCATTACAAGAGTTACATTTCAGCAGTGAATATGAAATCTGTGAACAGTCATACAAATTCAGTGGTTACCTATTTTTTCTTGGCACTCTATTGGTATGGTTGTATCTGGAAGACTAAGACCCACAATATTTTGGGCTTTTACACGGAATTTGTAAATCTTCCCTTGTTGTAGACCAGTAACAACACATTCTGGCACAGGGACTGTTTTGAATTTTGTCCAGTCTTCTTTCCCTTCTTCTTGGTACTCCACCAAAAATCCAGTTATTTCAGCACCACCATCCCGATCAGGCCAATTCCAAACAAGAGACACTTGTGTCCTGTCAACATCTACATGATGCAAGTTCTTTGGTGGGCCAGGAGGATCTTTTAAAATGAGATGAAAACAGGATTAGCATTTCTATTTTTATACACAAACATTTCCAAATGCTGATACACATTGTATAGATCAACACAGTTGACAAAGGTTGTTTTTTTTAATTAAAAAAAAAGAACACAAAATAGTAAGTGAACTGTACTTACGAAGTGGATCTATAGCCTTAATTGGCTTGTGGGTTTCAACATAAGGACCTCTTCCATACTGGTTCTCAGCAGCAACACGGAAGAGATATTGAGTGCCTTCCATGAGGTATTTAGCCAACATACTGTGTTTCTTAGAAGATGATGATATTGGTAGCCATTGAGCAGCAGCAACATCTTTCCTTTCCACGATGTAATTTGTAATGACAGAGCCACCATTGTCCTCAGGTTCCTTCCAAGTCAGATAGCAAGAATCTCTTCTCACTTCACTGACCTGTAGATTCCTGGGAGGCCCAGGCTTATCTGGAAAAACAAAACAAAAAATGAAATAAATGTTCAATGTAGTCTATGTATAAAAATATTGTGTTAAATACAGCGGTACCTCGGTTTAAGAACAGTCCTGTTTATGAACGATTCGGTTTAAGAACTCCGCAAGACTGGAAGTAGTGTCCCAGTTTGCAAACTTTACCTTGGTCTACGAATGGAAGCCAAACGGTGGAAGGGCACCGGTGGCAGTAGGACTCATTAGGGAAAGCGTGCCTCGGTTTAAGAACGGTTTCGGTTTAAGAATGGACTTCTGGAACGGATTAAGTTCTTAAACCGAGGTACCACTGTATATTATTTGCAAGGAAGAGTCTTTTCCTTATGATTGTATACTTCTTATTTGTAGAAAATGAGGACGGACAGCCTCTGACCATTTTTAATTTCTAAACATTTTTCATCCGAACCTGGATAATTAAACCTGACACAAAGTACAGTGTGTAAAATCAAACTAGTTTGTGTACAACGCCCCTCACCCCGATTTCTTCAACAAATTTACAGTAGCTTCGCTGTATGTATGTTTGTGTTGTGGCTGGGGCAACCCAATCAGATGGGCAGGGTACAAATAGTAAAATTATTAGTATTATTAATTTCAGTGACTATGAACCTCAGAGAACAATTAATATTTTCCACAGACTATGGCTGCACCCACCCATATTTGGTGTGTGTGTATTTTAACACCACAAGGATTCTGATAATGCTTCATAACATTTAGAAAATTCCCTTCCAAAGTTGGGGAACAAGGTTGCTAACAGATGATGAAAAATATAATTTTTCATTCCTGCTTTTCTGTTGTACATAGGTATGTTCCTATCATTCACCTCTGTCATGTTTTATCTCCCAGTAGAAGTGTTAACATCATTTCATTCATTACCTAGAACAAGAACTTTTACTGAAACAGTCTTTGATCCAACCGGATTCTCCACGGTCAGAGAATAATTCCCTCCGTCTTCATGGACTGCGTGTCGAATTTCAAGCTTACTGCCAACTCCTGTAACCTCAATATCTGCCTTTGTAGGGACTTCCTTATCTTCTTTCTTCCAAGTCACTTTTGGGAATGGAATTCCTTTAATTACAGCACTTAGCCTCAATGTATCTCCAACTTTTACATGTTGTTCTCGTGTCATATTAGCATCCAGGATTAAATCAGGAGCCTCTGTAAAAAAAAGGGACTTTGTGTTCAGAAAATATATCCACTTTGGTCCTTTAAAACAAATTAAAACATCATGTTCTGCTTACCAAGTCTGTCCTTGACTTCAACTGGATCACGAACATTAGCTGGCTCGGATTCTCCTGCCCCATTGACTGCAAAGACTCTGAATCTATATTTGGTACCCTCAGTGAGGCCGGTGACATTGTATTTTGTCTCAGGGCAAGAATCTGCTGTATGGTTGGCTTTTTTCCACTCCTCATCGCCATCCTTTTGGTACTCAATGAGATAGCCTATGATCTTGCCTCCTCCATCATGACGTGGTGGTTGCCAGGACAATTGCACTGAACTTTTAGTTTTATCCACTGCTTCAGGATTAATGGGTGGACTTGGTTTTACTGTAAAAATGAAAAAACAACAACACCCCATTACATTGGAATCATGAATCTGAAAAAGAGATTAATTGGTACCAAGTAATATCACAAATATAATACATGAGAAAATGTTTTATAATATACCTATTGGATCCTTAGCGAAGAATGGTTTTGAGGGTGGGCTAGGATCACCAACGCCAATTTCATTTTCTGCTGAAACTCGGAATTCATATTCACAGCCTTCAAGAAGATCTGTTACCCTGAACTGAGTATCTGGGTAAATATGATCTTTGGTGGCTCTTCCCCATCGAGTAGACATAGTTTCCTTCTTTTCAAGTATGTAATTGGTTATTGGTTTTCCTCCATCATATGGCTTCTTCCAGGTAACTAAAGCAGAATTTTTGGTGACGCCTTTAATGATAGGTTGCTCTGGTGCAGCAGGAACACCTGAAGAAATAATGTTTTCAAGTTTTAAATCCATTTCATACAAAAAAATAATATGAAAATATAAGTGAAGTAGAAATATGGCGGAGACTTAAGTAAAATGAATTGGCAAATAAACAACATACTGAAACGATCCTTGGCCTTCATTTCATCAGATATTAAAGGATCACTCATGCCATACAAGTTTTCAGCATAGATTCGGACAACATAATCTCTTCCCTCAAGTAATTTAGGGACTTTGCACGTTGTCTTGACATTGGCTGACGTGACTGGCATCCAGAGGTCTCTGTTTGCATCTCTCTTCTCAATAATGTAATTTGTAATTGGACTTCCACCATCATCCAAGGGAGGTTTCCAGGAGATAACAAAATGATCTTTAGTAACTTCATCAAAAATAACTGGGCCCACTGGTGGTTGAGGACGGTCTGTTTAAAAGTAAAAGAAATATATTTATGGATCAAACACTAATGCACAGATCAAACATCCCTAGCAAGTGAAGAAAAATAAATAGGGCGAAATGGTTAAGACACAGAATAGCCACAAAAGGTGATAAAGTGGTGTGGTATGTAGAAATGTACTCTACGAGAAGTCTGCATTAAATATGCACATTGATTTTTAATTGCTTTTTCATTTCTTACATTGTACTGAAGTTTGGAATTCTAAGGAGAGCAAATTGTCCTGCAATAAAATATAATGTGAGAAATAAAAGAAGCAGTAGAATTAAAACTCATACAGAAACTAAAACAGCACATTACAATCACTACAACAGGGAGAAGAATCATTAAGTTGTTGACGAACACCACCAGTAGTTTCCAAGCAGTATTTTTGGGAGAGGGCATTTTGGGAACTGGGACACAGGTGGCACTGTGGTCTAAACCACTGAGATTCTTGGGCCTGTCAATTGGAAGGTTGGCAGTTCGAATCTGCACAACAGGGTGAGCTCCTGTTGCTCTGTCCCAGCTTCTGCCAACTTAGCAGTTCGAAAGCACACCAGTGCAAGTAAATAAATAGGTACCACTGTGGCAGGAAGGTAAACGATGTTTCTGTGTGCTCTGGCACTTGTCACGGTCCTCTTTGCCCCAGTAGCAATTTAGTCATGCTGGCCACATGACCCAGAAAGCTGTCTGTGGACAAATGCCAGTTCCCTTGGCCTGAAAGCGAGATGAGCACTGCACCCCATAGTCGCCTTTGACTGGGCTTAAGCATCCAGGGGTCCTTTACCTTTACCTTTGGGGACCACTGGTCTAGAGAGACATCCTGCAGTGCCAGAATAATATTTCATTTATAATGTTGCTGCTAGAGCAGGCTTCCTCAAACCTGGCCCTCCAGATGTTTTGAGACTACAATTCCCATAATCCCTGACCACTGGTCCTGCTTGCTAGGGATCATGGGAGTTGTAGGCCAAAAGCATATGGAGTCCTGAGTTTGAGGAAGCCTGTGCTAGAGCATCAAGATTGGATTATTAGTCTAACAATGATGCTGTCCTGATGGTTTCTGCAGGCTACAGTGGTTAATCGTCTCATTCGAACAATAAATGGATTGAACTTAATGATATAATTAAGTGGTTCGGGCTCAGAGAAGTGTAAGGGGAGTTCCATAACTGCAACAGGGCTTTCCCACTCCCTCCTTCCTGCTGCATCTCCTTGCCTTCCTCAAGCTACTTCTGAGGGTGGGGAGACGTCAATAATGGTGCGGCATGTGGCAAAGGGACTCATTGGGATGTGTCAATTGGCATAAATGGGTGAGACACCTTCTAAAAGCGGAAATACCTTCTGCTTACAATAAGGAACCTTTTGGAACCAAATCATTGCTCTTTCACCCAACATTTTGGATGCTAAGGACTTGTAAAGACATGGTTAGGACACCCCATCAGCACATATTTCAATTAAAACATGAATATATTTCCCCATGAGATGGAGGTGTTGTTCTGAGTAAGAATACAGTCATGAACTGGGGCCTAATCTGGGGAAATCACCTTCATTTTTCTTGATTGACGTTTTCATAAATAAACTTATCTGTTATCAAAAAAGTTCTTCACAATGTGCATTAGGTTAAATGTTATCACGTGATATGCTATCCCACCCTCATTTGATCAGTTCTAATTCATACCACATGTGGAAATAACCTATTTTAGCACTATAGCAATACTTACCAACTACAGTAACTTGACAGAAACCTTTTCTTGTTCCTGAACTGTTTTCTACAATGACACAATATTTGCCTGAATCTTCACGGACAGATTTTAATATCCCCAAACAAAGAGTAGCTGGCGTAGTCTGGATCTTTGTCCGTTTGTCTTCTTTCACAGAAATTTCATCTTTGAGCCAGGTAATCTTTGGTGCTGGTTTGCCTGAGTAACGGCCGGTCAGACTGAAAGCTTCTCCTACACGGACAGTGAGCTTCTCTCGGATATCAAGTTCAAGTTGTGGAGGAGCTACAAGTATTGTTAAAAAAAAGAAGAATCAGTGATATCTATAAAAACTCACAGATCACCCAATGCACATTTGGTTGGTTGGTTTGCTCCAGAATGGAAACTTACCAATTTCATCTTTGCATGTGATGGGTTTCGTAACAAATGATGGTTTGCCTTGTCCCACAATATTGCAAGCGCTCACACGATACTCGTAAGTGTCACCTTCTTTCAAATCTTCAACTGTGTATTTTCTGTCAAGCATTTTCTCTTTCGTAACTCTGGTAAATTTCTCCTTCCCAATAAGGCGGCTTTCCAAAACATACATGGTTATATCAGAGCCACCGTTGTACTTAGGTGGGTTCCAGGTCAGTGTAACAGAATTCTTCGTTACTGCTTTGACTTCCAGATCCTCAGGCCTTTCTGGCACAGCTAGAAATAAACACATGCAACATGTTAGATACTTTTTCCAAGGCAAATTCTCCTCATCAGTACTGGAAAAAAAAAAGACAATAAAGTCTTACTTATTGGGTCTCTGATTAAAATCTCTTTTGTTGTCTCCACAAATGGGCCCATGCCAATAATATTCTCAGGTGCAATTCGGAAGAAGTATGCTTTGCCCTCAATCAGCCCCTGAACTGTTGCATTCTGCCTGGTGACCGTATATGTCACTGGGGTCCAAGCCCTGTGGTCTGCTTCACGTTTTTCAATTACGTAGTTGGTGATAGCTGAGCCACCATCATCTTCAGGAGAAAACCACGTAAGTTTGCATGAGTCGTTGGTTAGGTTCTCAGTAAGGAATGGAATGCCAACTGGACCTGGAACATCTGTGAATGAAAGAAATACAGTAGAATGGTTTTAAGACGAACATTTAACATTTCTTTAATTGGAACCCAAATAATAACATAGATGCAATAACATTTTTATAAAAACATATTTATATATTTCTATAACCCCACCCACTCATATAATATACCAAGGCAGTGCACAAAAGAAAATATTATAAAACAATACAAAGTAATCACAAGAATGACTGCCTTGTCTAAATAAAGGAAATTAAACAACTGAATAGGCATAAGAACATCTTCCAAGAGACGTCTGAAGGTTAACAGGGAGGATGTCCACTGATTCTCTGTTGGAAGAGTTTTCTGCAGTATGGGACTGATGACACACTAAGGGTTCTGAGACATTGGGAACAACTAACAGCCCTCCTTCAGATGATCTAAGTCATCAAAATGGGACAGAAGGGAGCAGACACTTCTTGTGGTATCTTGGACTCAATTTGTTCCGGGCTTTGTACATGAACTTTCATCCTGATCCAGTAACATATGGGTAGCTAGTGCAAATGCATCAACAAAAGTGTGACTTTCTGCCATTCATCCATCAGCCATCTGCCCTCATCAGCAGTCTAGCCATCAGCAAGTCAGCTTTCAGTGCTTACCTAGCACATCAACAATAATAGTCTTCTTTCTTTCTCCACCGGCATTTTTAGCGAGAAGAGTGTATAAGCCCTGATGGCTTCTCTTGCAGTTCTTTATGACCATAGAGGAACTAATTGCAGTTTCCTCGATTTTAGCCTCCTCTGGGAGAGCTCTCTCATCCCTCTTCCAGGTAATTGTTGGAGGTGGCTTTCCCGAGACATAAGCTATAATGCGGATCACTCCACCAGCATGGACAACGATTCTGTCCTTCACATGAGCATCAAGCATGAGATCAGGAGCAACTGTAGAAACAAACAATATATTTTATATTTAGTTTCTATTCTTTTACCCACACAAGAACAAAGAGAGGCTGTTTTTATCCTAAGACATACCTATTCTGTCTTTTATTTCAATGACTTCAGTGACATCTCCAGGCTCTCCAATACCAGCAGCATTTATTGCTCTGACTCTAAATCTGTAGAAACCTCCTTCTTTCAATCCTGCCAAAACAAACTTGGTCCCTCTTATTTCTTTATCTTTTGCCTGAAAACAAAAAGAAATTTTGTGTCTTTGGTGGAATCTACACACATGTTAAAGACGCTGTGGAAATGCTTTTCTAAAAAAAGTTTCAAAAAAATACATGGGATTTTGCATAGCTCACTGGCACCATCTAGTGTCACACTTGTATATTGCACTTTACAACACAAAACGTTTTATTTGCAGCTGTGTACCTGAGTCCTTTCATTCCTTCCTCCTGAACCTCCTTACTTCATGCCTCTCCCCACACCACATCACTTACCTCCCTCCCTCCCTTATCTTTCACTCATGATACCATTAAAAGCCACCTACGAGGAAGGGGAACAATGGGTTTTTGCTGCTTCTAGGCCACACAGATGAGGTGGTAGCCCTTTCAGTGAGTCAGTATGTTCCTCAGTATGTTCAATTATGGAATCGACATAATGTTTCAAATAAATTTTCAATGGCAGAATTTCACCTACCTTTTCCCATTCTTCTTTCCCTTCTTCTTTAAATTCAACAAGGTAACCAGTGACTTTAGAACCACCATCTTTTAATGGAGGAGTCCATTCAAGGTCAACGGAAGATTTTGTCCAATCAGTAACTTTTGGAAATGGAGGACCAGGTGGAGCTGGGGAAAAAATTATTGCATCATTCTGTCACAAGACTGTGTATTTATTATTTCTCAAACATATACCATCTATACCATCTTTTAGTATATTTCCCCCTTTCACACCAAATAAATAAATAAATAGAACTTGATTACTTACAGATTGGGTCTCTTGCAGTTATTGGATCAGATGGCATGCTTGGCGGTCCAACACCAGCGGCATTAATAGCATAGACACGGAACTGGTAATCTGAACCTTCAATAAGGCCAGGTACTTTGTAAGAAACTCCCAATGTCATAGGTTTAATAGGATCACGGTTAACCCGTGTCCATCTCTTTCCAGTGGTCTCTTTACGCTCCAGCCAATAACCCGTCACAGGGGAGCCTCCATCATATTCTGGCTCCTCCCAGTTGACGGTCATTGAGTCATGTGTGACACTGCTGACTGTTGGTTTGTCACAAATTCCAGGAACAGCTAGGGAATAAAGTACACCAAGAGTAAAGCAAAGCTCCGGGGGCCACATAGACCCCTTATATATGGTATTTATGCTATAGCCTTCATCTGAAGTTTCCTTTCCCAGTCTTTCATTAGCCCCTACAGAGACAACCTTTGTGAAGTAAGTAGGGCAGGGCTATACAAAGTCCTCCTTTTTCTTTGTTATACGTAACTGTCAAGTCCTAGAATCCTGTGCTAGAGCCATGGCTGAGCATCTTCACCCTGAAAAGCCCTTTTTACAGTAGCTCTGCACCAAATGCCAGCATTTTGTATTTCTTGGAATAGCGGAGCTGATGAAGGGTTCCTTTGCCACAGCACTGTGCTTCATTGTGTCCAGCAGAGCACAAGATCGCACTGGTAATTGTACGTTTTATTATTTTATGGTGAAGAAAGGCAAAGATACGTATACTGTGCTAAATACAATCTAAAATGTTATAAGTACAGATTCAATATTTAACATTTAAAACAGGTATAGTTGTAAGATGAAACAGAAAAAATAGCCATAAAAGATCTATTTCTGAAAAGCCTTTAAAAACTATTATAGACATTTTAGCCATACAGAAGATTTAAAAAATAACAATTTTAACTTGGGGCTCTCATACTATCTAATCAGATTACTTATGTTCTGCTTTGCCAATAAATATAAGTGCAGGTGATATTTTAGATAACTGTATGCTTACTGAATAGATTTCTGGCAGTTTCAGGTTCACTATCAAGAGGTTCCCCAACGCCATATTTATTCTGTGCCATGATGCGGAAGATGTATTCATGCCCTTCTAGTAGTTTGGGTACTGTGAAGATGCATTCTTTAGGTTCATTGGTAACATGGACCCAGGTCCTTCTGTTTGCTTCCCTTTTTTCAATAACATAGTTAGTTATCTTAGATCCACCATCATCTTTAGGAGGAAGCCAAGAAATTGTCATCTGATCGGCGGAAATAGATTCAAATTTAATGGGTCCTTCTGGTGGTCCAGGGCGACCTGAAAAATACATTTTATAAAGCATTAATTGTTGTCAAAGTTGAGTGTTATATTGTTGTGGTTGGCATCCAGCTATCTCGGGAGGAAATGGAAGAGTTTGCCTTCAGGGATGAAGCCAAACTATTGGAGAGTTATGGCGCCTGCTGTGGCTGCAGGGACTGATAACAGGAGAGACATGTTTTGAACATTATATAACAAACAGTAAATTAGGTTGCCAATGCCAAAATACATTGATATTTACCTAGCACATTCAGCCTCATCTCCTTTGAATCTGTTCCAAAGTTATTGACAGCAGTTATAGTGTACAAGCCCGTGTCTTTTCTGCGAGATTGCTGTATCAGCAAAGTACAGGAATTTTCATCCACAATCTTGTTGACATGTTGGTCATATAGCACTGGCAATTTGTCATCAGGTTTCTTTGGATGAGCTTTGACCCAAGTCAATGTCGGGAAGGGGACGCCCTTTATTTTGGCTACAATCTTGATATCTGTCCCTTCTTCTGCCTCCATAAATTCTTTGAGTTCAATAGACGGAGGGCCTACAAACAAAAGCAAGCAAAAATTATTGAGCCACTATGAATGCAGAAGTCAAAATGCTTTGCATTGCAGGCACATGATGTTTGCAGCTCTGTGCGGGGTAGACCGTGGAAATGAACACAAGAGATTGATATTGGGTTGAATTAGGCCACAACTTCCTTCAATACAGATATGAGTAGGTTTGGCTAAGGCAATGGGCATGTATCCATCATCAGTCAACCTACGTGCTGGCTGATAAGAGACCCAATGGGGGATGACCCTGTGCTGGGGAGTTGCCCCCAACATGGACTGGGTGCCATGACAGGGCATTATAGCAAGAGGCATATTGGCCTATCATGTGGGCTCTCAGACAGAGTCACCCCTCCTGGACTCCTTTAGCGGGGTACCTGTTCAATGTAGGATTCAGCCCAATATGAGGAGGGCATTGCCATGTGACCATCCCTTTGCCTGGCTGTGTGGGAAGATAGCAGATCTCCTGGGACTGGCCCACGGCTGCGCTGTGTAACAAAAACACTGCTCCCCCGGAGCCCCAGGTGAGCGGATATTTGAAGTGCAATAACTACTAATGCTTTGCAGCACTTACATGTCTGATCTTTGACGACGACTGGCCCAACAGTAGCTGACGGTCTGCTTGGACCTGCTTCATTCACTGCTTTCACTCTGAATTCATATTCGTCGCCTTCTTTAAGGTCTTCAACAGTAAACTTTGTTTCTTCCACATCCCGTCTATTGCACTGTCGCCAGGCTTCCTTCCCTTCACCGGTACGGTCCCAGCGAAGGCACTCCACATTATAATGTGTTACGGGAGCACCGCCGTCATTCTTTGGAGGTTTCCATGTCAAGTTTACTGTGTTCTTTGTTATAAGACCAATCTTGAGCTTGATAGGTGGGTCAGGAGGATCTGTGTGTTGTTTTTTTTTAAAAAGGAGCAAAGTAAAATGTAAGTCCTGCCCTACAATAAAGTATCATTAGTAAAAACAAATGTCCCACTTTGCCACACCCTTAAAGTATTTACGTATTTATTTTCAAAGAACCTGCAATCCAATATCTGCTGAGGGATGATACTCCCCAAACTACTGAGATTGTTTCAGGATATTTAGCTGAGATTTTAAAAGTCAAATTTAAAACTATTTAATTTTCTTAACGGTGGCTACCGAGTCTTTCATATGTTTTATGTGTTTAATATGTCCGGATTGCCAATGTTTTATGGAAGGTTTTCTTACTCTTTTATGATTTTCTTGTCTAAATTTTGCCAATAAAGGCTGAATGAATGCATTAATGAATGTCCCATTTTGATTTAACTTACGGATTGGATCCCTCGCTGTGGTCCTTTGAATTGTATCTGCTGGGGGTCCAACACCAAAGCGGTTTTCTGCACGTACTCTGAAGAAGTATTGTTGCCCAGCTATGAGATCAGGAATAACCAATGATGTGCCAGCACAGTTGGGATTAACTTTTGTCCAGGCTTTCCCTTCAACAGTTCTTTTCTCAATAATATAGTTTCTGATTCTGTCTCCACCATCATTGTCCGGCATTTTCCATGAAAGTTTACAGCTGCATCTTGTTATGTCACTTACTTTCAGGTCTTTTGGTGGCCCTGGAACATCTATTTCATCATGAAAACAGATTGGAAAAATCATTATATGGGGTTTTACAGTATATGAACTTTTGTATCACAAAATTAGTGAAATGGTGCAATATTAAGATTGATTAGTCTTACCTAGGACATTCACCCTGACATTTACAGTTTTCTGTCCTGCTTTATTCTTTGCTGTAATACTGTATTTTCCAGAATGACCTCTGTTACATGTAGGGATATTAATCACTGATGTGGTATCAGTTGATTCCACCTGCACAAACCAAAACAAACTTACTTAGCAATAATAATTAAAAAAGGACTTGAAAAATGCAAATATTAGAAGCAAAATAAGCGAATTCAAATATAAGCTATTTTTTACCGTAGCATCTTCAGGTATGTTATGTCCATCCTTTAAATAAAGAAGAAATAGTAAATACACACACACACACACACACACACACACACAATACTTTAGCTTGAAGTTTTTAACAGTTTACTTTGTTTTGCCACTGACCTTTACAGCTTTCTTTGCATCTCCTTCAAATTCCCAAGTTACTTTGGGAACAGGACGGCCCTTAATAACTGCTGGAATTCTGATTGTTGTACCGGTACGGCAAGAGAGTAGGTCTTGTGCTCCAACATCAATAAATATTTCTGGCTCCTCTGCAAAATACAAGTAATATATCATATAAATAATATTGTCAAAATTCATCTACCTGTCACATAAGTTCTCTAATAGGGTAAACTTATGCATGTACAGTATACTCAGTAGTAAGTCCTGCAGACATTGATGGGTCTTTCTTCCGGGTAAATGGGTAGGCTTGCAGCCTCAGTTAAGTATTATTTTCTTGATGATAAACCAATATATCAAGATATATACTTATTTGAAATATATACTGCCATTTAGCAAAGCTTTAGAAAAACATGATAACACATAAAACAAAAATATAATAAATTAGAACAATGCATGAAACAGCCTAGTAAAAAAACAAAAACAAAAACAAAACCTTTGCTGGCCCAAAATCCATAACAATGTTGGTGTCAGGTGGGCTTCCCAAGGACAGAATTCTCGGAAATGGTGCCACCACTGAGAAGAATCTCTCTTTGATCACTATCTGCCTTAACTCATATGGCAGGGACACTTTGAGAAGAGTTATTTCTCAAATGTATGCAGAATAATCTAGCTCCAGCTTCTATTGCTATCAGATTGATGTTGGGATTTCCCTTGTACCCATAGCACCCCCCAGTAAGTTTGCTTTACTCTTGAAAACTCTAATGTGCTGGACAGCCATTCCTGCATTTCACTTTTCAAATCCTTTGATTTTTCTATGTCTCATGTTTGAGTGGAAAGAATTATTTCCAACAATCCTTACCTTGAACTTCCTTGCATGGTATTTCTGCAGTGCAAAGGCTTGGCTCAGATTCCCCTGCAGCATTTACAGCCTTTACTCTGAATCTGTACTTTCTGAGCTCTTTCAGATTGGGTACAACACAATCGCAGGTAGGGAACAGCTTGTCCGGTTCGTTCACACTCTTCCAATCTAAACTACCTTCTTCTTGCATTTCGACGATATATCCTTTAATAGGACTGCCACCATCTTTTTGTGGAGGTTTCCATGCAAGAGATATAGTTGAGTTGGTTCTGTCTTTGACATCTGGGCATGAAGGTGCTCCAGGAGGATCTATTGAGCAAATGCAAAATGTACTGCCATGAGGACTATGCCTCCCTTGTTCCATTGCACAACACTCCTTCAATGAAGTGAATGGAAAGTCTATCAACTATACAGTATTCCATTGCACAAAAGTAGGAACATTTGCTATTTATCATGATAATAGGCACTTATAAAATGAAGCCTAACTCATTAAATATCTGACTTCAAATGCAGAGCTCTTGCACTGAAATCACAGAACCTCTGTCAAATCAGGTTCAGGACAAATTGAACAAAAATTACAAAGTTGGCATTTTGTGTTACTTATTGCTTCCTTGTCTTTATACTTACAGATTGGATCTGCAGCTTCATAAAGATCTGATGGCTCACTGGGAGGGCCAATTCCAGCAATATTCACAGCCATAGCTCGGAACTGGTATTTCACACCTTCAATCAAACGCAGTACATTGTATTCCAGTCCCTTCACTGCTGGTTTTGTCACTGGAGCTCTGTTGACACGCGACCAGTAGACACCTCCTTCTTCTTTCTTTTCCAGCCAATAGCCAGTAATTGGAGCTCCACCATTGTCTAGTGGAGGTGTCCATGTTACCAGCATTGATGACCTGGTGTGTTCTGTAACCTTTGGTTTTCCAGGGGGTCCAGGAAGACCATAAGGATCCTTAATAACTACCTTTTCGGAAAGGCATTCGTCACTTGTCCCAAACCTGTTAACGGCCCTCACTCTAAATTGATATTGTCCATTTGTTGCCAGTTTATAGACCTGAAAAGTAAAAGAAACATGATACATTATTATTTTTAAAAATCAGTTTCATATCAATTCCCTGTGTTGTTTCCAGGACTTTAAACAAAGAATAGCCAAAGGTCACCTCACAAAGGAGGGCAACAAAGGTAGTCAGTGGTATGGAAAACAAGACTTAAAAAGAAAGGATGAAGTAATTGGGTTTGTTTAACTTGGTGGGGAGATGTCTGAAGGGGGGCATGTCAACATATTACAAATACCTGAGGAGATGTCATACAGAGGGCATAAACATCTAGAGCTCATAAGCTAAAGGAGGGCACTTTTCAGTTGAACATTAGGAGAAACCTCTTAAAAGTTTGACAATGGAGTCAATGAACATTGGGTTCTTCTTCACTGGAGGTCTTAGGCAGAATTTAACAGCCATCTGTGGGGAGTGCCCAGGTTCTCATTTTCCTGCACTGAGCAAGGGTTTTGACTAGGCAGACCCCTCAAACTCAAAAAGGACCCATCCAACTGTTTGATCCTATGATATGTGTAAAACCAATTCTCAGAACTGGTTTTAGTGTATTTTGGATATTTTCCATGCAGTTAGATGCCATCATGTGGACATCTTAAAACAGTTCTTGAAAAAAACCACCTGCTTGTTGCTCTGATGCTTAACAACTCTATACATCATTGGCATATCTGCACCAACTGCTACTAACCCGACTCTGAAGGGAGCGAAGTACCATTCAATAAGAGTATAGAAATACCTATTTTGGCATTAAATGGAAGGCAGACGTAAAAATAGGAAATCCAGAAGGTGAACAGTGTTAACATTCAGCTCAACAATTTTATAAATGGTCATTTTTCATTTAAAGACTATTCCTTTCACCTATGAAATCAAGATTGAAGCATTACCCCAAATCGTCTATCCACAACAGTGCTGGATACTTCCTCCCAGTCAGATTTCTTTTTGCTCGCATCACGCTTCTCAATAATGTAGTGCGTAATCTCACTGCCACCATTATCGAGTGGGGCATCCCAAGTCAAACAGCAAGATTCAGCTTTAATATCCGATACGGTGAGATTTCTCGGTGGAGAAGGACGATCTAAATAAAACCAATTTAGTATTGTGTTATGGTAGAAATAAAGTAAGAAAACTTTGGCCGTTTAAGCAAGAAGCTAGATACATACCAAATACTTCAACGTGAACATTGCGGTATGCGGTGCCAAGACGATTAGAAGCTGAAACTGTGTAAGTGCCTTTATCATTCCTAACTGCTGCAGGCATGCTGAGTTCAGTTTTCGCCTCTGTTCTACTTGTTTCCTTTTTGGTGATCTTAAGGGCATCTGATGTTTTATCAATCACAACGTCATCTTTAGACCATTCAATCTTTGGCATTGGAAGACCTGTCACGTCTGCTGGAATGTTGACTGGTTGCCCTGCCATAACCTTGATAGTATCTCCTCTAACAGATAGACGCAACGTCACTGTGGGAGGTTCTGAAAAAAGAAAATTAATGCAGAAGCGATTAACCATGTAATTCTCAAAAATATAGTGAGGCCTCTAGCAGACACCAAATGTTCACATCTATAGGTGAAGTGTACACATTTATATTAAAGAGCCTCACCTTCATCATCCTGTACGACTACATTAAGGGGCAGTGATGGTTCACTTTCTCCAATCTCGTTGACAGCCTTGACTCGGAACTCATACATATGCAGCTCAGCAAGATTGTCCACAAGAAGGGATGTAGTTGGACAGAGTCTCTTATTGACTCTTTCGAATTCATTTGAGTCATGTCTTCTTTTGTCAACAATGTAGCCGATGATGGGGCTGCCACCATCATTACGGGGAGGCTTCCAGTCAAGTGTAACAGAATTTTTTGTTCTTTCTGTGTACATGAACCTCTCAGGAGCAGTTGGAGGACCTGTTGTGGCAAGAATGAAAAATGATAAGTTAAATTTGAAAAATAAACCCTTGTTTTTTCATGTCATGTTTACTGCGCAGCAGTTTCAAGGTAAAAATACATCATTTTATTTATTTTGGTTTATATTCCCCTGCCTCCAAGGCTAGGGACATGCAACATGTTATTTAAAGAGGAGGGAAGCTCTGCAGATGTATACTGAAACCCACCTCTCCATCCTCAGTTTAAAACTGTCATTAAATACTAAATTAAATGGGACAATGTTATACTAACTCCAAAATGCATTGGTGCGACTCCGGTGAATTGCTGGAAGTGGGAAAGAGGTGTGTGGAGAAATTGGATTTTGTAGAGCAGCTACAGAAAAGTTTTACATCAGAGCATCTTTGCATGCAACATTTTGCCCTTGTAGGATTGTTTTCTTTTTTTTTTAAAAAAAAGTATTTCCACACAGAAACGAACATGGGAAGCACTAGGTTTTCAGTTTCCTAACTCTAGAAAAGTTCTCTTTCAAGAAACTGACATGTTCTGGGTTCAACTGCAAGAATGCGCACGTGCGCGCGCTTGTGCACACACACACAAAGGAGTGTTGTGATTATAAAGGATATAAATATATATTTTGAATGGTGTTAAAAAAGTTGTAATTACGGGAGGGGGATCCTCTGTTCCAAAGTGTTCTGATGGTTTTTATCAATACAAGAAGTTTTACCTTTGGGGTCAACAGCAAGGAGAGGTCCCAGTTCAACAGGTGGTCCACAGCCAAACTTGTTCTTGGCGAATACACGGAACTTATATTCTTGTCCTTCAACAAGGCCTGTTATATCACACTTAGATCTGTCTGTATCTACGGCTAGTCTCCATGTATGCATTTTGGCATCTTTCCTCTCTACAAGGAAACCTATGATCTCACTTCCTCCATCATCTTTGGGATCATCCCAGTTAAGTAGACACATCTTTCTATTTACCACCACAGGATGCAAGTCAGTAACTGGTCCAGGAACATCTGGAAAAGAAGACATGAGATGTAATTCAAGAACGCCAAATACTTAATATATTCATCGTTTCACTCTATGTAGCATATCTTACCAAATATTTCAGCTCTGGTTGCAGCAAATTTAGAACCACTTTCATTGGTGGCAGTAATCACGTATCTTCCGTGGTCTTTTCTGAGTGCATTTTTGATAAACAGCTCAGATGAAGTGCCAACATTTTCAATCACAACTCGCTCTTTGTCAACATCTGCATCCTCTAAAGTCCATACAATTGTAGGGGTAGGTCGTCCAGTAACAATAGCAGGGAGTTTAAGTGCTTGACCTGCCAATATCTGAACTCCTGCCCTGACAGAAATATCAAATTCAACAGTGGGAGGCTCTGTATAAGGAGAGAGAGAGAGAGAATTAATTAATTTGCAATCCTACAAACTATTTCACATTATATTTCATTTTAAATTACATAATCACAGTACCTTGAGGCTCTGCAACTGTTACAGGCTCTGTTTCTCCAGGAGGTCCTTCCCCAGCAACATTAAGAGCGGTAATACGAAGTTTGTAATCTGCACCTTCTCTAATACCTTTAACTATATAGCTCCGAACCTTAATAGGTCTTTCTGTGCAGCGAGACCATTCATTTGAGCCAACAAAATTCTTGTAAACATGGTAGCCAGTGATTTCACTACCCCCATTGTATAGCGGAGCGTCCCATTCAACGTCAATAGATGTTGAGCTTGTATCAACAATTCTTGGAACTGGTGGGCCAGGAGGCACTAAAAGAAATATATATATATATATATATAAAGAGAGATGAATAGACTGAAAACTTCCCTTTTCAAACTAAGGGATAATATTATCTATCTAACAACTTACATATTGGGTCTTGTGCAGTTTTAGGATCTGAAGGGGGACTGAATTTGCCAAGGCCAGCTGCATTTTCAGCACAAACTCTAAAAACGTAAGTTAGACCTTCTAAAAGTCCTTCAACTCTAGTTTCCAGGGCATTCACACGCTCTTTGTTCACACGGGCCCAGTGGGTTCCATTGATTTCACGCTTTTCAATCCAGTATCCCAAAATGGGGCTACCATTGTCTTTAGGCTCATTCCACTTAACCAACAGACTACTGCTGGTTGGATCCTCTACTAGAGGTTTATCAGGTGCATCAGGAGGACCTAAAAAAAGAGGATATACAAATGTTAGTGGAGCTTACCAAATCATACAGAAATTTAATTTGTTTAATGCCTCTAATTTTCTCCTACATCATATCTTTACTTGGAGGCTTCAGTTGCAATATGCAGCCTGATCTTATTCACAGTTACTTGAAATGAAGTCCCGTGATGTCAGCTGTACTTACTCCCAGGTAAATGTGTCTAGGATTGCAGCCTGAGAGCTACTAAATTAGCTGTTACAAGTATTTTTCTTTACTACACAAAGGGGGCAAACTGGGATGAAAAATGGGGGCAGGGGCAGTTAGCTTGGTTCTCCCAGCATGCCTTTAAGTGAATTCAGAACCCCTTGTGAGTAGTAAAGTTTAGCTTGGTCCCTGGAAAGCCACATCCCAATAAAACGAAACTGCCTTCATGATATGTAATTATTATCTCTGTGTTATACCCTAAACGTGTAGATGTGCATGCTTGAAACTTGTAGAGAGTGCGGGTGGGCTTTGTGTATATGGAAAGACTTAAAGAAAATGTATGTTTTTCACAGTTCTTTTTTTCTGCTTTGTATGTACGAATTCATCTGCAATTTATTTTACTGGTGGATTATTAAAGCATTTGCTTTTGTCAATGATGATCTTACCAGCTCCGTGTACCCATATATCTCAAGGATTTATTATTTGTAATTACCACCCACTTCACACACTTTAAGACACAAGGAAAGAACAGAATAGAAAAGGCTGGTATGGCAAGTTTTACAATCAACTAGAATGGATTGTCCTAGCTGTTTCTTTTTCTTTTTAGGATGTTGCACTCAGATGCAATGATCAGCAAATGTAATTTAGCCATTTCCTTCTGCAAGGTTTTTCTGCTGGGTCATTATAGAATTAAAGTTTTAATGTTAAAGTACAATATGAGTGTAAGGTGATGATGATGGCAGTGCCTTTTGGGAAAAATGAATGAAGCACATATTTAGATAGAGTACAAGACTTACTGAATGGATCTTGAGCTACAACAGGTTTTGAAAGACATGGAGGTCCAGCTCCTACTCTGTTCTCAGCTTTCACACGGAATATGTACTCCTTTCCTTCAATAAGTTTAGGCACATTATATTTGCAATGCCTAAGCGTTGAAGTAACGGTAACCCAGCCAATGTCGGATTTTGTGTTGTCTTTCTTTTCAAGGACGTAGTTCAATATTTCACTTCCGCCATCATCAAGAGGAGGCTCCCACTTGCAAGTGATGCTATTTTTACGAACCTCCTCAAAAACAAAGTTGACCGGTGGTCCAGGTGTATCTGTTTTGAAAACAAAGATAATGAGCACGACTTTGCACATATCACTTCAAACATTCTGAAGAAAATGTATCACACACCATTATGTATAAGGGCATACCTAACACATTGACTTCACATGAAGCTTTTGCAACCCCGTGATCGTTTTCAACTCGAATAGTATATGTGCCATGATCTGGTCTGATTGAATCCCGAACGACCAGTACAGAATCTCCTTGTCTGTGGTTGTCAATGCTCAAACGCTCGGGCAGGGACAAGTGGAAAGGCTCATCTTCTTCAACTTCACCTTTCTTCTTCCTAGTAACCTTGGTAACTCTCTTCTTAATTTCTGTTGGCTTAACAACTTCATCATTCCATAACCAATCAATAGTTGGGTAAGGTGACCCTGAAATGTGGGCTTCAAGTGCAATCTCAGAACCTTGCTTCACCTCAAGGCCAGCCTGCAGATTCGCACCGAGGAAAACCTTTGGAGCCTCTGTAACCATAAAAACATTGTTTTAGTTTATATTTGATACTGTAGCATACAGCAGAATTTGAATACTTGCTAAAAATGAATAGGTAGTTTGCAAAACATACCAACGGGATCCACTGCTTTCACTAGAGGAGTGACATTAGAAGGTCCGCTGACACCCGCAGCATTCTCTGCACGGACACGGAACTGATATTCTTTGCCTTCCTCAAGACCTTTCACAGGAGAAGTCAAAAGAGGAACCAAAAAGTCATTGCATCTTTCCCACTTCTCTCCTCCTTTAACTAACTTTTCCAAAACGTAGCCCATAATCTTGGTTCCTCCATCATACAATGGTGGTTTCCATGTGAGTGTTACTGACTTCGATGTTGGATTGTGAACCTCAAGGTCAATAGGTGGATCTGGACGCTCTGCATATTGAAAATTTAAAAGAAAATGGATAAATAGAAGGCAAAGAGAAACCATTTTCCTTTTTCAGTCCTGATGATCATAAAAAAAAAACTTACGCTTTGGATCTTCTGCAATCACTGGATTTCTCAGTTCAATGTATTCACCTCCTCCGATTTTATTAACAGCTTTAACGCGGAAGTAGTATTCACCATTTTGTATGAGATCCTTTACATTCCATGCCAATTTGTTCTCACCAGACATCACTGGTATGTATGTTCTCCTACCAGCTTCTCTTCGCTCCAGCACATAATGTAAAATTGGAGTGTTGCCATCAAATTCTGGAGGTTCCCAGGTCACTTTACATGAATTTTTAGTTACTTCACTTGCCTTAATACTATTGCATGGTCCAGGCACACCTAATTGAAGAACAATAGGTACACATGTAGCATTTAAGTAAATTGGTTTGAAAACTGTATTAAAAGAATATATATACTCGTGCGCACTAATCATATGGATGATAAACATTTATATATATTATTTACAATTCCTCAGGTTGACCTATCTCCCTATTTAGACACATGGAGATATCAGCTTTGGCTCACGTTACATGTATCAATTAAGCAGCTAAGTGTCAGGCTTCAGGGAATCAGCTTCTTCCCTCGTGGCAGTAGATAAGCAAAACAAAGGAAAAGGAGTTGTCTTACCAGTTAGAAACTAACAACCACAGTGATAGAACAAAGAACCCATCTCCTAGGAATGGCGGTGCTCCCAATTAAGGATCCCACCCCCTTATGTCCCTATTAATCTATGTCACTTCTATGTCTTGTAATCTGAGTTTGTACTCTCTGCGCTTTGTGTGCTTTCTGTGCTGCCGCTTTCTGAACTCTTCTCAACCTTGGAGAGGGCGGTGGGGGAATGCTGTCCAACGACTGTGAATCTGTTAACTCTCTCTCTTCCAGTGTTTCTTCTCCTAGCTGTTCCTCATCCAGTATTTCCCAGGTTCTGCCTTCTGAACTGTGCCCCTCTGCAAACCACTGTTCCAAATCTATACTTTCCTCCTGCTCCTGGGAAGATTCAGGATCCGGATGCAGAGGAGGGGGATGGGGAGGCTCCCAACCTTTTCCCTCAGTGCAGCCCTCCTCAGCACAGTCCCTGACACTAAGAGCTGAGCATCTTGTCACCCATTCACCATTATGAGTCTAATTCACATAATTGCCGGTATAAGAAAAATAAATTACCTATTACTTTGACATTGATTGTACCGGTTGTTGAACCCAATTTATTCTCCAAGGTAATAGTGTAAACGCCAGCATCAGCATGGACTGCATTTGTTACTTCCAGCAAGGCAGAGATGTGGTCGCTCTTCATTGTTGTTCGGTCACCGGCTTTCAACTCCTTCCCACTCTTATGCCAAGCAATAGTTGGAGTTGGAACAGCTCTGAAGGGCACAGGGATACTTAACTTTTCACCTTCAACCACAACGAGGTCTGTAGTCTTTATATCAACAGTTGGATTACCTGTTGTGTTTTTTTAAAAGAAAACACACAGAAAAATAATATCAATTAGTGTGCCAAAGCAATTTCACAATTTATAATTTATTTCATGACTGTTTCGAAAACAACTATACTCACAGTCTGGATCTTTGGCGACAACGTTTTCTGATATGTCTGATGGCTCACTAGCCCCTATAGCGTTGACAGCTCTGACCCTGAGAATATATTCCTTGTCAGGGACAACGCCTTCTTCTGCTTTGTATTTCAAATCTTTGACTGGTCGAGAATTTATTCTCATCCATTTTTCAGTTCCTGCTTCACAGAGTTCTATATTGTATCCGATTATAGGACTGCCGCCATTTTTCTCTGGGGGTTTCCACGCAATCGAAATGTGTTTTCTTCCTGCGTCTGTCACGTGTAAGTCCAGAGGAGGTGAAGGAGGGCCTGCAGGAATACATAAGTAATGCTATTTTCTGCCGTTCTATTTGGCATAACACATATTTCACTGATTATAATTTCCAATGTCCGTAACTCACTTGTTGGATCTTCAATTGCCAGGATGTCAGTCGGTTCACTAGGGTGACCACACCCAGCTTCATTTTCGGCACGGACTTGGAACTGCACCTCTGTACCTTCTATGACATCTGTTACTCTGAAATTGCAGTCAGGGCCTGATGTTCTGCCAGCTTTCACCCAGCGCGTGCCAAGCTTCTCTTTCTTTTCAATAACGTATCTGTGTGAAGAACAGATGTTTATAAGGTGCATGAATCCATACAATTCAAACAACAACAACAACAATAATTTTTTATTTATACCCCACCCTTCCCAGTGCAGAAAACTGGGCTCAGGGTGGCTAACAACAAATTTAAAACACTTCATTGATGCAACAGAAAACAGCATAAAATACAGTATAAAACGTGAATAACAATAAATTCAGAATTCAAAAATCAATTTAGGGGGGAAATCCATCCAATAAACATTAGATGATCACCAGGGCTAGCTGGCTAAATTAGTCCTATTTGGGCCAGTGAGGAGGCCAGGGGAGAATTAGCTGTGGGATCCAGAGCGGGTAATCTTCATAAAAAGGGGAGGGGGAGGGAAGGAAGGGGAATAAAAGATCAGGCCAAGTAGAAAGATTTAATCAAGAACGAATCGTTCATTTAGATTTGAAACATTGCTCATCTAATAGATGTGTATAATGAACACAATAAACTTTGGAACCTTTAAAAATAAATTTTCTCTATTAATCATCTCTCCCTGCCCCAGATTTTATACTCTTTCCCAATATTTTCTGTCTGTCTGTATTCATCTATCTATCTATCTATCTATCTATCTATCTATCTATCTATCATCTATCTATCTATCATCTATCTATCTATCTATCTATCTATCTATCTATCTATCTATCTATCATCTATCTATCTATCTATATCTAAAAATGTATATACTGCTTGATTGTAAACTGAACCTCTAAGTGGTTTACAAAAAATAAATATAAAAACAATTCTCTTTTACCGTAGAATTGGTCTGCCACCATCATTCTTAGGGGGTTCCCATTTTAGGTCGACATGTCTCTTTGTCACTTCGACTGGTGTAAGTGCATATGGTGCTCCAGGGGTAGCTAAATTAAATAATATTGATAGTTAGGAAAACAGAAATTTAAAAACAATGACATAGTTTGCTGAAGCTGAATTCTGAGTGTGCACTTGAAAACTTACTGAAGGTGTCTTTTGCAAGAACAGAGTCCTCAATTTCACAGTAGTCACTCTGCCCCACTGCATTTTCTGCAGCCACACGGAATACATACAGAGAGCCTTCTGTTAGTGGTGTCACTGTATATTTGGTGTCCTTAACCGTAGTATCAACAGTCTGCCAGCCTTTCCGTCGTACATCTCTCTTTTCAACGATGTAATTTGTAATAGGAGAACCTCCGTCGCGTTCTGGTACTGTCCATTTAAGGTCTGCAGTGTTTTTAGTGATATTAATGACCTCAAGCCATCGAGGTGGTGAAGGAGGATCTGTAACAATATTAAAGCAAAATATTATTAATTTGAATATGTTTTAACGTTTCCATTGCACCCTTAACACAAACCATAGTTCTAATGAAATAGTGATGATGTATTAATTGATGTATCATCTTTTACATGTGTAACATATCAGTTTACAATCACATCACAAAAGCAGCTAAAAACAGTATACCTGAAGGAGAATCTCCACCCCCATCATTCAGCCTGGACACTGAGGTCCAGTGCCGAGGGCCTTCTGGCGGTTCCCTCACTGCAAGAAGTGAGGTTACAGGGAACCAGACAGAGGGCCTTCTTGGTAGCGGCGCCCGCCCTGTGGAACGCCCTCCCTTCAGATGTCAAGGAAATAAACAACTATCTGACTTTTAGAAGACATCTGAAGGCAGCCCTTTTAGGGAGGTTTTTTAATATTTGATGTTTTATCATGTTTTTAATATTCTGTTGGGAGCCACCCAGAGTGGCTAGTGACACCCGGCCAGATGGGCGGGGTATAATACATTATTATTATTATTATTATTATTATTATTATTATTATTAAACAATACAAAGAATAACTGAGGATGAAATGAAAATATATTCAGTTGTCTTTTGCAAGTACAGACAGTGGCAGCCCCGCTGAAAGCCCCACTCCAAGTTACTGTGGAGCAGGCTTCTGATACTTTTGGGACTTGAAGAAGAAGAAGAGTTTGGATTTGATATCCTGCTTTATCACAACCCGAAGGAGTCTCAAAGAGGCTAACATTCTCCTTTCCCTTCCTCCCCCACAACAAACACTCTGTGAGGTGAATGGGGCTGAGAGACTTCAGAGAAGTGTGACTGGCCCAAGGTCACCCAGCAGCTGCATGTGAAGGGGCGGAGACACGAACCCGGTTCACCAGATTACGAGTCTACCGCTCTTAACCACTATACCACACTGGCTCTCAGGAGAAGCTCTCCTGCAGAATGCAATGGCCAACTTACTCAGTCTCTCCTTGCATAGCACGGGATCGCTGGGCTCACTAGGCTCACTCTCTCCAGCTTTGTTCACAGCTCTGACTCGGAAGGAATATTCTTGTTTCTCCATAAGCCCTTTGAGGAAGTGTTCTGGTGTGGGGATGCCTTCAGCCACTCTCACCCACTCGTCTGTGCCAGTCTTTAACAATTCAATGACATACGATTCAATCTTGGCACCGCCGTCGTGTTCTGGCTTCGTCCAGTTCAAGAAACAGGAGGTCTTGGCAACGTCTTTGACAATTGGCTTGCCGGGTGGCCATGGGGGATCTAGACATGAGTTGATAACTTGGTTTAGAAAACCCAGCATTATGACTTGGAGTAAGTTATAAAATTCATCTAAGAAAAATGCTTTCATACCAATAGGATCCTTCACTAAGACTGGCTCTGTTGCTCTGCTTGGCTTTCCTGGCCCAGCAAGATTCTCTGCCACGACACGGAACTTGTACTTCTTATGGAACGTGAGACCTTTAACCCTAATAGTAATGATGATAATGCTCCAAATGTAAAATTTGTAATACTTATTACTAGTTAACGCTATAATTAAATACTCTGTATCATCACAAGTGTACCTCGTGCATTAAAAAAATCAATACCTTTGACTCTGTTCAGAGCAAATATATACTATCACCCCAAACCAGAGACTCCCTGTGTACATGGAGGAAGGACCTTCCTATTACTGTATCACTAGAAAGTCTCAGACACTGGTCAGATGTAATATAATCTGCATTTCTGTACTATTCATTAGTAGATGATATATATTGGTACTACTTAAAACTCTAAGGATGAATAATGCTTGGGTGTAATAAATATCCCTAGCTTGTATTAGAAATTCATATTACAGTTGTACCTTGGATCTTGAATGCCTTGGTACGCCACAAACCCGGAAGTGAGTGTTCTGGTTTGAGGACATTTTTTGGAACCTGAACGTCTGACAGGGCTTCCGTGGCTTCCAATTGGCTGCAGGAGCTTCCTGAAGCCAATCAGAAGCTGCATGTTGGTTTCTGAAAGTTTTGGAAGTTGAACAGACTTCCGGAATGGATTCCGTTTGACTTCCAAGGTACTGGGAGTTCAAAAAGCAGAAAACTATATTCATCTCTAAGAAGTTCTGATATCAGCACTAATCTTATGAGCAGCTGCAGTGATGTAGAATCACATCAGAAGTCACAATCACACTACTGTTTCCATAGCAGAAATTGGTGCTACTGATAACACCCATAGTACAGTTGTCCGTTTCAGTGGCACTGGTGGATGGTTAGGAACATGATTTAGGTAAGGATATTTTCAATGGTTATTGTAGACCCAAAGAATAGACAGCAATACAATTATTCGATGCTATTACAGAGCACCAGTTAATATTTTATTCTAATGCATGACAAGGAGTCAAGTTCAAGAGTATATAAAAGTCAGCTGTTTACCTAAAAACAAATAGCAATCTTCTCAGTTACCTAGCTATATATTTTTTAAAACGAAACATATAATGATCTTACTTGAATGTCGTATCTTTAACTGGGATTTTATTGCAACGGACCCATTTATCTTGATCAGGGTCCAACCGTTCAACCCAATAACCAGTGATAGGGCTGCCACCATCTTCATCTGGTTCTACCCAAGTCAAGGTTACAGAATCTTTAGTGATCTCAACAGGCTGAACTCGTGTCGGAGGACCTGGCGGATCTGTACAAAGAAGTAGAAAGGGGAACATTGACATACTTGCAATTCCTTGTATGCAAATGTAATAGGAAGCACCTGTAGCAATAAATGCCATTTCATCAAATTAATAATAATAATTTATTATTTATACCCCGCCCATCTGGCTGGGCTTCCCTAGCCACTCTGGGCGGCTTCCCAAAAAAATTAAAATACTGCAATACACCAAACACTAAAAGCTTCCCTAAACAGGGCTGCCTTCAGATGTCTTCTAAAAGTCTGGTAGTTGTTGTTCTCTTTGACATCTGGTGGGAGGGCGTTCCACAGGGTGGGCGCCACTACCGAGAAGGCCCTCTGCCTGGTTCCCTGTAACTTGGCTTCTCACAGTGAGGGAACCGCCAGAAGGCCCTTGGTGCTGGACCTCAGTGTCCGGGTAGAATGATGGGGGTGGAGATGCTCCTTCAGATATACTGGACCGAGGCCGTTTAGGGCTTTAAAGGTCAGCACCAACACTTTGAATTGTGCTTGGAAACGTACAGTTGCCATGTAGAAGCTGCTTGAAACTGTTTCTTTGTGGCTGCTGCCGGTTCCACCTGACAAGCAGTTTATGTGTACCAGCTTGCCATAAATACTGACCCTTACCCACAGGCTTATCTCCATGTCACCAATGATAGTGTGGAGACAAACATTATGGTGGGGACCGACCCACATGGAGAAGTGGTACCTATCAATGCCATGCCATGTGGAGTGGCTACCACATTATAGTTTTTAGCAGGCTCCCTTGGCAGCCATCTTGTGACAAACAGCCCTTTCTGTCAAGCGAATAGACTTACCAAATGGATATTTAGCAACGATAGGAACGGACTGAGCTGGTTCTCCAACTCCGTACATGTTTTCTGCGCTGACTCTGAAGATGTACTCCTTAAGTGGTGTTAGGTTTGTTACTTTGAATTTTGTTTCTTTGATAGTGGATGATAGTTTGTGCCACACTTCACTGTCTGCAGCTCTTTGTTCCAGAACGTAGTTTGTGATTCTGGAGCCGCCGTCGTCTCTAGGAGGATTCCAAGTCAAAGCACAAGATACGTTTGTAATGTCGGAGATATCAAATGCAGCTGGTGGGCCAGGCTTATCTGTGGAAGCATAACAGTAGTTTGAACCTCTTCTACTCAAATATTTTGTTAGGAAAACATTGAAAGTTATTTCTATGGAAACAAAACATACCTAGGACATTAACTTCAACTGTAGCTGTTGCCCGACCGCTGGCATTTACGGCTTCAATAATATAGGTGCCGCTGTCACTTCTCATGCTCTCTGTTATTATGACTGTGGAATGGTTAGGTTTGGATTCAATGGTTATTCTTTTATCGGGTCTCAGGGTCTGTTCAGCTTTTGCCCAGCTAATCCGTGGCTCGGGCTTTCCATTCACCCTTGCCGGCAGCTCTATCTTAGTTCCAGCTTTGACAGTGATTCCAGCAAGCAGTTTCACATCTAGGAAAATCTCAGGGGCCTCTGATTTGAGAGAAGAATCGACATATTGTTAAAAAAGAACAGGCAACCACACACAGAAGCGTCAACAGCAGAAACACATTCACCAGTGTTTTCAAGAGTATGGATTAAGTATGAGTGGGAAATCAAAAATTACCCATTGCATCCACAGCCTGGATTTCATCCGTTGGTTTGCTTGGTTTACTTGCTCCTTGCCTGTTCAGAGCCTTCACGCGATAAGCATACCATTCTCCTTCCTTAAGTTTTGTCACTTCCATTCTGTTAATCAGAAAACAAGTTCAGCGTACTGCGTGTTTAAACGTAACCATCCATATTTGTGAAACATTTTTCTTCATACTGCAAGCTCTTACTTTGTCTCAATGACTGGCTCGCCACAGGGCTCCCATTTGTCAGTGCCACGCTGGCATTTTTCAACCAGGTAGCCTTTGATACGAGAACCGCCATCATACTTAGGTGGATCCCATGTGAGGAAAATGGACTTAGATGTTGGATCCCTCCATTTCACATTCTCTGGTGGATCGGGCACCGCTGCAAGGAGTGGGGAGGAAAGAACATGTATAATTGTCTTGCATATAGTGTGTGCCTTATAGTGTGTCTTAGCTTTTTTAATGCTTTACTGTCTCTGGGGTGCTCTTCTCACATTGGCTAGTATCCAACAAGTACCCTGCACAACAGGAAAGACCCATTTGTGCAAGGTGGCTCCCTGATTTCTGTCAATTGAGGGTCCACTAATACTAAGCAAGGGACGCGGGTGGCGCTGTGGGTTAAACCACAGAGCCTAGGACTTGCCGATCAGAAGGTCGGCGGTCCGAATCCCCGCGACGGGGTGAGCTCCCGTTGCTCAGTCCCTGCTCCTGCCAACCTAGCAGTTCGAAAGCATGTCAAAGTGCAAGTAGATAAATAGGTACCGCTCCAGCAGGAAGGTAAACGGCGTTTCTGTGTGCTGCTCTGGTTCGCCAGAAGCAGCTTTGTCATGCTGGCTACATAACCCAGAAGCTGTACACTGGCTCCCTCTGCCAATAAAGCAAGATGAGCGCCACAACCCCAGAGTCAGTCACGACTGGACCTAATGGTCAGGGGTCCCTTTACTTTTTATTTTAATACTAAGTAGCAGCTCTTCAGTGGGTACAGAGGGCTGCAGTGCAGAACAGGGTGTGTGTGGATTTTTTTTGCACATAGTTCCAATTATGCATCTTTGGATCCAAGCCTCAGTTTTTCTAATACAACAGGTAAGTCATACCAAACCCTTATTGATTCAAACGCTACTCCTTGCTTTCTTTCAATACTTATGTTGCATAGAACAAGTTACTATGTAAAATGCAGATATACAAAATCAATAGGAATAGTTAATTAAGAAAACTCACTAGCAGGTGCTGACATGTTGACAGGCTCATCAATGTAAGCAGGCTCTCCTGGTCCACATTTGTTACATGCTGAGACCCTGAACAAATATTCTTTTCCTTGAACCAGATCTGGTACAGTGAACTCTTGGTCAAGGACGTTGTCGATCACCTAAAAACAAGAGAGGTTCCAAGTAATTACAGAACTTTTTTTTCCCCATAGCAAGCACCAGAATATTTCATACCATCTTCAGCAATACGTATTAGAAATATAGGTGTTTTGGTTTTTTAAAGAAATTGCGTACCTTGACCCATGTTTTGCGGCTCACTTCACGCTTTTCAATAAGATAGCCAGTCAATGGGCTTCCTCCATCATCTTCAGGAGCTTCCCAATTTAATTGGACTGAGTTCCTAGTTATCTCTCCAATTTGTAGTTCTCTTGGTGCGCTTGGGCGAGCTAAAAATAAATACCCATCATATTATAAACCAATTATTATATATATATATTACTTATTCTTTCTTTGATGGAAGACTTTGGCTGTTTGGTTACACCTACTAGATTTTAATTCATGCTTCATTTTTTAAAAAAA
Organism: Podarcis gaigeae; assembly: GCF_964106915.1. NCBI lineage: Eukaryota > Metazoa > Chordata > Lepidosauria > Squamata > Lacertidae > Podarcis > Podarcis gaigeae. Next base: position 114,229,153 of record NC_139678.1, on the reverse strand, counting down.
GAAAGAAGGATTCTTACTTCTGAGTAAGCATTCTTAGGACAGACTGTTAACTGTTAATAGCTAAGTTTATGATCTCCGTTGTATTATAGGGTTTCATAACAAAATGGTACAATAGAAGTTGCCAACCTAGGTTCTCTTGGGAGGAAAAGCAGCACATAAATTTAATAAGTAAACATGCTGCTGTTGTTTAGTACTATTCAGGGGTGCCAACTTGAATAAAATATTGGGGAGGCCCAGATAAGCCCTGCCCCACACAATCGAACACATGTCCATCAACTTTGGGAAGGACCATCCCCCTCAGATTTTTTTTTTGGGGGGTGGGATGCAGAGACCTTGAGCCCTAGGAGTTGGCTCCTATGGTGCTATTAATAACAAATTTGGCTTGTTGAAACTTTTGGATTTTACACACATGGTTATTTACAAAACAGGTTATATACAATTCTTCAGAATATATACTGGATTTCTCACCAATGACATTAACATTGATTTCTCCTGATACAGATGACACAGGGTTTTCTAATTTCAAGGTATAGATGCCTTTGTCTGGCCGTTCACTTGGGGTAATAACAAGCTCTGCAAAGGCTGCAGACGTGTCAATTTTCACCCGGTCACCCTGTTCTAAAACTTTGTCGCCGACAGACCATGTGGCAGTTGGGACTGGATAGCCAGTAATAGGAACACGTATTTTGACGGGATCTGGAACAATAACCTCCAGTCCATCTTTAAATCCGCTTAAGTCCATTGTAGGTCCAGCTGAAATACAAACACAAATTATGCCGATTAAAGTTATAAACTTTCTTTTTTCCTCCACAACACCATTAAAGGGCAATTGCCTTTGGAATCTGTTTGAATGGAAAGCATTATTATAGATGCCTTCACGTGGCGTTATATCTATTGAGAACACATCATAAAACTGTTTCATAATCTGATTAAATTAGCAATATAGAAAGGCGATATATAAGCTTGCTCCAATTTAAAGACACCTAAATGTTCAATTTAATACAATTTTTAAAAATTAAAAAATTCTGACTTGTTTAGCAATGCAGCCTTAGAGGACAAATTGTAAATGTAAAACAGTGCTACCTAGTGAATGTTAAGGGTTTCCCTCCATTTTAGTATAGCTTAGATGAGGCCTAGAGACCCTGTGGCCCTCTAGAAGTTGTTTGACTTCAACTCTAATAATCCCTGGCCTTTGGCCATACTGGCTGGAACTGGGGTCCAACAACATCAAGAGGGCCACATGGTCTCCCCACTCCTGTTTTAGACTTTTACTGCTGAGAGGGGGGCTGGTTTTGGTATCCAACGTATGAGAGCAATATTAAAGTATTGCTTTTATGAACAAGCATGAATAGTCTCAGATGAACACAACCTTTCCTTTAAAGCTGTTGACTATGGCAAGAAACTAGAATTCAACTTACTATGAGGATCATCAGCAGTCAGTGGTCCAATAGCTTCAGCAGGATCTGACACACCAGCAGCATTTTCTGCAGATACTCTATAATAATACCTGGCTAGAGGTTTCAACCCAGTTACCTATGAAGACAGAGGAAAATGTCATAATTAATAATCACTATTTTTTTTAAAAAAACCTTAATAGGCATTTTACTTCGGAAAAGAATATACTACCTTATAATTAAGACTAGGCACAAGTTTTGCGTTGCAACGGATCCAGTTGTCTGTGTCCTCTTCGCGCCTTTCAATAATGTAGCCCAGTACTGGGCTGCCTCCATCTTTCAAAGGAGGTTCCCATGTAAGTTTCACAGATGACATAGTTTGGTCAGAATGGTCGAGGTTAATGGGAGGACTTGGTTTTTCTGCAAAACACAATGATTTGCACAATATAACAGATGGCCAGAATCAGAAGAACTATGTAACTAATCCCACAAGTCTAGAAGGGCTACTCTTGAGTTCCTCATACAACAGTATCTTAAAGCCCATGCCAAACTGCTGTTTTGAAACTAGCAGGAATGTCCAAAGTACATGTGATGTGACATAGGGGCATGTTGTGTATAGAAACAATAGGCATTAGCGCAGGGGTCAGCAAACTTTTTCAGCTGGGGGCCGGTCCACTGTCCCTCAGACCTTGTGGGGGGACGGACTATAGTTTGAAAAAAAATAATGAATGAATTCCTATGCCCCACAAATAACCCAGAGATGCATTTTAAATAAAAGGGCACATTCTACTCATGTAAAAACACGCTGATTTCCGGACCGTCCACGGGCCAGATTTAGAAGACGATTGGGCCAGATCCGGCTCCTGGGCCTTAGTTTGCCTACCCATGCATTAGTGCATATGTACAAGCCTTAGAGTATGCCAAAAATAGCTTGCTAGATTCTTGTCATAGTCTTCTACTAAATAGATTACAGTATTATTTCCATAAATCCTTCCTCACTGAACATTAACAGTGGTCCTTGCTTTAGAGCTTATGTGGAGCTTCTATTATTTTCATTTTCTGACACATTTTCTGTTTCTCAAAACAACATATATAATGGTTTCTATGAAACTGAATAATAAACACTAGACTTTTGTTTGAGATATATCAAGTGATTCACTCAAGTCTTTCCTGTTTTCATATTTTATAAGCAAATGATATTATAACTATCTAGAAATATTTTCTTATCGCCTGCATACTAACCAATTGGATCCATTATCTTCACCGCATGTGTAGAAGCACTAGGTTTGCCAATTCCAACCTGGTTTTGAGCTCTGACTCTGAAAAAGTATTCTTTGTTTTCCACCACATCAGTTAAGGTTCCAGCTAAGTCATGTGCTCCTGTGGTCATGGCTGGTTCCCACTTGATCGAAGCTCTGTCACGTAATTCAATGATATAGCCCGTAATCGGAGACCCTCCATCATAATCTGGGGGTTCCCAAGTAAGAGACGCACCAAATCTGTTCACATCAACAACTTGTACATTGAGAGGAGGTCCTGGGACATCTGCAAGGTCATAAAAGATTTTTTTTTAAAAAAAGTTATTTTCCTATTCAACAGAACTTCAACAAATTCTAGTCTCCAAATAACAATTTTCTTACCAAATCTACTCTTGGCTTCCACAGGTTTGTCGGTTTCGACTGGCTCACCGGTGCCCACTCTGTTTCTCGCGCTCACGCGGAAGAGGTACTCCACGCCTCCCCTTTGAAGGCCAGTCACTGTGTATTCACAACTGTCGGCACGATCTGTTGCCAAAATCCAGGTCTTTCGTTTGACATCACGCCTTTCAACAACATACCCAGTGATTTTACTACCACCATCACTTTCTGGTTCCTCCCAGGCAAGGCTAACTTCACCATCAAATGTCTCAGTTACTTCCAGGTTTCTAACTGGGCCAGGGACATCTGGGAATAAAGCAAAAGTATGTTTACTTAAAAGAATTTGGGATTTGCTTTGGGTTTCATAAAACAATAACAACTTAGTGAGGTTCGTGGATGCAGTTTCTTATTTCTCTCATCATTATATACCAATGCTTTCATCTTCTACATCAGAAAAGCAACAACCCTTAGCCATAGGAAATGATGAGCTTACCAATAACTTGAACATTGATGTGTGCTTCAGCTTGGCCATGCTTATTTTTAAGGATGATTTTGTAACTTCCTCTGTCAGTTGTCTTTGCTTCGTGAATTCTGAAGGTGGTACTCTCAGGTGTTGTATCAACAGTAAGAGTGGGCAAGGCTTCTTCTCCCTTCAGCCACTCAGCTTCTGCTCGTGGGTAGGCATCATATGGAACCACCATAGTCAATGGCTGCCCAACATCTACCACAAGGTTCTGATCAGCTATCTTTATTCTTGGAGCAGCTAGTAAAAAAAAATATCAATGAAATATGTTACAGAAAATCTGAAACAGAAAACAACAGCGCAGTGAGCTGTTTTGTGATTTTTAAGCAACTTTGGTGCGAAGGGAGAACCAAAATCATAACCATTAGTAATGTTGTATAGACACCATTTTGTTCCATTCTGGTCAGTTGGGGCACTATTGTTGCCTCCAACATACAAAGATAATTAATCTGTGCTGGGTCATTTTGACTTCTAAATGCACAGAAGCTACATTAGAAAGCTGCATAATAAAGGCTACAGAAACACGTGAGAATCATTCAACGTGATTGTAGGTTCTCAGTTACAGAGCTTTTTTATTACCACTAGTAGTGTGTTAATCACTGAAATTAACACCCAGAAAAAGTATTTAAAATGTTGCATTACTCATATAAATATTATTTTATTGTTAAAAAAATTCAGAGGCTTACCTGCCAGTTCTAGCTTAGCTCGAGCTTCTTTATCTTTGGCAATAAATCTATATTCTCCTTGATCGCGAGGCCTAATCTCACAGACTTGCAGCCTATGAACTTTTCCTTCACTCATCATTTGGTGTTTATCTCCCTGGACTATTATCATGTTATTTCTCAACCATTTGACTTCCACCTTATCTTTATTCAGTTCAGCAAAGAAAAGGACATCAGAGCCAGGGGCTTCATAAATATCTTGCGGTGGTCGGATAATCTCCACAGGAATTTCTGGTCAAAATAAGAATAAAATTTAGATTGCATTGACATACTTTTTTTTTTTACAAAAAAAATATTGAAAGGTGAAAGAGAAATAGAAATTGTAAACATACCCTCCACAAAAAGTCTTGCTCTGGATCTCCTGTCATCCACACCACAGGAATACTCGCATTCATCCTCTGGCCTGCAGTCTTTTATGATTAACCTGTGTAAATTTCCATCCTTTTCAAACTGATACCTTTATTGCAGACAGAAAAAAAGGATTATGTGTTAAATTCAGAGGCAAGAATCCAGACAGCAACCATAGTATACCACCAACCAGTTAAAAGCACTTGCGCCTACTTTTTGCCCTCTTTAATTTCTCGTCCGTTTCTGTACCACTTCACCATTGCTTTCTCTTTGGAAAGCTGGCAACTGAAGACTGCATCATCAAATTCAGTGACTGTCTGGTCCTGCAAGTGCTCAATGAAATCTGCAGGTGCCTCCGTGATAATAAGCTCTGCAGCCGACTTGTCTTGGCCAGCAGTAACAACGTACTCCCCTTCATCTATAAATCCACAGTTTTTAATGATAAGTGAATGCTTGTATTTATCCACTTTGTACAAAATGCGGCGGTCGAAGGTGACTTCTTCACCATTCTTTGTCCACTGAAGGGTTACGTTGAGGCGGTTAACCTTACACCAGAATGTGACAGACTTCTTCTCCATGGTTTCAATGTCTTGAAGAGGCTCAATAATTCTGAGGTCTTCCTCTGTTTAAGAGAGAAGTGGTTTGAAAAGTGTTGTTAATTTACATCCTCATCCAAACAGTAATTTGGCAAGAGTGAAAGCCTGTGCCACTTAGAATAAGAAAACACCAGGACTTTTTTTCCAGCCAGAAATCAGTTCCAGCACCTCTCTCTCCCTCTCCCACCATCCCTTCCATGGGTCCTATTGTTATCCTTTTCAACTGCATATTATCTCATAGTCCATATTTTATGTCTCTCCATTTTATCCATAATATTTGCTACCTTACAAGTGTTGTTGCAGTCCTGCTAATGTTTTATTTGGGTCTCCCAAATAAATTATAAATTTCCCCCATTGTTTATTGAAATTTTTGGTCTTCTTGGTTCCTAAGCTTTCCGGTCAGTTTTGCCATTTCGGCATTGCCCAACATCTTAGTCTGCCATTCCCCTCTGGAATGGCACACCTCTCAAGTGGGTACCATTGCCATTATAAGAGAACAAGGGAGGCATTCATGGAAACTCTTTTTCTAGAATAATACCCCTGGGGAAACACTTACCAAGCACAGTCAAAGTAGCAGAGCTCTTTACTTGTTCTCCTCTCTTGTTTGCCAGAACTATGTTGTAGGTTGCTTGGTCATTCAAATGGGCGTCTCTAATTCTTAGAGTGTAAACTAAATCCTTATGGACCATGATGTATTTTGCGCTGTCGAATATTGCTTCTTCATCTTTGTACCACTTCGCCTTGGCACCTTCTGTATTAACCTCACAGTTAAATACAAGTTCTTCTCCCTCTCTTACTTGTTGGTCCTTCAGTGGGATGACAATCCTGAGTTTTTCTGCAATTTGAATTTGCATATTATGATGATGATGTGAATTACATCCTCACAAAGGAAATAAAAGCATGCCCACAAATGTATGAGAAAGCCCCATAAAGCTTACCGATCACTGTCAAGCGGGCTGTTGCTTTGGCTGCACCGACCATGACAGAATAAGTTCCATCGTCATCCAGAACAGACTCTTTAATGACCAGGACTCTCTTTTTGCCGTCAGAAATTATGTCATACTTATCATTGGCTTCAAGAACAGTATCATCCCTTATCCACTGTACATCAAAGGCTTCTTTGGATACTGAGCAGACAAATTCTGCTTTTTCTCCTTCAAGTACTTCAACGTTCTGTGGCCTCGTTATAAATTCTGCTGCAAGTTCTGAAAAAGATGTTGGGCATATTGTTTTTTAGTTTTTGATATGGGGATAAGTAGATCGATCACCCCCCCCCATCTAATTGATAACCGAAAATATTTTCAGTCAGCAAAAGAAGTCTCAGACTGACTTGACATGGCCATGTCCTAGCATAGAGGACACAACCGTGCATATTCGGTCAATAAGAAGTGGGTCAACAACCCTACTCAGCTGCACACATGTCACTAGGGCTGGGTGATATGTGGTTTTCAACATTGTGATGTATCACCAGCTAAATACCACAATATGCTGATATATCGCAATATCTGAAATAAGGAGGGAGGAGTAAATAAGATGAAGAAGCAGCTGAGATGCATCATCCAGCGCTACAACTGAGCAAGCTCCCATTCTGCTCCAGCTCAAGCTGGAGGGGTGGATGTGGAGTGAGCTTCCTTAAACTGCTCAGCTGAGGCGCACATGCGCACACAAACACACAGAAGGGAGGAAGGAAGGAAGGAAGGAAGGAAGGAAGGAAGGAAGGAAGGAAGGAAGGAAGGAGCGCCTGTTCATTCACCTCAAGGAGACACAGAAGCACCGGTTGACTTTCTGGTTTTTCAAATATAGTCGTACCTTGGTTTTTGAACAGCTTAGTTCTAAAACGTTTTGGCTTCCGAATGCTGCAAACCCAGAAGTGAGTGTTCCAGTTTGCAAATATTTTTGGAAGTTGAACGTCCGCCGGGCTTCCGCAGCCAATCTGAAGCCACACTTTGGTTTCCAAACGTTTTGGAAGTCGAATGGACTTCCAGAACGGATTCCGTTCGACTTCCAAGGTATGGCTGTATTGTGAATTTTTGCATAGCACACACACACACACACACACACAGATTTGATATATTGCTGGGTCATTTATTTTGAAATGGTTATCACGACGTCTAGAAACCGGTTTGGGGTGATATATCAATATAGCGCCCAGCCCTACATGTCACCTGGCAACACTTGTGAAAAATTCCAAAGTAGTTTTCTTACCATGAACTTTCAGCTTGCCAGTTGTCTGACTGCTAGGAAGTTTGCAGGTGTATGCTGCTGCATCGTCAAGACTAGCATTGTGGATGACCAAAATTCTCTTCCGGCCATCAGCAATCTGTTCATATCTACCACCTTCAGGCAACTCCTCATCGCCTTTGAACCAAGTTACTTCTGCATCGGGCTTGGAAACTTCACAAATCAATTTGACAGTGTCTGTTTCACTTGCTTCCACATTGGGAAGTTTTTTGGTAAAGACAGCTTCCTCTTCTGTAAAAAGAAAAAAGAAGAAAATAGTTGCATTTGATCACAACAGTGACCAAGCCATTGCTCTTTCATGTAAATGCAACAAACTTGATTTTAGCTTTACCTATCACTGTCAGCATGCCAGAGGTTCTGGCTCCTTTTGCTTCACAGGCGTATTCTGCCTCATCATCAAGCAGACATTTGTTGATAACAAGTATTCTCTGGGCACCTTTAGCAATGATGTCAAACTTCTTGCCTTTTCTGATTTCAACACCATCCCTAAACCACCGTGCCTATATTTAAAATAGTGATAAAAACCAAGTTGAACAGAATGCAAAGAAGAGATACTGCAATATCAACTGAAGCAGTAACTGAGAAATTGAAATATATAATTACTGACTGTATTAGATTAAAGCATGCCTGGATGACATTTTAAGCTAAACCATAAACCAATATTCCACAGTTAATATAGATGCATTCCCTATGAACATATCAAATGGTGCACATTTTATTGCAATTATTTTTCATCTAAACCCAGAAATCAGCTGTAAGCATGAGAGTATTGGGTCCATTGTTTGTTCCAATTTGGAAGCTGCACATGTGGAGATGAATTAGAAAAATTGACGATGGTGCCAGTCACCTATTGGAAAGGGCATATTATTTGGCTCTATAACCAAAGTAATATATGTAGACAGAATGTACATTCAGATAGGTGTATTTTATTTTCATTGTCAGTACTGGTTTTTGTTATTAAGGTCCTGGAAGTCTGCTGCCCCTTTTAGGAGGGCAGCAGCTTTGTGGGACAACCAGCACTCCCCCCCCCCCTACCTGTCAACGATGCAGGACAGGGTGTGGTGGGCTGATCCCAGCCGGAGCGAGAGCTTCGGCTCACACTCACAACTTGAAATCATGTTCAGTGTCAGCCTGCGGAATTGGCCAATGGCAGGCTGGTATGAAGGGTTGGGTTCCCTGGGGGTGGGCGTGAGGGAACAATCAGGCTATGAGAATCCTTAAGGACCCATGCCTCAGATCCATATTTCCATGTTGTGGCAGCCCTAAGAAAGCTGCTCAGGTGCCAATCTGATCCTTGAAAAGCAGATGGGTGGGAAGGGTGCTCAGAGGCTTTGAGGGCACCTAAGGAAATCTTTAGAGGTGAAAAAGATGAAGCTGTTCAGGCACCATGTTGGCAACTGGAGATTTATAGTAAGGAGCTAGTGAAGGTGGGACTGAATGATGCAGACAACCTAGATCATCTTTTGGTTTGAGCTATTAGTAGACACAATTTCCACCTTCTAAATGCTTTGGGCTGCCCTAGTGACTAGAAAAATAGAAAATGTTTCCTGGTGGCTGCAATAAATGCTGTGAGATTCTGTGCAAAAGCTATTGACAAGGGCAAATATGAAGAGACACAAACATTACAGACCTGAACATTTGGTCGGGAAATTTCACATTCAAACCGAGCAACTTCTTTTTCTTTAACTTCAATATCCGTAAGGGGCTTTGTGAACTCAACATGAGGTGCTATAAGGAAGAAAAAATTTCTAGTTTGAAAACGATCTCTTTTTTTCTTATCCGTGAATCTCAATTCGTAGCAATGGCCTTAGTTATAATAATTTATTCTAATAGAGTTATGATAAAGTAGAGGTTCCCACTTTTGTGGATGAAAGAAAAAGCCCAACCCACTTAAGTCAAAGGTCTGCTTGTTTTACAGCACCATGAGATTGACCCACCCATATATTTGCAACATGCCGACCTTTGGAATCATGCAAATACGTATTTATGTCTTTATAAGGAAATTATGAGAAAAACTTACGTTCAACATTCAAGAAACAAGACGTCTTGAAATCTTTAGAATCGCATGTGTACGTTTTAGCATCGTCCAGTGTGCAGCCGTGAATGATAAGTTTTCTGACTCTGCCATCAGCAATTATATCATATTTCTTTGTCTTGTGGATTTCTTGGCCATTCTTGAACCATTTCACTGGTGCGTTTTCTCTGGATACTTCACACTCCAGAACTGCAGTAGCTTCCTCCTCTACAGTCTGGTCCTCAAGAGGCTTAGTAAACTCAACAGGTGGTTCTGAGGACAGGGAGGGGGAAACCCCCACAAATCATGTTGGTGCTACATGCATCATTTTTTCCTCCCAAGAGTTTGAAAAGCTCGCTATCATTCTGATCTTTTTAAAAGACTGAGTTATGGCCAGAATTCTTTTCAGCATTTTATGTGTAAAAAGTACTGCAGAAAAAGATTGGCCCAATCATGCACTTTGCCTAACACAGATCAGTAGCCTCTAGCATACCGCTAATGGAATAAATTGTTACTTTAGGAAGCCTACCTTTTACAAAAAGATTTGCTTGAGTTCTGAAATCCTTTGCAGTCAGTTTGACTTCTCCAGCATCTGTTAGTTTCACATCTCTTAGAACAAGGGTGTGAACTCTGCCTTCAGCACGGGGCACGATCTTTTAAAAAAAGAATGTTCAGGAGAATAGATTTGGTAAGAAAACATGTTGCAACCTTATATCAAACATTTGTGTTAGCACATGTCTGTCTAAATAGGCTGGTAAACAAAGACTCCCAGTTATACACCCATGCACCTCTGGGCATGCATTGGGGCCTCTCTGATTTCTTGTTACAATTTCGGCTCTTCGTACTGAATCAGCCGCCAAGCCCCAAAGGCCTCTAGAGTTTTGTGGGAGTCGGCAGACTGAATCCACCAGCTGATTGCTGGAACTGTAAACTTCTTCAAAGGGTTGATATAATCCAAATCAATCAAAACGGGGAGCTACAGTACTAGTATAAGAAGCTTTTCATCATAGCTTCCCTGTCCAGCTGGGGAGAAGTCAGGAGAGACCTGGTTCTGCATGGATTATAGTCCCTTACTGGACTGGGGTAGGAGTGCCCTAAACACCATTGTTTGTGTTATCATAGGCCCATTTAAACTGATGTAGATGGGTTAATCAGAAGCAAAACATAAAATCTTGCTAACTATTAATATGAAATAAAAGTTGAAATATTTATGATGCATCTATTAATGCTTCACCATTAAAATATTTTTCATGGGAACAGTAAGTATTAATCTATCCATTTAGTTAAATCTCACTATGCTAGTTTAAATTTAATGTTTTGATTAGGCTGAATTGGCTATGGTAATTTCAAACTTGCACTAACTAGGCCTTATTTTAGCAGGCATATTTCTGTTTTCCTTTGCAAATATTCTCTGCGTAAGCCTATCATTAACAGACACTCTAACGACTTAAACAGAGGAGCTAAAAAAGCATGCACCAAATAATATTTCACTGAATGCAACTTCTGCATGTGATTACTTATACTACTATATGGCTTGCTGCTAAAACATTTTAAATATTGAATGAACTGCATTCCAGGCTGTTCACATCTCAGCGCTAACAGCACACTTGATGAAGGGTTAAAAATAGCTGGTGAGAAATGCTCTGCGAGCAGATCTACCGAGAAAGTTATCTGGAAGCCTGCTCAAATGCCTGAAATGGAATTTCAATCTCCTTAATCCCCTTATATGCAGAAACTAGATGCCAGCTCTACATTCAGAGAAGGGAAAGAATCAGGAGATGCAAACATTCATAAACTTCCTCACTAATATCAAAATATTACATATCCCTTTATGTTAGCACTGATACAAAACCTCCCCAACCCCTTTCACCTCTCCCTTGGAAACTTTTATCTTCCACCATGTGGAAGGAACTGATTTTTCTGAATGATATTTTAGAATAGCGCCTTACAGTGCAATCCTATGGATCTCTACTCGGAAGCAAGCCCCATTGAGCTCAAAGTGGCTTACTTCCAGGTAAGTATGTATAGGATTGCACTGTCAGTTTCACAAAAGGGAGGGGTAGGAGAGAAAGAGGGAAAGAAATAGGGTTTGACACGGAAAAAGGGGAGAAGAGAAAGAATGTCTTCTATACCTTGTCACTGGGCTCCAATTTCTGTCCTTTCAAGAACCAGTCCACTACAATTCCCTCATAGGAGAGTTCGCATTCAAAGTTTGCCGTTTCACCAGCTGTTACAGTTACATCCTTCAGAGGCCTCAGCAGGCCAATTACACGTGCTTGACGGAATGAAGAAAACATCTTCAGATTAGCCACCTGGACCTTTTACTAACTGCCATAGTGCCTTTCCCCAAGAGAGAGGGAGTATGATGTACAGAGGCTATTTAAATTCCCTGGCTAGATCTGGGCCCTTGGGGTTTTCAGGGGGAGGGCTGGTCACTGGAGATTCCCTATTTGCGGAGCCTGTTCCTTTTAAATGAAAAGATCAGCAAGAAAGCTACGTTGCATCTGTCTCCTTTGCCAAGCCCTGCATGCCTCTTGCTAGATAAGGCATGCGCCTTCCAAAATAGGAAGGTCTACAATTGGATAGAGAGACAAGTGGTCACCAACTGTGTAGGGTGTTCCTGTCCATCAAGCTAATGGCACTTTCCACAAATGTCAGCATGGTGTTATCTCTCAGATCTTATACCCCAAATGCCAAGCACAGCAGAGAGTCTGTTTGTAATATTTTAGATTTCGTAACAACTCGTTATGCTACCTTGCCAATCATCCTGGAATAAGGAGGGGCAATTCCAGTGGTCTAACAACCTGTTCTTATTAACTAATTGAAATTCTTTATATAATACCTATCGCACGATCTAAAAACAAACAAACAAACAAACTAAATTAAAAGTATCAGCATTAACTTATAAAAAGTTTTTATAATGAAATAATAAGTGACACAACTATATCAAATAACTACTCCTCAACTTAAGCTCACCCAACTGTCTCTCCTTCTCATTTACTGTTCCATTAACAACAGATCACATGCCCCATTCTTTTTTTATATATATATAAATATTTTATTAAGGGTTTTCTTGTTTTACAGTGTAAGTGTAATGCCTCGTATTTTTTCCCCCCGTGTAACATTTTTACAAATCCATTTCATTTGTTGAGGCATTAGGGGGAGAAGAAAAAAGAAAAGAAAAAAAAAGAAAGAAAGAAAGGAGGGTGGAGGGAGGGGAGATGGATGGGGGTGGGGTCGGGTAGCGGTGTTTCTATTATGCTTAATGTATGTAGTTTGGTGTCAGCGTGCTTGTGTTGTTCACTTGTGTTCCTTTGGTGGTGAGAGAGGTTGGGGTTGGCCTAGGATGTGATTGTTTGTTTGTGATTGGCTGTGGTGATCTTTGTTTTCGTGTGTGAGTGAGGTGGGTGGGTGTTTTGGATCAAGTTAGCCATATTGATTTGTATGCTGTTGGTGGATTATTGTCATTGTCCTGTTGGGCTGTGTATGTGATAAAGGGGAGCCATACCGGGGTGAAGGTGTCTTCTTCTGTTTGTCCCCGTGTCAGTGCCCCATTCTGACTCTCAACTTGTTTCAGTTTAGCTCAGTTACTGATGTAAAAGACAAGTGATCTTACAGATACACTTGCAAGACACTTACGTTTTACTCGAAGATTGGCAGTTGATTTGGCATTGGCTGCTTGGAAGTCTACGCTACCGGCCTGGTCCAAGCGCACGTTGTAGAGGGTAAGACAGTGCCTTTTGCCTTCCTCCTTAATTTCACAGTCCTTCCAAGAGCAAACAAATGCAAAGGTTTGTACAACGCTTAATAGCTTTCACTTCCTTTTATCAGGTCCATATTTCTGGTATTTGGATATTCAAAATGGTAGCAACCTTTTATTCCCCTTTGGGGACAAAACATTGTACTGGCTGCTGCTGTTTTGCAACCATGATTCTCAACATCCTGTCTTGGAGTACAAATACCAGAACAACACATTCTCTGGCATGTACATTGACAATACAGTGGTACCTCGGGTTAAGAACTTAATTTGTTCTGGAGGTCTGTTCTTAACCTGAAACTGTTCTTAACCTGAAGCACCACTTTAGCTAATGGGGCCTCCCGCCACCGCTGCGCCGCTGCTGCACGATTTCTGTTCTCATCCTGAAGCAAAGTTCTTAACCCCAGGTAATATTTCTGGGTTAGCAGAGTCTGTAACCTGAAGCGTATGTAACCCGAGGTACCACTGTACTTGGACCCCATTGTTCTGTATCTAATGACTGTGTGAGCAGAAGGGAGCTTGTGCAACCAATCTTTCCCCTCCCCACTGCAGCCCACTGAGCCTCATGAAAAGCCTCTTTGGAGGGTCAGAGGCCCTCCTGAACAGTGTTGGCTGTGTTGCAGCCAGCTGCTGAAGAGTTAAAGTTGGTCAGAGCACTGTGCGCAACCCTTCCATCTGCTCACACAACCAATGACTACGAACTACTGAACTCTTGCAAAACTTTTACCTCAGGCCTTGAACCACGCATTGTCCAGATCAATGAGATGTTAATGTGCTAAACATGCACATTGATTTTCTGAATTGTTTACATGGGAACATTACCCCCTCCCTTATATATGGCTACAATGAACCAATTGATTGCAGTTATTAACCTCCAAAGGCACCTGGTACATTGCTTTAACAATTGCAACCAACATATTTTTATCAAATACTGTATTATTTACACATTACTTACAATTGCTTTTCATTACAAAAGCAATCTACAGATTTCTAACGTTAAAACTGTTCTCCGTGAAATATATATTTTCTGTTGTTTAAATATGAAACATGGATGACTACATTCTATATATTTTGCTTAACTGCACAATTTACAATTCCAGCCATTTAAACTGTGTTGATATAGAAATTATTTTCTCAGCACCCCTACAGTGCTTTCTCAGATCTTCCAAAGATTTTCCAAAAGTTTATGTTCGTCCATCTGCATATTTTAGGCAATATAAGTCTCATTTAGAAGTGGGGAAATATTTAAAAGCTTACAGGCGTCTGTGTCAAGGGCTCCCCTTTCAGTTTCCAGTTAGCATGAATATCTTCCTCAGAGATTTCTGTATCAAAACGTGCAGTCTCTGTCTCAAATATTTCCACGCTATATAAGGGACGTACAATCTTAATATCACGATCTGTGAAGGAAAAAAAACCACACCAATATTATTAGCTTTCATGACAATGTTGATGAGTAGGGTTCTATAACAGAAGGATCAGGAAGATTTTATTTATGTGTTTATTAAGAAGATTTATATCTTGTCTTTCGAATGAATGATCCTCAGGGCGGTTTAAAATAGAATATAATAATACACCAGTAAGGGTGAACTTGCCTTCAATGTTCAGCTTAGCAGAAGTCTGATCAGTGCCACAATCACAGGTATATTGACCAATGTCTTTCTTCAAGGCTTTCTTGAGGATGAGTATTCTCTTTTTGCCATCGGCCTTGATAATAACATTCTTAGACGGAGTTAGTTCTTGCCCGTCTTTAAACCATTTTACGGGAGCATTTGCTTTGCTAATTTCACATTGCAAAATCACTTCGTCTTTCTCCACAGCAGTGTAATCTTGAAGCTTCCCAGTAAAATAAGGGTCCCCCTCTGCAAGTCAAGGTGAATATGTGACATTCTAAGATTATTCATACATTCAAAATTGTACCAACTTATGCAAGACAGTTCTCCTTTCAGGTAAGAGTGCTTTTTAACGATTTTCTATGTGGGATAAAGTTTTCTAAAAGCAAGTTTTTAATAAACTTTAATAGAGCAAATTATTGTTATTAGGTAAAAGTAGCTGATTCTGCTTTTCATTTTTTCCCCATTTACACGGACCCGAAAGAAACGTGTTTCTGTGGTACACCACAAAGTGATTTCTTATTTCTTCATTATTTTGATTATTTAAAAGAGATTTATACCCCGCCTTCCAGAGATCTGGATCCACAAGGCGGCTTACAACAAATTCAAAACAAACTTAGACAATACGACATCCAAAAATTTGTAGGAGGGATGACGTTTTCCCCAAAACAAGACTAAAACAAAAATAAAATGGCAGCACAAAAACTTACAGCAGAGCCATATAAAGACATTGAAAGCTATTGCTGATAATTAAAAAAACAGGAAAATAGGACAGTTTCAAAGTAATGCCTGAATGACAATAACAAGCATGGGAGTTTGGAAAAAGGTCCCAACAGAAAAAAACATAGGAAACTGTCTTTCACTCAGTCAGACCATAGGCTCCATCTAACTTAGTACTACTGTCTACAATGGTTGGTTGTAGCCATGCAAGGTTTCAGACAGGAGTCTTTTCCAATATTACCTGGAGAAGCAAGGGATTTAACCTGGGAGTTTTTGTGTGCAAGGCATGTGCTTTGCCACCAAAATATTCTTAAATGATGAGTAGACTTGTATGTGAAAAGGATGTTCTTTTAGATATGCTGGTCCCAGACCACTTAGGCCTTTATAGGTCAGGACTAGTACTTTGTATTGTGTTCCCGGAAAGAAACAGGCAGCCAATGGATGCAATGTTTTAGAAAAGGGTGCAAATTCAAAGCAACAACTACAACGAAACAATGAACCGAAGGACAAATAAATCACAAAAGGATTGCTAATAGGGTAGCATGGCAGTATAACAGAACACATCAACTAGTGGCAGTTAATTGTCAGAAGCTTTCTGAAAGAGGATAGATGGCCCCCCAAAAAGGAGCTCATATGAACCTCTTCTTGAAAGCATGTTCAAAAGTATGAGGTCTGCTGCCAAGGAAGCCCTAACATGGAGGCAAATCTAGCTGTAACATAAGAATCTGGAATGGGATCTCCCCATAAGATTTAAAGAACTACTCTGAGGAAGGGGAAGCCCATGGTTATGGTTCTAGTTGATGTTCTATCAAAGAAGAGCCATAATGTAAATCAAACTCAGACCACACATACCAAGGACAGTAAGTTTAGCTTCACACGATTTGCCCATAGCTTCCACTTTTATCTGAGAGGTGTCATCAATATTGAGATCTTTGAATGTGAGCGTATGGAATTTGCCATCGTCCTTCATTGAAACAACCTTGGTGGTATGGAGCCGTTGGTCATTCTTATACCAGATAACAGGGATATTATCATGGGAAAGCTCAACAGTAAATTCTGCAGTCTCGCGCTCCTTTGCAGTTACATCCTTGAGAGGGGTAATGAATTGAAGGCGAATGCCTAAACCACAAAAGCATCTCGTTAAAGTTAAACTGTGACGAATCAAATGACATAAATATGAAAGCCAAACACACCGTCAGGAGAACCAGAGCTACAAACAAACCTTCAATGATCAGCTTTGCACTTGTCCGTTTGTCTTCGGCCTCAAACATATATTTAGCCTCATCCTCAAAAGCCACACTCTTAATGGCAAGTGCGTGCTTTGTGCCTTCTGTTATAATTTCAAATTTATCATCCCCTTCAAGCTCTTGGGTTCCTTTCAACCAACGGAAAGTCTTTGGTTCCCTTGATACTTCACATTCAAACTTCGCAGGATCCTTCTCAAAGACTTTAATGTCACTGAGAGGAGTTATGAAGATGAGAGGCAGCTCTGAAATCAAACCGGGTTATTAAGAGTGTTAGACACATGTTTGTTTGTTTATAAACTGCTCCAGAAATGGATTTTGTTGATGTTGCTGGGCATTAAGAAAACCCTGCAAGATGGGTTGGGAGTTGATGCCTTCTGAAGCCTACCTTTCACTTTCAGATTTGCAGCGCTTTTAGCGTTTGCAGCTTGGAAGGACACTTCTCCTGTCATATCCAGTTTGCAGTTGTAAAGAATCAAGACATGTTTCTTGCCATCTTCAATCATTTCACAATCCTGATTTTTTTTTTTTTAATGAGGGTGGAAAAAAAAACAGATTTGTCCTAATCACTCATGTGTTCTCTAAAACTTTCTAGGAATTGTTTTTGTGTGTTTCTCTAAAAAAACAACAACACTTGTGCTGTTGTTTGCTTGTTTTTTTTTGAAACAGACTTACAGGTGAAGCTGTTAAAGTTTCTCCCTTTAACTTCCAAATGGCATGAACATCAGGCTCAGAGATTTCGACCTCAAATCGTGCTGTTTCACCAACAAATACTTCCACTCCATAAAGAGGACGCTCTATTTTTATCATACGAGCTGAAAGCAAATATGTATATATCTCAGATTTCCTGCCTTGGCCAGTAAGGTGTACAATGTTTCGAAGAGTTTCTACTGAAGGAGGACAATCACTTACCCTCAATCTTAACTTCAGAATTTGTCTTGTCAGTTCCACAGTTACATTCATAATTTCCCTTATCAGCATCGGTTGCTTTTTTAATTTTTAATATCCGGCGCTTGCCATCAGTCTTAAAGGAGATTCGCTTGGAAGCTACAAGTTCCTCGCCATCTTTATACCATTTCACTGGCACATCTTTGCTAAGTTCACACTCCAGAATGATATCATCTTTCTCAACAGCGGTATAATCTTGCAATTTCACAACGAAATATGGGTCGGCCTCTACAAGATATGGGTCAGGTATGAAGTGGTGTATTTTTTTGAAGAGGTTAGTAATCAGAGTGAATTAGTACATGAAAAACATAAATACTAAAATACATAAAGATATGTATTTTATACATACATAAAATAGATACAGATCGAACCAGTAACAAAATGTGACAACATAAATTACCTAAAACCTTCAGGTTTGCCTTAGTGTGCAATGCCTTCACTTCAGCCTTGATTTCGGAGATGTCATCAAGTGTCACTTCTCTAATTTCTAATTTGTGTTTCTTCCCTTCTACAGAAATGAGAACTGTTCTGCTATTGTGGATTTTCTTATCATTTTTGTACCAGGTTACTGGCATATCTTCATGAGAAAGTTCAAAATCAAAGTGGGCTGTTTCTCCTTCCTTCACTGTCTGATCTTTGAGTGGGGAGATAAATTTCAGCCGGACACCTGAAATAGAGGGAAAGACAATTAATGCCAACTGGTCATAACCAGTGACTGATTCTTGTTGTGACTTTTACAGTGTAATTCTTGACAGTAATGAACTTGCCTTCCACAAACAATTTTGCAGTGCTTTCCTTCCCTTCGACTACAGCAGTGTACTCTCCTTCATCATCAAACTGAGAATCATTGATGACCAGAATGTGTTTTGTTCCATCTGCAATTATGTCAAATTTATCTCCAACTTTGATTATGTCAGTGCCTTTAGTCCATATCACATTGGCTTCCCTGGTGAGCACACATTCAAACCTCGCCTGCCGTTTCTCTGGCACGGTCACATCTTTCAAAGGCACAGCAAAGTCCAGCTCGATTTCTGCAAATAAAGAGAATATTGAATATTCCCCCCACATACTACGATGGCAGAAACGACAGGCTAATTGGAGACACATTTTTAGTGAAACACCTTACCTTTCACTGTCAAAATAGCCGAAGTCACTGCATTCAATGCCTGGTAAAGAACCTCACCAGCCTGGTCTATTTTGACTTTGTGTAAGGTTAAGAAGCGTTTTCCTCCTTCGGCTCTGATCTCACAAGTCTGGAGGGAAAAGATGAAAAAGTTAAAAAGTTCACGGTGACAAAAGAAAATCCTAATCAAAGCATGTTGTGTTGATTTTAAAGCAACAGCTCGTAAATGTGATGGCGAAGTCCTCTATGTAATTGAAGTGATCCAGGGCCAAGATATTCCCATGGGCTTCCATCCTCCTCTGAGCTAAACAAAACTTGGGGTTGTCCATAGCACTCAATAATAATCACCCTAAAATTCCTTGCATATGTGGTTACAAAAGCTTTCCTAGGGTCGCAAGTAAAATTCTGACAGTGAGCTATACAGTGAGCTAGGATCAGTTGTTTATGTTGTATGGAGATACCATGCTTTTGAGATTTTAAGTTTCATAATTAAAATGTGCCTCTTTGAAAACCACACTAACATTAACTATAAGCCCAAACAGTTCTTAATCCTTCTTTAAAGTATTCTGCAGGGCCACAATTGACCAACATAATTATACTATATTCAAATTCACGAGGTCTTAAATACAGATTCTTACAGGTGAGGGTCTGAGTGTTTCTCCTTTCAGTTTCCATTCACCGGGGACATCGTCTTCAGAAATCTCACAATCAAAGTTGGCTGTTTCTTTTTCATAAATAGTAACATCTTCAATGGGCTTAAGAAGATCAACTTCACGTTCTGGCATTCAGAAATGAACAAATTAATAACATATATGCAATCAATACAGTACTTCAACGGTCTTGCGGGCTTTCATCTTTTTTCTTACTTCCATCCCATCTTTAGTCTTACTGTATTAAGTAACCCCCCCTGGCAAATGTATTGCATCAAACTCAAAAGATGCTTACCACCCAGGGTCAGTTTAGCTGGGTATCTCTTCCCTTCAACTTCCACGGCATATTCTCCGAGATCTTCTGGCATGCAGTTCTTAATTTTGAGGAAGAGATGAGGTCCATCTTTCACAATTTCTGTTTTGTCATTGGGTTCAAGAGGAATCTCCTCGTCACCTTTGTACCATTTAATATTTGGTGTATCCTTCACGACATCACAAGAAAAGGTAGCAGTACCCTTTGGTTTCACATGCTGGTCTCTAATAGGCTTCACTAGCCAGTCTTTTATCACTTCTGCATAACAAATGACCAAAAATAATAACCATTAGAATTAGCATAATACATGTAGAGATGAATGACAAGGGTCCTTTGCGCCATGAGAGAGAGAGAAAGGTTGCCCGTCTCTTCTTTCTAATTGCATTAAATGGCTACCACATAGCCAAAGTGCCATGAAAACCTGGATAACACAGAATAAAATGCCTGGGCATTGCCACATATGTTATTAATTAAAAATATACAACAAAAGTGTTGCAGTCTATCTGCTTTGAATATATTATTAAAATTGAAAAGTAGAATTTATTTTTATTTTAATTATTATTTTGGTTACTTGGAAACGCCCCCATATATATATATATATATATATATATATATATATATATGCAGAAATGCAAACATATTTTTGATGGCCTCATTTTACTTCCTTCTTTTTTTTGGATGCCCTCATTTTGCTCAGAACTGCTGGAATTTGATGTTATTGCTAAATATTCCTCTCCCTGCCCTCAAATAAGATTGCCCAAAGTGAGTCATGGATGACCACAGATCTTCAGTCTTGTGAACTGAATTGGTATAGTTGTTAGCACTTCTACAGAGGCAATTTTATAAACTTTGCACAGGTTGATATATTTCTACCTGAAGCTTTTGGGAGTACAGCAATGTGTGATATTGTGACAGAATCATTTTCTAGCTGGCAATTAAATACTGAGTTCCAGCTCTAGTCAAACCAGCTCTTCACTAAACACCTTCAGATGATTTCAGTACTAATTACACAATCAACTTAAGTGAAAACCAATCTTCTTAAATAGATCAGTGAAGATAGAGTAATGTAAAAGGACTAGCATATAAGAGCAAAAATAATGCACAATGCTTAATATTACTCAATAGAATTTCTTCATATCCCAATTTTATCCCAAGCACACACTTCACAGTTTCGAAATTTAACTTACCAACCACTTTCACAGTTGACTGACAGATGAGGTCAGTATTATCCACAGTCACAGTGTATACACCTCCATCAGTGTCATCGGCATCCATGATTGTAATGGCGCGCTGCAAACCAATAATACCCAGAGCAAATTTTCCAGATTTGTCTTTAATGATTTTTCCATCTTTTCTCCAGACCACATCTCTCTCTTTGTTCAGCTCACAACTTAGATAAAAAGGTTGCCCTTTGATGACAGTAAGCTCCTCCTCCAGAGTCTTCACGAAGCGCACTGGTAATTCTAGGGAACAGAAGAAATATTATTTGCATCTTTTCCCCGCTCCCACAAACCAGTGGTTCCCAATTGGTTGTCCGCGGACTCCAAGGGGGTCACAGAATCATAGAATTATAGCAATGGAAGGGGCCACAAAGGTCTTCTAATCCAACTCCCTGCTATGCAGGGACTCAAACCCACAACCCTGAGATTAAGAGTCTCATGCTCTCATGCTCTGAGCAATCTACACTTGGCGTAACCTGCACAGGGGGTCCATGGCACCATTCACGTAATAAAAACTACCATAGAGAGATTCCCTCCCCCCAAAAAAGCAGGGGGGTTGTGGCTTGGTTTTTGAAGTACAGGAAGTCCACAGGACTTAGCCAAATGGGAACCATTGCCATAAACTACAGTATAGAAATTTAAGCTGTCGCATTAGAATGATCACCTAACTTCAGAGATCAACATGTGCTCATACAGACATGCTTATCTCTTGGATTTGAGGTGGATCCCATTCATTATAGGGGTGCGACATGTATGAATAAAGCAATATTCTTCTCGGCCAGGAAATTCTGTACACGCATCAGAGTACATATGCCCAGAATAAATTGTTGAATTAGGGGCATGTATGTATAATTTAATTTATAAAGGAAGACCCCATGCCTTGCTATCACTAAAACTAAGCTTGTGTAATGAAGTAAACACACACTCCTTAGCTACTTCTGTTGTCTCCCTATGTTAAAATATTGATTGTAACACACTTGGGACCAGGGACCTGTTCCATTGTGTTTTGTAAAATATTGTGCTATGGATGGCATTAATTAACAATGTATCAACTCTAATGCAAATAAAATGTAACTTTGGGGCATAAATAACATGTGCATAAGCAACTCAAGCCCAATTGGAGATGCCATAAAATACCTTCAACAATAAGTTTCGCTGTAGAGGTCTTTTCTTTATTTCCCAGTTTCAGTACACAAGTGTATTCCCCAGCGTCTGAAAGCTGGACATCAATAATGTGGAGCTTTCTGTCTTTCCCATCAGAGAGGAACCTGTGCTTAGGACTCTCGCGGATGTTGCTGCCATCTTTCATCCAAGAGGTAATGGCAGTGGAGGGAGAGATGAGGCACTCAAAGATGGCGGAAGAGCCTACCGACTCTGCTTCTGTCAGCACTATGTCTTTAATTTCTGTAACAAACTTGAGGGGCACAGCTTTCAGCTGGTATGTGAAAGGAGGCTCATCTGGAGGTTTCTCGCCACCACTTCCTGGTCTTAATTTCCTCCTCTCGGCATCTGCTGGTGAAGGTGTCTTTTTGGCTACAAGTAATATATTTAAAAGGGATATTTGTATGAATCTCACAGTTAAAGTCAGCAGAGGTGTGATGAAAGATGACAAGTCTTAAACACAGCAGGAAAAGCATGCAGTTCTTTCTGTTCAAGTGGCAATTTGTTTATCCCTAGAACATTTAAATCTATTCTATATACAAGCCGGTCAGTTCTGTTCTTTTGACATTCCAATCCCATTCTAGCATGACCAAGACACAAAATGTAAGGCATGGCTGTGGCATGTAGAAGCCTATCTTGGTCCTTTGTGGTTCCTACAGATAAAGTATTCTTCTGTCCAAAGAACAAAACACTTCATACCTCCTTTCTTTAATTTGATTGCAAATAATGCTACTCCTGTCTACTTATTGAAGTCCAGGAATATTACATAAAAAACAGATACAATTATTCTAGATTTTTATGTGATCCTGTTAATTTAGGCATGCTAAAGCCAATCTCTTTATTTAAAGTACCATTTGCACTTTGGGAAAATGGTTACATGAAAACAGAGGGTGGCGTTCAGCTACCTTTTTCTCTGCATAGACCCAGTAAAATTAATGGACATGACTAAGTTAGGTCTACAGTCAAACCTCAGTTCCCAAACACCTCCGTTTTGGAATGTTTCGGCTCCTGAACGCCGAAAACCTGGAAATAGTTGTTCTGGTTTTCAAATGATTTTCAGAATCCGAACATGGTATGCGGCTTCTGTTTTGAGTTTCCATATTGTATTTAGGTTTCCGCTTTCAGTATTCAGTTGCTGAACGTTTTGCAAGTCAAATGGTCTTCTGGATCGGATTATGTTCAACAACCGAGGTTTGACTGCATTAATTTCAATAGGTCTCTACTTTGAGTAAAATTTAGCTTACTGCCACCTAGGTTCTCTGAAAGAAGAGACACTACTCATTGTAAAAATGTTGACTACAAAGGGTATGTGAGTGTCTTTGCCATTCATTTGTCAAATGACTCACAGGTTTATTCTAGATAGTCAGTTATTTGGTAGTTCATAGCATAAATACTGGGACTCTTGATCACAATTACTATATATTTAAAGAGGCTGGGGGTGGGCAGTTTTCCATTTTTTAATCTCTCTTACCTTTAATAGGAAGTTTAGCCTTGCCAGCTTCTTCCTTTGGTGTAGTTTTAGGCTCTGACATAAAACAGCAACAGCAGTATTAGATAATGAAGTCCAGTTTAAACTATTATCTATCTATCTATCTATCTATCTATCTATCTAATCTATCATCTATCTATCATCTATCTATCTATCTATCTATCTATCTATCATCTATCTATCTATCTATCTATCATCTATCATCTATCTATCTATCTATCTATCTATCTATCTATCATCTATCTATCATCTATCTATCAATCTATCTATCTATCTATCTGCTATTATTTCCTCAAAGTGTTGCTTCTTCTTGCATTCATATTACTTCTGAGAAGTTGTGCATATTCAAATGAATGAATGAATGAATGAATGAATGAATGAATGAATGGTTTAATTCAGCCTCATTTCCCTCCCTCGTGGTAATGGTCGTGTCATCTTCTTGGACCCTCAAGCCCTCCCGCTAAGTGTACCCATTTCCCCATCTGCTATCATTGAGTCCTGGGTGAAAGATGTGTGGCAGAGACTGTATTGGGGTTATACATGTGCATGTTATTTAGGACAGTGTCCATTCAAGGTTTGGGCCCAAAATGTTGTTGCACTACATCTCCCTTCACCATTGATTAAGGAGGCTGGGAGTTGTAGTCCAACCACATCTGAAGACTCGACGTTGAAGAACACTGATAGCACAACAAGATGTGATCCCTAAAGGTTCTTGAGTGAGTTGTGTATTGTAAATATTTTTGTGAGTAAGAACATTTAAACTCTCTCATGATTGTTGTGCTCATGACTACTCATACAAAAGTTCATAGAATTGTGATACAACCCTGCTCTTGAATATATTACAGAATAATAATACAGTCCCGCCCTTGAATATATTACTGAAGTAATAGTCATACCTGCTTTCTTTCCAACCACTGGCGTTGTTAAAGGAGCTGCTTCAGGTTTGGGTTCTGCGGGAGGCTTAGGAGATTTTAGGGCTGTAGAAAAAGTTAATATATATATATATATATTTATTGAGGTTGCAATCCTCAACACACATACTAGGAAGGCCACACTGAGTTAAGTGGACCTACTTCTGCACAACAATGATTAACATTAGACAATACACATTTTTAAAAAATCCTTTTAGTCTGCAATCCTACACATATTTATCTGGGAGTAAGTCCCATTGAAGGCAATGGGGCTTACTTCTGAATAGATTTGAACTGCTAGTACTTCTTAGAATCGTGAAATAGATTTTCACCTGCCTTAGTTTCTTACAGAAACAGACAGTGGTATTAGCTGGGATGAAGCAAACTTGTTGGAATGGATCTTTAACAAGCAAAACATAAGCAGAACACTACAGAATTCTCAAATGTGATTGCATAATTTACAAATGCTAAAATGTAAGCCCACAGTCTGATAAAACAAGGAGTTGCACCAGCACATAAGGACGTAGGGTGGGATTCAAAAAAGCTCAAATTATATTGGTGCTCCATTGATTTTATGCTAACACCAGAGTTAACTAGATTGGAGGAAAATGGTCTATAATCAGTGGTTTCAAAATGTCCTACCTGTAGCAGGCTTTGGTTCAGGAATTGTGGCTGGTTTAGGCTCTGGAACTTTGAACAAAAAAAATAACAAGTAGTTCAATCAATTATTTTTTTTAACAGAACATTGCAAAGCCAACAAAATGCATTAAAATAGTTGGAGAGACAAACAGCACAGTTAACAGAAGCCTTAAAGAAATTCATATACTACTTCAGGGGAACAGAACAGGCTTGAACCATATAAAGACAAATAAGAGGACATTTAATGAAGAAGAAGAAGAAGAAATGAGGTACTGCATGAAGAATTAAGGAGCAGCTGGAAGAGCACAAAGATGGGAGCATTTATAGCTGGCTTGTTTTAAAGATTAGTGCAGCTCACAGACCAATATTCAAGATCAAATGCGGTTTTAGTTGTATAAGCACTGTATAAGAGCACTGCATGTTTGTACCTTTTGCTGGTTCAGGCACAGGTTTTTCTTTTTCTTCCCTTTTCTTGAAAGCTGGGATCTCAGTTTTCTTCTTTTCAACCTCCGGCACTTAAAAAAAATATTTGTTTTATGCGGAAGCTGAATTCATATATTTTGACTTCCCTGATGCATTAATCGAGTTTATCCTGAGCCATGTAGCTGGTGTGATTTATTTAAAACAAATAAGAAATAAGTTCAAAGCCTGTCAAAACACTGTATGTGGTGAAGATGGACAGCTGGGACACAATAGCGATAATGAGGAAGACAGATCAAAACTATCAATTATAGAATATGTCAGATGTAGCTTTCTACAAGAGTTCTTACAAAGTGAAGACTGAAAAGACAGAGTGTGTCAAGGGGATGGGAGAGGGAAATGTGTTACATTACAGATTGTGTCCCCAAATTTCTGAATATTCCACATGGGATTTTTATTTCCATGCTGAAGAACTATTCAAAATTCAGATGGTTTACTGTTTCAGATTCAGAAAGTATTTGTGAATATGGGGATCTAAGAAGGGTCTCCCACTGCTTAACCTCATGGCAATCTGATTTTCGTTGTACCTTCAGGCTTCTTAATCTTTTCAAGAGGCTTGGGTGGAGCTTTGGGTTCCTTCTCTGGCTTAGGTTCTTCCTCTGGTTTCTTAACTGCTCTTGTGACTTTAAAAGAAAAACAATTTTCTTTCAAGAACAGTGTGATGAAGTGATGAGGAACTTTATTAATAAATGACATAGGCCAACAAATAGGCTTGGTTTTACATCTGGAGAATAGTGACCTCTCAAGGCTGATAAACTGATCACCACTTAAAATCTGCATGGTGTGATAATCTACAATCAAGTCTCCATTAAGAAGTCCTTTTTAGAATTGCAGGTGAAATCAAAGCACCAATTACTGTATATTCAAAAGCAAAAGCAACAACAGCTTTCTTTATGTTGCAAATAAAGTAGACACCTTTGAAATTCCAACTGTCTGGGAGCTTCCAGCATCAGCTATGGTTGCTAGTAGAGCTTTCTGCCTAGAATTGGCATGTCTAGAACTAGCATTTTCTTTGAACAAGCAAAGGAGTTAGCCTGCTTGAGGAAATTGTTTATGGGCTTCTCGAGATCCTATAGTTGGATGCAAGAAGAAGCTGAAGTGTCTTAGCTTTTGCAGTCAGACCTCACAATGTGGCATTAGGACTGGAATATCACAGCAGTGGGGTCCTCCGGTTTTTGAAAAAAGCAACACGGCTAAATTACCTTTTTTCAAAACAACTTCTTCTTTAGGTGGTGGAGCGGGAGGCTCAGGTGTGGGTCTCCGTGGCTTCAGTCCAGGTGCTTAAAATGATATTAATTTCAGAATAAGCGCACATGTAATCATTGCCATTGGATGCTTGATGTACAATAAGCATTTAGAACTGAAATACCTCCTATTATAAGAGAGCTATACCTTTCAGTTCCATTTGAATGATCACAAAACATGGAGAAATTCGCTACTTTACTTTACTTTTCTCTTTGTTAAGTTTGGTCCTCTCTTCCAAAGATACTTTATTTCAGAAGGAATTCTTTAAAAAACTAAAACAACAACCACCACGATTTTTGTTGCTAAACTTTAATTTTTGACTTTAACTTTAGTGTATACAGTGTTACCTCAGTTTTCGATCATAATCCGTTCCAGAAGACTGTTCGACTTCTGAAACATTCGGAAACTGAAACACAAAGGGCAGCCTGAAGAATCAATGGAGAAACTTGGGGGGGGGGACTCAGTGGAATCCATTTGACTTCTGAGGCACATTCAAAAATGGAAGCATTTACTTCAAGGTTTTCGGCGGTTGAAAACCGAAATGTTTGGCTTCTGAGAAGATTGAAAACTGAGGTGCCACTGTATAATATTGTTAGTCATGATAACAAGGCCATGATGAAGAAGCCACAGAATACTCCATCCGAAATGAAAGTATGCTTCAGTAAAAAGAAAATAGATAAAAAAGTGAATCGAGTTGAACACAAAACAACCACAGGAAGTCACACATGGAAACGGAATGAAAAATATACTACTTTGTGAAATATACTAAAAACTACAGTCTAGTGCTATTTAAGATGAGAACAAGACACAAGGGTCTGTGGGCAACTTACCACATAGTGGCTGCTTGGACTGGGGAAGGGAAGCCTGAAGACTTTACAGTGCTTACTTTGGTTCTAGCATATCTGATCATACAGTAATTTGATTTCACTGGATCTATATATACTTAGCAGAGAGAACATCCACTTCTGTTGAAACTTTAATAGATTGTGTAGCCACAATGTTCCTTCTTGACATGAGCTATAAAGACCCTATAACCAAGTTTTTCGCTGTGAATTTTGCGTGAAACTATTATTGCAAAAGTGTGTGTGGTGGTGGGGTAGAATCTTGTTTTGGGAAGAGGATCTATTTCCCTCTGATTTGAGATGGTGGGAAAAGAACATATTTTTCAAAAGTAAATGCAATTCTTGTAGGACCAAATATTACTTAGGTGATCAACTTTGAAATATTAAATTATGTTTGATCTTTTCATGATGCTGTATAAGATCAGAATATTGCAAAATGTGAGATGTGGAGTAATCTTTTTTATGGAACCTTTAGAAAAGCTACATATAGTTGTTTATTTTGATAATCCACTACTGATTTTCATTAGGAAGTAATAAATCTTCCTCCCTGTCTATAATGCTTTGAGTTCCATTTTCTCTATCCTTAATTCTGAATGCTAGCTATATTACATCCATGCTTGACACATGCACTTTCAAATAACTAAATACAATCCAATGAACTATAAAACAAGTTTCACACACTCAGTGAGACTCTGGACTTGTGAATCTCAGAAAGCAAACAAACATGCCACACGTTGACACAGAAGAGTTTCAAAAGCAGTTTGTGAGGTGACATCGTCGTCATCATTTGTTAAAGGAGCCCAGGGCAGCAAACACACAAAAGACAAAACAATTAATTCATCTAAAAACACCCAATACAATTCCAATACAGATGCAGACTGGGAAAGATCTCTATTTAAAAGGCTTGTTGAAAGAGGAAGATTGTCAGTAGGTACCAAAAAGGCAACAGAGACATCACTTGTCTAATGTTTAATAGGACAGAATTCCAATGGGTAGGTGCCAAGACACTTAAGGCCTGATTCCTACATTATGTGGAACAAAGCTCTTGGTAAGATGGTATCTGAAGGAGGCTCTCTATCTGCAAAGCACAGTGACTGATTGAATGTAACGGGAGGTTTTCTACACCATGCATAAGGCCTTAGAGCACAGGTAAAATTAACTATCTGGATTGCAAACCCTAATTACAAATTTAGAAACAATAAAAAAATGAAAACCATCAGTGAGTAGGGACATTAGACTGAAAACCATTCAGACAACATTAAGTTAGACTTACATTAATATATTAACAGCGCAATCCTATACACACCTACTCAAAAGTAAGTTTAATCAGGCTTACTCCCAGGTGAGTGGGAATAGGATGGCAGCCTAAAGTCCACACTTTCAAAGAACATTATTATGTGTCAATAGGCATTAGTTATAAAACTGGGGCTTAGTAAAAGTTGTTAAATACTGTTGGGGTCGCTGCTGATACCTTTAAGCTGAACCTTTTCCTCTTTAACCTCCTCTTTTGGTGGGAAAGGTACACGGGGTTTGGGTTTTTCAGGTATCTTCTTCTCCGGTTCTGGTTCTTTAAATGATATTGCGGTAGATTCAGTGCTAATGTAATTATACTATATAAACCTCAGATGTAAACCATCTAATGTAACAAAGGAAATAAACTGCTTTTATAGACTCCATTCGTAAAACTCCCAGTAATGCAAGTGCCAAAATAAACAACTCAGCTCAAAATATCTGATGGCCCATAGGTTCAAGAAAGTTTTTGAAAAAGTCATTAGTAAACTTCCAAGCCAATTAAGAGGGAAAGGTGTTTACATGGTCAAAGATAATGGGAATCACCAACACAGTTACAGAAAGCAATACAACGTAGGAAATACACGCATACAAACACACACATAAAAATAACAAAACAAAACATACTGGAGTGTACACATCACGGAACAAACACACCTAATTCTTACTCAGCAAGATGGAGATGGTGCAAAAGAAATTGGTATATTTCATTCACACTTTAGTATATACCTTCATCTGGAATTATCTCCTCTGTTTCTGGAATAGGAACAGGTACTGGTTCTTCCGGTTCAATTTCCTCTGTAACTTCTGGCTCTTTAAAGAATATTGACAACGAAGATAAGATTGCCATTTAAAAGATCAAATGGCAAGAAGAATTGGAGACATATTGCACAAAATAGCGGGGACATTATTACAACATACACAGTCACAAACAAACACACCAGTGTCAGAGTGTATTTTTTTACATAAATGGATGGAAGGCCCTTAAATGGATGCTTTCGTAAACAGAAATTGCATCAGGCCTCTAGGAACCCTCTGCAGCCCTCTGCACAAAGGCCTATATAATATATTGTGCATTTGATGGGGCTTTTGAAAAGTGTATGTCCAGATTATATTCACACATATTTTAAAAAAGGATTGTTGCCATCAGATTCACAGATTTTTTTTATATATACATGTGTTTTTCCCCTTCAAAGAAGTTGGGGCAGCTTTGATGGCCTGATAAGGTCCAATTTTGTACGAAGCAACTATTTGATGCAGCTGTGTTTCATTCAAATGTTCGAGATTCTAAGCATGGGTTTTCCACGGTTAGAATTGCTTGCAGCCATTAAAGGCTGTGGCTTTAAATCCACAATAAGGTAGGAAAGGCAGACTGTTAACTTTCAACAGATGGACATCATAAAGAACAGACAGAGTCCTCTACCACCACCCCCGCCTTACATATACATACAGGACCACATAAAATGTAAGACCAAACAAAACAGACATAGCAGTCTGGATAAGAATGACGTCGTGATTAATAGGGAG
The DNA here is from genome assembly GCF_964106915.1 of Podarcis gaigeae. Lineage (NCBI taxonomy): Eukaryota > Metazoa > Chordata > Lepidosauria > Squamata > Lacertidae > Podarcis > Podarcis gaigeae. The sequence goes on along the minus strand of NC_139678.1, from coordinate 114,198,509 downwards.
AGCTACCTTCTGCAGGCAGAGGTTCCGGCTTTTTAGGAACAGCAAGAGGGGCCTCTTCTTCTGGCACAGTTTTCTTAGGGACTTCAGGGACTTCAAGAAATGTTAATTAGTTTTACTTTCATGTAGGTAAAACAAACAAGGCATTAAAAGCAAAAGCGGAGCTGCTGAAGGTATTGAAGTTACCTATTGTGTTTGGACACAAACACTCCCTCACCCCCATCCCCTCCCAAGTTAGGCTCAGCCTGTCATTTGTACACATTAGTACGATTTACAAATCCAACAGCTGAACCAAACGCAGCAAGCAAGATAATGATTTTCTCTGTGAATGATAAAAGTACCTTTTGTGGGAGGAGCTTCTGGTTTTTTAAGTGCAGCAGCTGGTTTTTTCTTTTCGGGAACAACTTTCTTGGGCTCTTCAGGCACTTTAAAGATAATATTTCTATTTTTACTTTGAGAATTATTGAAGTAAGAGGTACCAAGATGTTAAGAAGAGGAACGAAGAATTATCAAAAGCAAGATTAATGCTACAGATACATAGACGTACATCGTATCTAGAGACATACAGACTTCGTATTATACATACAGAGTTCGTATTATAAAATGAACACTAGGTTATTTCAGTCAAGCAAAAACTATAGGAGAGACAGTACAGAAGAAGAGAGTATTTTAAGAAGAACAAAGAAATTTTCTTCTTTAGGTGTGGTCATATACCTTTAGCTGGTGGCGGTTTGACTTTTTTAGCCACAGGAACTGGTACTTTCTTTTCTGGGACAGCTTTCTTGGGTACCTCAGGCACTTTAAAGATATTAGTTGGTTTGTTAAAAGACAGGGAAAAAATAGATCCATCAACCCACAGGCACATCAGACATCACCTTCATCCAGCTTCAAATGAATAATCCTTCCTGAATCTGTTTCCATTCATACATTTAAGGTTTTTTTTTTTTACTTTCACGTCAATTAATAATGGAAATTTCAGATTCTTGCAGGCCTAAGCAAATTGCTTTGCAGAATCAGAAAGAACCTTTCTCTCTTTCACACACCCACACACCAATGTATACACACAACAACTTTGTTTACAAGAGCAGTTTTTCGAATTGCTCAGCAGAAAGTTGGCAGAGCAACGCTTGTCAACATTCTGCTTTAAGGAAGACATACTTGTTGTACTGGAAAAGATTATGCCATATACCTTTTGCTGGTTTCTTAGGTACTTCCGTAGGCTCTCCAGGAGCAGCAATGACTTCTGGTTCCTCAGGAGCAGCTCTAGGTGCTTCAAGTGCAAGAATGTCCTCAGACCCCTCAATGACGTATTGTTCTGCCTCTTCCAACTCATAAGCTGCAGCGCTCTCAGGTTCCCCAAAAGCAGTTATGGCCTCTATGTCTTGGTGGACGGAAACATGCTGCCGCTCTCTCTTTCCGATAAAAGTCTGCACCTCTCGTTCCTCTTCGTGCTCTTCGATCTCTTTAGCTGGTGGGCGTTCTGGTTTTTTGAACAAGGGTTCGGGCTTCTTGGGCGGTGCCGCAAGCTCTGGTTTTTTAGGCGCAGCGGCAGGTTTCGGCTTTTTCGTCACCACGACGTGTTCCAGTTTCTTGGGAGCAGCTTCGGGTTCAGGTTTCTTAGGCGCAGCAACAGGCTTGGGTTTCTTGGGCACAAGAGCAGGCTTAGGTTCCTCAGGAGCAGCAACGACTTGGGGTTCCTCAGGGACAGCAACAGGCTCAGGTCCTGTAAGGGAAACGATGTCCTCGGACCCCTCAATGACGTATTGTTCTTCTTCTTCCATCTCATAAGCTGCAGCGCTCTCAGGTTCCTCAAAAGGAGTTATGGCCTCTATGTCTAGGTGGACGGAAACATGTTGTCGCTCTCTCTTTCCAATAAAAGTCTGCACCTCTCGTTCCTCTTCGTGCTCTTCGATCTCTTTAGCTGGTGGTGGGCGTTCTGGCTTTTTAAACAAGGGTTCTGGCTTCTGAGGCTCTGGTTTTTTAGGTACAGGAGCAAGTTTCGGCTTTTTAGGCACCACAATAGGTTCTGGTTTCTTGGGTGCAGCCGCAGGTTCTGGCTTTTTAGCTACAGCAGTAGGCTTTGGCTTTTTTGGCACAATAGCAGGTTTCGTTTCTTCTGGAGCAGCAACGGCTTCTGGTTCTTCTGGGACAACTTCGGGTCCTTCAAGTGAAATAATCTCCTCTGATTCCTCAATAAAGTATTGCTCAGGCTCTGTGATCTCAAAAGCTGAAGCACTCTCGGGTTCTTCAAGCGCAACTATAGCCTCTATGTCCTGGTGGACAGAAACATGTGTTCGCTCTCTGTACCCAACAATCGTTTGCACCTCTCGTTCTTCTTCATATTCCAAGGTCTCTTTAGCAGGTGGGCGTTCTGGTTTTTTAAGTACAGCTTTTGGTGGTTTCGGCACGGCTGCAGCTTCTGGTTTCTTAGGGACAATGGTAGGCTTGGGTTTCTTAGGCACAATAGCAGGTTCACGTTCTTCAGCAACAACAGTGACGACTTCTTCTTCATATTCAACAGTGACTTTTTCTTCTTCATAAACACTAATGGTCTCTTCTTCAGACACAGCAAAGCGTTCTGGTTCTTTAGGTAAAACAAGAGTTACTTTTTAAACTGGCACAGTTTTCCGAAGTACTTTGGGTGCTTAAAAGAGATTAGTTTTACTTTTAAGAAGGGGCAAAAGATATGTAGCTAATATGACGAAGAAGATTGAAACATAATGCACAATTATAACAAAATCAGCAATTGTGTTTTTGCATACTAGGACACAGAGAAAGCAGTCATGATGAAGTTCAGCACAGCTAAGCACTTTCTCTCTCACACACTGGACTGAACCAACAGTATTGTTTACAAAAGAAATTTTAAGCAACGGAGCACAGACAGAACAAGAATCTCCCAGACATCTGCTTTAAACACCTGCATCAAAACCACATTCTTTATAACTGCATTAATGCTGAAATGTACCTTTAACAGGAGGAGGCTCTGGTTCCTTAAGTACAGGCTTTTTAAGCACGGGAGTTGGTTCTTTCTCTTCGACAACAGCCTTCTTGGGCACTTCTGGCACTTTAAAGATATTAGTTAATGCTTACTATTGAATTTTGAAAGCACAATGAAATGTAAAAGATGGGAAAATGTCAAAGCTCGAGATGTAAGGTGAGGGGGCATGCATGCTTTTGTCCCCAGAATCTTGTAACAACAAACTACCATGAAGTACAATCCACTTGTACCACCAGTAGAACTATGAGGATGGAGATGCTAAGCACAGAAAGCTACTCAAAAGGATGCATGACATAGACTCATAAGGATATCCAAAAGATGATCAATGATCAAGAGAATAAGAAAATGATGTTTTTCGCTTCAGATACAACATATACCTTTAGGTGTTGGTGGTTCTTTCTTTTTGAGCGTAGGGACCTTCTCTTCAGGCACAGGTTTCTTGGGCACCTCTGGCACTTTAAAGATATTTGTTTGTTTTACTATTATTAATTCTAAATGCAATGTGCAAGATTATGAGATCAAGAAACCGCGAGACACAAAACATGACGATATACAACATTATCTACTACATAACATTGAAGATCTGTCTCAGCCTCTCACTTTTCTCTTTCATTAAAACAATCACTAATTCAGACAATGCAGATAGAAAACAAGGGTATCAAATACAAACAAAGAAAATGCATTTACAATCCCACTGTGACAAGATAGTATTACATCCCCACTCCTCATAAACAGTAAATCTGTAAAAAATTGGAGTGGTTTTAGTCTTGGTTATATTTCTCGATTACTGATGACTATATATGAACTGATAAATATTTCATAAATATTTTCTTCTGGGCCATCATATATTCCTAAGATGTTCTCCTTAATTCTCAAAACCCAATGATATACTCAAACTGATGGTAAAATCCAAGTACATATTAATAGGATGTTCACATTAACATCCAATGACTTTAATGGATAATGAATAAGTTTATGCCTTTGACAAGAATTTTGCCACCTTATTGGAAGATGACACAACACAACTGGAAGTTTACATGTCTTCTTTGGCCTGTTGATATTTTGTATTTTGATTTATTATTGACATGCATTGCCTAGGCATACCACCAACTTCTTTGCGACTCACCAAGCTCAATGCAACCTAAATGTCACTGGCAGCTCATAAACCTCTGGCTTTTCTTGCTCAATGTGATCAAAAAGACTATAAAAATGTATCTGTTTGATAAGCATTTGGATTACATGTTACTTTGGGCATAATCCAGTTAAGGTTAAGCACTTTGTGCTTAATCCTTCCATTGAAATTAATGGGACATGCTTAAACTTCCTGCTAATGTTTAGTCAGAAGGAAGTCCCATGGTGTACAATGAACTTTTCTCTCAGATGTGTGCATAGGACTGTAGCCTTAAAAGTGCTTAGCTTCACCTAGGCTGTGTCTAATAAATGCCACATTTCAATGGGAAGTAATAAATGAAGGAACTGAAGGCATGGGAGCAAGGCAAAAGCTTGCTCCATTTAAAACCCATGGGAGTTTTACCACTGATTCTATATAAGAAGCTTTGTACCCAAATATTTTGACTATGATTATTTCAGAATTGACAAATACCTTTAGCAGGGGGAGGTTCTGGTTTCTTTGGTACTTTTTCTTCTGGGACAATTTTCTTGGGCACTTCAGGCACTTAAAAGATATTAGTTTTGAATGTGTGATTGTCAAAGATATAAAAGATTTGAAAACAATAAACACAAAACTTGAAAACAGTGACAAAAGCGATATTCAAATACAATTTTCTCCTCCTCTCCACAAATGCAGACAGTATATTTTCTTTATTTTCATGCTATAGCCCTAGTTTGTTTTTGTTTTTGTTTTGTTAAATGAGTCCTCCTTCCCTTTCCTGAGAAGTTATGCAGATCTCTATAAAGTGTGGCAGTTTAACTGCCATCCTATTTCTTTGTCCTTCTGTTAAATTATCACAGTCAATGGAGGATGAGCATAGCATTAGTAAGGGATGGAGATGCTTTCTGGTACATTCTCATTTGAATTTTCCTTAAGTATATGAACTACACCGATTATTTTTCAGTAAATTTCTGCTGCCAGGGTTGCTGAAAGTAAATAGGTCAACAGCCTGGGTGGCAGATCACTCACCAAGAGCTAAGAGTAAGCTAATAAACAAATTATTTTTTAAAATAGGCGGAAAGCCTTCTGGATATCTCACATGAAGAAGACATGTTGTACATCATAAGAGAAAACAAGGAACACAAAGTACAACAAACACATCAGAATAAGAAGATGCTTCCATGTGACCACAATAGTATTGACATGTACCTTTAGCTGGTGGAGCTTCTGGTTCAGGCGGTTTCTTTTCTGGAACGACTTTCTTGGGAACTTCTGGCACTTTAAAAGACATTGGTCAGTTTTAATGTCCGAGTTATTTATTTAATTTCACGAGAAATTTTATATACTGCTTGATTGTAAAAATAAAGTAAAATAAAAAAACAAAACCCCAAAGGGGTTTACAAAAAAAGATAATACAATTATCGATAAGAAGAATTAACAGTAATTTAAGACTTTTGAAAAGGCTAAAATAACAATAAACAGATTAAAACACGCACCAGCTTTCTAAATGTAGAAGATATGAGCAAAACGCAAGGAGAAAACAGTTTCTGCAAGAAACTCAAGTTGCACTCCTTAGATCTGTTCATAGAATTGAGTGAAATAGATTTGAATTTGCCACTGAAACAGTAGAAGGAAATCTCAGGAGGCAGCGAATTTGAAAGAACTAAACATGCAAAACAATAATAATACAAATATTCCCAAGATGCTAAGATATACCTTTGGGTGCTGGAGGTTCAGGCTTTTTCACGGGTACTTTTTCTTCTGGGATTTTCTTTGGCACCTCAGGAACTTCAAAGATAGTAAATTGTTTTAAGTCTTGGGCTTCAGTGATGTATGCCAGTAATTAACAAGAGCAAACAAGGGGCAGGGAAACCAACATAAAGGGCTATCTTTTTTCTAAAATACATATGGGACACATATTACATATTACATATTCTCATATTACATTATGAGAAGTCATCTCAGAGGGAAAATAAGACTATTAAACATACTTTCACAAATATTCAGTTATGTGACACAGTTATGTGTTATTGTTACATCTATAAAACAAATCTGAAGTTCTTTGTGGCATTTCTACTTATGACATGTACCTTTAACAGCAGGAGGCTCTGGTTTTTTAGGCTCAGGAACCTTTGCTTTTTCCTCAGGGACCACTTTCTTGGGTACTTCCGGAACTTGAAGGGAAAATAATTTCATTTAAGAATGCGAATATCAAAGAATGTGCAGAAGATACTTAAGGACACATGAAAGTCGTAAAACACAGAACTTCAAAAATAAGACAAAACTGGGGAGAACTGGTATGACACAATTAAGCTGTACAGTAGTAAGCCTTCTGTCTTTCTTTACAGATCACACAGTAGAAACACACAGACGGAAATCAATATTTTCCTGTCTCTTCCCTTGATAAAGGTTAAATATTCCTCCCAAGAGCAAACAAAGCTGTTTCATGCGTTACAAGCAATACACACCTTTAGCAGGTGGAGCTTCCGGTTTCTTAGGCACTTCAGCTGGTACTTTCTTTTCCGGAACAACTTTCTTTGGCACCTCAGGCACTTGAAAACATTAATATTATTTTTGTTTACAATAACTCATTTAAGAAACATACACAGTTGCAAACACACACACACACACACACACACAACCCCAACATTAAATAGCAGCACAGATCCATCATTTGAGATCATGATTCCCACATGCAGTGATGACCACCAAATTGGTTTGCCTTCAAAAGGGTTCATGGGGGAATAAGGCTACCAGTCATTATGGTTGTGTATTACTTCCGGAGTAGGGGCAGTATGCTCCTCAAAACCAGTTTTTGGGAAATTGTAAGTGAGGAGAATGCTGTAGTGCCCATGTTCTGCTTGTGGACTTCCCATTAGCATCTATTTAGTCGGGCACTGTGACAGCCATGTGCTAGATTAGATGAGTTTTTGGTCTCTTCTTGTGTTCACCCAAATATATTTAGATATTGCAAATATACAGTATAGTAACACCAGCAGACTTCAGTTTGAAAAATGTGTACTTCTCAGTGCTATTTTTCTAGAAAAAGAGGTGCCAGACTTTGTTTCCTTAGAATGGAAATGGCGCCCACCTGAGAGGTGCCAGAACTGAGTTCCGGCGAGTTCCGGCTGAAAAATAGCCCTGGTAGTACTAACTTGTCATCCTTTCTTTAAAAATGAGGCCTACCTTTGGCAGGTGGAGGTTCTGGCTTCTTTGGCACAGCCACTGGAACTTTTTCTTCTGGGACAGGTTTCTTTGGTACCTCGGGCACTGAATAAGATTAGCTTATGTTAATGCCATGTCTTCCAAAGGTAGCATATGTTAATCCTGTCACAGAATGGTAGCAGGTGGACACACAATAGCTTCAATAATGTGAACTTAAACATGTACAGTGGTACCTTGGCTCTCAAATAGCTTAGTTGTCGAACAAATTGGCTCCTGAACGCTGCAAACATCCAATGCGGCTTCTGCTTGCTCCTGCAGCCAATTGGAAGCTGCGTCTTGGTTTTTTAATGGTTTTGGGAGTCAAATGGACTCCTGGAATGGATTAAGATTGAGAACCAAGGTACTACTGTATACCATATATACAACATGACTAAGAAGTGCTATCGTTGCTGCCATGTATTCTATGTGAAGAATAATGACAAGGAAGTATGAAAGAAATGAAGTGTAGACACTAAAGGAACAGTAAGGAACTGAAGGGATGGGAGCATCTTATTTGTTGAATACATGAAATGCACACACCTTTAGCTGCTGGCACCTCTGGCTTTTTAGGCACAACTTTCTCTTCTGGAACAGGTTTCTTTGGTACTTCAGGCACTGTTAAAGGAAGGGTATGGATTTTGCTTACTCTTTGGTGCAGGACAATACACATAACTTCTAAGACACAAATGCAAACTGAGGCTGCAGTCTAAACACAAAGCACACTAGGAAGTAAGTCCCACTGAATATTAACTAGTGACAACATTGCTCAGCTTAAGGCTGTAATCCTAGGTCCAGTTACGTTTGAATCCCATCAAATGCAGCAGCAGTTGCCTCTGAGATTTGACTGCACTGGCCATCATCTAACACACAAGGCTTTGTCTTTGAAGGCTCTCATCTGAAATGTGCCATCTCTCTGAGACAAGGTGGGCGGCGACTGGGGTAGTGGCTTTCTTATGAAACTATTTCCCAAGGGAGGCTCACCTAGCATGCCGTCTTTTTTGCCATCGTTGTTATTAACACCATCATTAACATTTTTTTTTAAAAAAAAATTATACATAATTTAAATAGAAAGTAATAGTAAGGAAGAAAGCACAGCATTGACAAACCAGTAACAGAACAGTAAATAATTAAGCAGTTAGCAATTTAACAACCAACACTACAATAAATTAATTTCAATAATAATTTAAAAAGGAAATATAATAATTTGAAATAAAGTTATAGTAGATGGGGATGGGGATATTTAAATAATAATATTCACTTTATATCCTTTATCTTTAATGTATAATTTATAATTTGAAATTTGACGGAAACCATAATTATATATTCTCATAAGATCTTTTGATGCCACCCTATTTATTTCACCTGCCTGTTCACTGTTGAGGAGACTGTCTTAGTGATGCTAGTCTTATCTGCTGTTTGATCTTTTAAAATTGCTTTCTTATTTTTATGGTGACCTACTCTAGAAATATTGATATTAAAGTCTGACTGTGAATCTACAAACAAACAAACAAACAAACAAATAGTATTAGCTTAAAGGAGAACATTTCTGCCACCTTTGGTATCCAAATACCACACTTGATATCGTCTACTAAAGTGAAGAACACATGGCATTTAGCGATGATAATGTGTAGTATAAAAAAGTAATAAAAAAAGATATACACTGGCCTGGTTCATGTGACACAGTAAGCTAAGCTATGGCTTACCAGAATTGTGCAAAAGTGCAGGCTTTCAATCACCAGCTTGCAACCCCTTTGGTCCTCCATAGTCTTTTTTAATATTACACTGCGCTGAGCTCAATCAAAGTTTAGTTTAGTGCAGGCTTCCTCAACCTCGGCCCTCCAGATGTTTTTGGCCTACAACTCCCATGATCCCTAGCTAGCAGGACCAGTGGTCAGGGATGATGGGAATTGTAGTCTCAAAACATCTGGAGGGCTGAGTTTGAGGAAGCCTGGTTTAGTGGTCTACTCATCAATCACGAGCTGCAGCTGAGGTTTGTTCTTACCATGTCATGCAAACCAGGCCAATGCCTATCCTCCTGGACCAGCCCTAACCCACTGCTGCTTTCTGTCGAATGGGATGTTACCTTTAGCTGGAGGTGCTTCTGGAACAGCAGCTGGCACCTTCTTTTCTGGGACAACTTTTGTGGGAACCTCAGGCACTTGAAAAGAAATAGCATCATTTTCTGTTACGTTTCAGTTTGTTAAAATGCAGGCAAAAGTGTCAGGAATAAAGAGGCGCCTTTAGAGGAATATCAGGAAGGTTAGTGGTCAATATTAAGCAATCACAGTTCAGGGGACAAACAAGTTCCACTGAAATCGATGGGGTTTTGTATCCATAACTCTCTGAATTGTAACCAAAACCTATCTGAATGTTTCCAATTAAGAAATGAAATCGGTTTTTAGAAGACGAGGAAGAAGAAAAGAATGCAGAATTATAAATGGGGGTGGGGGAAAGTGAACCCATAACCCATTTCTTTTTCTTTTGGTAAGAATGAATGTCACCAAGACTGAGGTATATACCTTTAGCAGGTGGAGGAGCTGGTTTTTTAGGCACTGCAACAGGTATTTTCTCTTCTGGCACAGCCTTCTTGGGCATCTCGGGAACTTTAAAGATATTAGTACATTTTACTTTGAAGAACTGAAAATGGTTTATAACACGGCATGAAGAAGTGAAACAGATTTATTCCCAACAGACAGAACATGACACACGGACATGGAATGACATGGACAATATTGACATTAAAATCACACGGGTGGGTATTCAATTGAAAGCAGGAGGCTGCCCTTTACATTGTATAGACATAGACCTTTTCTCAAAACATCTATAGTTGGCGTATGAACAAGCACCACAACGTCAATTGTTGCTGAATATTAGCTGTCCAGGTGGCAAATCTGAACAAATCGTTCAAGTGACTGAAGAGAAGGCACTAGGATAAAAATTCCCCCCTATACAGGTCCTTCATTCATATATATAAGTAGTTATCTTTTATGGGCTGATGGAAACGGTTGAACTCAACTGAACATTTGAAAGATTTCAAAATACCTGCTGATATATCTGTTTTGTAAGATTACTCCCACAGCTGTTACCTTCCTGACAGTGGTTTGGGTATGTTTATTATTATTAATTGTTATCATAATTAGCATTTCCCCTTTCATCCTGGCATCTGACCTCATGTTTTATTATGTATTGCGTCATATTTGTTTATAAAGGGAAGGTAAGAATATAGCTGCAAATGATATTCCTATTTCTGCAAAAATCAGCATGGGAACTTTTTGGGACACAAGATTATCAGGAAACAAGAAGAGATAAGTTCTTTTTTTACTTTCTTTCTTACCCAGCAGAGCTTCTGTTTTTTTGCTTTTTGTCAGCACTTGTCTAGAACAGGTTTCTTGGATAAACCAGATACTTCAATAAAGATATTAGATTGTGTTAATTGTACGAACTGAAGAAGCCACAATAAAGATAAATAACAGCAAGACCATAAAGACTTGACACCAAACATTGACATTAATTAGGCACATTCACATTTACGTATGACAAGAAAAGTTGCCTGTACAAAATTTATAAACTAACATGAAACAAAGAAGATTTTTTTCCCCACAAACAAGACAAACATTTCTTAAGCCAAGAGTGTCATTTCCCTTTGGGAATGACGTCTACCTTTTAATGGTGGAGACTCTGTTGCAGGCACAGCATAAGGGTCTTGTTTTTTAGGCTTAGCAACCATCACAGTCTCTTCTGGTATTTGAGCCTCTGCTGCATCAAGCACAACAGCAGGCTCTGGTTTTCTGGGTTTGGAAACAGCTGCCTTTTCCTCTGGCTCTTGCCACCAAACTGTTTCAGGCACCACTGTAGGTTCTGGCTCCCCGGATTTTGCTCTCTTTTCTTCTTCCACTTCCACTTCAAGCACCATGGCAACTTCTGGTTCTTTGGGTTTGGTGACAGCCATCTTCTGTTTTGCCGCTGGAAGCGTTACTGTTTTAGGCACTGCAATAAGTTCTGGTTTTTTAGGTTTAGCAGCGGCTACCTCCTTTTCTGGCACACGAGGTTCTGCTGACTCAAGAACAGCAATAGGTTTCGGTTTCTCAGGTTCCACAATATCTGTCTCTTCTTCCAGCTCAGGCTCTGCCATCTGAGGCATGACAATGAATTCCTGTTTTCTGGGTTTGGCAACAGCCATCTTGTCTTCTGGCATGTAAGGCTCTGCTATTTTAGGAGCCACACCAAGCTCTGTTTTTTTAGGTTTAGCAATGGTTGCCTTCTTTTCTTCCTCTTCAGGCCCTTCTATGTCAGGCACCAAAGCAGGTTGTGGTTTTCTGGGTTTGGTGACAGCTATCTTCTGTTTTGGTGCAGGAGGCTCAGGCACCAGAGGCTCTGTTTTTTGAGGTTTAGCAACAACTGCTTTCTTTTCTGGCACATGAAGTTCAACTGCCTCAAGAACTGAAGTGGGTTTTGGTTTCTTGAGTTCAGCAATATCTACCCCCTCTTCTTCCACTTCAGACTGTACCATCTGAGCCATGACAATGGATTCTGGTTTTCTGGGTTTGGAGACAACTACCTGCTCTTCCAGCACTTCAGGCTCTGCTGTTTCAGGCTCTACAACAGGTCCTGGTTTTCTGGGTTCAGTGACAGCTATCTTCTGTTTTGGCACTGGAGGCTCCACTATTTTAGACACCATAATAGGTTCTGGTTTTTTAGGTTTAGCAACAACCTTCTTTTTGGGTACATGAGGTTCTACCGTCTCAAGAACTACAACAGGTTTTGGTTCCTCAGGTTCAGCAATATCTATCTCCTCTTCCTCCATTTCAGGCTCTACTGTTTGAGGAAACCCAACAGGTTGTGGTTTCCTAGGTTTGGAGACAGCCATCTGCTCTTCTCGCACTGGAGGCTCTGTTGTTTTAGGGACCACACCAGGTTTTGTTTTTTTAGGTTTAGCAATGATTAGCTTCTTTTCTGGCACCTCAGACTCTTCTGTTTTAAGCTCCACAAGAGGTTCTGGTTTTCTGGGTTTGGCAACAGCTATCTCCTGTTTTGACTCTACTGTTTTAAGCATCACAACAGGCTCTGGTGTTTTAGGTTTAGCAACGACTTTCTTCTTTTCTGGCACATGAGGTTCGACCGCCTCATAAACTGCAACAGGTATGGGTTCCTCAGGTTCAGCAATATCTATCTCCTCTTCTTGCACTTCAGGCTCCACAACGGGTTGTGGTTTTCTGGGTTTGGCAACAAGTAGCTTCTGTTTTGGCACCTCAGGCTCTGCTGGCTTTGATACAGCAATAGATTCTGGTTTTGTGGGTTTATGAGCAGCTGTCTTCCTTTCTGGTGCTTGAGGCTGCGTTATCTGAGATACTTCAGTAAGTTCTGCTTTTTTATGTACAGAAACTAATTCTGTTTTTTCATGCTTTGCAATGGATATCTTCTCTTCTGCCACTCCTTTTCTGGGCACCTCAGACACTTTAAATAAAATCAATTCCCTTGTAAGAATTTTAAAACCACAAAATTCAAATAGTAGCATCAAACTGAACAAGAGCAAAATAATGAAAATATGTCACTTTTGTGACTTTGGTAGCTTTACGTTTTCCTTGAAGAGAGAATATACCTTTGGGAGGTGCAACCTCACGTTTCCTAGGAATGGTGGCAGGATACCGTTCTTCCATTTCTTCTAGAAGCATTTCCTCATATGTTTCTGTATCTTAAAGATATTAGTTTTCTTTGAGACATGCAAAATCATACTTGTAAAAAGCATAGGACAAAAAAGACATAACAAAAGACTATGACCAACAAACAGAGAGCCCAGCCGTATTTATTGTGGAATAAACTTATACTTTCCATTTAGTCACAGAAGCAGGCCTTCTTCAAGGTTAACTAATTCTAACCTTTTGCTCTGCTAATTAGAGATGCTCAGGCTAAAACTAGATAGGAGTGCAGCACAATTATTTGCTTAGATCTAGGTTTGCTACAATCACATATAAAGTAGAGTGCCTGTTGTTAAGAGCAAAGGGGGTGAAGGAGTGAAAGGTTCTGAAATATGCCCCTTCTGCACTCCATAAGTCCCTAAACATTTTTTGCTGGAACTCCTTTTTACCCCCCTGGGCTCTGAATATTTTTCTGCTCTCATGGGCAAGTTAAGGCCCACCCCTCAACTGATCACGTCATGCTTTTATGGTTAGCCTCGCTAGTTATAAAGTTTGGCCCCACTGAAACCAGTTGGTCTAATCTAATTAAAATCTAAGTGTTCCACCTTTCTGGTTTCTAGTTATTCCACTCTTCAGTTAAGTTCTGAAAAAAAGTTTTTCATTGCTACTGAACTATCATTAACTGGATCTTATGCTATTTTCTTTTCCACCCAAGTTTTCATTTTTCTCCCTTAATGCTTTATGAGAATGGTTTTTATTGGGCTACATCTGAGACACATGAAAGGCAGCCTAAATAATATCTAAACCTTGAAACAATCCCCCATGTGTGTCTATTGCTGCATTTGAAAATGAATTTACTTAAAATCTATCCAATTAGTAATGTGAATGGAGTGTGGATGGCCGATCAAATGGCCATAAACACCTTTAGTATACATGACAACCTGGGCTTGGGCTCTGTAACATAAAGCATTGACACGTTAGAAGACTTTTAGATGAAACATTCAATTAAAGGATTATGTACCTTCATAGTGTGTAGCTTCTTTCCTAGATACTTGAACTGTTACTTGTTCCTCCGAAATGGCTTTCTTTTGTATCACAGGCACTTTAAAGATATTAGTTTTTGGCAGGAAATTAAAATTTGTGAAACACATAGAAACAGACAAACTAAATAAACAGTTATTGACGTTGGCACACAACACCCCGAAATTTATGACAATGAGCTATTGTGGCACATTTAAATGCCTTGAAATTTGCTAATTCATTATCACTTTCACCTAATTGCTGTTGTACCTTTAGCTGCCGGAGGTTCCAATTCTTTTGAGACCGATGGAGTAGGAATTATTTCTTGTGAAACAGCCTTTTCTCGAACCTCAGGTGCTTTAAAGATATTAGTCTTTTTTTAGAAACGTGGGCATTTTAAAATAAGAGGTTATTACAGACCACAGACAAAACAACAGGACACACACACATATTTCGAAGATCTTGGAAGAAATTTGACACGTATCTTCCATGATAGAATTACAGCGACGAAACATTGCCTTATGACCAATTGAGCCTTCTGCATTCGTCTCTGCTTTGCAAGAGCGGCGATTCTAGATGAAAAGCAATATTCCTATTCCTATTCAGATTTCTAGTACTGGTGATCTGAATTTTATCCCATTTAATTATTCCCCCTAAAACTGCATGGAATAATTTGTAATTAATTTGGCAAGAAATTCGCCTACATTGCACAAAACACTGAATTATGTAAGAGAATAGCAGGTGGGGAAATAAAATGGTGAAATGTCTCATTTCACTGCAGTTGTAGCTAAAGGTGTGTTACCTTTGATAGGCGTTGCTTCTTCTTTAGGTACAGGTGTAGGTTTCTTCTTCTCTGGCACAGCTTTCTTTGCCGCCGGAGGCACTTTAAAGATATTAGTTTATTTTTGAGTATGTATACAATTATGTCACACATAAGACAAAAAGGAACAGACCAACAAAGGGCCTGGATAATACAATGGTAGTTCGCACTTTGGGAAGTTAGCGGAAGAGGTGGTGTATGTACCTTTAATGGGCGGAGCTTTCTGTTTTATAGGAACACCAATGGGAGCCGTTTCTTCTGGGACAGCTTCCTCTTCCAGTTCAAGCACTTTAAAGATATTAGTATATTTGAGACGTTTCAAAAGGACACACAAAGGACAGGTTGGGGGAAAAAATAAACAGCACACAGTGAAGACCAGCAGATCAAGAAAACAAACAAAGTTAAAAAAAGAATAATCCTAGAACTAAAGAAGCACAACTCATTTATGATTTGCTCTCTGACATCTATTTTGTTTCCTTTGGCTTTTAAAAGTGAAATGGCTATGAATTACTATGCTCTTCTTGACACAGTGACAACAGGCTCTGCTCCGCATACTAACAACTCAGATTCCTGCCCTTATGTCTATGTTTGGCCAAGTGCATTTGCTTCAGACTGTCGAGATCAAATGATTGATAGGAAGCTTTGCAAAGGAAATTCAGCACTGGAGCCAGAATCCTACCATTGGACCATAAAACCTGCTACCTCACTGCAATCTGTCCTCACGCCAAAACATGTGGACAATAATATTTTAAATCATGACATTTTGATTAAGCAAAACACAGCACGGTAAGCTGTTTGATATTATAAAGTCTACAAAATCAGACACCTCTTACTATTCTCAGTGCCAATTAAATTGTTAAACTGACTGACTGGCTTTTCAAGCTTAGTTATTTTGCAAATTGAATAAAACTCTGATGTACCTTCAACTGTAGCACCTTCCTTTTCTCTGGAGATAATATAAGTAACTTTTTCTTCCCGTAATGTTTTCTCATGAACTGCGGGAGCTTTAAAGATATTAGTTTTCTCTTAGTTGGGTTTTTTTTAATAAAAAAAATAGTTATAACATCTTTAAACACAAGACAACCATAACACAGAGAAAAGAATAACTAAACAAATTCTTTTTCCATTTTAAATACTTCAGGGGCAGAATATCATTTTAATGGTTTCCTACGCAGGAAAGAAGGGGATAATGAGCAATTTAAATTTAATAAATTGGCTTGGCCGATAAAATACATTTTCTAATGTCAGCTATACCTCTTTTCCTTTATACAATAAACATCGTCACTTTATTTAGGACATCTTCCAATCACAGCTGTTGTCAACATAGTCAACAGAGTTTTGTAAGCCAAATGAAAATGTTTTCTCCAGATTTCGTAGGATTTATGATACACTTGTGTCAGGAACATCTAAGGGCCTTACTGCTGTGATCTAAGCACACTGATCACGCAACTACACTGATGAAGATATACTTTTTTTGTTCTTGCCTATTCAAAATTTCATCTACCTTTTACTGTGGGAGGTTCTTCTGCTTCATAGGTAGTGATGGATACTTTTTCTTCAGGGACGGCTCTCTTGGGAATGTCAGGCACTTTAAAGATAGAGCATGTACTCAAGCTTATTTGGAGAAATACACACTTCTAAAATAATGTGCACATTGCTGAAAGTTCTCTTCTGAGGCGTTAGTGATAACACCATAGACAAGAACACAGGAATGTCAATATTCTTTCTGTCTTACTACTGAATCTACCTTTAGTTGGTGAAGGCTCTTTCCTTTTGGGAACAGTCTTAGGCACTTTTTCTTCAGGAACAGCTTTCTTAGGTATCTCAGGCACTTTAAAGATACAATACTTTTGTTTAGTTATTTATGAATCTTACATGAATGCTATATACATAATTACAAAAGAAGGGAACACAAAACACAAGGACACACCATGAATACGTACACATACAGAACAAACACAACATACCATTGAAGGTGCACAACACATTTATACAAAATACACAGAGAGAAGATGAAAGATGCACAAGATAGCGAAGAGTGAATGTACCTTTAGGTGGAGGAGTCACTTCTTTCTTAGGAACAGCAAGAGGTACTTTTTCTTCTGGTTTCTTTTTTGCTGTGGGCACTTTAAAAACATGTATTTCTTTTAAGAGTTTGCCATTCTTTGAATTACGAATCAAGTGCAAGAATAAACAAAACAGACTTAAAATGCCACACAAAATGACAGAAGGGGTTTAAAAAGAGACACAGACGCATAGGGGCAATATTGATTAAATGTCAAGTTCGACAGAGAAGGAAAAAAATTATCTATCCCAGTTTGTTAGCTATACTGATCTGCCTTCTCTTATCTAGTTGCTTACATATATAGGAAACTGTTCCACTAAATGTAATGAAACTTAGGTGGTTTGGAACCACAATCCAACTATACCCTCCCTCAAGTCCTATTCTTCCTCTGAAAAGCCACTTTGGAAGGTCTCCTCCCCTGGCAGCTGAACACACATGGTTGCTGGCTGATGGGGAATTCCCCCCAGTTGTCATGGCCATGGGTACAACTTTCTGTCAAGTGAAGCGCCAGGTTCACATTGGCCAGTCAGAGGCCCAAGCTGGGGGAGTTCCTCGCTAGCTGGCCAGGCATTGACTTAAAAGAACTGAGGAAAAGCTACCAGATGTATACATAGCTCATGCCCTTAGACAGTTCAGCTAACAGATTTGTATCCAACTCAGAGCAGACACAGTGAAATTAATGGGCCTATGTTAGTCATGACCTTTAATTTCATTGGGTCTGTTATGACTACGACTAACAATGGATACAACCCATAGTGACATAATAAAATTAATGTCCTATCTGCAATCTTAATGCTAGTGAAAACTGAAATGTAAGGACAACAGTCAACCATGAGGGCATCTGATTTTTCAGGGTACACAAAGGAACAGATTCAGCAACTTTATCTACCTTTAGCTGGTGGAGCTTCCTCTTTTTTAGGTACAGCAACTTTTACTTTTTCTTCAGCAATGGCTCTTTTAGGCACCTCAGGCACTTGAAAAACATTTTACAAAGGAGCTTTTAGTTATTTACAAAGAAACCAAATTGCCAAATTCAGAAGACTGTAATCACAATTACAGAAGAAGTCTCTAATCATTAAAGGAGGATACACCCATAATTAGCTTTTAAACTCTTCAGTAACAACATCATAGTTGGTTTGACCCACTCTGGGAAACCTGTCCCTCAAATGGAGTCTTGTAAGCACAAAAGCAGGGAATACTGGGGTGGATTTTTGGGGGGAGGGGAAATTTGGGCATTCAAAAGAAGGTTCAATCTCAGGGCAGCAACAAACAACAGGTAAGTGATTAATATACCTATTGCTGGTGGAACCTCATACACTTCCTCATATTCTTCAATCTCCTTGGTCTCCTGAACCTCTTCATAGTACTCAAGTTCCTCCGGTTCTGGAGCTTCTTCATACTGTTCAAATTCTTCTGGAGCTTCCTCGTATTGCTCGACTTCAGGTTCTTCTGGAGCTTCTTCATATCTTTCAGGTTCTGGGGCTTCCTCATATTCTTCAGGTTCTTCACCCTCTTCTACCTGAAGAAACTCCTCAGTCTTCTCATAGGTCTCATATTTCTCATATTCTTCATAGAAGTATTTTTCAACAGTGACCTGTTCTTCAGGGATGGGTTTCTTACGTACCACAGGCACTTTAAAGATAGCATTAATTTTTCATTATTTCAAAGACTTGCTGGTGCATAAGCATACAAAGCAAATATAGAAAGAAAACCACCCAAAGCTATCAAATAATTACAAGAAGGGTTTTTAAAAATAAAAAAGAGATACCTGTAATGCTAGTAGCCTATAGTAATAGACTAGAAGATGTTAGAAAAGATTAATAATAAATTCTCTTTACAAGATATTTAGAGATGCACAAAAACAAACTTAGGTGGAAGAATTTTCTTTGATATAACAGCAGATATTTTTTCCTCAGAGATGTTAAAAAATACAGTGCTGTTTTAGGTAGGTGCTGTTTAAATTGTTTACCAAGTATAAGAAAACCACATAATTCATAAAGCATGAATAAAAATGAACTCAAGAACTTACTAACGTATATTTGACAGTCTGTGATAAAACACACATATAATTAGTAATATGAAAGAAGAACGTTATAACACAGATAAGAAGAGATGTACCTTTGGCAGGTGGAGCCTCTATTTTTTTAGGAGGAGCAGTTGGTACCTTCTTTTCAGGGACAACTTTCTTGGGTACCTCAGGCACTTTAAAGACATGACACCGCTACTTTAGCTTTTTTATATAATGTCAGTCAAACTACAAGATCACAAGCAACACACAGACATACAAGATGACACAAATCACTACACTGATTTAGAATGCAATCCTATACCCATCCTTTTCCTGGACGTAAGTCCTATTGATCCCAATGGGACTTACTTCGGAGTCGAAGTGTATAGGATGGCATTGTTTAGTTGGTTCAAGTTCAAATGTAATGGGACAACAACAACAAAAATGACTGGTTAATGCCACGATAAAAGTTATCATCTTATGTATCTATAGGTATAGATTTATGGATATACCTTTCTCTGGAGGAGCTGCCACCTTTTTAGGAACAGGGACTTTCTCTTCTGGGACAGGTTTGGGAACTTCAGGCACTTTAAAGAATATTGAGTTGTTTTAAGAATTTGGTCTCGAGCCAGCGCGGACAAACACATATGGCATTGCAACGTTTAAGAGCTATCTATTCAGACAACTTTGCCATATTCCCAAAAGTGAACACCAGGTATGACGTACGGCAACCCTACTTTAATAGCTAATTAATTAATACAAATGGTTATCAGTGTATGGACAAAAGTAAAAATAAAAATTGCACACCGTTTTAAAGATTGGATATACCTTTTTTGGGAGGAGCTGGGACCTTTTTGGCAACAGGAACTTTCTCCTCCGGAACAGGCTTAGGAACCTCAGGCACTTTAAAGACAACATAGACTTAATTTAAAGCCACCACACACACAAACATGTAAGACTTCACAGCATTGTTAGCTATGTGTTTCAATGCTCCGAGACATAATGATAATTTCTAGACTTAAAGTAAGTACCTTTTGCTGGAGGAGACGGCACCTTTTTGGGAACGGGCACTTTCTCTTCAGGGACAGGTTTAGGAACCTCAGCCACTTAAAAAAAAAAAGCATGATAGTGTTTTGAGAATATGTTTTGTTTTTTAAAGAAATCCTCAGTGCTAACACAACACCAAGAAGCACCAAGAACAGGAAGATGTGTACAAAAAGCAAGAAATTCGCAGAACAAGAACTTCAGCAATTCAAGAACCCAACAGACAATATTCTGCTGGGAAGCCATTTTCCACACATTGCAAACAGACAAAAGTGACACAGGACAAACATGTTGTGCTATACACATTTTGAAATATTTCCTGCACACAGTTTGAATCCCCCTGAATTCACTGGCAAACAAGAAGTTTCTTTTCTCTTCTGGAAGGTCAGGTTGTTAGTACAACTGAAGAAAACATACACTACTTCTTTGTTACTCAATGTACCTTTTGCTGGAGGAGGCTCCACTTTTTTGGGAACAGCTGCAGGGACTCTCTTTTCTGGGACGACTTTCTTTGGCACTTCTGGGACTTTAAACACATATTTTCGGATTAAGAATTTTGTTTTTAATCCACTTCGGAAAGAGAAACATAGCTCACGTTGGGTTTGGGGCAGGGCGGGGAGCACAAACACAGGTCACAGCATAGACCACAATTCATGAATCTGCTTTAGGGTTTGCTTAACAGAATTTGTGAATATTTCCCTCAGAACAGCAGCCAGGCCATATCACACACCACATTTGAAATTTCGCAGAGTTTCAAAAACAATTTGCGAAACAGTGTGGGCCTTTGCTCATGATAACTAAACAATGTACATCAATCCTATGCATGTTTACTTAGGAGCAAATCCCACAGTGTTCAAAGAAGTGTCGTTATACCAAATCAGATAATGAGTTAAGGTTAAGGTTAAGGAATCGGGTCTGGAGCTTTTTACAACTGGGTACCCTGTTAAAATGAGACACGGGTGGCACTGTGGGTTAAATCACAGAGCCTAGGACTTGCTGATCAGAAGGTCGGCGGTTCGAATCCCCATGATGGGGTGAGCTCCTGTTGTTCGGTCTCTGCTCCTACCAACCTAGCAGTTCGAAAGCACATCAAAGTGCAAGTAGATAAATAGGTAACGCTCTGGTGGGAAGATAAACAGCGTTTCTGTGTGCTGCTCTGGTTCACCAGAAGTGGCTTAGTCATGCTGGCCACATGACCCAGAAGCTGTACGCCGGCTCCCTCGGCCAGTAAAGCGAGATGAGTGCCGCAACCCCAGAGTCCGTCACGAATGGACCTAATGGTCAGGGGTCCCTTTACCTTTACCTTACCCTGTTAAAGGGGTTTGGGAAGGGATATTGCTGCCCAGAGGTCACATGGAGGCACCCTACTGAGAGGCAGTCCGGCGGGGAGCATCACCCTTGATGCTTTTCGGGGAGTGACCTTTTGACCCAACTATCAACAACCAGCAGGCAGGCTGGTTGATCTCAGATACCAACCCAATGTCTTCTTCAAAACCAGTTCACATGGTTTTTCTCCAACATTGGATGGTGTACCTCTTGAGTATGGCTATGCAAATATCTTTACATAGAAACAGTTATCTTTAAATACTCAAGTGCTATTATTTATGTCTTTAGAAACAGGTTTGTAAAATTATTTTCAGAGGCGTTATAAAGAAAATTGCAGCATGAAACCAGATCAAGAAAGAGAAGTATTTAGACTGCAATTAAAAGTTTGTCTGCAGTCCTATGCCCATTCACTTGGGAGTAATCGTTCATTGTCTCCAATGCTATTTTACTGATTACCCAATGGAACTTCCCTGTTGTTTCCTCCCGCCTGCAGTGCCACTCTGTGCTCCCTCAAAATTCACATATGGAAGTCAGGGGACTATTTGAGCAGATTTTTTGGGGGGTGCATGGGAAAAAGGGGGAAAGGGAAGTCCCACTGAATCAACAAAACTCTGCTTGCCCAGAATTTGGTAAGCCTAGCAGAATTTGTTCCTGAGTAAACATGCATAAGATCAGATTGCATGGCTTTTAGAGAACATAAAGCAAACGACACAGATCATATTATTGTTCTTATTTTTAAAAGAGGTCTTTGGTAAGGATAATGATGAGCTGAATGTACCTTTTTCAGGTATAGCTTCCTCTTCTTCAGGTATATAAACAGGTGCTTCTTCTGGGACAGGCTCCTTTGGTATATGAGGCACTTCAAGGATTTAATTTGAAGAATGTGATTTATGGGTTTGTTGTGACAAAGAAAGAGACAGAAAGAGAAAGAGCTGACAGGCAAGGGACAACAACTATATTTGACATACACAAGCATCACATCTAAGATTAAAGAAACACATGAGATCAAGAAGACTGATTTTGACTGGGTCAATATACCTTTAGCTGGTGGAGGTTCTGGTTTTTTGGGCACAGTGAGAGGCACCTTTGCTTCAGACACAGCTTTCTTGGGTATCTCAGGCACTTTAAAGACACCAAGAAACAGACTTTATATGCACATTGTATCACAAAAAAGAAAGAACAGATGTAGTAGAAGACAAAACACAAAAACCACTGGTATCTCGGGTGGGTGTATCTGTGGATGCAAATCTACACATCCTTGTTGACTCTGCATGGTTAATATTGCTTGTTGAAATATTCTGTACATATCTCTGTGTCAAACCATGGGTAAAGCACTTACACATGTATGTATAATTTATATCTTTCAAATATTATTTCAGATACCTTTAGGTGGAGCGGGCTCTGTTTTTTTGGGGACCGCAACAGGCACTTTCTCTTCTGGCACGGCTTTTTTCGGCACGGCCGGCACTTTAAAAAGATTAATTTGCAGATTGATTTGACTCCTTCTAGTACTGAGACACCACAAAGCAAAAGAACTAAAAGAAGAATGTGCTGCATCTGAACCACAAGGGCAAGGGGATTTGCAGATCTGCTCTTAATGAAACCGCCAGGTTTTTCTCACTGATATAATGTTTCTTTAATATTTATATTTACAGGCCCACCCTTCATGGTATTGACCACCCAGGGAGAGGTACAACAAACTGCAGCCCTGCTATGTAACATAGCAGGTCAATTGCTTACAACAAGGCTGTCCAAACTTGAATCACCAGCTGTTTTTGGATTACAATGCCCATCATCCCTAGCTAGCAGAACCAGTGGCCAGGGATGATGGGTATTGTAGTCCCAAAAAAACCCACCTGGAAACCCAAGTTTGGGGAAACCCTGGTTTAAAAGGATGACCAGGTGAACAAGGAGATGATACCTTTAGCAGGAGGAGCTTCCACCTTTTTAGGAACAGGTACTTTCTCTTCAGGGACCACTTTCTTGGGCACTTCAGGCACTTCAATTGAAAGAGACAGTATGTTGAGCATAGAATTTGGTTTCCAAATGAAGATGGAGAACAGTGACACAAAACACAAGAAGATTTTTTGTTGTTGAAGAAAATAAACAAGAAGTTACATTTAACAGGATTAAAGGACTATTAACACAGTTATTGTTTGCACAGCAATTTTTGCCACATAAACGTGCCCAGAGTGGGTCGTGACACAACATCAACACAACAGGAAAATCTAAGTACATCATTGCAATCAACAGCCTAGTTGTAGCCGATTAGGTAAGTTTATTTGCACAGGGCAAGCCTCACACTGATTTACCTTTAGCTGGTGGGGCTTCTTTTCGTTTAGGAACCGGAACCTTTTCTTCCGGGACGGGTTTCTTTGGCACCTCAGGCACTTTAAAGATAGGGCAAGAGATTGTTGAGGACACCACACCATTCACACAGCACATTAAAACAGAGAGTCAACAAAGGGCATGTCTACAGCTGATCCCCAGCCCACTAACGCCACTGAGCCAACAAACTTAATGAAATGAAAGCAAGAGTTTGAGGACACCGAATGAAGATAGATATACCTTTTGCTGGAGGAGCTTCCTTCTTCTTGGGGACAGGCTCAGGAGGAGCCTTTTTCTCAGGGACAGGCTTCTTTGGTACCTCAGGCACTTGAAGGATAAGATTGTATTTAAAAGAATGGATGCACCAAGACGCACCATAAGAACACAGCTGTATTGCAACACTCTGACATGACCCCTGCAAGCTAAGTTAACTTAAGGAAAGTTGCTTGCTCCCTCTTCCCCTTTGCAGTCACTTGCATCCCCTGAAAGTCCTCTCCAGAGTGTTGGGGCTCCTTCCTGAATACAGTGAAATGGGGCATACATAGCTGTTTTTTTGTAATCAAGCCAGACCACTGGGTCCATCTAGCTCCTCGTTGTCAATTAGTCATACCTTGGGTCCCGAACGCCATGGTACTCGGACGTTTTGGCTCCCAAACGCTGCAAACCCAGAAGTGACTGTTCCGGTTTGTGAACTATTTTTGGAAGCCAAATGTCTGATGGGGCTTCCGCAGCTTTGGTTTCCAAACGTTTTGGAAGTCAAACGGACTTCCGGAATGGATTCCATTCGACTTCCAAGGTGTGACTGTATAATGACAAACGGGACATTCTTAGTCCTGCCTGGGAATGCCAGGGATTGAAACTAGAACCTTCTACATTCAAAGCAGATGTTTTACCACAAAGCCACAGTCCTTCCGCAGATGGGGACACTGATGCTGGGAGGGGAGAGTAATTCAAAAGCAAAGATTCAAAGATAAGTTATTTAAGGGAAGGTCATGGAGGAGAAATTTCCCATCTCCTCTATGGTTAAGATATATTGCTCGGCACATGGAGAGGGGTGGTTGGCAATGGAAGGACAACGGGACACTATCGGATGCTAGACACTTTCTTCCTGATCTCACTATTCAGTAGAGCATAGGTCAATGCTATCAGATGTTCTGTATATATTTTTGTAATCTATTTTACCCCCAAACTATATGCTGTTGTATTCTCTGGTTATTTACTCTCTGGGAACTGTGGTGTCACAGGGTTTTGGCACACAACTAGCTTGCTGAATTGACATTTTATTCAGCTTGGAGAAGCCTGGGTGGAAATGAAATATATTCCTGAGAGTTTTGCTAGGACTAAAGACACTGCCTAGCGTGGACAAGCTCAGTGTTTCTGGGATATTCTCTAATTCAACTACAGCTATTTCTACTTGCAACATGAGCTGCACCGCACACATCTCACAACAAAGGAGAGCAAAATGAACTGAAAGCGAAAACCAAATAAATAACCAAGCAAACAAAAGCCAAAGCCAAACCAATAATAATAATAATCCTTTCTTTGTAATGCGCTTGTAAACTGGGATGTTACCTTTAGCTGGAGGAGGCGGAGGAGGCACTTCTTCCTCTTCCTCGTACTCAGGAACTTCTTCATAATGAGGAACTTCCTCCTCTTCATATTGAGGTACTTCCTCCTCATATTGTGTGACTTCTTCCTCATATCGGGTGACTTCCTCCTCATAATGAGAGACTTCTTTCTCATATTGTGTGACTTCCTCTTCATATTGTGTGACTTCTTCCTCTTCATATTGTGTGACTTCTTCCTCTTCATATTGGGGAGCCTCTTCCTCCTCTTCATATTGGGGAACTTCCACATGAACCACTTCTTTTCGAGTAACGGTCTTACGGACTTCAGGCACTTAAAAAATACGAATTTTCAAGAGTCTTAGCTAACGTATTATTTAACGCATACTAAGAACCAAATTTCACTGCAATGAAAGAATCAAGCTAGGACAAGAACACTCAGATATACAGCAGCAGACGGTATACACTTATGGCACACAAAGAGCACACATTGGCACAATACCTTTAGCTGGAGGTTTCTTCACTTTAGCGGCAATTGATATGGGCATTTTCTGTTTTGTGGGAATTCTCTCAGGTTCTTCGGGAACTTTAAAGACACAGTATATTTATGTTTCAGAGCTTTGATGGTAAAGGTACAGAAGGCCACAAAGAGCAGTAGGAAATTTGACAGAAACAAACATTTATGTTGCCAGACAAATGAACAAACATTTGGACAAGATGTGGCTAACGCATAGTTGCAAGTATAGTCTTTATACATCCGTCTTCTTACTGGTGTAGTGCATATACACCATTTTGTTGTTAGGATCAGTGGAGTCTGTATGTCTATCATATTGGAAAGCTGCCCATTTCTTCAGGTGCTATTACTTAGAAATACTCTAGACAGTAATCTACAGTAATTTTTCAAGATAATACATAGGGACTTTCATTGCAAGCTGCTATGTCTGGTAAATCAAAGGGGTGGAAGTCATTGAAAGTCTGGTTACATTAAGTGGGTATTATGCCAAGTCTCTGTTTAGGTTACTGACATTTTGAAGAAATTTCTACATTCTAGAAGAGATTACGGTATGTGGGAAGATTTAAGCCTTCAGCTTTATGGGATGGAACAACTGTAGCAGTCATCCAAACCAAAAATGAACAAACAAACCAATAATTTATGCAAGCTGTGAAATTTACTCTGTTGGAGGGTATGGGGAGCCAAACAACCAAAAGTCCACTGTTATCTGTGGTTTAGATCAACAAACTGCTTCTTTTTTGCCTCACCATGAATGAAGTTGAACACCCTAAGCTATTCTTACACGAATACTATCCTGCACCACTGCTTTATATCAGTGAACTTCTTTAGTGAATTAGCATTTACACTGGTTAATTCTAGAACTAATAATTCTGCTAATGTAAGAAAAAGTCAGATTGGGTTGTTTCCAAAGATGCACCTCTACTGACGGGAGGTGGTTTTTTTTGAGAAAGTGGAGGCTTCTGTCAGTAGAACAGGGAAGGAAACACCAGTTTACACCAAATTGCCTTCCCCTCTACATCCTCCATGCCACCTCCCACAGAGCACATTTGTGGCGCAGAGGCATGGGAGCTGCAAGAAGAAGAGGGATTTGGCAAAAATCACTTTCCTCACCGTTTGGCTGATGGAAGCCTCTAATGGATCAGTAGAACACCTTTAGATACACCTCATTTTAATATAAAAGTGAAAACTGAGGTGATACCCACATGCCATAGCTGTCAACGGTTCCCTTTTTTAAAGGGGAATTCCCTTATTCCGAAAAGGATTCCTCGCAAGAATAGGGAAAAGTTGACAATTATGCCACATGCTTCCCAAAGGCATCTCATGAAACACTGTGAAAACAGGATGCTGGACTAGATGGGTCATTGGCCTGATCTTGTAGGTTCATTTTACGTTCTCACCCTGCCCATTAATCTATACGGTGAATTGGTTAGGATTCCTGTTCCCCTACCCTGGTTGAGTTCATACCTGTATATGAAACTTCCTCTTCTGTGTGAAGAGAAACAGACATTTCTTCCGAATACCCCCAGTGTTCTTCCACAACTATTATTAAAGACAGAGTATTGAACTTTAGCATTTCTTACGGGAAACACTATTTGGGTCAGACAACGGGAATTTCAATAAGACTGATTAAGCAGTTACAAAACAAATGTAACTTTTATGTCAAGCCTTCTAGGTTTAAATAAAATAAAATAAATTGGGGGAGGGGAGTGCCCAAAGCGATATCCTCTCAAATGTATTTGGGGCAGAAAAATGAATTTCCTTAATAACTTAGGGTTGGCTATGGGAATTAATAGGGGGGTTGTTAGCACATTAACCACTTGTACTTTGATTTAGTTTACTTCAAAGCTTGTATACCTTTTTCTGGAGGGGCTGCTTTCCTTTTGGGGACAGCAATAGATATTTTTTCTTCTGAGATAACTGTCTTTGGAACTTCTGGCACTTGAAAGATAGGAAATGTAAGAAAACCACGTTGTGAATTTAAAACCCTCTCTCTGAAATGTTGCTGTTGGTGGTCTTGTAAGAGGATTACAGACAAAGAAAACTTCATAGACATTTGATATCTCAAGATTTTCTAATACAGGAGACCAACATGACAACATAATATTAAGCAGGCATACATTTAGCAAAAACTTGACAATACACTTAGATAATTAACTGGCCTGCTTTTGGTTTATGGAATTTGCTCTTTTTCAAGAACAGAAATAGTTATTTCTTATCCAAAGGCATCATAATGTAAAATATTCACTGCAGATTTTTAAACAGAAATAATATTTATGAAATCATTTATTTTCTTTTTTTTTTTTTAAATAAAGGTCCAAAAGAGTGTACACTGCAGAAAACTTTCATGAAGGACATTAAGATTCAGGACAGCTTTTAACAGGGACAGAGAAATGTCTCACAAAACAAGAATGCCATAAGAGATCTAAAGCACGTGGCAGTTTCACCCACATAAACATAATATTTCAAAAGACCTTACAAACTACACAGTCAACACAATGCACTGCTGCAGATCAGCAAAGGCCAGCTGCTCGAAGTTGTGCAGGCAAAGTGCCTACAGGAATTCATTGACACCAGCATTTCAAGTGTCCCAGTTTAACCCTAATATTCTGCATTTGTTTTGACACAGAGCAGAACATTTCTGTGAAATTTAGTCAAGTTTACTTTTTCCTTATCAGAAGCAGCTGGTTCAAAACTCCAGCGGGTGCCTGTTTCTGATCTATTCAAAAGCCCTCTTGTAGAGTCAGAGAAAGCAGGTGTACCTTTAGCTGGTGGAGCCACTGCTTTCTTGGGAACCGGAATGGGGACTTTCTCCTCCGGCACAGCTTTCTTTGGCACAGCTGGCACTTGAAAGATATTATTAATTTTCAGGTGACTTAAATCACGTACATGTGACAAATATAAACCAGGTAACAAAACGATTCAAAGTACCGAGATCTTGATTGTACATAAAACAAGAAAAGGAAACACAGACTATTTAACATAATTAGACCACTAGGGTAAAAGAAGGATGCAAAGAGTTACCTTTGGCATGCCTAAAAACAACTTTTCTTGTTTGAACAATAAATTCTTTCTTCCCCTGCTATATTCCTCTCCCATGCTATATCACAAATAGCCTTTGAAAGCTCATTCAGTTTCAAAAGTGGTTTGCTCTGCATCATGGGGGGAGATATTTGATGACTGAGTCCCCTGGGTTTCTCACATTTGCTGTGCAGTTCTTTAGCTCCCAAGAAATCTTAAGATACATATATATAAATTCCACAGAATTTAAAACTTTATATACCTCTTTTTGGTGGAGCCTCCTCCTTCTTAGTGACTGTTACTTTTTCTTCAGTGACAACCTTTTTCTTGTGTACTTCGGTCACTTAAAGACAACAAACAAAGGTAGGAATATTGCATGTGGTTCCATCTCAGAATGACAGGAATATGTTTTGACTATAATTCAGTTCCATTTAAAAATACTGATCTATTATTTACCATATATAAAACATGAATGAGACAGTAAAAGAGACCGAGGAACTGACAACATTACTGGCAGAAGATTGAAAGAGGGGCCAATACATGGCGACAGTACCTCAAGATATTAATGTGCACGAAACCCATATAATTCTTATGTGAAATGGACCAACAAAATATATACATGACGCTATCTAGACAAAACACATTACTGACATGTTTTTGTGTGTGTGTTACCTTTGGGTGCTGGAGGTTCTTTTGCTTTAGGTGGTGCCCGTTCCTCAGGAGGAGCTTTCTTGGCCACTTAAAAATATTACAAAATTTTATAACGTTGGAGTGATTTGAACATCAATAGGAAAACACATTAAGAACTTACACCACATACATTTCACTGAGTAAATCCACAGCCAGATTGCTTAGAGACAAGCAATTGCTCACACTTAATGCAAAAGAGATTAATATCAACTCAAATAGTTTAGATGACAGAGGAAAAAAAAAAAAAAGCATTTTGCCTAGGGTTGCCATATTTCAAAAAGTAAAAGCCAGGGCACCCTGAAAGTTGTTGAGCTTTTTTAGACAAACCCCAAAGTTGTTGAGCCTTTGAAATCCCAGTAATGTCCGAGAAAATCCAGACGTATGGCAACCCTAATTTTGCCTAAGTGAAAAAAGCAGTCTTTATATATACCTCTAGCTGGGGGAGCTTCCACTTTCTTGGGAACAGCAACTGGTACTTTCTTTTCTGGTTCAGGTTTCTTCCGAACCTCAGGCACTTCAGGAAGAATATTTAAGTATCAGTTATGTTTGCTGTGCATGTTATTCAAACAGTATAGAAAAATAAGGAGATGAATCCATATTTCAATGCAAAATTCAGTCGAAATGTTCAGAGGCTAATTTTGTTTTATATACATACAGAAACACACACTAAGACATACTCATCTCTGCACAGCAGAATCAAAAGATACACAAGGTGTTATATGAAAGCAAAATGGGCCATTGCTGGCAATTAGGGTTTTTAAAATTGAGAAAGGCACAGGAATTTGCAAACAGGTCCTTGGCAGTCAAAAAAGATAGTTTGTAATACTTTGAGCACTACAACAACAAAAAAACAAGCACAAATACAATAGTAACAAGCATGGGACAGACAGCTGTCAAACATCTATATTGAAGAGTTGATAATTTAATACCAAAGAGTTGCTGGTATACCTTTAACTGGTGGGACTTCTTCATGCACTGTCTCCTCAGCGTAGTAGGCCTCTTCTGTTAATGTAAAGATATTAAGAAGGTATAGTTGAATAGTTGACATGCACATGTTGATACAATTAACAAAACAAGAAAGTGACAGCTCTTACAAACACACATATATTTACTTTCATCTCATGTTACTCCTAGTACATGTGCAGGTAGGTTTACTCCAGGGACAGACCTCTTGATATTGCTGGACTACAACTCCCATAATTCCTGACCATTGGCCATGCTAGCTGGGGTAGTTGGGAGTCCAGCAAGCTCTGGAGGGCCACAGGTTCTCCATCCCTGCTTTCCTCTCAACAGAGGCCATACTCTCTCTTCTGACCATTTCATGGGAAAAAGTGAGTAGATTACTTCCCAGTTCCAATTGAAGTCAATGTAAACACCCACAGTGACTTCAGCGAGAGATGACATATCTCAACTTCCTTGAAAAGGTCACATCCATGAAAGGGCCTATCTCAATGGTTCTTGTAATAAATAGGGGGAGCCTTATGAAACGGGGTATTAGATCACATCCTTTAATTCTATAGCTCTTGGAGCAATGGCTTTAGGTAAGTTAGATTTCATGTACTTTTGTTTTGTTTAGCTCTAGGTGGCTGATATGAAGGTGACTAATATTTGGAATTATTTTATAATGATAAGCAAGTAATAAATCATATTAATGAAATAAATAAATAATGAATGAATGAATAAATAAATAATAAATACATATTATCTCTTTTAAATATGTAGCTCTTTTTCTGTCTGTTTCTGGTGGTTCCTGCTTTCCTGGGAGAGTAATGAGGCTCTGAAAGTTGAGCCACCCTAAATAATATGTGTCATCTGTGTAGGAATGTAGGAATCTTTTATTCTTATAGAAATTGGCTTGCAGTGCTCTGCCTATATTTGTAAATTTGAGAAAAGAACACTTGGGTTCGTTTCTGTATTTTCATGTGAAAATAAGAATGATGGAGGGAAATAAGAAAAGCAAAAGTGTATGTACTTTTAAATTTATTCTTTTAA
This sequence comes from Podarcis gaigeae, assembly GCF_964106915.1. Classification (NCBI taxonomy): domain Eukaryota; kingdom Metazoa; phylum Chordata; class Lepidosauria; order Squamata; family Lacertidae; genus Podarcis; species Podarcis gaigeae. Next base: position 114,167,173 of record NC_139678.1, on the reverse strand, counting down.
ACCTTTATTTGGGTTCTGAACAAAGTAAATCATATCATAAGCAGCAAATGACTGCCTTAATTTCAAAAGGTCATTAAATAATTACATTCAATTCAGCCCAAAGGATATAATGGCAGATATTATACTATACCAACATTTGCTGCTGGCTGTTGAATTGAGGCATACCTGTTACTTCAGAAATCTCTTCCTCTCTCTCATAAGAGATCTCCTCTCTCTCATAAGAAATTTCCTCCTCCCTTTCATAAGAAATCTCCTCCTCTCTTTCATAAATTTCTTCTTCTTCCACTTCTTCCTCCTCCACCACCTCTTCAGGCCATTCTTCCACTGTTAATATTTTAAAGATGGGTTATTTTTAATTTTGCTGTGGGGTTAGATGTCCTATAACCACCCTTGCCAGGTCAGTGTAGTTACTACAGACAGGCACATACAAAGGACATGAACTGATTTTCATACACAGAAACACACATTCATATCAACTGCAATTCTAGGGATCTCAGACCTTTTCCCATTGCAGCAGGTACATAAGAGAATTAATAGCAAAGTACCTCAGTATCAAAGTTAGCTACCGCAAGGGTTTAGATGACTTGCTAAGGTCTCTTGATCTATGGAATCCTGCATTGTGGTATGTGATGACTCCACCAGGGGACAGATTCTTACAAGAAAAATCAGGTGGAGTTTTATGTAGGAAAACCCATGTTGCACCACAGCTGTCCTATGTGTACACTGTGTACCCTTGCCCCTAAATCATGACTTCTTTCTGCAGAGTATGGAAAGTTGAAAGGATAATGGGTTAGATCCAAAGGTGATCTTCATTTAGAAGAAAACCTTTTCCAAGCATAGTCGGACTGCTTCTGACTTAATGGAAGAACGTTGAATGACAAAATCTACCCCAGATCCATAGGAGCTCCTCCACTTGCACAAGGGCTTCTGTAAGACTTTGCACAAGATTTACTTCTGCCACCATGATATAGGTGTGTCTGACTAGAATTTGGGGCTCAGCCATGAATCTCACTGGGTGACTGGATCAATCACTATCTCTCAGATTAACTCATCTCACTAGGTTGTTGCAAAAGCAAAATGAAAGGAGGGACCATGTATATCATCCTGAGATTCTTGGAAGTAGGGTGCGATAAAATGTAATGGATAAATAGTAAATGCTATTGACATTCTGGATAACCGTGGAATTGGATCTGAGAAAAGACATTTCCTCTGAGGATCTTGCCTGGCTGTCAGATGTTATACAAATGCCCAGAGACACACAAACACAAAACTGTAATGGCAGATGTTAACAGGGAAGAGCAGTGAAGAGCAGCGACAACAAAAAGCGCCTGAACACAGTTGAATTCCTCACAGTTCTAATTATTTGCACATATACCTTCAGGCGGTGGAGCTTCCACTCTTTTAGAAATGGCAACAGATACTTTTTCTTCTGAAACAAATCTTTTCTCTTCTAGAACAGCTCTCTTAGACACCTCAGGCACTTTAAAAGACATTAAATGCATTGAGTTTTAATGGGGATATACAGATTCCTGACTGATATCTGAGGAGGTTTGTCTGAACACTTGTGCAACTAACAACCGCAAAATGGACAAGTAAACTACATACTGTTCTTTACTAAGCAACGTACAAAGTAAAGCTAATACAGAACTCCAAAACAAACATAAGCAAATCCTCCCCACTTGACAGGTATGGGGAAGCTTTCTCAGCCTGAGGGCTTCCTTCTCTTTGGGGCAAGCTTCTGGGGGACAAATATCAGTGGTGCACAGGGCCAGAGGCAAATGCGCAGAGAGGAACTAATGTGAATTTGACAGTAGGTCAGTTTGTACACACACTCACCAACCCTACTTTATTATCCATCCGTCTAAGCATCCATCCCAGCCAGGCAAAAATACCCAAGGAGGTAAACGTAAAGGACCCCTGGATATTTAAGTCCAAAGGCAACTATGGGGTTGCGGCACTCATCTCGCTTTCCAGCTGAGGGAGCCGGAGTTTGTCCACAGACAGCTTTTCTGGGTCATGTGGCCAGAATGACTGAACCACTTCTGGCGCAACGGAACACCGTGACAGAAACCAGAGTGCATGGAAACGCCGTTTGCCTTCCCGCCGCAGCGGTACCTATTTATCTACTTGCACTGGTGTGCTTTTGAACCACTAGGTTGGCAGGAGCTGGGACAGAGCAACAGGAGCTCACCCCATCGTGTGTGGGGATTTGAACTGTCAACCTTCTGACTGGCAAGCCCAAGAGGCTCAGTGGCTTAGACCACAGCGCCACCCACGTCCTTTTACTCAAGGAGGATACAAAGCATGGCTGATGAGGTATGTGACCTTGGGAGGTTATGTGGCTTGAGGAGCATTTTGAAGACCAGATAGAGAAGCCAGCAGGGCTGTATTTGGCCCCCAGATCTAAGGTTCCCCATTCCTGCCCTATGAAAATATGTTGAACAGTTGCAAGCAATGTGACATGGTACGAAACATAAAATGATGGTCAGCATACGAAAGAAAGGTAAAAGCTCTTTTAGATAATAAGACCATTGACCACTTAAATGCATACCTCTGGCTGGGGGAGCTTCCACCTTTTTGGGAACAGCAACAGGTAATTTTTCTTCAGGGACGACTTTCTTAGGTACCTCAGGCACTTTAAAGAGACCATTTAGTTTTAGAATTTTTTTGAAGTGGCAAGAATGATGTTAAAAGTACAGATTTCGGCTACAAAGAAGAGGCAGCAACTAAAAAGATATAGAGGACATTTAAATAATGGTGCCGATGTAAAAGACCAATGGTCTTTTTATTATTATTATTATTATTATTATTATTATTATTATTATTATTAAATTTTAATTTTATTTAACATAATTGTTACAAAATATAAGCAAAACACTGCAAATACATACACACATATACACTTCAAATAAGCATATATACATGAAAAATGGAACAAAAGAGAAAAAAAGAAGAAAAGAAAAAAGAAGAAAAAATAAAGAAAAAAGAAGAAGAAAAGTTGGAAGAATTTATTCCAAATTTCTTGTACAAATATCTCAATATGAAAATAATAATAAAATTTCATTGATTGACTTCCATCGCTTACACTGCACTTCCTATATACATTTTAAGCAAGATTGTATGTGTTATTCCGTATTTTTCCCATACAGTCTCACACAAATATTCTAATCAGTAAGTTTTCTAAATCTTTCATAAATCTATTCTAAACACAACCAACACCTTACATTTAATCCTTGTCTACATTTGACTGCAATAGTCTTTTTGTTCTGTTCTGTTTTGTTTGTTTGTTTTGAAGGAGAGCATACCTTTAGCTGGAGGAGCTTCTTCCCTTTTGCGTAGTCGCGGCACTTTTTCTTCAGGGACTGCTTTCTCAGGTACTTTTAATAATGTTAAAATGAGAATATGTAAGAATATGTAGAGACTAAGAGACCATGACGGCTATTATCAACAACTATACACAAACATATGCTGCATAGGACTCAAATATGAAATGAACTTACATATGATTAAGAGGAAGATCCAAAGAGAGAAACAAAAGAGTCTTAAGATTTAGTTTTATATATTTTTCAAATATATAAGATTTGCGTCTTGTACCTTTGGGTGGCGGAGGCACTTTCTTTTTTGGAACAGGAACCTTTTCTTCTACTTTCTTGGGTACCTCTGGCACTTTGAAAAAAACATCAGAGTTATGAATATTGGGATCGAATATTGCTAACTATTATAAAGTGAGGAGCAGGGTCCTATATCAAGTTGTGAGATCACTTACAAGTGAACTGGGCACTTTACTGAATTTAGATGTGTTACGATAACATTGCACACTGTCCGTTTAGTGTTCTGGTGTTTAACTGAAGAACATTTGTTAATGAAGATGCTGTTGAGCAACGAACAAATATAGGAAGACGACGATTACGACACGAAAACAATCACCGCTGAGGGACCTCAGATCTTTTCACGACACATCATTTGAAGCAACAAATGAAAAGAGCTGCTTATGAGCGGTGGTCTCATACCTTTAGCAGGTGGCTCCACTTTTTTAGGAACGGGAACAGGTGCTTTTTCTTCTGGGACTGGCTTTTTAGGTACTTCGGGCACTTTAAAGATATCAAAAGCAGATTCTGAGAATCACCCGGACACATAACAACTGATCAATGACATCTCACATTTTGTGATTACACTTCACAAGAAGGAAGAGATGGTATTTTGGAAAGGAATGCTCTAACCCAGAAGAACCTCCATTTAAGATTCCCTATGGGCAGCAGCCCAAACACCCACATATTCAACACATTAGCTTTGGTAACCAAACAGAGAAAGACGCTGGATTTGTAAAACTCATTCCGAACAGTGGTTGCATATGGGGGACAAAGCACAGGGGACAAAGGTTCTTTGGGTGGCTTTCGTTTCAAGAAAAGTACCTTTAGCTGGGGGTGCTGGTTCTTTCTTGGGAACAGCAGCAGGCTTTCTTTCTTCTGGTGTAGGTTTCTTAGGCACCTCTGGCACTTGATCATTAAAAAAAGAGAGGTTTTAGAACTTGGAACTCCTATTTGGGGCTCAACATCCAAGATTGTACAGAAATATATGGAGAGAAGCAGAAGCGAGATAAATGGCATATCAAGGCATCAAGCAAAAGCTGTTACTAAAGAGGTAAATGTACCCCTGACCGTTAGGTTCAGTCGTGGACTACTCTGGGGTTGCGCGGTCAACTCACTCTGTAGGCCGAGGGAGCCGGCGTTTGCCCACAGACAGCTTCCGGGTCATGTGGCCAGCATGACTAAGCGCTTCTGGCAAACCAGAGCAGCGCACGGAAATGCCATTTACCTTCCCACTGGAGTGGTACCTATTTATTTACTTGCACTTTGATGTGCTTTCGAACTGCTAGGTGGGCAGGAGCAGGGACCGAGCAACGGGAGCTCACCCTGTCGCAGGGATTTGAAACCGCCGACCTTCTGATCGGCAAGTCCTAGGCTCTGTGGTTTAGACCACAGGGCCACCCGCGTCCCAAATCAGTTAATAGGTAAGGGTAATCTGTCATGAAAAAAGCCGCACTGGGCATACATCCCATTTTGATCTCCATAATTGTGTGTCTGTATGAGTGCCTTCTATACGCGGCATGCAAATCGAACAGTTATCATGCCATGCAGAAGACATTACGTTAACAAAGCGAAATTTGGCAAATGTGCTGGGGCTGGAAAACACTGCCGGCTTTTATACCTCCTCAGTTGCAAGGGCATGTGTGCAGCCAATGCCCTCTCAGCCGGGAGAGGCCACTGATTGGCCAATTTGAAATGCAGCAGCTGGCGGGAACACAAGCCAGATGCCCAGACAGCCAGGGGGGATTTCCCCAATGGCTGCCTGGCCATGTGCTCTCTGTTCTCACTGCCCAGGGATGGTGGCTGAGCACGAGGGATCACAACAGGCACCCACCCAGAAAGGAGTAAACATCCATTACATTACAAAGTGAAATTTAGCAAATGAATATTTGGCCATCCCTAAAGTACATGTATATTATACACACTTTGCTTGCAGAAAAACACCAGAAAGCCACCTAAGTAACATATGGATGGACACATTTTAAGGCATGGATAAGAGTTCAGAGAAGCAAGATGGCGGGATCAGCTCTGACAATGGATGTACCTTTAGTTGGCGGAGCCTCTACTTTCGGAGGAGGAGCAGGTTTTTTCTTTTCTGGGACTGGTTTCTTTGGCACCTCAGGCACTTTAAAGACACACAGGTATAAAAGGTTTAAGGAAGTGCTACAGGCCTACATTTGTTCATAGCAGTGAAGAAAATGTTTGAAATGCCAGCGTGGATTTAAAACCGTGTATCTATTTAACAAAGACAGTTATGGCTATTGAAGATTAAACCCGCGTATAACGTTTAATATGTAGGATCTTAGTTGTAAAGGTGTCTTTCTGATGAAGTAGCCAAGCCACATTTTTGGCTGCGTGTTTATCAATCCTCTAGAAGATACGCAGGCTAGAGACCTGTCTGAGATATTGTTATTATTGCACATATATTATTCACCTTTAGCCGGCGGGGCCTCCACTTCCTTGGGAACTTTTTCTTCTGCTCTCTTCCTCACCTCAGGAACTTTAAATATATTAATTTTGGGTTAATCAGATGATAGTGGTCATCAGAGCCACCCTCACATTATAGTTTCAAAAACGTACGGGCTTTTGTGACACATGTAAACATACATAAGCACCCAAATCTGATCAACAAGGATATAAAATAACTGCAGATATCAAGTTCTTAATGGATAAGAGTTTAAACCAGGGTTTCCCAAAACTTGGGTCTCCAGCTGTTTTTGGACTACAACTCCCATAATCCCTAGCTAGCAGGACCAGCGGTCATGGTTGATGGGAATTGTACTCCAAAAACTGCTGGGGACCTAAGTTTGGGAAACCCTGGTTTAAATAAACTCACATACTAAAATTGTAGTAGTAATAATAATATTAATAATAATATAATCTACCTTTGGGAGGTGGAACTTCAGGTGCTTCCACATAGAACCTTTCCTCATCGTACTCATCTGGTTCTTTAAAGAGAATTATGAGATTAAAAAGTTACATTTACCCTCCATTTTAGATAATACTGAAACGCTACATGTAGACCTATTAAGATGATGGATGAATTTGTGGAAGAAAAAATTGCTCCTGCTATCCACACCTCTAAGTGTCCATCTGATCTTTCATATGGAGTCTAGGTGTGTACAAATTGTATGCGCTTAGGCTCTTTCCACACAGTGTTTGCAAATCGGGGAACAACAATTCCGGGCATGATCTTAAGTCCTACCACCCAACATATGTATCGGTCATCTGAATAGTGATAAAGACATGCCCAAACCCAGGGAAGTATCAAAGACGGTATATAATAACAGCTACACATTTCAACAGTTAACAGTACAGATGAACTCGCATGGTACAAAACAAGATAAAACTGATTAGGAAAAAGAGCGAATCTACCTTCAGTTGGATATTCCACATAGAAGCTGTCCTCTTCATACTCTTCTGGTTCTTTAAAGAGAATTGTAAGATGTAAAAACTGTACTTTCACTCTGTTTTAGATAATACTGGATCGGTACATAAAATGACAACTAAGAAATGCAACAGCAAACAGACTTTGTCTATTCCACCAGTCCTAAGCAATCTTTGCACTCCCATGTGCTCACAAAACTCTTGTGCATGAGTATTTTCCCATGCAGTTCAGTATAGGGAGCAGATCCTCACTTGTTACTCTACCATCAAGTAAAAAAGAATGTAAGAATTCTGAAAAGGCACCCTTTTCACACGAGACAAGACAGCAAGGAGAAAAAAGAAGAGATATTTATAGTTACCTGAACCATATGTATATTCTTCTTCTCTGTGATACGAAACAGATACCTTTTCTTCTGAAATGGTCCATTGTTGTTCTGTTGGTACTTTAAAAAGCAAGAATTCACTTTAGTATTTTTTAAATTAAAGAATTGGTAGACAATGAATCTATCCTTATGGAAGTCGCATAACACCACATACTACATTTATTGAACTCAGCACCACAGCTCAAAATTACACCATTAGGGTGGATGTGCCACAGCAATAAAGAGAAACAAAAATCATAAACAGGTAACAATTGAGACCATAAAGCAAAAAAAGCATTTTCAAGCATCCAAACTATTTTTGTGTGCAAAGAGAATGTACAAAAGCCCTGTTTCCAAAGAAAAGCAGACATAAGAAGAACAAGAGAGTGGACACATACTATTGTGAGTATACAGGAGAAGTTGTATTGAATGGTAACATATAGTGTAAATTAGATGAATATAGAAGATATTAAAGAAAGGAACCAAAAAGCAAGAATTCTGCACCAATATAGACTCAGTGCCTAGGTGTTGTGGAAACTCCACAGGACTTAAGAGAACCCTGTTCCCCCACGTTCATTTAAAGCACACACACCCTATAGTGATGAGAACTACCATTTCTTCCTCTAATGGCAAACTCAGATCAAGAACAACAACAGGACTGGAATCAAAACAGATGGCTTTAAGGAGCCTTAAGGAGAAACAAAAGAGGCACTAGCATGCTTGGGAGTTGGTGTGTTTTGGTGTCGTGATATGGGAAGTAGAAAAACAGAATTGTGGTAAGTGTATGGGGATCTGGGGATTTCTCAAGTCATGGTCACCATTCCTGCATAGAGAAAGAGAATGCCATGTGTGACTGTGAAGTGGGAACATCACAATGGGTTAATAAAAACCAGCAATCACTGCAGGTCAGCACAGAGTGAACATGTGGGCATGCATGCATACATTATGGAAATATTCGGATCAGGGATTACATATAAACGCTGAAAAAATAAAAATGTGTTTTGTACCTTTTCTCTCTACCACTTCTTCATGGACCACCTTTCGTGCAGGTTTTGGTGGTGGAGCTTCTGGAGCTTAAAGGATATAAATAGTTAGTCCCAAACCTTTTCAGTCATCATCTAGGCTAAGATTACATGCAGAAAATGTAACATCACACTGCATATGCGCTTGCATTTTTGCGCCACTCGTGGGATACAATTTACAAAAGACCAAATTAATACATAGCAAAGGGTTGTATCCAAATAAGTCATTCTGTTTGTGCAAGGACTTCAATATGCATAGTAGAAGTCCCCTTGTCTCCTCATGCTTTCCCATGTTCCTCCCCCAAATCTGCTCCAGGGGGTTGGGGGAAAACCCCAGAACAATTAACTATAACCTCTTGCTTTTAATGGACACCTCATCTCCATTTGCTCCCCCATCACTACTTCCTTCCCTCTGCTAGTAGCTGGGCACCTAGTTTGCAAGAAGGAGGTCCAAGATGAAGTCCCTGGTATCTCCATTTAAAAGGATAGGGTGCAGATAACACGAAAGACATCTGCCATGGAGACCAGTGCCAGTCAGAGGAAACAGTACACTGGATCAGATGAACAAAACAGGCTGACCTGTTAAGGCAGTTTCATGTATTTCATGGATATGAAATTGATGCAAATGTATTAATAGCACTGTCTACTGCTAAGCACATGCAATTACCATTATCTTCAGTATTACCTCTGGCCCGTTTGAAATGTTCTTCCTCCATCACTTTAGCCTTTCTTTCCACCTCTTCTGTTACAGGTTTCCGTGTAACTACAGGGAATTTAAATAATTACACATTAGCTGGAAATTGGTTCATTTTACACAGAAGTTATCTTAAGAATATAATGGGAATATGCACTTTTTAAAATGGAAAGAAAAGGAAAGAAAATAGGACTGTAAGAATCTGAATAGGACTTGCTGGAGTGGGAAATGTTTTGATACTAAAATTCTAAAGGCCATACCTTTTTCTACCACAACTTTCTTCTCTACTTTCTTGGCTGAAATCTCTGGTGGTTTCCGCGTAGGTGGTTCTGGCTTTCCTGGAACCTGGACAACTGTAACATACATTACATTTATATTAGAGAACATTACCTTACACCTGCTTCATAAACATCAAGGATGTTTATGATTGAGAAAGAAAAAGAGTGCAGGGAATGTTAGCAGTTGTGTATTCTTGGCCCAAATAGAAATCAACACTGGCCACCATTTGCTTAATTAGGGTAGCATTGTTCCATCTGCAAAAGAATATGCTTATTTTTTAATATGACCTGTAAGGCAAGGTATAGGCAGATTTAGATTGGATGAACATCCATTTGAAATATTTTCTGCTGTTGGATTATGCCGAAATGGCAAAACTGACCAGAAAGCTCAGGACCAAGAGGACCAAAACTTTAATAAAGAATGAGAAAAAAAATGTAATTTACTTGAGAGACCACTGTAAGCAGATGAAAACTTTAGCAGGATTGCAATAACACTTGTAATGTTGAAAATATTATGGACAAAATGGAGAGACATAAAATTTGGACGATGAAATAATATGCAGTTGAAAAGGCTGATAATAGGACCCAAGGAGGGGAAGGTGGGAAGATTTGGAAAAAAATCTCTAAAGATGCATATGTATTTTGTATTGTTATAATTCTACATTTGTAAAGGGATGCGGGTGGCGCTGTGGGTTAAACAGAGCCTAGGACTTGCTGATCAGAAGGTTGGCGGTTTGAATCCCCGCGACGGGGTGAGCTCCCATTGCTCCGTCCCTACTCCTGCCAACCTAGCAGTTCGAAAGCACGTCAAAGTGCAAGTAGATAAATAGGTGGGAAGGTAAACAGTGTTTCCGTGCGCTGCTCTGGTTCGCCAGAAGCGGCTTAGTCATGCTGGCCACATGACCCGGAAGCTGTATGCCGGCTCCCTCGGCCAATAAACTGAGATGAGCGCTACAACCCCAGAGTCATTCGCGACTGGACTTAACAGTCAGGGGTCCCTTTACCCTTTACCTTTACGCTTGTAAAATCAAATAAAAATTATTTTTTTTTTTAAAAAAAGAAATATTTTCTGCAAGTATATTGCTGCAAGAAAGCAAAATTTGATAGAAAAATAGGAACAGCAGCTTTTTCAACCACATTTGAGCTCTCTTCCCCCTCCAAAGAACAGTGAAATGAGAGGTATTGGAAATTAATCATATAGTGCAGTGGTGGGGAAGCTGTGACTGTCCAGATATCATCCTTGCCAAATGGCTATGCTGACTGGGGCTGATAGGATATGGAATACACCAACATCTCGAGAACCACATATTCCTCAACAGAGAAAACAGAAAGGAGAAAGTTTTAAAAAATGAAACATACCTTCTTTGCGAATTTGCTTTTCTTCATAAGTTACTTGTCTTTCTCCATATGCCCATTCCTCTTCTCCTTCATCATATCCTTCTTCTCGTTCATAATATTCATGCTCCTCTCCATAATCCTCTTCCCATTCTTCATATTCTTCTTTGTGAACCTCATATACTTCTTCCTTCTTCTCATAAACTGCTTCTTTCTTCTTAGCTACAGTGGTTACTTTGACTTCCTGAGGTTTCTTTGCAGGAGCTAATAAATAATAATAATAATAATAATAATAATAATAATAATAATAATAATACAAAGCCTAATAAGGTTGACATGGGTATTTGCAGTTTTCAGAATAATCATTCCATACATGCGTTATTGTGCTTTGAAATTGTACAAATGAAGTTTTTCGTCATGTAGTTTCAATGCCATGTCATTCTCAAAGCAACAGCAGCATGGCTGTCCTAAGGCAGATGGATTTATTAGAGCTTATGAATGGATAGATGAATTAAATGAAAGCTTTCTGCTCAGTGGAAAAGTTTGAAATTCCTGGGTGAAATCTAGGGATAGATGAATCTGTCAATGACTGTTTCTCTCAGCTTTTTGTTTTTCCCAATCTTGAATTCAGTTCTCTGTCTTTATTTTATTTATTTACTTTAAAAATTCCTCATGCAAATCCACCAACATTTTCCCATGCAGTTCTGACTAATATACATAATTTTGCAAGTATTTTCCCCTAATATAATGAAGTGTTTCGACTATTTGATGCATTTTCATGCGCACTTGCCCCTAGTATACAAATTTATGCTTGGAGAACTACATCACAAAATTTGAGGGAGTGTGAATTTCAAAGGAGAGCTGCATTTCAGTTTGGCTATTGGATCCAAAAGTGTTTACTAGTTAGTTTGTCATTAAAACGGAAACAAAATTGAATGTCTCCTCCAACCCTATGAAATACAATTCTGCATGGAAGTGTCCATATAAGAGAAGGAGAGGAGATTTTTTTTTGCTGAACCCTCTCCTCCATTTTCTGCTGCAGCCCCTTGTGTCCCCAGAAAATCAGTTCAAGAGGTTTCACTCTGGAACAGTGTGGCAGGTGGCAAAGGGGGCTGCAAGGAGAAAAAACTAATGAAAAAACTGCCTCCTAATCTCTTGTGCTAGTACACACCTCCACTAGATCAAAAGCTATTCTGCTTTAATTCTACCTACTGTCTTTTCAAAGTCCTTTTAATAAACTATCAGTATTTCAGTGGGTATTCTAGTCAACTGATAGTTAAATCCCCTGGCTTATCTGCAGCAAGCTCCTGAAGTAAACATTGAAGAAAGAGTTCAAATTAGTATTATCTGGGAAATCCTGTAAAGGGATGACCTTTGCATGAATAATGATGTTAGGATGACTGAAGGGAAAATGAAGAATGACAGCGCCACATTTTAAATGGCCCAAGCAATAAAAGATGGGAAGTGGGTGCCATTCTCCCCATAAAAGAGTATTTTCTTAGTATGTGCATTTCAGTATTTGATTCTTTACCTTCTGTTGGAATAATTTCCTGTACTTTTGGAACTGGGACTAGGGCCGAAGATGGGGGTTCTGGTTCCTTTGCCACTTCTGAAACATTTACAGATATATCTGCTAAGCGGCTTGATTGAGCATCATGAGCTAGCCTTTGGATTTAATTTCATCTGGTCTCATTAACATTAGTCAGATGAAAGTGGACTGAGATCTTCGGTTTGTATTGTTAAGATGCACGGCATTCTCGTTAACATTTAAAGACAAATGGGAGAGAAACAAATCTCGGGAACAAATATTGCTAATTGAGTCTTCTGTCAAATTCAGCAGCGACAACCCAACTGAGGCTGCAATCACACACACACAAGACCTAATAATAGCCTCCTGAATCAGGCCCATCTAATCCAAAATCCTGTTCTCACAGTGGCCAACCAGATGCCTGAGGGAAACCAGGGAGCAGAACATTAGCACAAGAGCAATTCTCCTCTCTTGCAGATATAGAAGATGTTCCTGAACTTATGCATTTGTAGTAACATGTGAAAGCTCCTAAAGTTTTTAGAATGAGAGGAACATGGTTCCGCCCCCCTTTCCTTTGCTGTGATTATGCCTTAATCTACACTGGTTAACATATGTTCCTTATAAATCAGTTTTATAGTATTTGAATCAATACTTGTAGTATGATAGTACCTTTAGGAGGGGCAACTTCTTCTGGAGCTTTTGGAACCACCTTTTTGGTGACTTTCTGCACGGTTGTCTTTTTAACGACTAAAACAAGTAGAAAATAAATAAAGCCATTAGCCACCCAAAATGAACCCAGCAGCAAGTGAAAGTGCATGTAAAGATCTGCATTTCTGAGCATGTATGCAACAGAACTGTAATACCTTTTTCCTTTTTCTTCTCTTCTGGCATAAGAAGGAAGAGAGGAAGAGCAGGAGTTTCTGATAAATGCAAGGGAAAATTCAATCAATGAACATTCATATAGCACACAAGTTCTAAACCACCTGCTCTCCCACCCTTAACAGCGGAATCCTTTGTATATAAGGTTTACCTTCAGCTGGAACTTCAACAGGAACTGCAACTCTAGCATCTGGGATATCTGGAGAACCAAATGTGCAGGGAAAGGGACCATCAGATTAATCTGGTTGCATCCCATATACGAATAAGAAACTCATTCTAGGAGTGTGGATCCTTACACAGCTTAAGTGACACCACACACACACACGGGAGGTACCCGAAGCTTTGGAAACCTCTTAAGGCAGCTATGGGGAAACTTTGGCCCTCCTGATGTTGCTGAACAACAACTCCCACTGGCCATGCTTGTTGAGCAACTTCTGGAGGGCCAAAGGTTCCCATCTGTCATGAAGTTTGCAGAAGTGCAAAAACTTATTTCCAAAGCAGGGGGACCAAGCACAGCACAATAAGGAATGAAAAGGGGCCACAGCATCCTAGCTGACTTTTCTGGAGGGGGGAAGAAATTAAAAACCAGGAGGAAAAGAATAGTGTGTCCTGGAATGGAATGGAATGGAATGGAATGGAATAGACTGTCCTGGTTCAGTTAGAAGATGACTCTTAAGTCATTTGCCCTTATGAAAAAGCCATTCTAAATATTCCATTTGGCTTAGATCCAGATGTTTCACCCACTGTCAGGAGCATCCTGCTAGTGGGAGCAGAACTCCGGCGGAAGGAAAGGAGATGACTTTTGCCAATTCCGCCTTCCCTCTGCAGTCCCTTGCACCCTCTGAAAATCTGTTCCAGGGGGTTAGGAGGCCTTCAAAAATGGCAGAAAGGATGGGTTATTTTCAGGATAGAAGGGTGGCTTTCATTTGCAAGCAGCTAAGTTTGGCTCCAACCCTTTAATTGTCCTACTTGGAACACACAAGAACAAATAGCCTATGCTCACTGAAACTAACTTTAGTATGAAGGCTGCAGGCTTTTGTGCATGTACCAGGGGATTTTCAGCCCCACCCCCCATCTAGAAACTTCCAGAGGCCATTGCTGAAAATCTGGGGAGGCTCCACAGTGGCATTCAACCCAGAGGATCAGGGGCTTCCAGTGGAAGGGGAAATGTACAGGCAGAGATCCTCATCATGTGTGGGTACTCTGGTGTTTCAAATACAAAAATAAAACTTGAGACAAATGCATCCATGCTTTTTTTCTTTACCTGGGGGCTTCACTTCCAGTTTAATTTCTGCAAGAGAAGAAAGTAGATTTGCATTTGAAATTATTTCCACTTCGCGGACATCATTTCCACCCTTCCATCTTACGTCCTGTGTTGTTGTTGTTTTAAGTTGAATAAAGCATTTACTAACCTTTAGTAGTCAGATAAAGTTCAGCAGTGCTTCTTGCTTCACCTCTTGGCTCCAGACGAGCAATTACAGAATATACCCCTGAAATCACAAAGGCAATTTGTTATGTGACATCATTTTTGTCAGCAACGGGGGGGGGGGGGCGGTGGACGACAGCAAGGGAAGGAAGCAAGTAGTGTAACATTACCTTCATCATCTGCAGTAACATTGTGGATAGTCATATAATGGCAACGGCCTTCACTTCTGAAACTGTACTTTTGACTCTCCCTGAGTTCAACTTTGCCTTTATACCATGTGACGACTGCATCATCAAAGGATACCTCGCACTCAAAGGTTGCAGATTGGTATTCGCTCACCACTATGTTCTGAATAGTCTTTGTAAACTGGATGGGTTCAGCTGTTTTTGGAAACAATTTTTTGAAAATGTAACCATTATTCCTTTACATGAAGCTTTGCCTACATACACGACTCCACCAAAAAACAAAGAAAGTTCTACAAAGAACTGAGCATTCAGCATTTCATGACAGCGAGTTCGTATACTGGAAGTAGACCCGAAACTTAAGATAGTTGGCACAGCGCTGTGTCAGAAGCAAGAGAAGCCAGGTAACAATGGAAAGGCCTGCGATCACCGTAAAAACCACAGCATAAAAGTGCCAAATGGTGAAATGGGGTGGAAAAATCCCTCCCATTGTAAAGTCAAGCTATAAGAATGTTCAAAGAGAAATAAGCTGAGATAAGAATGAGTACAATGACAGCATGACTGATATCTTGGGCAGTGGGGGAAGAAGTATAGCAGAATTTTCTTCAAACAGAGGATTTCCCAAAAGCATTGTCTTTTCTGTCTTATTTGTCAAGATTATCCCCAAACTTGCTTATTCTTGCATAAAGATATATACAAACCTTCAATGGTTAGGTCAGCAGTTGTTTCTAGATGGTCAAACCTGCAGGTATAGCGCCCCTGGTCTTCTGTTCGCACATCCTTAATTATGAGCCTGTGCATCTTCTCTGAGACTTCAGCTGAATATCTACCTCCTATCTTAAGAGCCTTTCCATTTCTGAACCACTGGGATTTTGCATTTGGAACAGAAAACTGACAGACGAAAGAGCATGTAAAGCCTTCCTTGAGTGAAGTGTCACGCAGATGCCGTTCAATTGCTGGTTCTGTTAGAAAGTTCAAGTATATATTTTAGAAAATGCCAAGCAAAATCAAAGCTTAAGTTTGCATTAAACAGAAATTTTGCACTTACCAATCACAGTAAGCTTAGCGCTGGCAATATGTGGCCCACAGACCACTCTGTAATTTCCTTGATCTCCAAGTTGACAATTCCTGATTTTAAGTATGTGTCGGTCACCTTCAATTCTTATTTCATACTTGTTGTTAGAGTCCAGTTTTTCCGTGCCTTTGTACCAGGAAAGTTTGATTTCTGGATAGTTAATTTTAATCTCACACTCAAACACGGCATCTTCATCTGTTACTACAGTCAGATCTTCAATATCTCTGATCAGAGTAATGGGCTGAAAAACATTTTTCATATGTTTGACTGTTTCAGAGCACAGCCTATGCTATGTATTAGCTACAGTTGTCAGCACACATAATTAAATTGTGTAATATATGGCAATAACTACCTCTGTCTGTGTAAGTCTTTGCTGAATAAATGATACCAGTTCATCAAACTCTTGTTCTTCCCTTCTAGATCTCTGTGTTACTTCAATCTCCTGGTGGAACAACAACCATGGTTTAAAATGGTAGAAAACCTTCATGCTTTTAGCTATTCCCTTTTGCCAAATCTTTATGAAAATGAAACAGTTCTGTATATTCATTGCGGATCTAACTTCCTTTACACACAGGACAGCTCAACTCCAATCCTTCCAAAATGCTTAAGGTTACCCAAAGAGAACCCAATAAAAACTATCAGAAGCACATCTTTTCTTCTCTACTGTCCCTAAACAATGCCTCTTAGTCTATACACCTCATGTGATGAGGTATGATTGACATCTTTTGGAGAACAACACTGAGTAGGGTTTGCTGTGAAGATGCCATGAATAAACTATCCCCAAATGTGAACCTTCATGACATCAGAAGCAACAGCTAAGTTCCAAAATAGAATATAAATCTCTGTAATTGGTTAACTGCATAGCTGGAATATTGAACACACTTATTTAAGCAATAACAGCACAACACATTTCAAAAAATTACTCTGAAGCAAATGTATATGCTGGAATTTACCAGTCTATGAGTTTCTTCTTCCTGGCTTTGTTTCAGCAGCTCAAAGGCTTGGAGGAGACCTCGGAAATCGGTAATTCCATACATACGTGCATATTTTTCATATTCTTTAGGATCTACATTTTTCAGAAGTTCCATTATATCAATGGCCTTTTCTTCCTCATCTTCCTTCCTTTTAGTTGGGGTCCTACAGAAATGGCAGGATTTTTGGTGTTGTTCATAAAATATGCTCTCTGTGTTGAATGGTTCAATGTTCTGAATTGCTAAATTGCTAAAGCTATTTTTGGTCATCTGCATACTATCCCTTGCTTTTCCCTGTAAGACTAATTGCAGTCGTTAACAGTCGTCAACAGGTTTACCATACCCATTGAGTCAATCACCATCTCCTACTACCCTTCTGAGAAAATCCCCACCTCACCCTCCCACTATATATTAGGGTCTGGTGACTTCTGTTTCAGTGTATCTGAAGACATGTGCATGCACAAGAAAGCTTGTACCCAGAACAAACTTAGTTGGTCTCTAAGGTGCTACTGAACAATGTTTTATTTTTTTTATTGATTTTGTCTGTGTCAGACCATCACGGCTACCTACCTGAATCTAGAATCCTTTTTAAACTCAGCCAAGCTTACCTCTGTATGCACAATGCATAGGTTTGCACTTAGTTAACTTTTCAGATAATTTACATTCCTTTATGTAACATGCCATGGAGAATCATAAATTACTTCTTGACAAGTTTCTCTTAATGATTTTTCTGACCAGGAAAAAGAACTTTTCATTCATGCCCTTAAAACAGCATGTCTTATATATCCCCGTAGGTCTGCTGTCATGTTGTGGGGTATCTCATTCATATACAACTGGATATGGATTAAATCATACTCTCTGAAATCAGTGGGATTTGTTAGTCATGATTAAGCACAACCTAAACCATAATGTTTGATTTTCTAAAACTGATGGCTGTTGTCCTCAGCATTAGAGAGTGGATCAAATTGTGGTTTCAGACTTTAATTAATACGACATTCTGTTAGTCCCTAGTGCTGAGAAGGCTGCAAAAGGCTACATAACATCTACTACATGTTTACCACATTGAAGTTTGAGTGTCATGATCAGGAATAGACCGATAGACTTCAAGAAGCATGTTTAGTTAGAAATAAGTCCTGCTGAGTTCAGTAGAACACGACTGCTATTAAGAGTGTTTAGGGTTGCAGCCTGAGTTATATTTGTGTTTCAGATCCTGCCTCACCTTCAGATTAAAACTTAGAGCAATTCTGGTACTTACTTCTTTAGTTTTGCTCTAAGATCACCTTCTATCACTTCTTGTTTCTTCTCCTCAACCTGTAGGTTGACGTTGCTGTCAATTTCACCGTGTTGATTGAAAGCCACACATCTGTAATGCCCAGAATCAGTTTTTGTTGTATCCTTTATTTCCAGCTTGGCTTCATCTCCTCTTTGCTGGATGCTGATGCGACCTCCTTGGTTGAGTTGCCTCCATTTTCCCTTCATCCATTTAACATTGGGGATGGGATCGCCACCTACTTTGGCAATAAATGTTGCAACGCTCTCTGATGAAGAAGAAAAGAAACAAAATGTGGTAAAGAAAATATCTGTCCCTGGCCAGGGGGGAAACAGCAGTCAACATATGCCAAATTCAAGTATTATGAAAGACGGCTATTTTTGCTTGGCTTACTTTCGATGACAGTGATGCTTTGAGGCTCCGAGACGAAGTAAAGCTTGCCATCAGTTGGTGCTTTCTTAGCTGCTGCTGGTGCAGCTGCTGCTTTTTCTGAAAAAGCACATTGAGGGAATTAAGTGGTAGAACAGAAAGGGACTACACTAAAACCAAACAACAACAACAACCCATGCCATAGATGAGACCATTGACTAAATGCACAAAATACTACCCAGCTTATGTATTGGGGTCCTTTTGTTTGATTTAATTTTATACCCCCGTACAAGTCATGTATAAAATACAGGATACCAAGGAACAACTAGCTCAGGGTATTGAAGCAAATGCATTTTGGGTGGCAATACTATGAAATAATGCATGTGAATAAGCAAGTCGTAGTGTGATATGCAGTCATGTGCCCGGTAAAATTAAGCAGTTTTGATCTGCTAATTTATAGGTGAAGCTGCTCCTATCTACTGTAACAGGGAGATACAGTGGTACCTCGAGTTACATACGCTTCAGGTTACATACGCTTCAGGTTACAGACTCCGCTAACCCAGAAATAGTACCTCAGGTTAAGAACTTTGCTTCAGGATGAGGACAGAAATCATGCTCCGGCTGTGCAGCGGCAGCAGGAGGCCCCATTAGCTAAAGTGGTGCTTCAGGTTAAGAACAGTTTCAGGTTAAGAACGGACCTCTGGAACGAATTAAGTACTTAACCTGAGGTACCACTGTACTGAATAGACTGGTACCGGAATTTTGAGTTACTGTTTCATCACCTAAGCATTCAGTTTCACTGTACCTTTAATTGTCACTTTTGACTTGCAAGAATCAGTCCCAGCTGCATTTGAAGCTTTGCATATATACTCGCCAGAATCAGTCTTAGTAACTGCCTGGACTTCCAAAACAGCGGATCCATTAGCAAAGCTCAAGCTGCATTTATCAGATGATCTTAGCTCTTTCCCAGCTTTTAGCCACTGGATTCTGATGGGCTGCGATCCCTTGACATGGCAACTGAGCTGCAAGATTTTACCTTCTTCTATTGTTGCCGGTTTAAGAGGTTGATCAAATACTGGTGGTTTTTTGGGCTCTGTAATGCCATTCGAAGGGACAAAATAATGAAGCAAGAGAAGAAAAGATGTTAAGTAATAATTTCTCTTCCATAACAAGATACAGATCTGGGTTTGAATAAGATTATGCAGCAGATGCTGATGAATCCATTCCATTTTCCTAGTACAGTATTTATATGGTAGAAGTAGTACAAAAAGAATGGAGGTGTGAAGTATGCATACGTTAAGGTAGCACATAAAGCTATGTGCTATTTTGCAAAGAGAAAGGAATATGAAAGCATTGAATTAGCTGCAAAATATGCATTATCGCCTTTTATGTTAACAGCCCAAAATTTGATGATTTCACACCAAGCTACCAAAGATGTACAAGCCAGAAAGGTTGGAACAATATATTACACAATTGGTTGCAATCCTTCACCTTTGATGCCTTTAATGTGATATTGTTAAGGGGGGAAAGCATTTCAAAGAGTCCTTACATGGATAGCAGTTCCATGTAAGAAAAAGCAGGCACTCAATATATTGCTTATCTGACCAGACTCTCACAAATGCAGCTATATCTTCAAGTGTTGGGAAGCATTAAACACTTTCTAACTTTTGAAGCAGTCTTTAATGGATTTATTTGCAAAACATTTTTTTAATGGATGAAATTTTTATGCACTGTTAACAATAAGTATGAGCACTAATTATTTATATAAAAAAGCGATGAAAAGATAATATAACTTTTTCAGAAGGCTTAGCATTTACAGAAAAACATCTGGAAGATGTCTTTTTCAAACTATTTTTGCCTCTTCAAGCATGCATAAAGCGGCATTATTAAAGAGTTTACTAAACAGCAGAACATTTTAAATAAGAGAAATGTCAAGTAATGAACAGCTTCAGAAGAATTGCCTACTATTTTCCTAGTCTTACAGTTTAACTCCTGCAAGTCCTATGAATAAATAACGTGGGACTGGATTTCATCACCCAACGTAGAAAAGTAATTGCAATTAATGAGTATTCTAGCGCAATTAGACAATCAGAAAACACCAAAAGCTTATCAGCTTAAGAAGAAAGTTAAATACCATGGAGGCTGTCAACTGACCTTTAATAACCACAGAAGAAGTACAGAGTGCACTCCCAGCCTCATTGGACACTTTGCAGGTATATAAACCTGCATCAGCTTGTCCTGAATTCTTAATTTCAAGGAGAAGAGTGTTGTTCTTGAATGATATTTCGCAATTAGGGCTTTCATAAATCTCCTGGTTATTCTTGTACCAGGCAACTGTCAAAGGCTGGGAGCCAGAAACACGGCCCTCAAGTTTAAATGTGTTCCCTTCTGTCTCTTCTACAGTTTCTGACAGCTTTTTGGTGAAGGAAGGTGGAGTCTGTCGTTCTGTCAGAAAGGAAGAAAAATCTTTGTCACCCTCCAAACAACTGTCTTCTATTCTCCTGGATTTCCCCGTTTACTGTCAGTGGCTCACATCCAGCAGAACAAACTTGCACTTGCATGATGAGACTTCCCATTCTTCTCAGTTTCCCCCGAAGACCAAGTGCTCCCACAAATCTGCTCCAGAGGATTGAGTGCACCCCAAGAACATATTTGTGGGAGTTCATGGGACTGCATGGGGAAGGAGAGGAAGGGGAAGTCCCAATGGACAAATGGAAATCCGCTCACATGCCACAGACTACCACCCAAACACTCTTCAATGCGTATTTTCAGTTTCCTCCAGTATGTCTTGTCAAAATACAGATGTTGTGATGTTTTCCAAAGCATCACTTTGTCATTGTAGCTTGAACTCTGAGACCTCCTAGGCGAGTGGAAGGCACTCATATGAGGGGTCTCCAGAGTTTGTTGATTCCAATGCCAGTTACAGCCACTTCCTGCACTGCATAACACACTATTACAGGTCATCCTCTGAAATTCAAATGTGACTTTTTGGAAGATGCAGGGAGAAGTAAACAAAAACAAAACCCTTCCCACATGTGAAAATCTGTTCACTGTTCTTTAGAGAGAAGCCAATATGATATAATGGAAGCTGGTACAGATTAAGCACCCAGTACCTTTAATATTAAGTTGAGCTGTGCAAGAGTCCTTTCCAACTTCGTTGCTAGCATGACACGTATATTTTCCAGAATCCCCTTTGCCAACTTTCAGAATTGTCAAATGGGCTATATTTTCCACATAGCTGATCTGGTAGTTCCCTCCAGTTCTCAGTTCTCGGTTATCCTTTGACCAAGTAACCTTTATTGGGCGTGTTCCAGAAATGTGGCATTCAAAGTCAGCACCATCACCAGCAACGGCGTCAACAGGTGCAATTGGGATGTCAAAGAACGGAGGAGTCTTCCCTTCTAAAGATTGGAAGAAGTAAAAATAAGGTGTAACTTTGCACATGTTAATCCAGATGAGTTACTTTGTTAAGAAAGAAACACATGGTAATTGCAGGAAGAGGCCCAAGTCACAGCATATTCATCATTTAGGATAGGCACGTAAGTGGGGAAACATCCCATTGATGACATCAAAGAAAAGTACATTTGACACTTGACAAACCTGTAAGGATGAGTTTGGCACTAGAAGAAGCAGTTCCAATAGCATTGGAAGCTGTGCAAGTATATTGTCCAGCAAGACTCATGTCAGTTTGCGAGATCTGCAGAGTTGCAACGTTGTTTAAGTATGACGTTTGCACATTATAGCCATCTCTTATTTGTGCGCCATCTTTATACCAGGTTACTTCAATGGGTTCAGAACCAGTAATGCCACAATCAAATGTAATTGGTAATCCAACAGTTTCGTGAATATCTCTTAATTTTCGGGAAAATGAAGGAGGAAGTTTAAGCTCTGCAAGGGAACAAATATTGTACATTGGAGTGTTGTTGACCAAATGTTTCAGTTGTTGTACTATATTTCCATTGCTTAAGATTTTTTCATAGAGGTAAATAGTATGCACATTTGTAGCAACATATGTCCCCAATCTAGCTAGAGGCAGTGATGCCTAAATCCCATTGAAATCAATGAGAATTAGCTTAACTGGCTGCTAAAGTTGAACGGGAGTCATTGTCTTTTCCCCCAAACATTTCTGATAAACAGTGAATGGCATAGAAGATGGATTTCGTTTTTAAAGATTAGCCGATGTTTAATTATTCACCATTAGCAAGAACAGAAAGATTGAATCCTGTGGGCAGGAATGAAGTTACGGCATAGAGAAGTTCTAGTCAGGTCCATGGCACAGATGGTTCTATAGTGAAGCATCATAACTAGTTTATATTAAATCTATGGAAACTTGCTGTTGAGGAATAAAGAACAGGTAGAAACATGGGGATCTTTGGCAGATATATTCTGCACCATGCCATCGATGCAATAATAGTGCAATAGTGATGGATTTAAACTGTCCACACATTATTCCATATTATTGTGTGGGCAGGTAATCCCTCCCCTACGTGGCCTGATCTCCTTGGCAATGCTTCCCCCAGGTGGGATTGGACAACTGACTGGGGTAGGCGGAGACCTCCAGGTATCCCACCTGAGGGAAAGCAAAGCCAAGCCTATGCTAATGGAGCCGCTCCAGATCCAGGAGCCGTGCACGTCCACGCAAAGGGCGTCCCCCGTTTTATGCAGGGAGCAGTCATTATTACCTGCCATGCCATGCTTCTCCAGTGTGTTACCCCCTCATTGATAACCTGGAGAGACACTCTTGCACCACAGCACTGCAAAAGTGGGACAAAAGCATATTGCCATATTCACCTTGAACAGTGAGTAGTGCTGAACAGGAAGCTTCTCCAATACTATTTTCTGCTTTGCAAACATACTCTCCACCATCGTTGCTACCCAGCTGAGTGAACACCAGCGTGGCAACTTGGTTTTTAAAGTGCATTTTAGAGGTAGCAGTTGCTCTCAGTTTGGTGTCTCCTTTGTACCACGACACAGTGATTTCTGGTGTGCCCGCAATTTGGCACTGCAATGATGCAGAATCCCCTACTGTCACCTGAGTAGGTTCCAGGCTTCTGACAAAATAAGGTGGTTCTAGAGAATAAGCACACAGACTCAGTTACAAAACCAGTCACACCCTTCCACATGTCACAACAACCATAAAGTTAATGAAAAAGGGCGGTCACTTTTAAAACAATCTACAAACCTAGTATTGAGACCGTAGACTGTGAATTATCTTGTCCCGAGTCATTTTCTATATGGCAAGAATACAGCCCAGCATCGTCCAGTTTGCTACTAGAGATCTCAAGTATGGCAGATGTTTCAGTAGTGGTGATACTGTGTTTTTCTGACTGTGCTATATTTATAGCATTTTTCCTCCAGGACACTGCAATAGGAGGTGTCCCAGTGTATGTACATTCCAGGATTAATTGTTTTCCTTTCTCAACATTGAAGTCATTCAGTTTCTTCACAAATTTCGCTGGTTCTATCAGAAATGACATGAGAGCAAACGTTTAAGATAATTGTCTGAGATTTGGGATTTTGTTCCAGTGTAAACAAAGGAAGCCGAAACAAAGAACAAACCTTTTACAAAGAGTTGGGTTGTGCAAGAGATTTTGCCAGCTTCGTTACTAACAATGCAAGTATAGTCTCCACTTTGGGCTGGGAGTACATCAAACAGCTCCAGTTCAGCCACTGATTCTTCCAGAGAGATGTTACATCTATGTCCTGGGGATAGTTCAACGCTACCCCTAAACCATTTCACATCAAGGGGAAGGCTTCCTTTAATGATACTTGTGAAAGTTATATTTGCCCCAGATAAAACTTGCAGAGGTTCTGGTTTCTTCACAAAAGATGGAGGTTCTAGACATACGTAAAAAGAGGTTAATAAAACATAGTTATGGTTGAAAGGCAAGCAGCTGCATTTACAAAAGATATAAAGAATATAAGGAACAGGGTTTTGTTTTGTTTTTTTAAAACTGATATCCTGTTTTCATTATCTATCCAAGTTTCAGTATTTACCTCTGACAATGAAATATGCATCACATTCATCAGATCCAGCTACATTAGTTGCTGTGCAAATGTAATTTCCAGCATCTGACTCTTGAACAGCATTCACTCTTAGAGAACAAGTATTATCTGTAAGAGTTGCTTGATACTTTTCTCCACTAGTGATCTCTTCTCCGTCATGGAACCAAAAGACAGAAATGGGAGGTGACCCAATTACTTTGCACTCAAGTACAGCAGATGAACCCAAGAGCCCATGTGTTTCCTTCAGCTTCTTTGTGAATGAAGGTGGTATAATGCGATCTGTGGAGCACAAAGGAAAGGTAGAAACGTTATGGCTTGTCTTCACAAGCTTTTTTATTTAGTTAAAAAAAGTAATAGATTCCCAAGGGCTTAACAATAATTAAACTATTTATTGGCATAAGAAGTTTGAGATGGATCTTGAAAGCAGACAGGCACTCTCTTCATTTTAGAGGCATGTCCATGGCTTCTCCTTGTCTCCACATCCAGTATTGTGGACCCAATTATGTGGAACTCTCTCCTAGCCAACATTAGAGCAGCCCGCTCTCTGTTCAACATCAGGCACTTTTTGAAGACCTTCTTATTTCAGTAGGCATTTTAAGGAAGCTTTCCATCTTTAATCATTCACTTAAATTTATTTTATCTGCTGTCTGGTTTGATCATACAGCACTTGGAAATTTCAGTGGTTAAGCAGTATATGAAATCACTGAATTAGATAAGTCCATATATCAAGACGCAGATGGGATATTCCCAAGTCATTCAACTAACCTGAAACCTGGACTGATGCTTTGCAACTGCTTTGGCCTACATTGTTTTTCACCTCAAACGTATATTCTCCACTGTCCTCTACTCCTGTATTCAGAATCTTAAGCCCAGCTACTTTGTTGAAGAAAGTGATTTTGTATTTGTGGTCGGAAGAGAGCTCATGTCCGTTCTTGAACCACCGAGCAGTCAGCTCTGGTGTCCCAGCTACTGTACACTCCAAAGTACAAGAATCTCCAGTTGTGACTTTCATTGGTCCTGGTTTCTCCACTATAGATGCTGGCTCTGGAATAAGATGCAAAGCGAGTCACATTTGTAAATAAAATGTTAATATGTTAAAATATTTATTCTTCAGCATGCTTTTGTGTTGTTGTTGTTTTTACTCTATACCAACCTAGAACTGATAAAGTAGCAAAACACTCCTGACTTCCGGCATCGTTTTTAATCTGGCAGGTATATTTCCCAGTGTTGCTTGGTTCTGCATTTACAACCTGAAGGATGGCAACTTTATCGGAATATGACATCCAGACATTTTCACTTTCTCTGATGATTTCACCTTTGTCTTTCATCCAAACAACAGAAATCGGCTCAGATCCTTCTACCGTTGCTTGCAGTTCTGCTGGATCCCCAACAACGGCAGTGGTATCATTAAGTTTCTTCACAAACCTTGGGGGTCCTGATCAAGAGGTGGAAAATATGTAAGTGATGGAAAAGAGAGTAAGATTTTAAAAACCTGGAGCGGCCGGGGGAAACATGGCAATGGAAAGTCTTTTACCAACCTTTCAGCATCACAGAGCAGATGCAAGTGTCACTTCCCACATCATTGACAGCTTTACAGTGATATTCCCCAATGTCTGCCGCATCAACGTTGAGAATGTGAATACTAGCAAGGTAATTCTCAGACAAAATCTTGTACTTTTTGCTGCTTCTTATTTCTCTTTTATCTTTGTACCATGAAACATGGAAGGGAGGAGTGCCTTGAAGCTCACATTCAAGGTGAACATCAAAACCTTTCAGAGTCTCTACTGGCCGCGGTTTCTTGCGGAAAACAGGAGGAGCTACAAAAGAGGAGGTTTGGATTTCTGTTAAATGCAAAGGAGCAACGTTTGAAAGAACAGAGAGCACACCATTAAGAATGAAGGATTGCAAGGAAATGGGAGAGAAGAGACATGCAAAGGAAATTTCCCATTCCAAATAAAGGGGCCTACTAGTGGCCTTTAATGGAAACCGATATTGGCTTGCTTAGTAGGAGACGACAAGCCCTAGCAACCTTCTACAACAGGAAGGGTAGAGAAAGCAAAGGAAGAGCAGGTTCTGACCTTTCACTTTCAGTGAAGTACTGCTGTTCGCACTACCCGCTGCATTTTGGGCTTCGCAAGTGTAGTCTCCACTGTCTTCAACACTCAGACCGTGCATTTCAATGACTGCCACAGAATCGATGAATGACATGCTGAATTTGTCACTGGGATGAATTTGAGTTTCACCCTTGTACCACACAATGTTAATTTCTGGAGAGCCACCTATTCTGCATTCAAATCTAGTCGAATCGTGCTCTTTCACAACTCTGGAGGAGTCTAACTTCTTAATAAACCTCGGTGGCTCTATTAAAAAACAACAAGGAAAGGAAATGAATACATAAAATTGCTTGTGTTAATTTTGCAAGATCTCAGAAATGTGTGTCATCTATATTAGCCATCAAAGTGTATTGGCAAAGAGTTTACAGTCAATCTACGGAGGCAAACTGATCCCTTACAAGTCAAGCCATAGAGCACTCAAGAACAGTTCAAACCACATCTGCCTCAGAAGTATATTTCATGGTGGTGGTATGATAAAAAGACTGGAGAAGAACACATGGAAGCACAGGGGATTCTATCAGCCCCTCCTTGTAAAATTTAAATTATCTCCATTATATGCAACACTACACTAAGACAAAAAAGGAGAAATACAACTGATAAATATAACCACAGAGGATTAGGCCCTCAATGGATGGAAGTCATGATGGCTGTAGGCTACCTCCAGGATCAGATCAGAGGCAGCAAGCCTCCAAATAGAAATGGCTGGAGGGAAACAGTGGGAGAGCTATTGCCCTCATCTCCTGTTTATGGAATTCCCAGAGATATCTGATTGGCCACTGTGGAAAAGATGATGCTGGACTAGAGAACCTTTTGATCTGATCCAGCAGAACTCTTGTGCACATACCGTTGCAAATTTATCCATAGTTAGTAACCCACACTGTGATCTATTTGCTTGAGCCTCCCTTCCAACTTTAAGAAGGAGGCTGTCAATATTGCTCACTACCCCAGCAACATTTTGCTCCTCTTCCTTCCTTGTGTTCCTCCTAGTATGCATGGAGACAGCCAGGAACTGACATCTACCATCACTACTGCACTGTACCAGGCTAGGGAAATGCAGTGGACCTGGCTGAACATGCCTTCCATACACATTCTCTGCGGAATGGGGCTTACTTCTAAATCTAGCCTAGTATTCTGAGATTAGGCAGGTGAGCAGTGATTTTGTGCATTTGACAACTGTGCATTAGGAGGGTATTCAGCAGGTAAAGCTTCCCCTATTGTTGCATTATCATGCTGGGGAAAGCTCCATGTATTGAATCTCTGCTATTCATACAATGCCTAGGGCCTTGATAGAAACAACTCAGCAGGCCTGTTTACATCAATAGCCACTCAGATTCCTTCTAAACGTGCAATATCTGAAGGCTGATTTCTCTATGTAATATGATTTCAGATCCGGCCTAAAGTTTTCCCTAAAGCTTGTCTATGTCCAGTTAAAGTTATGGAAGCTCATAACACTCTTGCCCGTTTAAATAACGGCTGCATGGGTTGCAATCCAGTGGTGTCCCTCCACTGGACTGATTGAGTGGAAGATTCCATTGGAAGAATGAGAAGGAAATGTTTGCAATTTCCCCTCCCATCAGCAGCCCCAGGCACCCATCAAAAGTGTTCCAGAGGGTTGGGGGATCCTTTGAAACATAGTGAAAGGTGGTATGAGAGGTTGTGGACTGTGGGGAGGGAGAATTGCTTGACGTCACCTCCCTCCCTGTTCCACTGATGGAAGCCTCCAGTGGATCCAGGAGCCTTCTATCAATGGAGAGAGAAGACTGGATACAACACTGTATTTTCTTATCACACGAATAAACGCCAAGTTTTTTTTCTTATTCTGGACCACAGATTTCCCAGCTTAATCGCACTTCAGTGGAAAACATGATACCACAACTCAAGTGTCACATATTAAAAGGAGACTCTATGTTCAGCCTGTTTACGGCCTAATAAATTTCCACAGGCTGCTAATTTTAAACAGGCTTGTAAGCAATAAACGAAAACCCCGGTGTGGTATTAATATGCTCAAGAAAATAACTTCAAGAAGATTTTTATCAGCTGCTACTCTAGATACAGAATGCCACCCACTTGTGCCCATTTTAGCTGGAAGATTCAAACATGTCTTTATTTTTACAAAATGGGGGGGGGGGGGAGAAGAAGAAGAAGAAGAAGAAGAAGAAGAAGAAGAAGAAGAAGAAGAAGAAGAAGAAGAAGAAGAAGAAATGACAGCACTTTCCATCAAATTACCTTTGAAACTCAGCTGAGCGCCACAAGAATCCTTCCCAGCACTGTTGCTTGCATAACAAGTATACAGTCCACCATCACCTTTGCCTACTTTAAGAATGGTCAGTGTGGCAGTGTTTTCTACCAGTGTAATCTTGTAATTGCCACCAGGGCGGATCTCACGGTTATCTTTTGCCCAGCTGACTTTCATTGGCACTGAACCTGTGACATGACACTTGAAAGAACCACTTTCCCCAAGAGCAACGTCAAGGGGCAAAGGCTTCACATCAAAGAATGGTGGTTTCAGGTGTTCTAAGGAAAAGAAAGAAAATAAAAAAGTGAAAAGGCATGGCAGGACGTATTGCCTTCCCTTCAAACAGCAAACTCTTAGTCTGTTGTTACGGCCCTGTGACTTGTTCTCGCTCTTTAAAACTGAACCAGCATGCAACAACTTCGGACTTAGTTGTTTACAAACCTGTGAGTAGGAGCTTGGCACTGGAAGAAGCAGTCCCAAGGGCATTGTGAGCTGTGCAAGTGTACTGGCCAGCGTGAGCCATGGAGGTTTGCAAGATCTGAAGCGTCGCTATATTGCTTAAGAAGGTGGTTTGAATGTTGTCGTCATCTCTCAGCTGCACCCCATCCTTCGACCAAGACACTTCAAGTGGCTCAGAGCCAACAATGCGGCAGTCAAAGGCTATAGGAGAACCAAGAGTCTCCTGCACGTCTTTCAGTTTTCTTGTGAATGAAGGAGGAAGTTTAACATCTGCAAAAAATAAATAAATTACAGGGTATGATAACTGGCCATGCAAGAAGACTAAAAAGAATACCTGGGCCAGTATGCCCTGCACATGTGGAGAATTCCAATAAAAATAGAGCCATGTTCTCTGTTCCTAAGCTCTCATGCCCCCCACCCATATAGGCACACACAGGGAATAGGAGGTCTGTGTGTGCCTCCCATACCCTTATCCAGTCATCCCTTTCGAACTCATGCAAGTTCAGTAATTTGCAGGGTTTGGAGAAAGGAATAAAGGCTGCACAGATACACAGGAAGAGCTCAGAGATATCTCAGTCTTCTTACAGCTCAGCAAAGCAGCTTGTGGACATGCTGAGAGCCCCGTCACCATGCCTGTGATTCAAGTGGGTCACACACTTCAGCATATTACACACAAACGTTGTGTGTAATATGACAAGGGTCAATTATTTTAAAAAGAGCCATCACCTTTGATGGTGATTGTTGTCATTGAAGTAGCAAACCCAACGCTGTTTTCTGCTTTGCAGGTATATTCGCCAATGTCAGCGTTCTCTACCCGGCTGAAAGCGAGTGAAGCCACATTGTTCTTGAAGTGCATTTTATAAGCCTGTGTAGATCTTAGTTTGGTATCTCCTTTGTACCATGACACTTTAATTTCTGGTGTTCCAGCCACTTGGCACTGTAAAGTTGCAGGCTCTCCGATGGTCACCTCCAAGTGATCCAAGTGCTTAATAAAATGAGGTGGTTCTGCAGCAGAAATAATCATAGTCAATACCCACAGTCAATCTAAGCACATCAGAAGATGGCAATTAGTACAAGAATGGTTAACCAACTATTAAGACAGCAACACACCTATGATTGATACCAGGGCGTGACATACATCCTCCCCAGCATCATTTGCAACTTCACAGATATATTCTCCTTCATCTTCTGTAGAACTATTAAGAATTTCCAGAATGCCTGATTTTTCTGTGGTGGTTATATTGCATTTTGGAGACTGTGTGATGTTCAAGCCGTTCTTCTTCCACGTTACTGCGAGTGGAGGAGTTCCGCTGAATGTGCTTTCTAGAATTATGGATTTCCCATGTTCTACGCTGAAATCGCTCAGCTTCTTCACAAACACAGCAGGCTCTAAGATAAAGCCATATGAAAGAAGTGGTTAAACCAAGAACTGCTCTATGGGTGTGTGTATATCACACAGACGTGCACGCACACTTAACATGTGTACATGCCATAATAATAGCATTTGGACAAACCTTTTACAAAAAGATGTGTGGTGCAAGAAGCACTGCCAGCATCGTTTGTGGCAAGGCAGGTGTAATCTCCGGTCTGGAGTGGTCCCACTTCGAACAATTCCAGCTCCGCAGATGAATCTGCCAAGGTGATGTTGCACGTTTTCCCTGGCACCAGTTCTCTACTCCCCTTAAACCAGTTCACTTTGAATGGAGGAGTTCCCCTAATCAGACTCCTGAACGTTACACTCATTCCAGGTAAAACCTCCAGCGGGTCTGGCGTCTTTGCAAAAGAGGGTGGTTCTAGAATTACACACAACATTTAAAAAGTTAACGCAAATGTGCCAGGTAGCTAACATCTGTGTAAAACAGGTTGTCAAGAAAGCAAGATAAACACGCACGGGAAAGATTTGCAACGGATGCCTTGTCTATCCTTTACTGACCTTGCACTGTCAAAAAGGCACTGCATTCATCAGAACCAGCTACATTCTGGGCAGCACAGGTGTAGGGACCTGTATCAGACGAGTCCAGAGCATTCACCTTCAAAGCACAGACATTATCTGAAAAGCCGGTTTCGTATTTGTCCCCTGGGAAAATTTCATTTCCTCCATAAAACCAAGTGACTGAAATAGGAAGGGAGCCGGCAACTTTGCACTCCAAAACAACCGAGGAGCCCTGCATGCCAAAGGTTTCTTTCAATCTTCTTATAAAAGAAGGAGGGACGACGTGGTCTGGGTAGGAAAAGGCAACAAAGAGCCAACTTTTAAGAGGAGAAACGACAGCAGAGAAGGGCAAGTGAGAAACGAAAAAGATCCCAAGCTAACCTGAAATGTCGACGGAGGAAGTGCAGCTGCTTTTCCCCACTTCATTGTGTACTTCAAAAGTGTACAATCCCCTGTCATTCATGTCTGCGGAGAGAACCTTAAGTGTCGCCACCTTGTTGGAAAAGCTGATTTGGTGCTTGCGGCTGTTGGTGAGTTCTCTTCCGTCCTTAAACCACTTGGTAATTAGTTCTGGAGTGCCACCCACCGTGCACTCCAGAGTAAAAGCATTGCCAGAGGTCACCGTCATGGGCTCGGGCTTCTCTAAAATCACAGCCGGCTCTGGAATGAGGGAGACAATCCAGAAAACTTGAGTTTCGAGAAAACCAAGACTTAAGAAGCAAATTAGCTGCAATGGCAAAGGCAGCCAAGATTCAATTCTTTAGAAGGGGATAGGTGCCTGTACCAACCTAGGACTTGTAAATGCCCTGCGCATTCTCTCATTCCAGCATCATTTTTAATCTGGCAGATGTACTTCCCGCTGTTGGTGGCTTCGGCACTTGCAATCTGAAGAGTTGCGATGTTATCCGAAAAGGAAATCTTGAGGTTTTCGCTTTCCCGTATTATTTCGCCTTTGTCCTTAAGCCAAACGACGGAAATGGGTTGGGAGCCTTCTACTACGGCCCGCAGTGCTGTGGGTTCCCCGGCATAGGTGGAGGTTTCGCTCAGCTTCTTAACAAACCGAGGAGGTTCTGGCAGGGAAGAGAATTCCTTATGGTAAGAGGAAGGTGGCAAGGAAGCCGCAAAAGAAACGCAAAGGAAAAGGTGCCCGGAAGACTTTGCACCGCGGTTGCACTCATCACTAACCTTTGAACTTCACAGCACAAGAGCAAGTGTCACTTCCGACCTCATTTGTGGCTTTGCACTGATATTCCCCAAGGTCTGCCGCTTCGAGGTTGAGAATGTGGACGCTGGCACTGAAGTTCTTGGTTGTCACTTTGAACTTCTTGCTGCTCCTGACTTGCTTTCTGTCCTTGAACCAGACGACTTCGAATGGCGGTGTGCCTGCTATTTCACACTGAAGGGTGACATCGGAGCCCTTGAGTGTGTCTATGGGGCTGGGTTTCTTGCTAAAAACGGGAGGTTCTATAAAAGAAAGGAGACGAGGACATGTAACGGGACTCCTGGGAGGGGTTTATTGCTAACAGGGGCAAGACATCCAGAAACAGAAGGCAGAAGGTATGCTTGTAAATCCCCATTTAGGTGCCCAAGAAGATTCTTTCTCTAGTTCTCCCAAGTGCATAGCAGGTCAATTTTAGGTCATTTCTATTTCTAAAGCTGCAAAGTCTTGCTGGGAAACTTTGTCATCCCCCCCACAAATTCCTGTTGCATGTGGCACTGAGTTTTCCAAATAAATGCAGTTAATAAGCATGGGTGTGTACCTCCGCATAACGTTTTCCACTCCCACATCTGCTATTCTCAAACTGACACCCTCAAACACATGCTCTAAACCTTCCATGGCCAAAGGTTTATTTTCTTACAGTCCTCCTCCTTATCCCTATAAGTACTGTATTTTATTTTTAAATAGAAGAAATCCTCTAACTCTTTCCCCACTGTCCCCTGCAACTGCAATTCACATCTTATGTCTTATCTAACTATAGAGTGTTGCTAGGAAGTAACAGATGATCACCTGGCAGATTGTGTAGCTGGCACACACAAAAGAAAACTGATCCTCCTACTCCTGTAACCTTATATCTTGCATTATCACCCACGTCTTTGATCCCTTCACCTGTTGCCTCTTCTTGTCAACTTCCTAGCTATTAATCAGATGCTCAAGGAGTATATCCTAACTGAGGCATAGGTTATCTTTAAACCTTTCACTGCCTGTAAACTGAATTTTCAGGGAATAGAGGGCCTTCTCGGTGGTTGCTCCCAGACTTTTTTTGGAACTCCCTCCCTAGAGAAGCTAGGCTGGCTTCCTGCTTCTTGTCTTTCAGCCAGCAGGTGAAGACTTTCTTGTTCCAACAGGATTTTGGGAATTGACTGCTTTTAGTGAAAGGGCTGGTGCTGTGTTGTTTTTATGGTAATTATTGGTATGGGTTTAACAGATGTTTAGATATGTATATAGCTTTAATTCTGTCAATGTTTAATTGTTTTTTAATGATTGTTTTTCTGTGTTGGTAGTGGTTCTTATTTTTATCTGTAAGCCACCTTAAGTCCAGTCAAGGAAACAGGCAGGGAATATTGATAATAACAAGTGCCTTTTTTCCTAAAAAAAATGCTTAGGGGTACTCTCATTTTCCTACTCATATTGAAATACTGGCCCTCAATGAGGCCAAACTTAGATTTACAAAATGTTTAGGGGTATGTGTACCCCTGCATCTCCCCAGAAAAAAAGCACTGATGATAATAATAATAATAATAATAATAATAATAATAATAATAATAATAGATTTTACTCTTTTCCTTCCTGTGCTACTTCACAGTTCTGTAATTTCTGACACAGGCCAGTGATAGGTAAAGGCTAGAGGGGCCACTGATCCTCTAAGACTGCTTCTCCCCCTCTTAAAATTTTCGAGACTGCTTTACTATCTCTATTTGCGTAGTGTGCCTGACCTCCTCATCAGCACTGCCACCATTTTCACTACAGTCGAGGAGTCTTTGGATTTCAAACATATCAGTCCTTTGTCAGTACTTTTGACTATGCGTCCCCAGCATTATAGCATTATCATCCAACCATTTAAGGGTAAAGTAGGGGAATGCCTGCAGCTCACTGGTAGAGCATCTGCTCTGAATGAAGAGGACCCCAGGTTCAACTTCCCAGCATCTGCAGGTAGGGCTGGGAGAGAGTCCTGACTGAAATCCTGGAGAGCCACTGTCAGTCAGTGAAGATAACACTGAGGTAGATGGACCAATGGTCTGACTCCGTATGGGGAAAAACCAAAACACCTTCCAGTGCTCCTAAGGGTTGGGTAGAGTGGAGGAAGTCAGAGTAGACATTGGCTTCTAACCTTTCACTGTGACTGTTGTGCTGCAGCTTGCGGTGCCAGCAGAATTAAGCGCTTCACAAATGTAATCTCCACTGTCTTCATGGGTAGCATCAACAATGATCAGCACTGCTGTGCCATCACTGAATGCCATACGGTGCTTGTCGCTAGCATGGATTTCGTGGTCATTCTTGTACCACACAACTCTGATTTCTGGGGAACCACTGATCTTGCATTCAAGTTGACATGAATCGCCCTGTTTCAGCATTCTTGATGGTTCCAGTTTCTTCACAAATTTAGGAGGTTCTGACAAGCCAGAAGGAAAGTAATATTCAATATAGAGAGGAATAAGAACTATTAAGAACACGCAAAAAAAAAAAAATGCAGTGGAAATCATAATATGGTATTATCAAGGAGGATAACAACAAAAATTAGTAAGTGTATGAGAAACCTCCATTAAAAAAACGACAACAACTGCAAAAATTCTGACATTTCTGCTGAAATAAGCCATGGCACTGATTCACTGAACAGCAAACACAGCAAAATACAGCCTTTGTTTTCTCATGCCTCCCTTAACGCCAGTCCACTACAAAGAAGGGAGATTGGTGGGAAATTAGCACCCAGACTCAACATAGGAGAACTCTTCTCCTGCACCTGTGCTCCCCAAAACAGATGGATATTTTGAGAAGCAATACTTATGAGATAAGCCTCTCCCAGGTACAATAATCTGGAGGAGGGGAGGAAGGAGCCTATCTGTGCCCAGGCGTTCCATCTGCTTCCATCTCATCTGTTTGTTGACTGGCACTCAAAGCCCTCTCAAAATTTCAGCCTGGGGGTGGGATGCTAAGATGACATCCCTGACAGGTGCACAAGTGCAGAGGCCAATTGCTATTTCCCCACTCCCCTTTCAACTTGTTGACATCTACTGGAGAGGTGTGCAAAACTCTTGGTAAATCCCTGCTAATGGATCAAGCTATCTATGTATATTTTCCCATGCAACTATTTTTTAGAATGGAAATTATACATAAACTGTAAATGAATCAAATCCGCCTCGGCTTTTACAACGGCAAAAACCAAAGAATGCTATAAAAGCTACATTTAATGTGGGTATCTGTAAATCACAACCGGCGCATGTAATTTGTCATAAGAATCCATCACATTTCTATGAGCGCAAACATTATTCTTTTGCTCTACTTGGGTTTCAAGACACAGTAAGGAGAAGAAAATAGTTTGGATCTTAAATACTTACAGATAGTTTCCTATGAATTTTTTTTTAATTTGAAAGAGGTCTGCCTTTTTCTTTTTAGAAACAAAGAATTCTGTGGAAAAGAAATCCCAAGAAAATCCCTTTTCTGCATAAAAGATCAGTCAACTTAAATTCAAATACCTTTCACATTAAGTTGAGCCGAGCAAAAGTCTTTCCCAACATCATTGCTAGCTTGGCAAGTATACTGTCCGCTGTCTCCTTTGCCTACTCTCAGAATTCTCAAATGGGCTGTATTTGCTACAAAGGTAATGGCATAGTTTCCTCCTGTACGAATCTCACGGCCATCTTTAGCCCATGTTACATGTATAGGTTGGGCTCCAGTAACATGACACTCAAAGTCAGCACTTTCTCCAACAGGAAGATCTTTGGACTCGGGTGTGATATCAAAGGAGGGAGCTTGTTTGCGTTCTGGGGAATAAAATGAAGAGGAACGATTGGATTTCTTTCGGACGCGGTAAAGCTAAATACTGTAAAATCTTTTTAGAGGTTAGGAAGAGAGGTTGAACGTAACAGATGAAAACAAGAGAGTCAGTATGAAACTAACCTGAGACTGTGAGCCTAGCACTAGACGTAGCAGTTCCTACAGGATTGGTCGCTGTGCAAGAATATTGCCCAGTGTGACTCATCTCAGTTTGCAACAGCTGAAGAGTTGCCACGTTATCTATGTAAGAGGCCTGCACATTAAAGTCATCTCTTAAAGGCACACCATCCTTATACCATGTAACACTAATAGGCTCTGATCCATTTAGACGGCAAACTAATTTGATTGGGAAGCCAACGGTTTGCTCTGTATCCTTTAATTTCCTTGCAAAAGAAGGTGGACGTTTTCGCTCTGCAAGAAAAGAAGTATGCAATAAACATACGGCTTATGCAGGCATCTGGACAGGTGAAAATATTTTAAAGAGTGAAAGATCTGTAAGTATGAGTTTTTAACCAATCCCAGATAAAATAATCACCTTGAACTGCTAAGACAGCCTTTGAAGAGGCCGTTCCGACACTGTTTTCTGCTTTGCAAATATATTCCCCACTGTCACTGGCATCCACTTTGTTAAAAATAAGTGTAGCAACATTATCTTTGAAGTACATCTTATACTCAGGAGTAGATCTTAATTTTGTATCTCCTTTGAACCAAGATATTGTAATTTCTGGGGTCCCAGTAACTTGGCATTGCAAAGTGGTATAGTCTCCAACTGACACCTCAAGAGGTCCCAAGTGTGTGATGAAAGAAGGAGGTTCTGGGGACACAAAGAGTGAGCATTAGGATAATGGCACCTGAACACTACAATGAAGAAACAATGAGGTTTTTAAATAAAAAAAATTATTAAGAAGGTGCTACAGACAGACCTAAAGTGGATACCAGTGCTTCACAGATATCTTCTCCAGCCTCATTCTCAACCATACATGTGTATTCTCCTTGATCATCCTTTGTACTGTTAAGAATTTCCAGAATGCATGACTTCTCTGTTGTGGTGATGCTGCACTTTTCAGACTGGCCTAAAGTTACGCCGTTCTTCTTCCATGTCACTGAAATCGGAAGGCTACCAGTGTACCTGCTCTCTAGAATTATGGATTTGCCTGGCTCCACACAATGGTCGCTGAGCTTCTTCACAAAAACGGCTGGTTCTGGTGAGCAATAAGAAGTCAAGTATTGGCATCAACACTGCACAAACACCTAAACAATCCAAACCGAAAAAGTGCAACCTATACCAACCTTTTACAGAAAGATGTGCCGTACAAGACACTTTGCCAGCCTCATTAGTCACAACACAAGTATATTCTCCACTTTGTTGTGGCTCTACATCAAACAGCTCCAGGTCTGTGACCGAATCTTCCAAGTAGATGTTACATTTATCACTTGGTACGAGTTCATTGACGCCTCTAAACCACCTCACCTTAAATGGTGGTGTTCCTCTAATAACAGCAGAAAATGTAACACTTTTGCCTGGTAAAATATCCACAGATTCAGGTACCTTCTCAAAAGAGGGTGGTTCTAAAGAAGCATCGAAAGTAACAACAGATCAGTCGATAATGAAGGAATCATAAAGTGAAAATAAAAATTTCCTCAAATCAAAGAGAATGCAATTTTGCAAGAATAAAGATTATGGAAGATTTCTGCAAAGTGTTAGCCACTTATTGAATACTGACCTTGTACAATCAAAGCAGCCTTGGTTTCATCAGAGCCTGCCACATTAGCAGCTTTACATGCATAAGTTCCTGTATCAGATGAGTTCAGTGAACCAATCTGCAAACTGCAAACATGGTCTGAAAATGAGATTTGATGTTTTCCCCCACTGGTGAGTTTATGTCCATTATGGAACCAAGCGACTGTAATGGGAAGGGAGCCAGCCACTTTGCACTCAAGAATCACTGAAGAAGCCAGTACACCATGAGTTTCTTTAAGTTTTCTTGTGAAAGAAGGTGGAATAATCCGATCTGTGTAAGAGGAGGTAAACAAAAGAAAATGAGGACCCCACAAAGGAGAACCATTTTCTGGTGGGAATACAATGAAGAGAAGCAACAGAACTGACCCAGAACATCAACGGAAGCTGTGCAGCTGCTTTTGCCAACATTGTTCTGCACCTCGAAAGTGTATAAGCCACTGTCTTCCATTTCTGAATCAATAATTTTAAGTGTGGACACTTTGTTGTAGAAGGTAATTTTGTATTTGTTGCTAGTTGTTAATTCTTTTCCATCCTTAAACCAGCCTATTGAAAGTTCTGGTGTTCCACCCACTTTGCACTCTAGGGTACAAATGTCTCCGACGGTGACTTTCATTGGTTCTGCCTTCTCAGTGATGACAGCTGGCTCTGGAAAGAGATTCAAGCAATATCTACCTGTGAATATCACTGTCTCCTTAGCCACATGGCTTAATACTGCAATTACAGAAATCACTTCTCTAAAGCCACAGTTTTCTGCTTTGGAAAGGAGCCACTACAAAGCTTTTAATGGCTTTTCTTTTCTAGAATTGAGAAACACTGTAAACACCACCGTGCCACTTATCTGTCTTTCAGAGAAGAGGAGCTGACTGCCCAACCAATAGGAGCAGAGCAGTACAAAGCCCCCAATGGGTTACCTGAACATTTTGCTTCAGAACCTGTTCTCCAATACTCTGTAATGCACCATGTACACTGATGACATGCCCCCCTCACAACCTCAAGGCTCTGAATGTTATTTAGCCTTCCCATCTTTTAAAAGTAACTCTCTCTCTCTCTCTTTTAAAGAAAATAAAAAGCCAAGTTTGTGTCATTACCAACCTAGAACGGTTAAAGTTGCTATGCACTCCCGGGTTCCAGCATCATTACTGATTTGACAGATATACTTCCCAGCGCTTGCTGGTTCTGCTTTGGCAAGCTGCAAAGTGGCAACATTTTCCACGTATGTTATTGTCCTGTTAGCACTTTCTCTGATGACCTCTTCTTTGTCCTTGAGCCACGTCACTGAAATCGGCTGAGAGCCTTCCAAGGTGGCCTGCAACTCTACTGGTTCACCCACCACAACAGTAAGGTTGTTAATTTTGGTCACAAATTTTGGTGGTTCTGAAGAGGAAAGAGCCAATGGGCATCAAGAGTTCCAACAAGAATTGTGCATTTTTATAAAGACAACGATGATTGCACACCGTATTTCCTCAAATAATACCTACCTTTAAGTTTTACCATACAAACGCAAGTGTCGCTTCCGACATCGTTCTGAGCTTTGCACTGGTATTCACCAATGTCAGATACTTCAATATTAAGAATGTGAACACTTGCATGATAGTTTTTGGATGCGACTTTGTACTTTTTACTGCTACGGATTTGCCTCTTATCCTTATACCACGTAATATCAAAAGGTGGTGTCCCAGAAATCTCACATTCAAGGCTAACCTCAGTACCCTTGAGTGTATCTACTGGAGACGGCTTCCTGCTAAAGATGGGTGGTTCTAGGATGAAAGAAAGAATCAGGTATCATTTAAAGAAAGTTACCTCAATATATATACCTTTAATATGAATATAATGTGAGAATTGCCATATATGTATCTGTTCCACTGCCAAGGCATGCATGCAGCTGAAGAAGCACCTTTTCTTTTCACAGCTGGTTTTTAAAGGTAGCCAATGGACTGGAA
Organism: Podarcis gaigeae; assembly: GCF_964106915.1. Classification (NCBI taxonomy): domain Eukaryota; kingdom Metazoa; phylum Chordata; class Lepidosauria; order Squamata; family Lacertidae; genus Podarcis; species Podarcis gaigeae. Next base: position 114,127,386 of record NC_139678.1, on the reverse strand, counting down.
TGGAAGCATGCATGTCCCAGTCTGCCAGCAAAGCTCCACCCACTAAGATGCCCATGACTGGGAAGTTTAGTGTATTTGGTGGGCAATCCCGCCCTGCAATGCAGCTGGCCGAATGATCTTCAGTGTGCACACAAGTCCCAGCACTTGGGAATGGCTGGCAGCCAGCCCGCAAGAGGCTGCAACTGTTGCCCACCCGGAATAGGGTAATTGGTCATTTCAGTAATAAAAGCAATGACCATCCTGGAATGCTGAGCCAAAAGGGTGAGTGCAGGAATGCATTTAACAACCCTTTTCTCCTCCTTTCACATGGAATGTAGTCCAACTGACTGATTACTTATCCTTTCTGTAAGAGGCAGAGAGCTGGGATGGTCACTGCTGCCTCTTGCAGATTCAGTGGACGCCAAACCTGACATCTACTCAAGCATTTGATTAGTTGACTGGAGGAGGAGTTTTGTCACCCTCTCAGTGTTGTGGTGCATATTTGATTGACTGATGGTTGCAGCCTTGATTTAAGTACCCCACTCATTGACGTTAATGAAGAGTGGGTTATAATTGCCACCAAGCTTATGCAGGTAATTAAGAAAACATCTTTCTGTAATAGCTAATTGATTATCTCTGGGTTTTGTTGTTTTTTTAAATGTAGTTTTTACTATGTGGTTGTTGTAGACCACTTTGGTTTTTTGGTTTAATAGTGGCATACAAATATTGTAATAATTAAATAACCTATATAAATAATAGTAAATACACCACATCCCTTTGAACATTCTTGAGGGAAAGAGTGAAAGCCACAGGTTAGAGAATACTTGTTTAAAATTAACCTGGAGGCTAATTAGATGAGAAATAGGACCCTGTCCACAATGGGCAGTTATAGCAATCTAACAGTTAGCTTGGCCATACAAGAATCAGAATGAACTAATCTCAATCTTTTTAGAGACAGTTAGTCAAAGAGAAGGAAGTCCGCCAAGGCATGTTTGCTAACCTTTGACTAGGAGTTTAGTACTGCAGCTTGCCCTGCCAGCAGGGTTCTGAGCTTCACATATGTAATCTCCACTATCGTCTGCACCAAGATGCCTCATTTCAATGACTGCCACAGAATCTGTGAATGACATCTGGAATTTTTCGCTAGCATGGACTTCAGTGTCATTTCTGTACCATACCACTTTGATTTCCGGAGAGCCACTGATTTTACATTCAAGTCGTGTGGAGTCGCCCTGTTTAATCACTTTAGACGGGTCTAGCTTCTTAATGAACTTTGGAGGTTCTGGGAAACGGAAGAAAAATGAAAGCAAGGTAAATTGGAAGAAAAGAGGGATTGTGTTGAAAGGTATATAGAATAAGAGGGGAGAGAAATCTAAAAGGGCGCTTAACTTCTAGTTTTAGCAATGCAGGAAGAAAAGTAACTCAGAAACATTTACACAAAAGACTGCAGAAGACAATTAAGAAAAGAGCAACACAGAACACATTAGCACACCTGTTATGCTTAGTGTGGTTGTACAAGAATCGCTGCCAACATCGTTGGAAACTTGGCAAGTATAGTTTCCACTTTTTGATACATCCACAGAATAAAGATTTAAGAAACCAGTTGACCCTTCAATCCCAAATAAACAGTTAGGTCCAGACACAAGTTCTAAATCTTCTTTAAACCACTTTATTTTAAAAGGCGGTGTTCCCTTTAAAGATGCCTTAAATTCCACTGTTGAATCAGGTATAGCTGATTGACTTTCTGGTTTTACCAAGAAGCTTGGTGGCTCTAAAGGTTTTAAGAAACAAAAGAAAACTAATTAGGTTCCGGAGCAAGAAATATGGCCTGGCAAGCCACAGCAAACCAATAAAGAGAAATAAAACATGTGTCAAAGTTAATAAGAAAAGAAAGGTTCCGTATAGATAACATTAAATGGGATCTACATTCAAAGATATTAAGATAATGATGTGAAGTTGAAAAAGATTTATATTTTAATACAGTGTATAGAAAGAAGATAGAAATCCAAACCTTTCACAGTTAAGACGGCGCTACATGAGTCACTTCCTGCAACATTTGTTACGCTGCAAGTATAATTTCCAGAATCTGTCAACTCTAGGTAATTAACCTCGAGCGATACAGTGTTCTCATGGCACAGGTGCCTGTATTTTGCACTCTCGGGTATCTCTTTTCCATCTTTAAACCATTTTGCAGTAATTGGGAGTGAGCCAGAGACTTTACACTCCATATGAATAGATGATCCCAGAATTTTATCCATTTTTGGCAATTTTTTGGTAAACGAAGGAGGGATTGCTTGATCTGCCCAGAAGGGAGGGAAGAAGGCAAGTAGCATCAGATTCCTTGTTTTATTCTTTCTTCTTCATGAAAAATACACAGGCAATTAAAATGTTGATTGAAAAAGAACATGCTCCATTTTGACCAAACAAAATACAAACCTAGTACAGACAAAGTAGCCTCACAGGTGCTGCTTCCAAACTCATTTTCAACCTTAAAGGTGTATGTGCCGCTGTCCTCCTTCATAATGGATTCAATCCTGAACCTAGCCACATTATTGTCAAAGCTCATGGTGTAATATCTACTGGGCATGAGTTGTTTGCCATCTTTGGACCATTTTACTTGAAGTTCTGGTGTTCCAGCCACAGTGCATTCTAGAGTGACTGGGTCTTTCTCCGTAACTTTAATTGATTTAGCTTTTTCTATGATCTGAGCAGGTTCTGGAGTAAGAATAAAAACACAAATATATTGAAGTCTTCCAATGAGTAACCGGCAGAAGACTGGTGCTTACTGAGGAATCAAAATAGGAATCAAAACTCACAAACCTTGCACTAAAAGTAAAGCAAAACACTTCTCAACTCCTGACTCATTCTTTGCCTGACAAGTGTATCTCCCACTGTGACCGAGGTCAACATGCCTGATCTTCAGTCTCGCCACATTGTTTTCAAATGTAATGTGGAAGCTGTCATCGTTTTCGATGATTCTTTCATCTTTTATCCAAGACACCGTTAAAGGCTGAGAACCAGCCACAGTGCATTGAAATACAGCAGAGCTCTTCAAAACAGCGTGGACGTTTTCCAACTTCTTGATGAAGGATGGGGGTTCTGTGTTTATTAAAAATATAAAAAAGCCGGAATGAAACCTGGGTAAAGTTTAAAATTTGCTAAAAGAGGTGAGAGAACAAACGGAATGTTTCTTAGGCTTTTTCCCTACTATGATTACTGAACTGACCTTTCAAACTGACTTTTGTGCTACAGGAACAGCTGCCCCCTTCATTTGAAATAATGCACTGGTATTCGCCAGCATCCTGAACATCACAGTTCATGATATGAAGGGCAAAAACAGATTGCTGATCAGTCATGGTGTATTTCTTGCTACTTCGGACCTCGTTGTTGTTCTTCAGCCAGGTCACTTCAAACGGAGGAGTCCCTGTGACTTCACATTCTAACACAGCATCGTAGGTTCTTACTACTTCCACAGGTTTTAGCTCCCTCACAAATGTGGGAGGTTCTAAAGTAGTAGAAGAAAACAAAGCAACCTCAGAAATAAGGGGAGGAACCCAACCGCATGGCTGAAGGAACTGGAAAAGACATTCTTAGCAACTAACCTTTCACTCTCAGTTCAATGCTGCAACTCTCACTACCTGCGTCATTGCGGGCCTCGCAGATGTAAGTCCCGCTATCCTCCACTTTAGCATTGGAAACTTTAAAAGTTGCCATGTTGTCTACAAATGAGACTCCATATTTAGCATGGTCCAGCACTTCGTTCCCATCAAGGTACCAAAGGACACGGATTTCCGGTGTACCCGCTACCTGGCATTCAAAAGTGGTAGACTGTCCTTTTCTCAAAGCTACTACAGGGCTAGGCTTCTGAAGAAACCTAGGGGGCTCTAAAATAAAATTAAAAATAATTATTTAGAAAATAGTAATTGGCTTTAAAAAACACAAACCAACCAAAAAAACTAAGGTAGATTGCAATCCTATGCACATACTTACTGTAATCCCCATCTAACACAGTGGGACTTACACTCAAGTAGACATGCATAGGATTGAGCTGCGCAAATCGCAACTGATAACCCGGGATGTAAAAGTGCAAACCTTTCACAAAAAGAGTTGCCTTGCAGGTTGTTGTCCCGACGTCATTGCTTAATTGGCAGATATAGTTCCCTGAATCAGATGTCTTGGCCGAAAAGAGTTCCAGCACGCTTGAAGTGTCATCTTTGTAAACTGAGCGAGAAGCTCCCGAAAGGAGTTCTTTGCTATCTTTGAACCACTTTATTTGTATGGGAGGCGTGCCGCTCACGAGAGCTTTGAGTTGGACTCTGGCAGCTGGTACCACATCTTGTGACTGTGGCTTTTCAACAAAGCATGGGGGTTCTACAAAGAGTGGGGAGAAAGACCAGGAAAAGAGGGAGGTCATTCATTTTGGAACGATAAACAAAAACCAGAATCAAAGCGACGTGGCAAATAAGCCTGCCGCCTAGGAGAAAAAGTACAAGATGTCCAAACCTTTGACGGTTAAATGGGCACTGCACTGGTTGCTTCCAGCTTTATTTGTTGCCTCGCAGGTATAAGATCCACTATCTGCACCTTCAAGCTGGTTGATCTCCAAGAATGCCATGTTATCATGGAAAGAATACTTGTGCTTTTCGCTAGCAGTTATCTCTTGGCCATCTTTGTACCACTGGATACTTATTGGGTGTGAACCAGACACTATACACTCAAGGTGAACAAAAGAGCCCTTAATGCTATCCATTTTCTTTAGCTTTTTGGTGAATTTAGGCGGTATGATCAGATCTACCCAAGACAAACCAAAAAGATATATATTAGATTAGGCTCCCACTTTGCTGGTCTTTGGCATAAAAAGAAAATAAGAATTGCAGTTGTGGCCAGCACCCACCAACCGACCCACCTCCAAGAGAAGAGGGATACACAATACGAACCTAAGACATTAATGCTAGCTTTACAGCTGCTGCTTCCGACATCATTTGAAACCTCAAATGTGTATTCGCCGCTATCTTTCTTTTCTGTAGAAACAATCTTTAGCATAGAGACTGTATCGGTAACACTGATTTTATATTTGTGTCCCAAAGTCAACTCCTTTCCATCTCTGAACCACTTGGCAGTAATATCTTTTGTTCCTGAAAATCTACACTGCAATGTGGCTGGGTCGCCTTCCGTGACATCAATTGAAACAGCTTTATCAGTGATGGTGGCTGCCTCTGTGATAAATACAGGAGCAAATATGAGTCTGGGTGACTTGAAGTGTAGATGTTAGCAAAACACGATGCTATAAATTAAGGAGGCGGGAGGAAGCTCTACAAACCTTTTACTGTTAGTAAAGCAGAACATCTTTGGATTCCAGCATCGTTTTTAGCCTGGCAAAAATATTTCCCATCGTGCTTCACTTCTATGGCCCTGATCATAAGAGTGGCCACATTGTTCACAAAGGTCATTTTGGTGTTATCGTCTTCAACAATGTCATCATTATCTTTCAGCCAAGAGACTGTTATAGGCATGGAACCTTTAATAGTTGCTTGAAACACTATTGTGCCTCCTCTAAGTGAGCTAATGTTCTCAATCCTCTTCACAAATTGTGGGGGTTCTATTGAAAGAATAGATGCCTTGGTGAGTATTAGCCTCAACTAAACATCAGAATTAAATTATTATATTTTCCAGGCGGTACTGACCTTTCAGAGCCAACTCAGAGCTACAGACACAGCTTCCTACATCGTTTGTTACCCTGCACTGGTATTCTCCTGCATCTGAAGAGTCAAACTTGAAAACCTGGAGGCTAATCAAGGAATTCTCAATGCTTATTCTGTGCTTTCTACTGCTCCTCACAGGTTTGTTGTCCTTTAACCAATAGACCTCAAATGGAGGGGTACCTAAGACCTCACATTCCAGTATCACATCTGAGTCTTTTAACACTTCCCTTGGTTCAAATTCCTTGACAAAGTAAGGTGACTCTATAGCACAAGACAGAAAGAAAGAGTGGGGGTTGTTAATTGGTTCTGGGACCTTTAAAAGGCTCGAAAGACTTGCTGAGAAAATTGAGTGGAGGGGTACTTTTGCACACACCTTTTACAACCACGACACTACTGCAGGTATCTTTCCCAGCATCATTTTTTGCCTCACATGTATATTCACCACAGTCTTCAAGAGTGACATCCAGGAGTCTGAGTACTGCTGTGGAGCCCACCAAAGTCATCTTGTGTTTGGCACTGTCTTTAATTTCCCTGTCATCCTTGAACCAAGAGATTTTAATTTCAGGCGTGCCTGTAACTTTACATTCTAATTGGGCGTATTCTCCTTTCTTAATCAACTGCGACGGCTCAAGTCTTTCCACGAAAGTAGCGGGTTCTGTGGAATTAAAGAATGTTATTAAGAAGAGTTGTAGAAAGAGGTTAAGGAAAAATAAGAGGCACCTCAAATCGCCACCCAAGCATATCATCATAAGAGAAAGAGTTGTGCAAACCTTGGACAAACAAGTTTGCACTGCATGAGGCTGAACCAGCCACGTTGCTGACTTTGCAAGAATAGGCGCCTGAATCAGCAGGTTTCACAGCGTAAAGCTCCAAGTAACTCGACAAAGCTTCCGTCATGATGTAACAAGCTCCACCAGTGGTTAGCTCAGCATCACCCTTAAACCATTGTACAGAGAGTGGCGCTGTTCCCTTAAATGTACTCTTCAAACGCACTGTTGACCCGGGAGATATTTCTTGAGACTCTGGCTCTGTCACAAAGCTAGGTGGCTCTACACATTGTTTGAAAGAAAGAGTTGGAAAGAATCAGTAGTTCAACTTAATGCAGTGAGGAGTTAAAAAGGGGGTGGGGAAAGAACGGTTAAAAGAGATACTGAGAAGAGAATGCAAAAGAAGATGTCAAACCTTTTATCGTTAAAGTTCCATGGCTTTCCTTGCCCCCTGCAGAGTTAGTAGCTCTACAGGAATACACTCCTGCGTCATTGGTATCCAGGTGTTTGATGTCCAAAGACGCTGAACCTTCTTCGTAGCGTATTGCATACTTGGCGCTGGCAGTGATCTCTTTGTCATGCTTAAACCAAGACACTTTTATTGGAAGAGAACCTGATACTTTGCAGTCAAAGTGGCAGGAGCCACCAACCGCGCTATCGACGTTCCGCAGAGGTTTGGTAAAGAATGGAGGAAGGGTGCGATCTGTTCCAAGGCACAGCAAAGAAAAGAAAACCAATATATATCAAAAAGAGTGTTTTAGGAGTGTCCCCTCCCACCTCCCGCCTTCTAATTGTTCTACCATCTAAATCGCAGTAGCGCTGCTGGATTACCAACCTAACACAGTAAATGAGGTGGTGCATGAACTGCGTCCAACATCGTTTGAAACTTCAAAGGTGATTTCGCCAGTATCGTGCAATTCGGCGGTGTAGAATTTCAACTGAGCAACATTGTTCTTGAAACTGATTCTATACTTTTTGTTAGAAGCCAGAGGCTTTCCGTCTTTGAACCATTTCGTTTTTAGCTCTGGAGTGCCTGCAACAGTGTATTCCAGAGTTGCTGGGTCCCCTGCTGTGACCTGAATGAATTCAGCTCTCTCAACAATGGTAGCAGGCTCTATAACAGAATTAAACAGTGGTCATTATAGACCTAATGCGAACAATATGCCTGTGTATAAGAAGAATTGTGCGATCTTAAAGTGCTCCTACACTGACCTTTAACTGCTAATTCTCCAAAACATGTTTGGCTTCCTGCATCATTCTCAGCCAGACATGTATATTTACCACCAGAACTAATCTGGACATCTGTGATTTGCAAAGTTGCAATGCCATTTTCAAAGGTCACTTTGACTTTGTTATCTTCTTTAATAATATCTTTCCCCTTCATCCAAGAGACAGAAATAGGAGCTGAGCCTCTCACAGCTGCCTGTAAGAAAACTTCATCCCCAGCGAGTGCGGTAACATCTTCGATTTTCTTAATGAAAGAGGGAGGTTCTAATTTGAAAAAGAAAGGAAGGAAGAAAAACCCTTATCTATCAATGCATCATATGGTGCTTGGTGCTGCATTTAAGGCTTTTTAAAGAAAATAAATTGCCTTCCGGATACAATGGCAACGTCTTTTATGGATTTCTACCTCTGAATGTTAGGGGGAAATTTACCATTTCAATCTGGAGACAGAGGGACCATTATTTGTTGAGCAATAAGTAAATGTCTTACATTTGACAGCAGGCAAATTAATCCAGGTGAAGTAGAGGTGAGGAACCTGTGGCACTCTAGATCAGTGTTTCCCAACCTTGGGCCTCCAGCTGTTTTTGAACTACAATTCCCATCATCCCTGACCACTGGTCTTGCTAGCTAGGGATGATGGGAGTTGTAGTCCAAAAACAGCTGGAGGCCCAAGGTTGGGAAACACTGCTCTAGATATTGTACTCCAACTCCCACTCCATTAGCCAATGGTCAGGAATTATGGGGTCCAACAACATCTGGAGGGCTGCAGGTTCCCCATCATTGATGTAAACCAGGAGTGGAGAACCTTTGGTCCTCCAGATGTTGATGAACTACAAATTGGCCATGCTGGCTGGGGCTGATGGGAATTGTAGTTCAGCAACACTTGGAGGACCACAGGTTCCCCACTACTGGTGTAAATGAGGGGACTAGGAAGAGTAAAAGAGGAATTCTTTTACTGGGCACCAAAGCTTGCTTCTCAGAAGGATGTCAGGAGTAGAGATTTTGCCTTTTGGCTATGCTTTATGTTGGAAACCCCTTAATTTCATGACACTATACTTATCAAAGGAAAGGCTAACAGACCAACCATAGGCGTGCCTACTCAGAGGTAAGTCCCATTGAGTTCAGTGACGCTTACTCTTAAGTAAGTGTGTGGGAATGCTAAGAGCATTTTTAACATATGAAGTGCCTTTGAGCTCCTCTTTCATTACTTGGTGGAATTTTGAGTACTGATAATGTTGGGGATGGGAGATGAAAAGATGCATTAGCATTGCAAATTAGAATGCTGACTTGGGTAGGTTTTACATTTGTATCACAAGCTGACAGAAGCAATAAACTCTTTACATATCATGTGTAGGGATGGGCAAACCTATCAGTTCCTCTTTTTTAAAAGTCTTAAATTGAGTCCTCACATTTCCACATCAGTTTGCAGTTTTTAAAAGAAGTTCTCGTGAAAATTTATCAGCAGTTTAGTATGAATTTCTTCTACTACACACATTTTTAATGCTATTTTTTTATGCACATTTTTAATGCCCAATATTCAGTATTTCCCAAAACTATTTTTCATTTTAGTGTTCATTTCCCAGTTGGAACACTGCATTGCAAAATTCAAAGAAGTGTGAATTTTAAAGGATGGCTGTGTTCTGGTCTGCATATTGTTTTGAAAGGCAAGGTCACCTTTAAAAGAGAACTGAATTGACTGTGTAAAACAGCCTCTTGCTTGGGAATTAATTTCAATGAAATCTGTTCTCTGCTTTTATTCCTGCATTCAAGAATATAAGAAAAGATTCCAAGATGTAACAAGACACAGAAAGAGAAGGAAAGGAAAGGAGACAACTAAAAAAGAAAAATTGGTTTCCACGAAAGAGTTATTTTCTCCTTTTGCACTATGTTAAAAATAGGTTTTGTTTGTTCACTTGCTCACTAACCTTTAAGTATATATGTTGCACTGCAAACACATTTTCCAACTTCATTCGCTATGGAACATTCGTATTCACCAACATCTGCACTATTAAATGAAGAAATCTCCAGAGAGATAAGAGACTTTTGGGAAGTCAACCTGTATTTTTTACTACTGCGAATTTGTTTCCTGTCTTTGAACCAACTGATTTCAAACGGTCCAGTACCAGAAACCTCACAATGAAGAGTGGCATTCATTCCTCTCACTATGTCGCCCGGCTCAAGAGTTTTGATGAAAGTAGGAGGCTCTATAAAATCATCAAAGCATGAATAAAGAATTAGTGACCGATAGTACACTTGCAACAGAACAGAGCACCTTGAAAAGAAAGCATCCCTGGGTTTAAGAACAAACCTTTGACAACAATCTCAGTACTACAGCTGTCACTGCCAGCATCATTAGCTGCTTCACATGAGTAACTTCCACTGTCATCAACTTTCACATTGGTAATATCTAGCACAGCCACGTTATTGGCAAAAGACATCCTCTGTGTGTCGCTCTCTCTAATTTCTTTGTTATTTTTGTACCATGTCACCTGGATCTCAGGAGACCCTTTGATTTTGCACTGAAGGTGTGCTGACTCTCCAGGAGTCAACAAGTAAGAGGGGTCCACTTTCTTCAGGAACGATGGTGGCTCTAGAAGAAAAGTTCAGAAAGAAAGAAGCCTGAAATATAACACCTTAAGAAGACCGATTTGATAGGACGATTACAAAGACAAGCTATTGAGAAGCATGCAGATATCTATCCAGGACAAAACTCCAATTCCTGCCATTGCTCTTAATTCTGCTTTTTATCATGGTAACCAGAACTTCTCTAAAGAATCACCTAGGACGGAAAAATAAATAAATGACAGTTTTAGTCAACACTGGAATAAAGTTTGCACATTTAAGGAAATCAGACAATAAGCTTTAGTAAAGACACAAAGACGAGTGAAAAAGATTGTAGCTTTTCTTTTTACAAAGAAACACCACACCACACTTGGAGAAATGTGCTATGATTAGCTTTTTCCTTCTTAATGTTACCTCTCACTTCTTCATTATTCGGAACTAACAAATCGGTTCCACGTGGGACCGGGTTGCGCTCAGGCCACCAGGCCCCACCCCCGCCTCAGCATGGTGCAGGATAGCGTCCTGCGTCACATTGAGGGTGACCCGGCCAGGTGGCCATTCAGGGCGCTGTGGGAGCGTGGCCGGGGCCCACTTAAACCCGTGGAGTGACTCTGGCAGCTCCTCTTTGAAGCGCAACTACTATAAATAAAAGGACATAAATGGCACCAAGTTTAGCAGACCGACAATTTCCTTACCTCTGATTGTTACAGTGGCTGAAGAAGAGCTACTTCCAGCCTCATTTGCAGCAGTGCATGCATATGTTCCTGAATCTTTAAGTTTAGACAGAGGGATATCAAGTGATGCTATCTTGTCTTCAAAGCAAATCTTGTAATCTTTGCCTGGAGGTATTCGGGTTCCATCCTTGCTCCAGGATACTGTGACTTTCCTGTCTTCATCCACTTGGCATTCAAGATGTATCTTCTTATTGACTGCAGACTGAACAGACTGCAGTTCCTTGACAAATCGTGGTTTATCAATGACAGCTATTTCTGCCTGGCAGATGTCTGCTCCAAATTTGTTTGAGGCTTTGCAGGTATATACCCCCCTGTCATTTACGGTGAGGCGTGGAATCTCTAAACTGTGCTTATTCTCAGAAGCTGAAATCTTGCAATGTTCTGTGGAAGAAATTGCGGCACCATCTTTCTGCCACACTGTGTCGATTACGGGGGTGCCTGCCACTGTGCAGAGGAACCTGGCACTCTTACCCACAAAAGTAGTAATAGATTCGGGTCTGGTTAGAAAGGTTGGAGGAAACGCTTCTGCAAAAGAAAGGGGGGAAAGTTGACATGGACTTGGCCAATACAGCAACCTTTCCCCCACACCCCAGCACCAAAGAAAGGAGACAGAAACGCTGTCTCCATATACACACATTAAATTGCCTAGAAATAATGTGCAGTAAAGATTCCCAAGACTCAATACATCCAGTGAATCATTAGGATGATCTAGCAGTTCTAAAAGCCATCTAGCAAGAGTTATTTGTTATCTAAAAGAGCAGTTTTAAAAGCCATCTAGCAAGAGTTATTTAGTCATGAAATTAGGTTTACATGTGACGATTTGAAGTGCATGTCATGAATTAACCAGCAATACAGATTCCAGTAAGATGAAAGATATAGGCAATTATTATAGTAATAAAAAGGATTAGGGAGATCTTTTTAAAAGAGTGATGTCATTATGTATCCTTTATTCACTTCAAGATGGCTCCCACCACCCACTACGTCTGTAAGCATGGATCTCAAAGAGTAAATAAAATCGACTGCATCCCAGCAAGATCATGATCAGACGACTCAGTTAATACTATAATCTTTTTGAGAAGCTTAAGACATTTAAGAGCGAATGTTTATAGGTGAATATGACGGAATCAAAAAACATTTCAAATGCCTCTGGGCACAATCCATGCCATTGCTGCATTCTTCTCTCTTCCCAACCCGAGTGAAATGCTTTAAGTGTGGAAGTTCTTGCCTACAATCTCCTTCACCAACTGCAGTTCTTCCATCACTAGAGAAAGGTGCTTGTAGTGTGTGTGCTTATACCAAATGGTGCACATCTGAAATGAACTAGAGTATCCCCTTTATTATTCGTAAGTTTTCCTCCACGCTTAAAAGAGTTCGGAAATAATATACAATAATTACAAATCTGTTCTTTGACTCAGCTTCCGATGAAAATATATTTTTTGCTCCTGGATATGTATGTTGAACCTGGGGGCCAAATACCTGGTATTTTCTTCTATTTCTATATGCACAGAAATGGAAATCCTTAGTCTGTTATTGGCCCTAGATGCATTTTACCACATACTAATGGTGAACACATTCAGTTACCTAACAAGGAAGCAGCACAGGGTTCATGTCTCACACTTACCAGTTACCGTTAAGGTTGCTTTGCTGCTTACGCTGCCATACTTATTGGAAGCTTTGCAGCTGTATTCACCACAGTCAACTACTTGCGGTCTCGGGATTTGAAGAGTGGATGTATAATTAGCGGTGTGTATGGTATACTTGTCGCCATCATAGATTTCCCGACCGGCTCTGTACCATTGAAACCGTACGTCTGGCGCCATCTCGATCTCGCAGGTGAACTTGGCAAGGTGGTTCACAGCGACTTCTTGGGATTCCAGCCTTCTCCTCAGTATGGGTCCAACTGAAGTTAAAAGTCAAAGAATAATGTGGTTACAACCACCCATGTTTATGTGGATATTGTAATACTAATAGCATGTATGGTGCTTATAAGTGTACATTCCAAAACACTGTTAATAAAGTGACCAACAGAAATGAGATGTGTGGTTTCATGAGCTATCCAAGGAAAGTGGCTGTAAAGAAAAATGGTTGTCAGAGGTGAAAGCAAACCGAAAGCAGTGCTCAGTCTACCAGAGGGCTACATACATTGCAGTGCATAATGGAACTCTGAAGATACTCTGATGTGCTACTTACTACTAAAGGCATGCAAACAACATGATATATGAAATTATACCAGGTTGTACCAGAACATTTTCAACATGAAATGTGTGACATTATGCTAGAATGGTGCAATGACTTCTACAACGTGCTGTGCAATCTCTTGGCACGTCTACTCAGAAGCAAGTCTCACTGTGCTCAGTGGGGCTTCCGCCCTAGTAAGCGTGTTCAGGATTGCATCTTTATTGTAGCAATGAAAAGGAAAAGTGAACCAAGTTGCTCTGTGGATATGGGGATGAAAGTGCTCCTAAGACATGCACTCTTTTAAAAAAAATCTGAAATATACAAATAGTTTTATTTTACAATCATCATTCATGAAACAAAAGTTAATTTTGTTTCAGTACCAAAAAGTGCAAAATGCAAATAAAAGGTGTGAATAAGAAATATATTTAAAGAAATAAAAGTTCTAAAGAGGAAACAAAAAGTGTGATTAGTTTGGTGATGCACAGCTGAAGTTTATATACTTCTTATATCTGTATCCAAAATGCTACTAGAGATACAAATATGTATATGTGTGTTCTATTCAGTTAGCAAATGAGTGAAAATAGGAAAGCAATATTTTATCCCCATATTCCAACCTCTTTTTACAACTGTGAGTTTCGCTGCTGCTGTTGTTTTTCCACCTTCATTCAGAGCCTCACAGGTGTACTCTCCTTGATGCACTTCCTTGAATGCTTGGTTGATTACTAGTGTGTATGTGTCATGGTCTTGCAAGCACTTGAACTCATTTCCTGAAGATACCAGCTTATCCCCAAAATACCAATTCACCACTTTAACATTTTCTATAATGGAAGTAAGACTTACGCTGTCACCTTCTTCAACAACAGTGTCTATAAAACTTTGGCGCATGATGGGACAACCCCTGCTCGCTAGACTGTCTTCTTGTTTGCTAGCCTTAACTACATGTGCCTCCTCTTCATTTTCCTCAAAAAGTTCTTCCTTTCTCTCTTTCACTTTTAGAGCATCTATTAACCTCTCAACTGGGGCTGCTGCTACAGGAATATCAAGGGTGAGTGTGGTTGTACCTACATCTTTAATGTGCTCACTGAGAGCAATAGTTTGGACTTCTTGAATAGACACAAGTTGCTCCTCCTGTATTTCTGATTCAGTACTCAGGTAAGCATGATGTAGCTCGGGTGAACCAATAATATTACTGACAGATTGTTGCTGAACAGGTGTCTCAGTTACAGTAGCAGACTGCATTAGTTTGGAAGGTGAACAAGAAGTAAGCAACTTGTGGTGTTTAGGTTCTGCTATGGCACTGGGTTCCTCTGCTGTCAGAACATGTTTCTCTTCATAAATAATAGAGTGAACAGCAGCTTGCAATTCACTTTTGAAATCAGCTGTCTGAGAATATATTCCATCTAGAGAGAGAGTTATTTCTGCAGTATTGGAACTTTCCAAGATTATAAGGCAAGTGCATGTTGCATGTTGAGATTCTTTGATCACTGTTACAGTCTTCAATTGAACGCTCTCAATATCATCGAAAGCATCCAATGGAAATAAGTGCTGTTCATTTGTCAGAGCTACTTTCAGGGCCCTTCTGATCTGAGCCTTCATATCTAAGCTACAACATACTGGAGTCTCAGCTGCAAGTTCTTCTTCTTTCCGAAGCACTTTGTTTTCCCATGTTTCAGGCACATCCATAAGCAGCCCCAGTTGCTTTTGGGCTGTTGCGTTCTCAGCATCTGGCCTTGCGATCTTGTCCAAGTGCTCTTCCTTTAATGGCTGTTTTTCCTCCAATAACAATGGGAGCCTGACTGACTGACCTTCTTGGATGCGGGCTGCAAATTCTTGCTCTGTGGCTTCCAAGAGATCGATGCTCTCTATCGGAACACCTTGCTCCTCAACGCAGGTGGATTCTGAAGGCACCCTGGGCTCAGACACCACCTCACAACTCATGGGCTGAACAGCCTCAAATGGCTCAGCATGTCCTACATCCAAGACCCTCTCTTCAGTCACATCAGATACCTGCATCACTGGTTGAAAGTCTTCCTTCCTCAGGGTAGCTTTCTGCTCTTTTCCTGCTTTGGGGAGGATTTCCTCTTTGGGCAGAAGCATCTCCTCAGCCACAGTGGTCAGACACTTACGAAGCTGAGGCTCTGCTTTAGCCACAGGGTATTCTCCAGCAATGTCACTCTGAAAAGCCTCTAGGGCCTCAACAGCTATCTGGTTTTTTTCCTCAGACGCCACAGAACGTTTGAGCATTATTTCAGCTTTCTGCAAAGCATTTTGGGGTTCGGGTTCTTGTACAGCCAAGATGCCTTCCTTAGGCAACACTTGCTCAGTTTGGCTCATTTGGAGATGCAACACAGAAATGGGCTCCTGGGTGACCTGAATGCTAACTGCCTCTGCCAGAGGAGGAAAGTGCTTAGCATCTTCACAAGAGGTGGAGACTTGTTCTTCTGTTACTAAGCAGTGTAGCAAACATGGGCTTTTCCTAGACAGTGCCTCATCTTCCAGGGGCACCTCAGAATTAAAATGCTCTTCTCTAGGAAGCGAGCCTTGTCCATGTACAACAGGCAAATGCAGTGGCTTTTCACCCTCTCTTTGGATTTCTGCTACCACCGTGTAGTCTAACCTGGGAAGGTCCTCAGTGTGTTCATCAGAGAGCTGCTGCTTTTCTTCAGCAACCAGAGCTGTTTGGACGAGCCTGCCCTGTTCCAGTGAGCCCTTCTGCTGCTCTGCAGTGGTTGCATCAAAGGCGGACTCTTTGGGGAACATCTGTTCAGAGGCAATCATAGCCACATGTAATACATTGGATGATTCTTGGGTATGACTAACTTCTGCAGGTGAATCAGCATAATCGATTGCCTCAGCATGAGCTTCACTTATTTTGCATTGTTCTGCTGCTACAGCAGATTGAAAAAAGCTGCCTCGTTCTTTAGCTGGTGTGATATTCTCCCACTTGTGTGTGTGGTCTGCCAAAGAACTTTCCTTGGACAATTCTTGGATGCCCTCAATTCTAGGAACACATACTGCATGTTTAGGCTCACTGGTTTCAATAACTTCCTCAGCTCCTGGGACTGAGAATACAACAGACTCACCGGGGCTTACCACATATTTCTCCTCAGATAGAATGGAGGCAAACTGAGATGTTTGCTCTATGGCTGATGTTGGCCTGACCATTTCTGGAAGCTTGGTTTGCAGCCCCTTTTCTTTGTCTTCTTGGTTTATTTCCTCCACAACAGGTAAACAGAGGTCAGAAACTTGGTGGCACCAGGAACCCGGCAATTCGACTATTGGTGGGCTTTGAATTGGTTCAGAGTGTTGCTCTAGGAAACCGGGGTGCTCCTTCACCTCACCTGTGGTAAAAGCTGAAGAAGCCACCTTTTCATTGGTCTGAGAAGATGGATCTGCAATTTCTCCAACTTTGTGAGACTCAAGCAAGGCTACTTGTTGGGTCAGAAGGGCTTCCTGCTGTACAGTAGCTGTTGAGTAGGAAGCCACCTGCAAAACATCTACCTCTTCACTATGTAGTGAATGCCTATCTTCAGTTCCAATTGTATACATCACATGCTGCCCATCGTGCCTATCATCACCAGGCAGTTTAACGGCATATATCCGTGAGACAGTAGCCTCGTCACTTACAGTTTCTTTATATGACTTGGTGCGTGTTTTCTGTTTACTCTTCTTTTCCTTATATGGAGCCTCCCTAGGCACGTCTAAGAGAACAAGAAGTTCTGCACTGCTAGAGGCTTCACCTATGAGGTTGATTCCCTTACAGATGTATAAGCCACCATCGGCCCCCTGGCAGTTATTCACCATTAGTGACCCAGAACCATCTCGATTATGAATGATAGTGTATCGTGCACAGGAGAAAATCTGGTTGTTTCCCCTAAACCACTGAATCTCTGGAGGTGGATCCCCAGCCACTTTGTACTCAAACACAGCAGGAGCACCTTGAGCACACTGAACAGGGTCTAGCTTCCTAACAAAATATGGAGGTTGAGGACTTCCTGTCTTCTCTGCAGTGAATTCTGCCTCCAGTTCCCTTTCATCTCCCTTAGGATTGACCTTCAGATAAGCAGAGCAGGCTGTCTCTCCATGGATATTACTAGCAATGCAAGTATATTCCCCTTCATGGTCAAATGTTGTGGAGAGAATAATGAGGCTATAGTTTTCATCATCAAACACAAACTTATAGTCTGCAGATGATGTCAGCTTAACACTATTGAAATACCATTGTATCTGTGGTTTTGGATCCCCAGTAACTACAACAGAAAGTCTAGCTAAATCTCCTAAACTTATTTCAACATTTGACACATGCTTGAGGAAGGTTGGGACATTGCTCTTCTCCCTTTTCACCTCTAAACTGCTAGAATAAACTGGATTTTCAGGCATGAGTTCAAGTGTTTTATCTCTATCACATAATTGTAGGCCGCTGGTGTAACTCTCAGTTCTTTCTTCCTCAGAAGACACAATAATAGAGCTAGAAATCTCTGTATGGGGAAAAATTATTTACATTTTACTAAAATGCTTTCTTGAAAAATTCATCTTGTATCTACCAGATACTATCAATCAATTATCATGTTAGGACAACACTTCGTAATGCTGCAAGATGATTAAAACATTCATATATTTTAAAATATACCTTGAATCAAAGGGTGGACATTATTTTAGGATTCAGTTTATACAGTGATACCTCAGAAGTTGAACGTAATCCATTCCAGAAGGATATTCAATTTCCGAAACGTTCAATTTCCAAGGCACAGCGTCTGATTGGCTCTTGCAATCAGAAGAGCCAATCGGAAGCCACTTGTCTGTCACATCGGACATTAGGCTTCCGAAAAACATTTGTAACCCAGTACACTTTTCAGGTTTGCGGCGTTTGGGAGTTGATTTGTTTGGGAACCAAGTACCAAGGTACAATTTCCCATTTAATCAGTGCATGAATATTGGGGAATATCTGCATATAAACTGAAGGCATAATACATCTCAGATATATGGGTTGGTGTTTAATATGTATAGACAGACTCAGATGTTCACTTTTCCATTAGTACTAAAAAAGCAAAATCACAGCTCCCATCATTCTAGAACATTAGCCATTGTGGCTGGGACTGATGGGAATTGAAATCTAGCAAAGTCTGGAGGGCCACAAGTTCCCCATCAAGGGCAGTCTTCCCTCTCCTGCTATTCTACAGATGTTTTGGACTACAATTTCCATCTGCTCCAACCAGTATGGCTGTCGGTCAGGGAAGATGGGAACTGAGAGCCTCAGAAATATGGAGGATACCAGGCTGAGGAAAGTTGATCTGGAAGATACAAGAGTCTGCAATAAATGTTTGATGATTTAAATACTCCCTTAAAAAAATTGGTACTGCAGATCCATGAGCTGAATGCTCATGATGGGGTGTTCCTGCTGACAGAAGGAAGAAAAGGAAAATTTTGCTGCTTCACCCTGCATCCCCCTGAAAATTTGCTCTGGCAAATTTGGGGAACCCTCCTGTGGCATGAGAATGCAAGGGGAAGGAGGCATCCACAAAAATTATCTCTCACATTTTCTGTCAGCGGGATCCTCTATTGGAACAGAGAAACTTCTGCAGAAGAAAGGAACCCTTCTATTAATGGAAAAGGAAATCTCACTCCAAGTCATAAAGTCATAAAGAGAATATTAATTGGGTTAGGGATTCAGTAACATATCACACAATAATAAATATTAAACCTGTAATAATTTTTTACACTGGTATATAATCTTCTACGTATTTTTTGTGTGACTTAAAGTACACTTAACACCTGGAGGTAGATTCAACAATTATTCTTATTGGATTTGCTTTATGGGGCTGTTTTATATCTGAAAAAGTAATGTGGTCTGAGGTGTAGGATGGTAAGTGAAATAAAAGGTATTCACTGAAATGGTGCTACTGATTATACAGCACCAATCCGGGGGGGGGGGTTGATGCTTAAGTCCCATTGAAATCAATGAACCATAAATCCCATTCATTTCAACTGAATTAAACAGTCAAGCACAACTAATGCACTCCACTTCATGCCATTCAGTAGAAACATAGAATTATGGTGTTGGAAATAATAATAATTTATTTATACCCCACCCATCTGGCTGGGTTTCCCCAGCCATTCTGGGTGGCTTCCAACAGAATATTAAAATACAATATTAGCCCTAAGGCAGGATGTTCTAGAGCTCAGCCAGCAAAAATTAGTTCCAAGTCAAAGACACAGACAACTATTTTGTGCCAAGTCGGACCATCAACCATATGGTTCAGTATTGATAGTGCCAGTGTTTCTTTCTCTACCCAGAGGTATTTGATCATATAAGGTATCCTAGGTAGTATAGCCTTCCTCTGGAAGGAAAACATTCATCTTCTTAATACTCAGAGGCCACGTGGTTCTCAGCTCTTGATCAGAAGACCTAAGGCTGCTCTGTGGTCCACAAATGGTCCACATACACTGTGCCAGGCAGACAAGCAGTCAGGAAACAATTTGGCTTTCCCCACCAATTGGTTGCCATCCTTTCTTATGCCCTTTCCAATGGGGGCATGGATCAGTTAGATATTGACTTCCTAATCCATGCCCTCACTTTTGCCACACTTAATACTACAAATTCTACAAAACTACAAAACAAAGCAGCTCAGTGTTTCGAAGCAAAGCTTTCGTCTTTGCCCTATGTAAGATTCTGCAATGATAACCACAGATAAAGTTGATGGTATGGAGGCGGACATGTTTTCGGGACTTTTACAAAACCACTCAATTTTGCCACACTAAATACTACAAATTCCTCCCTTTTTCTAAAATGGCAATTAAGATCCACAAATGGTTAAACTATGATATGAGGAGGACTATACAGCTATTACTTCCAGGTCAAGTGGTGCAATAAAGATATTTTCTGTTTCTTTTTTTATTATGTATTTTGTGTTTTTATATTATTGTGATATTATGTTGTAACTGCCCTGAGACCTGCAGGCATAGGGCGGTATACAAATTTAAATCAATCAATCAATCAATCAAATGATATAGCTCTACCTAAAAACTAGGGGGGGGGGGAAGAATCCCTGGCAGCACAGAATTTTCTTTGTCTCTGTCACAGAGAACCATGGGAGTCTTCTGTACCTTCAAGGTTCTAGGGAGGCCTCTATACATTTGGGGCTTTAAACTGCAGGTATGCAACATTACATTTCCCCTACAAACATTTAAAGTACTCTGTTAGAACACTGCAGCTGTCTACTCATGATTAATTGAGCATGTGTGCAAATGACTGGTACATGCTTTTAAATTTAAATGCCAGAGTAAGTTAACTGTTCTTTGTTTGACAGTTACAAAGAGAACTTTCCCAACATCCCACCCTCTGTTCAACTCTAGAAAAAATTATGTGTTTCTAGTTTCATATGTCTAGAAGGATGGGCATAAAGGTTATGACCTTCACATACATACCACCATTGTTTAAAGGTCGATAATTAATTCATCAATGTATGCTCAATGAAGAATACGAAACCAAAGTCGAGTACTGTATTTTGAACTTTTATTAAAACAATATATACATTGACATTTAAAATGTAACATCAAATATGAACAAATAAAGCTCTTTCGTTCCTCTTTTTTTTTAAAATACCCTGTAACTATGAAAAAAGACATCTGAGTTGATACTGGAAAAGTGTATAGCTTAAATGCTAGCTTTGGAAGATGGGAATTGTAGCCAACATTAGTCCTACTTAGAGCCAACTGAAATTAATGGGTATGACTAAATTACATCCATTAATTTAAATGGGTCAACTCTGAGTAGGGCATAGTTGCATGCAATGCTACAGGTGTAGCTGCCAGTCTTTGCTTTCATCACAACTGCTTGGCCATGATTTTGACCGTAACCAACGGTTTGGATTTACAGGATCAGGCCACAGATAAAGTGAATGCAAAGATACTACAAGCTGGAAGTGAGTGTGAAAGGTCAGATATGGTGGCTGAACTTCTGTGGGCTTTCTGATAGCATCAGACCATATAATACATTCAATGCCTTTTCTCATATATGCTGGGATAGCTGCACTTCATTTGCTCCAAAACTGCTAGTCAACTATATCGGGAATGACAATGGACACAATGCTATGAGCAATTTCTACCCAGCTCAATGTTGGATCAGAAATTTCATTTCTCTTATACTCTTACACTATTGAAACATTTTAACTGCCATGCAAATTATTTTAATGCCTACTGTCAGCACGTTGAGAGTGCTGAAATACCCTGTGATATCCATTGTATCAGTTTAGTGTTTCCAAAAGGAAACACCCTCCCCCCCTTTTACTTCTTTCCTTAGTTTTTACATATAAATGCCTAGTATGTTACCAGGTGTCTAAACTGTTTGAAATTTCTAGTCAACTGAGACTGAAAATGGCTTGGCTGGAAACAGAATCAAACTTGTAATTTTGAAATCAGTGGCGGCGAGATTTCCGTTCTGAGGATCCTGTGATAAAGGAGCCATACAGGCTGCCTTCCACAGATCACCCAAGCTATTTGACAAAACATGTTATGCATGTCTCGGGCAAGTAGCTCTGCGTTTCGAAGCAAAGCTTCTGTCTTTGCCCAATGTAAGATTCTGTGATGAGAACCACAGATAAAAGTCGATGGTATGGGGCGGGCATATTTACAGGGTGTCTCTTTTTTTTTTTACATGACCTGCTCTATATTTTGAAGAGTAATTCTAACATATTTGGGAACTTCAGCAATTCCTAGTAATATAGCATCAGTTTTGGGATTATGTGGAGCCTAAAGCCACAGATTTTTGATGAAAGACTGAGCACATAAATATAGAAATAAGAGCATGCATGTGCACAACTGAGAATATAAATGCACCAATTTATTTAAGTATAAATTATCATGCTTCTTTTAAATATCAGTGTTGAAAATAATATAAAGCAGGAACTCTCAAAAGTACAGTTTCATATTTAAAGGTAGCTGTCTCAGAGTCAAGTGGTGTATTCTTTTCTAGTGTTAAAAGGCTATTCTCATTTATCAATATGTCAGAGTTAGAGAATGTGCTTTTGGTGCTGATCACAATAGTGACTAGATTACCTATGTATTTTCTTTTTCTTTTTTTCATATACACAGGGAGTGAAGTCCTATACGGATCAGGGGTGCCATCTTGAATAAAATATTGAGGGGGTAGGTAAGCCTCACCCCACATAATTGATCACAAGACATGGCACACCCGCCCATTTAAATGGCAATGCCCATCAACTTTGAAGAGCCACCAACCCCCTCAAATAACATACGGGAGGGCGAAAGGAGCTCAGCCCCTAGGAGTTGGCTCCTATGATACAGATCAACTTGGAGGTAAGCCCCATTGCGTTGATTTAGGTTTTCTCTCAGACATATAGGGTCTGGAACTGCAGCCTTAGAGTCCCAAACCTAGGCATGTTTACTCAGGAGTAAAACCCCATTGTCTCCAATGGGATTTGGTCCCAGCTAAGCTTGCATGCAACCACAGCACAAAACATTTTACTGAATGAAATTTGTACAGTGGACAATATTCATGTCTGTTCATATACTGAAAAACATGGTTTTAAATTCATACTTCTTCTAGTCTATGATGACAGAAGTTTAAAAACAGCAAAGAGTTTTATGATACTTGAAAGACTATCAAATTTATTATGGTATATTTTTTGTGTGAATGTGACATAATAAATTTGCTAGCCTTTGAAGGTTCGCAAGACTACTATTTTGCTGTAACAGAATAACATGAATATCCCTCGATAAAGAATTGTATTTTGAAAAAAATGTTGGCTATCAAGGCCTTGGCTTGAGATGGATTTCAGGGTTCTGTTTCATTTTATCCATTGCTAGAGATTAATTGACCCACCTAAAGTGTAACCATCTCTAAGAAGTTTAATTTCAATATATTTTATTTATGCTAGGTTCACATTAGCATATTTGCCTGTTTTGCATTGCTTTTTCTCTAGTTAACAGGTAGTTTTAACTTGGTAAAAGAAAAATAAATCTGAAAGTTTTTTCTGCAATCTCCACTGTGACAGAAAACCCAAACGGGCCAATTTGGTCTCTGATTCTCTTTGAATCAGGGTATTTCAACTGGTGTCATGTTAATACTCTTCATTTGAATTGGAATGAGATCAACATAAGTCTCAGTTACTTCAGTGGGAGAGAAATAACATATGATTTCAGGATCTGTTCAAGAGAGAATGTTATTTTCTGATACAACATTGCGAGAGGGAAATCCTCATTTTTTTTCTGGTACTGCGTTTAAAATTCAGTGTGCATATAAAGTACAATTCCAAAAAAGTCAGTTATAAGAAAAAAAGGGGGTATCAAATATTTCAAGACCCTCTTAACAAAAATGTGAATGCACCTTTTAAATAAAACAATCATATTTACATGTATCAGACAAAGATGATGTACACATGTGGGTGACAATTACAATGATATCATTACAAGGATGCGTACGGTGTTGGGATCAATGGAACTCGCTTTGAGTGAAGCTTAGCCTGTAATAAGAGCTAAGCATCACTTCATCTCCACAGTAGTTCCCAGTAGGGAGAGCCTTGGGGAGGGGCCAGTGAATCCCACTCATAAGGTTGCTTCAAATAACAAGAAGCATCAAAATTACTGCTACATAGTCTACCAGGATGGATCTCTAAATGCGGTGCAAATGTGCTGTCTCTTTAAGAATACATACATTTTGAAAGCAGAACGTTCAGCAGATTGTTAACGAAGCACTGCTATAGGCAGTCCCTGCTTTGTTGGTTGCTACACACTTATACTCGCCTTCATCAGTTTGGACTAAGCTTCTTATAGTCAGACTGTGACAACCTTCCTGACTTTCCTCCACACAGTATCTCTCTTCATGAATCAACGCCCCATTTTTAAACCAGCTTATTGCCGGTTTTGGAGAACCAACTACTAAACACTGGAAACTTGCAGAGGTACCCTTGAAAGAAGCACAATCAGAAATATGTTTCATAAACTTTGGAGGTGCTTCTGTAACTTGAAATTCAAAGCTGCAGCTGTCTGTGCTCTCACCTTTAAATTCAATCTGCTCTTCTTTGGATGGTTCAGCAAATACATCAAAGTTAATACTTACACATGCTTCTCCTTCCTCTTCCTGCTCCTGTTCTGTAACAGCTACCAATTTAACAGCTTTCTGAGAATCATCAGTGTCACCTTCAAACTCAAACTCCAGCTCTATTTCCGTCTGGTTGCCATTTTGGATAGTATTATCAACAAGCAAATCAATCTTTTGAGGCCTACCACTAGTGCTATCCAAACTTAAATCTGCCTGACTTCCATCATTGGTCACTGCAAGAGCCCCTTGGCCCTCGGTTACAGCTAACAAGCACCTGCATATAGCTTCTCCAACAGCATTAACAGCCTTACACAAATACATGCCACTATCAGAATGCTGTACATTCTGAATTTTAAGACTATGACTTCCATTCTCACTTCTAACAGTGTACTTCAAAGCATCTGAAGAAATGCACTGATTTGCCTTAAACCACTGCACTACTGGGGTAGGACAGCCCGCGACTGTACAATGAAACAATGCCTCAGATTTTTCTGGAACCTCTATGTCAAAGACAGGGGTGGTAAAGCGTGGAGGCATCTCGGTGACTTCAAAGTCAATTGTAACATCTTTGTTCTCTTTCCCAAAAGAAGCCGTTGTGTGTTCCACCAGAGATAAAGGGAGAACATCAAGAGACACAATCATACTTTGATTATCAGAAGTGAGTTCAGGAATAGTGGCTATTTTCACTTGCTTCTCACATTCCTTAATCTCAGTTTCATCCAGCTCTACTTCCAGGAGAATTTCCTGAGGCGAAGGTGTTCGTGACGCTGACCCTTGTTCTATATCAAACTCTATAACATGTTGATGAGTTACTGGAGGAGGAAGAGCCAAAGCTCTTCCATCATGGGGTAACACTTGTACTTGTGCGATATTCTTGGATTCGCCTATGATATTTATTGCATGGCACATATATTCCCCTCCATCTGTTTTTTGAATGTTGCGGATTTCTAAGATACAAACATCACCTTCTTTTTGTATTTTGACCCTTTCATCTTGCTCAAGCAATGACTTATTTCTATACCATTTCACATCAGGTATGGGAATCCCTATGACCTCGGCAATAAAACGCAATGTGGTGTTCTCATAGATTTTTCTTTTAGTCAATGGCTTAATAAATGCAGGGGGAATTTCGTTTCCCTTTGGTTCCAATGCTTCACAAGGTGTACCGAACATTTCAGCACGTAGCTCTTCGAGAGAAGAGCTCCTGTGTTGCAAACGAGAGCCACGGGGTGTTTGGTAATGTTCTGGTGGGGTACTTCCCCTCACTAGATTTGCAGGAGACCTCATTGAAGCTCTGTTCGACTCTGCAGATGGTGTAGAATATCGCTCCTCTGATGGTGTAGAATATCGCTCCTCTGATGGTGTAGAATATCGCTCCTCTGACGGTGTAGAATATCGCTCCTCTGATGGTGTAGAGTATCGTTCCTCTGAAGGTGTAGAATATCGTTCCGGGTTGCCAATTGGTGTGTGATAAGACTCAAAAGACATGGGAGATTCAAAATTATCCACTGACGACGGTGGTGTGTAGAATCCCTCAGCCTCTCCCATTTCGTCTCCGCTCATGCTGTCAATATCAATAGACATTTCTGACTCAGGAGAAAAAGGGCGGGTCAGTTCTTGCTGTTGCTTGTAATAATCATAAACGGTGCTAAATGTAACATCTTCAACCTCCAAGGATGTGATAGATCCCTCCCTGGTCAGAGTCCTGGATGAGCTCTCTCTGACAACTGGGATCTCCTGTTCTCTGGCAGCAAGCAAATATTTTGTAAGAGAGAAATCTGCTCCTTCATGAGGAGGAGGAGGTTCTTGAGCATGAAGAGTACTTTCTTTGGTAGCCCCTTCAGTTAGATTTCCTAGAGGAGGATTCATGAATTCAGTAGTTTCACATTCTCCTGTCACACCTCCCTGGCTTATAAGTGATTCATCTTTTAAGGAAAGAAGGAACTGGGTCAACGAGGGTTCCTTGGCTGAGCTGTGTGATGATGGTTGTTTGTCAGGCATTATTTGACTATCAAAAGGCTTCTTGATATCAGTAGCCCCCTCAGTGGAAGAACTCCTCGCTTTGATAATGGTTTGCTCAGTAGCACGTGTCTTTTCTCCCCCTGTTTCATGAACGCTTTGAGGCTTCTTTCCATGTGCAGCTTTCTTCAAATCAGATATGAAACTATCCGCTTCGAGGACACCAGTTTCTTTCACTTGGTTTTGAAAATACTGACTGAGAGGGATGGGTTCTGGCTGCCCCCACAGAAAGGCTTCATCTGGCATCCTAAGCACTTCCTCCTCAGAAATTTTCCCCTCCTGATCGCAATGCCGATTTGTAGCAGGCTCCTGTTCAGTAGAAAGGCTAATCGTTTCTAAGGCCTTCTTCAGTATTTGTGTCACTGTCAGCTCTGCTTCCGCTTGTAATTTTTGTTCTAGGGAATTATCTCCCTCCAGCCGCGCCTTATAGCTCTGACGAAGTTCCTCACTTAGAGAAACTCCTTCCTCTGGTACGCTTGCCTTCTGTAGCTGTTTTATGAAACTCTCTGTCTCTGTACCCACGGTCTCAAAAGCAGACCTCAGATTAAAGGAACCCACTTCTTTCTCTGGTAATGTTTCAGCCTCCTTCAATGAAAAGCCTTGTGATAAAGATGCAGCATGTGCTTTCAGATCAAACATTTGCTCTTGTGTTTGTAGTTCTTTCCCTGGGGACAGGGTGCATTCTTTGTGGTTGCTGCTCTTGTAGAGGACATTGCTTTCAGTGGATTTCAACTGCTGCCCTTGAAAGGCTTCCATTTCCTCTGAAGCAGAATACAGGAATTTGAGAGGTATTTGCCCCTGTGGCAACTTCTCTTTTTGCTGTTGATCAACACTTTCTAGATTCAGAAAAGCTAATTTTAAATCAATGTCTTTGTTTTCTGGGGATATACGTTCCTGAACATTATCTTCTTCCATCATGGTTTTCAAAGAGAAGGAATCTTTTTGGCAAGAATGCATTATTTGAGGTGCATTTTCCATGGTACTCTGTGTATCAGCCTGAACTCCTTCAGAAGCGGAATAGAGGTTTTTTAAGTATGTTTCTTCTGTCTCTGGTAGGTGGCTATTTTTTTCTATATCTGAGTAAGCTTGCTTTAAGTCAAAAATGCCATTTTTAGGGGGTAATGATTGTTGCAGTGCAGCACTTTTTTCCTTTATAGTTTCATTTACTTTAGAAACCTCTAAATCCGATTTTTTGTGTGCATGTTCAGCCACGTCAGTTTCCAGGCTTTCAGCAACTGAATATTCAGTTTTAACATATTTTCCCCCAATAATTTCTATGTCTGGAACAGTAAAAACAGAATCTTGATCCTTTTCATGAGTCTGTTTTTCCTCAATGCGAACTTCCTTTTGAACAACAATTTCTATGTTATAATTAGATTGTTTGGAGGGAAATTCTTCTTCAAAGGATAAGATAGCTTCCTTGAAACTATATTCTGTCTTTACTGGTTCAGTATCTTGGGAAAGCTCTTGTTGAGAAGCTCTTCCTTGCTCTAGAAACAAAGTGGGAGATTGTACAATCTCTGGGGTTTTGTTGACATCTAGTTTCATTTCTTCAGAACCGGAATGCAGAGCTTTCACAAGGACATTGTCCTGGTTTTGACTATCATTTTCTACATGCAGAGAAAGTTGTTTTAAATCAAATATTCCTTCTCCCAGTTCCTTCTCTTTGTTGATATCCTGGCTATAACTCTCAGCTGATGTGTCTACTTCTGCACTTTCTATTATCTTGCCTAGGTCTGTTCTTTCAAAATCTGAAAGTTCTTTGATAACGATTTCCTCTCGTTCCTCAACAACAGTTTCTGTGCCTAAGGAAGCTGGATGTAAACCAAATTCTTCCTTCTCTAGGCATAATGCATCTTCTTGGGCATAATTTGCTTCCTTTACAAGTTCACCCTCTTTAGAAATACCTTGACTAGAATCCAATCTTTGTTCTAGAGCTGATATGCCGATTTGTGCTGATTCTGTGATTTTGTTTGTATTAGCTTGTATTATTTCAGAAACCAAACATTTTTCTTTGGCATACACTTCCTCTGACTTAAGTCTGTTTTGTTGTTCATCAGCAGTTTCTGTATCTGCATGAACCGGCATTCCATCAAGTGAGATATCAAGTTTGCCATCAATTGAGCTTGGGCCTATGAGTTCCTGAGTTTCAGTTTGTTCTTGAGCATTCTTATCTACGTTGTCTTCAATAGTAAGCATTTGTTTTAAATCAAATACAAATTCAGGCACACTTACATCTGCTTTTCCTACCAATTCTTCACCACAATGGATTTCCTTCTCTTTCCCCTCACCAAAGCTAGTGAACTTTTCCTCATGGATCAAAGTGTCTTTCTCTTTGTCAGAGATAGAACTTCTGAATGCTTGCTCTTTTTCTACTCTGAACAGTTCTTGGTGTTCATTGGCTACTGCCTCCTGCAGATTTTCTTTGTTTACAACCTCACTGTCAAGTTGTTCTTCCTTAGGTGCACTTTGGAGTTCATTGTTTATATTTTGCAGATGTAACATACTTCTCTCTTCTATGGCTGACTGATCCTGAGAATTCTTGCTTAATATATCAGTAAAACATTGATCCTTCTCATGGATATCACTGTCTTCTTGCAGCAGTGTGGAAAACCTATGATCCATAGATTCTTTTGCACTTAACTCCTGCTCAAAAGTGCAGATTTGTTCTTTAACTTCCTTAAATGGTATGTCTGTGATTACCTCACTTGAAGGTATTTCCTTGTGTGATATACCTTGAGTTGGTCCATACTGAAGACTCTCCGATTCTGGTTCCAGATATGCTAGTGTGAATTCCTGATCTTTAGAAATCTTCTGCATCTTCTCAAATATGTCTCTTACAGCTTTCCCTTCATCTTTTACATCATGACTTACAGAAATGTCTTCTCCTGTAACTGACCTCTCTCTTTCCTTATGACTCTCTACAACCATTTCAAATTGACAGCTTGATGATATTTCCATGGCTGCGTGTTTATATGTGCTTTCTACTTTGGCTTGCTCAGCAGCTGTATCTCTAAATTCCTCAACAAGTGGAGTGTCTGCTAAAATTTCTGAAATACTGGCTACCCTTTGTTCTTCTTTTGCATTTGACTCCATCTCTTTATATACTTCTTTTTGCTCCCAGATCTGGAAATGTGGGTGTTCACTTTCATCAGCAAGTAGAGACTTCATTACATCATTTAGATAATTTGGCAGCTGGGATTCCATTTCCTGGGCTGGTCTACCTGTTTCTTCCCCTCCGAAATCCAGTTTACTAACACTGTGGAACTGCTGGCTTACAGAATATGCTTTATCGCTAAAACTACTTTCCGTAAGTCCTACTGAGGATTCAAAATAACTCCCCAAATGTTCTTTTGCAATCTGGTCCTGAGTTCCTCTGACTTGGCTTTCGACAGCTTTGAGCTCAGTTTCATCCGAAAATATTTCCAAGGTGGGATCAACTGAAAGATAACAAACAGTTTCGACTATGCCAGCTTTGTTTTCGGCAACACATTTGTACGTGCCAGCATCAGATATGGAAACCTTGCAAACGTGCAACCTATAAACGCCATCTCCCTCCTCAAAGTAAAACTTTTCAGTGGGGATTAAAATCCCATCATTCTGCAGCCATGTTACAATTGGCAGTGGTTCTGCAGATATTAAGCATTCAAGTACCACCGAATCCCCTTCTCTACATCTAACATGTTGTTGAATTTCTTTTAAGATTTTGGGGGGTTCATGAGCCACATCAAATGAAAATTTAAACTTATGCTTTAGTCCTGCAGAAGTTTGTTCTTCAGGGGGTTCTTCAGGCACAAACTCAACAAACTGAGTTAATTCTTTAAATTCTTCATCTTGTTCTGGAGTTGGGGTTGGAGCAGTTATTTTTATTTCCACAGGAAGTGAAAGCAGATCTGGATCAGAAATGCAAGGTCTGGGCAGGTTAATCTGTGGAGGCAGGAGAGTGGCTCTGCCATCCATACTTAAATCAGGTTCATCTTTTTTTGAATACTCAAATGCCAAACTGAGTTCCTCTTCCTCTTCTGCATAGTCTGGTGAAAGCTCAACTTTACATATACTGAATGGTTCAAATTCAGGCTTTTCCTTTCCTTTCAATTTTAGCGTTCCTGAAGTTGTAGCAGTCCCATGCTGGTTAAATATCACACAAGTAATGGAGCCTTCCTGATCACGGACAATGGTGGAGAATGTCAGTGTAGAACTATTTTCTGTGGTTCTGATGTTACATTCTTGGTTACGTGACAGCGGCTTGTCATTGTTATACCAAGTGACAGTGACCTGTGGATGGCCTTGGAAATCACAATTAAAAATACAGCTCTCTCCTTCGCTTACTTCTTGTGATTCAATTTCATGAACAAAGAAAGGGGGGCATGGCTCCAGATATTTCGGAAGAGGCATCACCAATTTGTCAGGTGGTTCTGTTATCTCCGTTTCTGTTTCAGTGACCTCAGTCAACACAGACTCTTCGGTTTCAAGGGAGCATTTGTTTACTGACATTGCCGTTTCTACAGTTTTGCTCATTTCCCTGATCTCAAAAACAGGCACAGGTTCATTAATGTTCAATGTGATTGTATCAGACATCATCATGTCAGGTTTCCCTCTCTCACTGACATCATCTTTCTCTCTCACACTGACATCATCCTTCTCTCTCTCACTGACATCATCAGTCAAAAGTACATATACCAGGGGAGAGGGGTTTTTCTTAATGGTTTTTGTCGCCTTGAAGTCTTGAGTATCCATTCTTGCTTCTTCTGATTTTCCATGGGTATAAGTATGGTGCATCCATCTTGTGTTCCCGATTGCCTTTGGATCTGTTTCTGGAACTTGTGGCTTCACGTTCCCTTTAGAGGCTACTACCTCCTGTCTCCGGAACATTCCTCCCCTATTGCTTTTATCAGGAAAATCCTGGAGAATCTGAGGAGGCCCAGGAAGGCCCAGGATCCGTTCCATTCTAACCTGAAATTTTTCTGATGTTTTCTCAAGCTGCCTGCTAGAACTTCCTACCGTAACTTCTTTAGTGCCTGACACTGTCGGTAACATGGCCTTTTCATTAATCTGCTCTATAGTTTGGAAAGCAAGTCCCTTTGTCTCTACATGAGATGCTGCACAGATTGAACGAGCCAACGGGCCTCTTTTATTCCCAATTCCTACAATTTTCGCAGAGGGAAGGTGTTCCTCTGTCGATCCCTGTGATAGAAGCACTTTTTTCTTTTCCAGCATGGCTTTTTTTGCCTCGCGAAGTCGCTGCAACTTTACTTTTGTTTCCTCGTCAAGCAAAGCCTCTCCCTCACTACACCACCTACCTGCACGCCTGTTTCTTACCCAATCCTTATCGTATACAAATCCTTTTCTTAAGGACGAGAGGCTTTCAAAGCTTATGGTCCTCACCATCCCTTTGGTAGGAGAAAAAGCTCTCAGCGCTTTCTCGGTTTCCTGCTTCTTATCAAACGGAGAACCAATACACCGCAGATCAACTTTGAGCCTATCGCCACTCCTTTTCTGCACCAGATGCTCTATACGTTCACAAGTACTCTCTGACTGTCTCAAAAACTCTAGGTATTTGGCATTTTGTTTGTCACCATGTGCTACCAACAATGAAGCAGTGGACTCAGCTGAACCCTCACTGTTAATAGCAAAAACCTTGTAACTCCCTGAGTCCCTTTCCTGAACTTCTTTTACCTCTAGACTGGAGCTGTGCATATCCATGCAGCTCTCACTCTTTATTCGCCTTCGCAGACTTTGGGGGATTTGCCTGTTGTTATGGTACCATGTTATTTGGGGCAAAGGAAGGGCACTCAATTTGCACTGGAAAACAACTGGCTCTCCAGCCATAACAGACCGATACTTTAACTTTTGTGTGAAAGAAGGTTTCTGTTTCTCAGGCCAGGAATGCATAAATGACATTCCACTTGTGCCCTTCAGATCCGGGAGAGATCCATGTTGCGGAAGATCTACGGAATCAGCAGAAGCAGCCTGTTTGCCAGCTGGGTTTTCTGCATATTCTGGCTCTTCACCGAAGAACAGTTCTGCAAAAGAATACCATTACATTACAGCGTACTCCGTCCTTTCAATCACACAGTTGGGAAAAAAAATGAAAAGAAATGAAATAGCTATAAATGAAATTAAATAATGAGCATGCAACAGATTCATCACAAATCCATTAAAAAAAAATTCACTCACCATATTTGTTCGAATAAACGCAACGCCTTGCTCTGTTTTAAAGATTCTGACACGAAAATCGTTCGCTGTCGGTTCTTTCTTCCAACTGCGGAAATTTCTTCATCAACAAGCAAAATGAATCTCAAAATGACATGTTCCTGTGGGTGCATGTTTTACTGCCTGAAAAGCTTTTTATTTTTTTGTAATTTTTTTTTTTTTGCATTTCTTCTTTGCAAAGAAGGGGAGGGGAATCTTACCTGACTTGCAGACAGTAGAATAAACGCCCTTTCTGATCCCTTTGATTGTGGGTTAAAATGGTCAAACAATAGAAAAGATATTTTTCAAAGATATGAAAAAAAAATCAACTGTAAGTAATTTGCTAAAACAAAATGAGAAGGCGTTTATTCGAACTAATACAGCTGCTAACTTCACAATGTTATGCAAAAAAAGAAAAAAGGAAAGAAAGCAAGCAACATGGCCCAACTATGCTATCTGCAAGCCAGTGTAAGAATTTCCATAAAGGAGAATTAATATCATGTTCATGAAATGGGAGGGCAACAATGGAAACAGGCCCCTTTCCCATCTTGCAAAGTGTTGCATCTTAATCAGATGCCAGCCCATGGTTTTTGACCAACTCATTCATGTTAGAGGACTAATGTGTTCTGAAACCATCCGAAGCAATTCAGTCTAAAATTGTCCCATGCATTACAAGAAGGTATACGAAAGAAAAGCTTTTGCAACCAGCTGCATAGCACGATGTGAAAGTAAAGACGGGCAAATCTGTGAAAATGAAAAGTTTTAAATGGACTTTAAAACTTGTATCCTTTTTGTAATAATGCAGGTTATCCTGAGCATATTAAAACAAAACATGCGGCATATTCAGATATGCTTCAGAATATGTTTTGCTTTCTTGGTCATACGTATCAGCTTTTCAAAGGGGTTACTGGGGTTTTTTTTATGCTAAACCTTCCTTTCCATATAAACGTTTGTGTGCGACTGTACCTTTCACTTCCATTTCAATCTGTTGTTCTATCTTCTCCTGCAGAACTCTTTCCAGGGCTGTAATAAAAATAAAAGTGTGATTTAATGGAAAGCGAGTTGAATGTTGCAAGAGAAGAAAATAAAAATGATGCATTGATAGGGGGAGGAAAAAACCACACATACATACATACATACATACATACATACACATACATGCCAGGAAGTGCCTGATAAGTTGAAAACAAATAGTGGGAGGATGCTAAAGTATTGGGGATTTTCCCCCACAGCATTTTAATGGAGCCTTTCCCTCTCCCCACCCTCTCCCTCTCTTTCTTTTTCTAATTCAACATGCCTTTAACATGCCTTTAACACCATGAGGAAAATATTCAACAATCCACAGCCGCTTCATTATATCACGGACTGTGGATTGAACAGGTTTCAACGACGGTACGCAAGAGGAGTATATGGAAGGAACATGCAGTTGCCAACCTGTCACTCTCAGATGTGTGCTGCACTCGGCTTGTCCCGCAGAATTAACTATTCTGCACTTGTATATACCCCTCTGATTCTCCTTAACTTTCAGTAAGTTTAAACTGCACAGTGGGCCATCGTGCCTCAAAGAGCACAATGCAGAATCCTCAACTATTAGCTGGTTATACAGCCAGATGACACAAGGTGTAGGGAACCCCTTGATTACACAGAACAGCGAGACATTATCTCCTTCTTTGACAAAGCTTTCTGGGGGCAGAGTTTCAAGGAAGACTGGTACTGTGGCACCAGTTTCGGCGATGTCTTCGCACGGCACAACATCAGGGTAGTAGTCTCTGATCCTCAGTTTCTCAGCTTCTTGTGCTTTTTGAGCTGTAGATATTGTCACGCTCGTCGTTTCCGTGGAAGACTCTTGTTTATATTCATAGGCTGTTTTAATCTGAGACTCTTTGCTTGTTTTAATGCTTTT
Source organism: Podarcis gaigeae (assembly GCF_964106915.1). Lineage (NCBI taxonomy): Eukaryota > Metazoa > Chordata > Lepidosauria > Squamata > Lacertidae > Podarcis > Podarcis gaigeae. Next base: position 114,093,067 of record NC_139678.1, on the reverse strand, counting down.
AGTATCTGATTCAAGGGTAATTTTTGTTACTGTTCTGGCTTGTGCTTCTTTAGCTAGGCAAGAATAAAGTTAGGATAAGATTAGATGTTTTGCAGCAAAAAAAAAAAAAATCTATACTCAGCAATTATATATGTATATAAAAGCCATTAGTATGGTAAAAGGAATGTTCAGCGTGTTAGTGCAAAAAACAATTGAATTTTCAGTCTTTTATACTATCCTGTTCCACATTTAAGGGCTCTATTCATGCCAGGTTAAATAGAAGGTGCAATTAGATCCACAGGATTTGCGTCACTGACATCAGAGGAAATAGGATTGGCCCACAGTAATTTTTACAAGGACATCTTCAGTTTTAGTCAAGGCTTCTTCTGCATAGCCTACAAGGCAGCTGCAGCTGCAATGCTTTTCAGTGATGTGTAGAAAAGTCAGGAAATCCACCAGTTTGTAAAAGCAGGATATTTGGCACTGTTTGGGGTTCAAGTTGTTGTTCCTACTCTTCTGTGTGCTAATCGTGCAGCTATTTCCATGCCATGAGAAGAAAACCAAAAGTCAATTCTTAGTCTTCATTGCTTAAACACAAGAGAGGACTATAGGTAAAAACATTTGTGGCACCTTCATCATCTGGTGTTGGACAAGGAAAAGCAAGGCACATGACATGTGGGAGTTTCTTTGCCTTAACCGTAACAAATTGTTGTGGTCAATAAAAGAATGAAAAAAAGATGCAAAATTCCAATTTTAAAAGAAAACTGGTATGGGTGGAAAAGGGCATTCAGAGAATGGTTCTGTTAATGGCAGTCAATATCTGCATAAAACCCTTTGTAAACTAGAATAGCCAAAATTAAAAGTTAGACTACATAGCTGTTGTTGTTTTTTAAAAAAAGCTTTCACAAAAATTAACAGCCAGTAAAGGAGAAATAATTGTAAACAACTTCTTGTACTTCTCTTTGATCCTATAGGAAACTTCCAAATTGCTTCAGTATTTCACTGCAAATTGACTAGTCCTTGCTTTTGGAGATGAACCCGATACCTCTGTAACTTGCCAGGGAAAGGTATGGTTCCTACTTTACTAGCAAATCACACAGAGTACCTGTGCATGTGGTTACTTTATGAATAGAGCCCGAAATGTAGAGGGTTGGGGGAAATGGAACTCAAAACTGTAATTCTAAATTAAATACTAGCACAGGAGCTATAGGCAGTGATGATGAGGATGAAATGAAGTAACATCACATAATGTTAAAAATCAGATAACCACCTTCTACGGTTAGTATAGCAGTTGTTGTTACTTCTCCATAGTCGTTACGAACAGTACAGCTGTACAGTCCTTGATCTAAAAGCTGGACATTGCTTATAGTGAGGAAGAGAACGCTTCCATTTTGTGACAGCCTTATTCGTTCAGATTCCTGTAACGTTTCTCCCTCGTGGGACCACAAAACCTCCGAGAAGTTTTCGCTTTCCAAAGCGCACATAAACTGAGCAGTATCGCCGCATCTCACAGTGAGATCATGAAGTTTCAGAAGAATCTTTGGGGGCGCCTCTCTCAGCACTTGAATGGAGGTTGCAGATACCGTGGCGCTTTCTGACTTCTGAGTAATGGCTGTGGCACTGAAGCTTTCTCCTTCCTTCCCAATCTCAGCTTTCACAGTAGAAGTTCCAGAAAGGTGTTCAAAGGCCTGCACAACCATTTCCCGTGACGCCTCCTGCTTGGACTTAATTTCTTTTACATACACTTGAGTTTCCTTCTTTGCAAAGGGGGAAGCAATATGCACTTCTGATTTTGCCTGGATAGACTCTTTTACATCTTTCCCAGAACTTAGCCTATCTAAGGCTTGCACTGTGTAATCAAGTAACAAAACATATGATTAATATCTAATGCACTGCAGTGGGCCACGTTAAAAGCAAAACGCTAAGCCATAGATGATAAGAATGAAATGTCTTCGTTTGAAAGCCTTGCATGCCAGCTGCATTCATTAAAGGTGCCCTCAGGAGGCAGCAAATATTTTACAGAAAAGAACAGCCACAATGATGGATGGGAAAAAATGAAATATGCTCATGCTGGTAATATGTGGTAATTATTTGACTCTTCTTTCCACTGCAGTTGTCCATGGCAATTTGAAGGTTTTTTTTTTTTTTTTGATACCCTAACAATATCCCTTCTTTCCCTTTAAAAACCGAGTAGAGCAAACGTCGGAGAATGCTACCAACTGCCAACAACTCACTGCCTTGAAGTGTGTGCATGTGTTTAGTCTACCAAAAAACAGGTGTATTATCTGAGCAATAGACCAGGATGCAAGTTCTAAATGACACGACACTTTGAAAGTACAGGAAACGAGAGTGGTTTATTTGGTTACCGCTAGGACTACTGACATTAGTGACGGCACTGCTAGTTCTAAAAATAAAATTTAAAAGTGTGAAACGAGGAAGAAGAGAAGGTCATTAGTCACAGTGTAGAAAAAAAGTGTGGTTTATGCAACAAACAGAATTCCCTAGGAACAAAAGCGGGGCTTTACCTTCAGCAGTCACTGTAAGTGTAGCCATGCAAGTTGCATCTCCAGCACTATTTCTGGCTTTGCAAGAGTACTGCCCGGCATTTTCTGAGAAAGCATCTACTATTATCAATGTGGCTGTGCCTGTCGACTCATCAAAATGGAAAACTACGCCTTTGGTTGGCAACATTAGCTGTTGATTATGAAACCAGAGGATTTCTGGTTTCGGCATGGCGGAAACCCTGGCCTGGAATCTGACTGTTTCCCCCCTGCATACGCTGCAGCTTGAGATGGGCTGGATAAAGTTGGGCCTTTGGGCAACGGGGTCCTTCTTAATGGAGAAAGATGAAGAAACATGCCTTTGGGAATGTGAGGTAACTTCTTCAACCTTAAAGCCTGAAAAGAAGCATGTCAACTTTTAATTTCTTACCCTGCACACCAGTCAATTTTCTCTAGCCGCCCTACATGCCCTTTCTCTTTATTTACAAACACATTCTTATAGCATCACACTCTTCCTTTTCCTAAGTGACAATGTTTAGGCTCTGGGTACAAGCAGAGTGGAAAGCAAAACATTTGAAAACCAGCTGAGTTTAAATGTATAAATGCTCTTCGTGTCACGTATCTGAATATTTGTTTCCTCTGACAAATATTCACATTTGAATTGGCATGATGCAAGTCAATTAAATCCCAATGATTTTAATGCCTGCTACAGGCATTTCAAATCATTCTAGATATATTACCCTGAAAAACAGCAACAAAATCAATATTGTATTGCAGGTTCTGGGCTTCCCCCTTGTGTTTCAGCAGGTGTTGGAATGGTAAGGAGGTTAGACATTTCTTTTCAACGGGGCATTCATTTCTAATTTCAGTGTAAGGTGCTCTTCTTTTTCATACATAAATGCAATTTCGCCAACATTAGCGATGCCTAATTATTTAATGTCGTTTAATTAATGTGGAAATGGGACGGAGTCATGTGTGAAAGTGACATGGACAGAAAATAAACAGATTCGCTCATCATCCACATGCCATATCACAATTTGCTTTTTAAGCACCCTCATGCCTCGCAAAACTAGAACTAGATATTATGGCACATGCATGGTGGCTGCAGCCATCCCAGCTCTACATCTTCTCTTTGTTTCCTTTTAGCATGTATTAATGTAAAAACCATGTGACGTGGCCTCATTTTGTGATGAGCTTCCCACTTGTAAACAGGCGGAAATAACAATCAGCACATCACACATTTTTGTATTGCAAGATACAAAAAAGGAGGAAGAGGAGACTCTGGGACACTGCTTTTTAGCATTGCCAGCCAATAGGTATCCTTCTGACCTCAGTCTCGGAATTGGTTTGCCACACAACATGGGACTGGGAGTGCTCCTGTTTGACAAACCTAAACCTAAACCCCCATTGTCTGTATTGAGTTATATCGCACAGTTCTTTAGATACACGCCTTCACTTCCTTTCAACAGAAATGTGATTTGGCATGACAAATAAATTCTGGGAATCTGGTTATGTCAGAGAGGGTTTATTTATTCGTTTATCTTTGGTGCGTGCTGGATACTCATTGGAAACAGAATGGAAAGATGAAAACTATGGAACACTGGAACAACGTGAAATGATACTCTGCAGAATTTATACTGCGGAGACCAGATGGGCGCTATCGACATCAGACAATGGGGTTGGTTATTTGAGTTATAAGACACTGACATGACAGACAATTACACATAGTTTTAAAGATATATATAAAGATATATTAATGTTAAAACACATGCAAATTTACACAGTGTCTATTTAGACAGCACTCTGTACCTTCCAGCTTCAGTGCAGCCATACTTGACACCTGGCCAACAGAATTGCCTGCGACAAAGGTGTAAATTCCTTCATCCTCTGGGTATGCTTCTGCAATCTCAAGCTGGAAAGTGTCTTCAAACTGAGTCATCCTAAAGAAGCGGGATGGCTTGATCTCTTTGTCTTTGCTATACCAAGCTACTTTGAGGTCTGCTCAAGTGAAAAGAAACAAAATAAAAAAGAGAGAGATATACATGTAAGGTTTCTAGTTTCACTCTTGGGGAGCAAACTGGTGAACAAGTTGGGAGATCAGAACTAAAGAGATACTTGATATGGCAACACTGCACTGAGTTCTTCCCCCTCCACTGTAATGTTTAGGCTGCAATACACAGTATTCTGGAAACAAGTCCTAGTGAATTCAACAGGACTGATTTCTGAAAAGTGAAGCCTAAGAATGCACAGTTAGACCAATCCATGTTGTTTCCCGCTGCCCCCTGTGCCACCCACCCTGCCGCCTTCAACAGCTGGTGGAGAAGTGGTACCAGGATTGATGCCAATTTTGAGCAATATTCTCACTGATTTTGGGAAATCCACTTCTCCCCACCTGGTGTTCCCTTACCCCTGCAAGCAACAGCCAATGATGTGGAGCCAGGGAAATGGCATAGGAAGTCTGATTAAAATATTTCAGGGAAAGGCAGGGGAAGACACAGGTCACTGTTGGTGGCAGTCCCATGTTGAGCATCACGTGTAGTTCTATCCTCCGTGTACACCTAGTGAACCTCAAACTTTTGTTCTCCTTCTTTTTCATCCAGAATTTCAGTGAGCATGAAAAATGAACAATACTATTCTGGAAACTGGCAGCTTTGGATATTTGGGGGCAGTGGAGGAGCACATGAGCAGGTTTGACCTGGGCCATGACAAAGAACTATTCTAAGGATAATTTCATGCTGTACTGAGTCATATGCAGAAACATTCATGAACAATACAAAGAGAGCGGGCGTTCCCAAGAACAATTCCCCATGCTCTGGTTCCACAAATATATACATATAGAAATGCTGTAGCTTTCAACATGCACATCAAAATGATATATATACCCATATGAGCATATATATGTATATATACATAAATCATTCTGACATGCTTTTGCACAGCTCAAAATTTGCCAATATTTTCAGTGTAAACTCCTACATGCTTTTTATGATGACATGTTTTTAAAAGTCCTATCAGAATTTTCTTTTTGTAGTTAGGGACACGATCCATATGCACCATGAGTGTAGCGCCAACCAATGCCTGGAAGTTCCTCTCTTTACCCGTATATCCCACCTACATATCAACATGGGCACATGGAGAGGCAGCATAGTTGTTATGTCTGGGGGAAATGAGTAGTCTGTGCATGCCTTCTTCATCCCCAAGCCACCTTCCCTCTTTCTGCCCCCTGCACAGTGCAACTCGTTTCTGCTTGGCGTATGTGTAACTCTCAAAGCAAGAATGAGGGAAACGGTGCCCCTCCAGATGTTGTTGGGTTCCACTTCTCACCATCCCTGACCACAGGCCATGTTGGCTGGGGCTGATGGGAGTTGGAGTCCAAAAGGCCACAGGTACCCCATCCCTGTCATTTTGTGCATGTGCAGGCTGGAGCAGGGCAGGTGGGGGAAGAGAACTTTTTGAGCCCTTTTTGGGATCCTCAGTTCATCACCGATACACCCATCGTGCAAATGGATCATACGTTCACGAATTGTTTTCCTAGGGATAATATCTCATTTCGAGTACATGTCTGTATTTATCTAATTTAAAAGCGAATTGTCCATTTGGATTTTTATGTGCGTCATATTAAAATCTATAAGTATAAGTATAATCTTTAAGTATAACTATCTAATCCAAATTTTAGAATATGCAAAAGGGAAGTATTGTGTGAGTTTCAGTAAGTTCACTGGGGGAATTAAAAGAACTATAATGAGTGTTTTTATATGCAAGTTGAACTATTGTGGCAATACTGATGGTTTTAAAATTATGACGTGGCACTTCATTCTTCTCTTAGAATTATATAAAGCTCAGTGTTTTGGCGGCTAGGGGGGCATTTACCCAGATATCTAGACTGCTCAAATTCTCTCTCTCCCTCCCTCCCTCTCTCTCTCTCTCTCTCTCTCTCTCCCTCCCTCCCTCCCTCCCTCCCTCCCTCCCTCCCTCCCTCCATATATCTGTAACTATAGGCAAACAGTCAAACTGATCAGAACTGCTGGTGACCCAGGACTGTGGATCAAGAGGTCTATGGACTCTCAGATGAACTGTCCCCTCCATTCATAGTTCTTTGTTCCTATAGTAGCTCTTTTATAAGGAGTTCTGTGTACATATTAGGGATCTCACACCAGCAAGATATTGGAGCATACGTGATTTTAATTTGCCCAAGTCTTTTGCATATATGAAGAGATCATTCTGCAGTTAGATACATGGTTTACTGGGGGTACTGGTTATCAATGGTTCGGTTTCAGAGCTGGTTTAGCTGATCCTTGGATTCCATGAAATATGGTGGACAGGGCAGGAGTAACATAAATACTTTTAGCCATAAAATGTCTGAAGCATGGGCTGATTCTCACTTTACTTTTGGTACTCAGGTATGTGTAACTAAGTGCAAAATTCACATCTGACACTGAAGTATTATGAAGTTGAGAGGTCAGAATGGATTGCAAGTAATATTTTGGATAGGTTCTAATCTTTCTTCCACATTCCTTTTCAAGCAACTTTCCTAGTCATGTATTGCCTTTCTTGTTATATATATATTCCCAGAAAAATGAGAGACATATGAAGTGTATGTCTCTCCTTTTAAAAAAAAATATTGCATGTGTCTGCTAGGAAAAGCACATGATCCTTTACTGAGAATTCCTTTTGGGATTTTTTTAAATGATTAAAGGACACAATCCTAATTATCTTCTTCCTAATTCAACCTACATACTTAAATGCACATGAATTTCTACTCAAGTACATGTACCCAAGTGCAAAAAGTAAAGTGAGGATTGATGCTCAGTGAAGATCCATTCTTTCCACGGCAAAGTTGTGTCAGAAGCTGACATCCAAGGCTTTGTTCATTTTTCAGGCTCATTTGAAACCTAGGAGAGTGTGGCAAAATGCCACTTTGAATTAAAAGTGTAAGGATGATTACAACTGTGCCTACCATTTTAATGTTTAGCACTGCAAAATGGAGTCCCTGGTAATGGGACCTCTCGGTCAGTATAAGACAAGTTAGGTTATTGTATACACACAACTGAATCTACATGGCAATAGGGAAGCCTGGCTTCAGTAACTGGTTTGTTTGCTTGTTGCTGTTTTTTAACCTACTAAGTGCACCGGGTCGAACAAGGAGTACAAAAGTGTTTTATGACTTGGTTAAACTAACCTGTCCCTGTAACTCTGCACTGAAAGCAAGCAGACTGTCCCTCAGAAGTAATAGCATCGCGGAGTGGTGCGATAATAGTAGGTGGGTAAATTGGCACTTCTACATCAGGAGAAACAACTTCTGGGACTAAGGAAAAAGATCAAAGAGTGATTATTAGCCTCCATGGAAGAGCACACAGTGCAAAATATTGACAATGCCAGTTTCAAAAATGCTCGAGATTGCTGGGAGAGCTTGCCTTCCACAGAAAGGGACGCAGAAGAAGTAGCGACTCCATAGTCATTCTTCGCTTCAATCGTGTAGACGGCAGCGTCTTCTGGGAAAGTCTCAATCAGCAACAGAGTGTATTCTTGGGCATCATGAAGAAATTTGACCTTAAAGCCTGAAGAAAGAGGCTGTTCATCTTTGTACCATGAGATCTTGGGCTGCGGCTTTCCTGACACAACAGCACAGAAGCGGGCTGGCTTTCCAGACTCCACAGTGGCTGGCTGAAGCTCCTTCTCAATCTGCGGTGGCTCTGGAGCTATAATTAAAAATATATATATACATAATAATGCAACTAATTTCTAGAAAGATAGATTCCATTCCTTCCTTCCTATGATTGCATGCAGGTTTTTCAGCATTTATGTGACACGTAATGCAAGGTAACTAGATCTGGAAGAGAGAGGACCAGTTGCTAGCTGTAGCTCAACAAAGAGATGTTGGGCAACAGGCAAAGGGTTGATTTGCACATGAACAAATTAGCCACAGGTACTGTGATGGGAGATAGCATGTTTGAAACCTCTGTCATATTAAATCAACAACTTCTTGGCTGTAGGAAACTAGCACATCAGGACGGCGACTAGGCTAGAAAGCTTTCCCTGACACAATGGTTTTCAGTGGCTGGAGCATTCAAACCCATAATGTCCCACCACAAACATGAAATAATATGGTCCTTGAAAGACTTCATTACACTTTTCTCCCCTGAGTGTTGCTAGTCAGGCCTAACTTGCAGTTTAGCCTTAATCTGGGGTTGTTCCAATGATAAATGGGGGCGGTGCGGTGCTATAAAGTAATGGTGAATACTAGAAAATAATCATTTTTATATCTCAGATTAGGGCTGAAGTGTAGACACCTCTAAGAAAAATAAACTTGTCTGATCAAGATGACCAGGTACATGCAGAAGGATACAGCTTAACAAATAGCTAATCACAAGCAGTGCAAGCCTATGGATGTCTGCTCAGAGTCCAATTGGATTTACTGCCCTAAAAGTGTGTATAGCAGGGGTAGGAAATCAGATGTGGCTAGACTACAATGGCTATCATCCCTAATTGGCCGTGCTGGTTCGGCTGATGAGAGTCCAACAGCATATGGAGGGCCAGACGTTCCCTGCATTTGACAACACAGGACTGAACCTTAACTACTTGCGTACTGTTGCTGAAAAGTGCAGCTTGAAATAGTTCAAAAGAAAATAAGAAGCGCAAAAAAAGAGAAAGCGATATAATGCAGAACACAAATCTTGGATGGCCTTGAAAGTCAGCCATTTCTTTTGCTTGTCATTGACTGCAATGTCATGCTGAACTTCAGCATTGGCAAGTGTGTTTGTGGAGACTGCTAATGTAGCTTCTTATATTAATTAGTATTCCAATAAAAAGCAAGATAAATCTGTATACACACCGTTCACATGGAGAGTGATGGAACTCCTGTTTCTTCCAGCTAAGATGGTGTATTCTCCAGCATCTGTATATCTAGTTTCAGTGATTGTCATCCGATGGACTTTTCTTTCCACCACATAGTGATATCTCTCCTCAATGTGGAAGTTGATCTCAATTCCATCCTTATACCAGCGAGTCTCAACGTCGTCTTCATTGACCTCAAACTCTACCACGGCTCGCTGTTTCTCAATGACCTGTCAATAAGCAGACACTAATTATTTCCCCCATTTCTGTTAGTCTATTCTATTCATCAAACAATACAAAATAAATCTGTGATACAAACAAAAATGTGCAAACAAAACACCAGTGATTTTTTTTTAAAAAAAGGACTGTATAGATGTAGTTACATATATCACCTATCATTTCCCATTTGTATGAACAAAAATAGGGACCCACAAGAATGGGTTGTGTTACACCCCCCAACCCTAATAAGTGTACCCTTGTTTAGGACTGTAGTAGCAGTCTTGCAGGGACACGGGTGGCGCTGTGGGTTAAACCACAGAGCCTAGGACTTGCCGATCAGAAGGTCAGCGGTTCAAATCCCCGCGATGGGGTGAGCTTCCATTGCTCGGTCCCTGCTCCTGCCAACCTAGCAGTTCGAAAGCACATCAAAGTGCAAGTAGATAAATAGGTACCGCTCCAGCAGGAAGGTAAACAGTGTTTCCATGCGCTGCTCTGGTTCACCAGAAGCGGCTTAGTCATGCTGGCCACATGACCCGGAAGCTGTCTGCGGACAAACGCCGGCTCCCTCGGCCTATAGAGCGAGATGAGTGCGCAACGCCAGAGTCGGTCACGACTGGACCTGACGGTCAGGGGTCCTTTTTTAGCAGTCTTGCAGCCTTGTTCAGGGGGATTTTTTTTACCTTGTGGGGTGCTGGCCTGCCATGCTATTCCCAAGCTACTGCAAGTCCTTGGGAGCTCAAGTAGGTCAATTCCACACACACCGCTTTTCATTTGTTCATTTGTTTGTTTGTGCCTTCCTTTTTTCCAATTTTTCAATTGGCACTCAACATTCCTAAGCCCCTTGAAATCACCAAGCAGAAGCCCTTGAACCTTAACAGACTATTTTTGCAGCTGATCTTTTTTCTCATAGTTTACAAGATGAATAACTTTTCAAAATAAGTGGGGAAGCACATCACAATGTATAAGCAACTCCAGATCTGGGTGAGATCTGCCAACAAAATGATCAGTTGTCCCTATACTACAGTCTTCACTTCTCTAGACACCAGTGAAGGAATAATATCAGATCAACGCAGTGTGCACTTGGGAAAATAAGATGGTTCTCATAATTTTGCCGGGGGGTTGAAGAATTCTTAAAGGGAACTATAAAGTTTTCTTGTATGCGTTGACATTAACTGATTTAAATTAAGTTAGGAGGGAAATATAGTTTTATATTTTGTATTTTGGGGTGTGTTAAAAAATATCTAAGGGGACATGAATACGTGTGAGAGGGCCCTGTGCACAGAGTTTTGTTCCAACTGCTGAAGAGAAAGATCATTGTTCACTTTAAGAAGCGCTCAGTCCATGAGAGCAATGCTCCTCCACATGGCTGTGTGCCTTCTTTGGCATCTGATTTTGCTTACATTTTCACAATGGGGAATTCAGTATTTTTTCTAACTGAGATCTGGGAGGATCTTTGAGCAAAATGCTTCTACAAGTTAGTATGGTTGTTTGTTTCTTTTTTATAATTAACACATGAACATTATTGTTTGGTGGAACCGAAGTTTCTCCACAGATTTTTGGCACCGAGTTTGGAAAATCTATTTGAGAAACTGACGTTTCAGTGATCAGGGGCAGGTCGGCTATATTGGTCATCAAAACAATAGGAAGTACTATACCTGGACGGTTTTTTGAAGGCTCCTGATGCGAACATCACGCCCTTCCACTACCAAATTAGCGCTGGACATATTTCCTCCTGCCACTACCGTGTACTTCCCGGAATCAGACATCTTTGTGGTAGTAATCAGGAGGCGATGAACGAACCGTTCTCTCTGAACTTTTATCCTAAAAATAATGCAAGGAAATTAAACTTAGAAAGTGTGGTCTCTTAACATATCAATAACTATATGTATATGGTATCTTCTCTCAAAGCCTTCTCTCTAGCCCAATAAGTTCTGTTGTGTCTGAAAGTTGTCATATGGCAAGTTGATATGGCTAGTACAATGACTAGCCAATGTTGCTAAGTAACATTTGAATTCACGATCCATGTCCTGAATGCTTGTCACAAGCAGCAGCAGCTCCCAGGTCAAAACTTCAACTTTTCTTTATATTCATTTTTTAAAAATAAACAACAACACAAATTACCTGTCTTCAAGCTGAAGCTCCTGTCCATCTTTCATCCACTGAACAGAAATGTCAGGTTCTGAGATCTCACATTCAAAAACAGCTTTTTTCTTCTCCACAACTTTTATGTCTTTGATGTGCTTTCTAAACTCAATGTGGCGAGCTAGAAAAAAACAAACCATGAGAGATATTGGCATTATGAGCCACTTTATAGTCCCAGACGATTAATAATTGCTTAATTTATACTCCTCCTTTCCACATCAGAGCGCAACAATAATTAGCTAACAACAATTCCCTGTTTGTTAATATGCACATTTACAAAGCACGGCAAAACATTTTGTATTGAAATTAAAATAACAAGAAACAAAATAAGAAGCAGGTAGAGTAATTTCAACAAAAGAAAACAATTAAGGCATAGCAGTAAGATTAAAGAAAATGGGTTTCTTTAAGCATTTCTTAAGTCACTTAACCAGTTCAGCCTGTCGTATCATTAGCAATTTCAGCCACATTTGGACAGTCATAGCTTGGTGAGCATAGGCAAAAAGTTAATTTATTAATAAGCTGAGATATGAACGAGTCTTTAGCATGTGCATATAGCTCCTTCACTCCTATTTCTGGTGCAAGAAAATAAGCCAGTAAGTTTTCAATTAACCACAGTTTTCTGGTTTGTCCAAACTGGGAAGCTATGACTACCACCTTTGGAACAAACCAGGGTATTAAACTATGGCGTGAAGTTTTTTTAATATCATTTCAAAAAAAGAAAATCTGCTTAATTAGAGGCTTCCTGGTATAACTGCAGCTCATGCAAAGGAAGGAGTGAAGGGGCTACATGCATTCCAAAAAGGCTAGGTCACATGTCGGTTTGGGATTATCCAAACCAGTTCAGTAGTGGATCTGTTACTGTAACGGCTCATCCACACTGCTCTGGATTGATGTTTGCTTCAATTTAGTGCTAAAGAGCTAAAACAGATGGAAGAAAACTTAATACCTTCCACATATAAAGTTGCAGATGAAGCAGCTTTCCCAGCAACAAAACTGTATTCCGCAGCATCTCCAAAATGCACATTTCTTATCGAAAGTGAATGTGTAAGTTTCTTAGTTCTAATCTGGCACCGGTCCGTTGATTTTATTTCCACGCCATTCTTCAACCATTTGTACGTAATGCCTTCATAATTAACAGTCACTTCAAAGGTTATTGTATCTTTCTCTTCTGCGTTGATGTCCTTCAGCATGGATGTTATCAAGATAGCTGGTTTTAAAGGAAAGAAAAGGGAAAATATTTCATCATCGTCATCATTGAACTTATCAGCTGCCGACGTGGGGATCCAGGGCACAGTCCTTCAATGGCTGCGCTCGTTTCTCTCTGGCCGGGGACAGAGGGTGGCGCTCGGGGGGGGGAATTGTCATCGCGCCACTCCTTGGTGTGTGGAGTGCCTCAGGGTGCGATTCTCTCCCCGATGCTTTTTAACATCTTTATGCGCCCCCTCGCCCGGCTTGTCCGGAGTTTTGGGCTGGGTTGCCATCAGTATGCCGATGACACCCAACTCTATCTGTTGATGGATGGCCATCCTGACTCGGCCCCCGATACACTGGCGAGATGTCTGGAAGCTGTGGCTGGACGGTTACGTGGGAGCCGGTTGAAGTTAAATCCTTCGAAGACAGAGGTCCTCTGGCTGGGGCGGGATGATATGGGATTGAGGGGGCAACTCCCATCTCTTGCGGGGGTGCAATTAGTGCCAGCACCGTCCATTAAGAGTTTGGGTGTAATCTTTGATACCTCCCTCTCTATGGAGGCGCAGATTACAGCTATAACAAAGGCGGCATTTTTTCATCTCCGCCAAGCTAAGCAGTTGGCCCCTTATCTCTCTCGCCCTGACCTAGCCACTGTGATCCATGCGACGGTCACCTCCAGACTGGATTATTGTAACTCGCTCTACGTGGGGCTGCCCTTAAGACTGACCCAGAAACTCCAGCGGGTGCAGAATGCCGCGGCGAGACTCCTTATGGGGTCTTCGCTGCGAGATCACATTCATCCGGTACTATACCACCTGCACTGGCTCCCGGTGGAGTACAGGATCAGGTTTAAGGTGCTGGTTTTAACCTTTAAAGCCCTATACAGCCTAGGACCCTCGTACCTACGGGACCGCCTCTCCTGGTATGCCCCACAGAGAAACCTACGGTCTGCAAATAATAACATCCTCAAGGTCCCAGGCCTCAGAGAGGTTAGGCTGGCCTCAACTAGAGCCAGGGCCTTCTCGGCTGCGGCTCCAATCTGGTGGAATGCTCTGTCACAAGAGACTAGGGCCCTGCGGGACCTGACATCCTTCCGCAGGGCCTGCAAGACAGAGTTGTTCCACCAGGCTTTTGGTCAGGGCGCAGCCTGACTCCCTCCTCTGGCAACCTGCTTAGAATCTTGCTTAATTAGTTGCCATTAATTTGATTTTAATTGATTTTTATAATGAAATATTTTTAGAATGTGTGAATATCTGATTGTTTGATTGTTGATTGTTGTTAGCCGCCCTGAGCCTGGCTTCGGCTGGGGAGGGTGGGATATAAATAAAATTTATTATTATTATTTATTATTTTCTTACAAAAAGTAAACTCAAAGTCACTTCCAAAAACAAAAATAATAAATAAAATAAAATAAAACATATATATTAAAACTAGCAAAATCTAAAAAACCCAGCCTCGGTTTGATGTCATATGCATGTTTTTGAAACACCAATCAATGAACTTTTCAAAGAAGAGAAAACATATTACAATTTTCTAGAACAAAAAAGTTTGGAAATTGAGGGGCTAAGTCAGGGATTGTGAATCCAGCTGGTGGTCCGGATTCTGAGGTCCCCCTCGCCGCCTCCTGTTGGCCACTTAGACATGTGGAAAGGGGCTTCCTGTCTGTCAATCATCTGACATCACCATGATGTAATTAAGTCAATGGATACATTGGCACCACAGAGATTCAGTGCCATATCCCAAGAAAGTAGGCCGGCTAAACTTTTAACCCCCTAAATTTACAAAGACTGAGAATAAGAGGCTGTGCAATGTTAACTATACTTCAGGCAAGCATTCTGTGCTCATGTCCATTTTAAACTTACGCTTCACTGTCAGGGTTGCGCTGACTTTGTCATTTCCGCAGACAAAGGTGTATTCGGCAGAATCCTCACTGCTGGTGTTCATGATGTTGAGCTGATGGAGCTTTCCCTGAACCACTATTTTAAACTTCTCGCTCATTTCAATTTCTACTCCATTTTTCAGCCACACAGCGGGCACATTGAAATGAGACACCTCGCACTCAAAAGAGGCAGTTTTGGTCTCAGCAACCTCAATATTTTTCATGGTCTTTGTTATGTGCACAGCTGTAGAAAATAATATTGATAAAACACACAATTAGATCGTCTTTTGTAATGTATCGCGAGGTACTTTCAGTCTGAGATTTGATAATGGAGCTTGATTCTAATGATAGATTTGTTTTAACTTACTTTCTACAAAGAGTTTTGCTTTGCACTCAAGTTGTCCTACTACTGCTGTGTATTCTCCAGCATCAGCGGGAGATATATTTTGCAAGGTCAGCTTGTGGACTTTCCTTTGGGAGCTCAGTCGGTATTTTTCGCTGGGCTTCAGCTCGATGTTCTTGTGGAACCATTTGACTGGGACGGTGTCATGGGACACACTGACTTCAAATGAAACAACGGCATTCTCCAGAGCAGTCACATCCTTGGGCTTCTTGATTATCTTGACAGCTTTAGGGAAGAAGTTACCAACAATTTTAGTTGATTGGCTTCAGTTAAAACCACTGTAAGACAATTGGCTTCAGGACTGGAAACTGCCAGAAGTTTTTGTTTCCCCGAGTTGAATGTAGCATGGAATAAAAGAGGCAGCACTGCCCATAATGAAAGCCAGTGTGGTATAATAGTAGAGAGGGTTGGACTAGGAACTGAGAGAGCACGGTTTGAATCCTCACTCAGCCATGAAGCTCACTGGGTGACCTTGGGACAGTCAACTTCTCTTAGCCTAACCAATCCCACAGGGTTGTTGTGAGGTTGAGGTGGAGAAGCATGTACACCAAACAGCTTGAGATCCTTGGAAGATAAGGTGGTATATAAATGTAATAAATAAATGTTTTGGGCTCCCAGTATGTTTCCGAGCACAATTCAAAGTGTTGGTGCTGACCTTTAAAGCCCTAAACGGCCTCTCCACCCCCATGTTCAGCCCGGACACTGAGGGCCTTCTGGTGTCTCCCTCCCTGCAAGAAGTGAGGTTACAGGGAACCAGGCAGAGGGCCTTCTCGGTAGTGGCACCCACCCTGTGGAACGCCCTCCAGGGCCGTCTTACCCATAGGCACCAGGGGTGCGGTGCACCTGGGCAACGGGCTCTCAGGGGCGCCAGGCCGAGAGTCCAGGGCCTGAGAGTTGAGTCCAGGGAAGAGCTCACCCATCGGTCGGAGCACGGCGGCGGGCTCTTGGGTGCTGCGAGTTTGGGGGTAACCAAGCCAGCAAGACGCTGAGGCGGCTGGCCAGCTCCACCCTCCTGCGCACCTGGGACTGGGCAACCCAGGGTGGGCGGGTAGATCTTTGCACCCCAGTGTCACATATGCTTAAAAGAGCCCAGATGCCCTCCCATCAGATGTCAAGGAAATAAACAACTACCTGACTTTTATAAAACATCTGAAGGCAGCCCTGTTTAGGGAAGTTTTAGTGTTTGATGTTTTATCGTGTTTTAAAAATTCTGTTGGGAGTCACCCAGAGTGGTTGGGGAGGACTGGCCAGATGTGTGGGGTATAAGTAATACATCATCATCATCATCATCATCATCATCATCATTAAAAATGCATGCATCCTTCCTGCCATCATCTCTGTTCACAGTCCCCCCTTTTTTAAAAAAAAATGTTTGTAGCACTTAAAAATACATCCCAAAATCTTTTACTAGAAATGATAATAGGACAGAGCAAATGAGTGTTGACAGTGTGGAGAATACTATATCATGATACTTTATGATACTATCATTCAACTTGCTTTAATTCTTCCCAGCCTATTTATTGTGTAGAGGCTGACTTACTTTCAACATGGAGTCGTGCATTGGCTCCTATCCTTCCCAGTTTAAAGCTGTAGACGGACTCATCAGTTACAGCGCAATTCTTGACTTTCAGTGTGTGGGTTGTCCCTTCCACCTTGATCTCATATTTGTCACCAGAATGCAGCTCAACACCATTCTTGATCCACTGAGCTCCTTTCACATCAGGATGAGTAAGTTCCACTGAAAAAACTGCATCTTGTGTTTCTGTTACAGTCAGGTTCTTCAACGTCTTCTTGATTTTGACGGCTATTTGAAAAGAACAAATCAAATCGTTGACATTATACAGGTAGATATTATTATTATTATGTATTAAATTTCTTCATCCAAGGATCACAGGGGGGTTTACAATATATAAAACACACACCATAGTAACAAACCCACAGTTTAAAAGGTCATAGATTGTTTAATTACCCATAGGCCTGCCTGGGAGAAGAGGAATGTTTTTGCCTGGTGCCTACAATCATGTAACAAAGGCACTAGGTGAGGCTACCTGGGGAGAGCATTCCACAAGTGGGGAGCCACCCCCCAAAAGGCCTGTTCTCGTGTTGCCATCCTCTGGACCTATTACGGAGGAGGCACATGAAGAAGGGCCTCAGATGATGACCACAGGGTTCATATGAAGAGAGGCAGTCTTTGAGGTACTGCAGTCCTGATCCATTTAAGGCTTTATAGATGAAAACCAGGACTTTGATTTGGGTCCTGAAACTAACTGGCAGCCAGTGCAGGCAGTTCAGGATCGGTGTAATGTGCTCAAACCTGGCTACTGAATTCTGACCAGATGAAGTTTCTGAACCATCTTCAGAGGCAGCCCCACAAATAACACGTTGCAGTAATCTAACCTTGAGGTTACCAGAGCATAGACAGCAGACATTAGGCTATCCCTGTCCAGATAGGGGCACAGCTGGGCCACCAGCTGAAGCTGATGGAAGGCACTCTCCCCAGTCAAGATAGTCCTATCCTGAGAAGCCCCTCTAAGATGGGTGTTACGGTGGGTGCTGGTGAGAGGAGGGTCCTGCACCTCCCTTCTGCTGAACTTCTCAGGATTGAAGCTATATTGTGCTGCAGTGTTGGCTCATATCATAACTGGAGTTCCCAGTTTACACAACTCTTAGGTATTGTGTAATAAAAATGTAAGAGTATAGCTACCAATTGCATAGCTGAAATATACTGTTAAGTTCAGAAAAGCAGATTCCATAAAGTTCTTACAGTCCATTTTCCCCCTAAATATATTTTACAAAATTATTAACAGGAATATCCATTTTAGGAGATTTTTTTTTCCAATTTGTCCAGTGTGGAATTGAGACAAACTTTCTCCACTGATTACTCACTTTCAACTTTCAGCTTAGCGGATGTTTTCGAAGAGGCCACTTGATAGGTATATTCGCCAACATCATCTACTTTGCTGATTGGGATATTAAGTCTCCTCTTCAAACCATCGGATTCACTTTTGCAGCGATCAGTCATTGAAAGTGGTTTCCCATCCTTCAGCCACTGGCCCTCAGAATCTGGATTGGTTACTTCACATTCAAAAACAGCTTTCTGGGATTCGGCCACAGTTAGATCAGTGAGGGGCTTTGAAATGGCGCCACCTGTGGGGAAATAAAGGACAAGCTTGTATTTGTCGTCCCTCTGATTAGATGCCTGCTGACTACACTAATAGTCTATGTTGATGGTGTTCCTGGTGCAGTAGCTGCTGCTATCTATGCAGGCAGGGAACTGCTGCTACCATAACCAGGGTGAGGGTGACATAGATAACCTTGGGAGGGTGATGTGCTCTATAGGAATGTCACAGGAACATTTGTATGTTCCTGTGACATTCCTATAGGCCACATTAAGTGGTGGTCCCAGAGAAAAACTGAAAAAACTGAAAAAGAGGACCTTCTCAGTAGTTGCACCCACCCTATAGAATGTCCACCCTTCAGATGTCAAAGAGTTAAAAAAATTATATGAACTTTGGTAGACATCTGAAGGCAGCCCTGTTTCAGGAAGCTTTTAAGGCTGCGTGTTTTGTTTTATCCCTTTATATTTTGTTGAAAGCCCCCCCCCCCCCGAGTGACTGGGGCAACCCAGTCACATGGATGGAGGTATACTTAATTAATCAAACCATCATCATCACCATCATTGCTGTATAGATCTCTTGGATCCATAGACCATGTTGACCTGATGATACTCTCCTTGCCCATGTTTCCATGGAGACAAAATGGATTATAATGCAACTACTCCCAGACTAGGAGTTGGAAAGGAATTCCTCTTCTTAGGAATGTCCACTTTCCTCCAACTATCATTCACCATGGTTCGTTTGTTTGTTTGTTTGGCAGGTCTCATGGACTTAAGTATGAACTGAACTAAGAAATATAAACAGCAGGGCATTTGACCTTCAAGAAAAAGTCAAGTGCTTTATAAATAACTAACCTGCTACAACCAGTGTCCCAGATGTCTTCTTTTCTCCAGCATAAAATGTATACTCTCCTTCATCGTCTTTCATCATGTTTACTACTGTCAGTTTATAGATTGTGCCATGTGCCTCGATCTTATACTTGGGCCCAGCTTTGAGCTCTTGGTCCTTAAAATGCCACACAACATCAATCCCTGCGTGGGACAGCTCAACTTCAAAGGTTACATTCTGAGTTTCGGTGCAGGTGATATCGTGAAGACCTTTAATAATCTGAATTTCTGTTGTTAAAAAAAAAGGTGACTTAGTAGAATCAAGTGGTTACTTGTTGCACGATCAGAAGATGTATTTTAATAAAGCCTGCCTATCTGGAGAATACTTACCTTCAATTGTGAGATTGCAGCTGGTTTCAACTTTGCCTACTGCCAGTTTGCAGTGTCCTTCATCTGATGCATGTGTCCTGGTAAAAACAAGCCTCTGCTTTGTGCCTTTGGAGACAGCTTGGACACGGTCATCAGGTTTTATTTGCTCATCGTTTAGGTACCACTTGGATGAAGACACGTCAGGGACTGAAATTTTGCTTTCAAGAATGGCTCTTGTACCCTCAATAGCATGGACATCTTTTAGTGGTATAATGATTTCCACACCTGCAAATTGCAGATAAGAGATTACATGGAAAGATCAATACATGGATTCTGGTGCTTTTAGCTTAAGCATATAAGTATGTGAGAAATGTACAAAAATAGATGGAACCAAGATCCTCCTCCCAGTGTAATTATCTGAAGCATCAGGTGTCCAAATGTCGCAGGCAGCTTTACAGATGGCATGCAGAAGGTCTCCAGGTTCAATCACTAGCAATTCTTGGTAGTGCTGGGAGAGAACCCTCTCTAAAACCCTGGAGAGCCACTGCCAATCAGTGTAGACCAGGGTTTTCTAAAGCTGTTTTGGGACTACAAATCCCATCATCCCTAGATAGCAGGACCAGTGGTCAGGGATGATGGGAACTGTAGTCCCAAAACAGCTGGAGATCCAAGTTTGGGAAACCCTGGACTGAACTAGATGGACCATGGTCTGATTCAGTATAAGGCAGTGCCCTATGTTCCCATATAGCTATCCCCAGTTATTGTGGAGACGGAAGAGATATACAGCAGTATATCTATAGGTTCCTCTATACATATAGGTTCCATTCTGTACATGCAGGTTCCACATAGTTTGTCATAACATGCAGTACATTTGTCATCCTTTTTTTAAAGCTATGTAAGATGACTGCCCTCCCCACACTTAGCGCAGCAAATTTCGCAAGACAATTATGCCTTGCATTTTGTTATACGACTTCCGAAACACAGGCACTTACTATAGACTGTGACACGGCCAGTGGTTGAGAGGAGCAGGCTAGGGATGTTGAAGGAGTACGCTCCACTGTCTTCCTTTGTGACATCTTCCACCAGCAACATATGTGACTGCTTATCTACTACAATGTGGACACGGTCGCTTGGTTGAATCTCGACACCATCCTTCATCCAGACACCTTCAACGTTTTCTTGGGAGAGTTTCACTTCAAGTTGCACAATGTCGCCCTCGCAGACTTTCTGGTCAGCAAGACCTTGAAGGACAGCGACAGGCCGTGCTGTATGGAATGCGAAAGAGAAGCAAGAAGTTATTAAACAATGATCAGGAGCTTCAATAAAATAGGGATGGGGAACCTTTCTCCCCTAGCCAGGCTGCACCTGTCAGTAGCCCTGCTCTGGGTGCTCCTCAGTTGCCTTTGACGGCAGGAATGTGTCCTTGAACTCTGAAAATGTCTCTTGATTGCTTGGACAGAGAGCTGTGTGAGGTTGCGAGTCCTGGGGGACCTGCTCCCTGCTTTACAGACCTTTTCCCGTGTGGCCAGGGTGGACAGAGGCCAGACTGACTCCAGCTACAAAAGCTGAAGCTGCTGAAGATGCCAGAGACCATATTGGTTGTCTCTTAGTGCAGACCCAGGTCACTGAGCCTGAACTTCCACAGCCACTGCCTGCCATGAACCATCATTGACAAGACTGGCAGCACCAGCAGCAGTTCTATGGTTATGATAATGTTTTATTTTCTTGCTAATTGTGCTGTTTTAAATGTGCATTTTATATTTGACTTCCTTTAGTAATATTTTCTTTCAAAATGTTCTAAGATTTTTTTGTTAAATTTTCTGCGTTAAATATGCATTCTATAGTTGACCTTCTTTGTAATGTTTTATTTTGCAGTCTTCAAGATAATATTTTACTTTCCTGTTAAGTATGCTGCTTTGAATGTATACTTTATAGCTGACTTTCTTCTGCCATGTTTTGTTCTGGATTGATTTATTTGATGTTTTAATGTAGGATGCAAACCTCTTTGAGTTTTTTTTCTTAAAAATATAAAGTAGTATAGAAATGAAATAATAATAATAATAATAATAATAATAATAATAATAATAATAACGTGTGTCTGCACGCGCGTGCACACCCCCCCCCCACACACACCACACCATTGGAATACTGCATTGTTGAATGAGAATGTTACCAACTACACATGTAGTTGTATGTTCCAGCTCCACCCACCACTAGCATGATGGAAGGCTACTCATGATAGAATATGGTCTTTGGGCTGGGGGGGGAGGAGGTTTCCCACTCCTGCTCTCAAGTACTTAGAAGGCAGAACAACTTACGCTTCATCTTCAGTTTACAGGAGGTCTTTTTCCCATCTGCCACAAAGCTGTATTCTCCTTGATCTTCTTTAGCAACATCCTTAACTGTGAGGATTTGGCGACCTCGGCGTGAGGTTATCAGATACTTATTACTGGGTTTGAGCTCCATCTCATTATGATACCATTTTCCTTCGACATCTTCAGGCGAAAGCTCGCATTCCAGTTCCCCCGAGAAGGTTTCTGGGACTTCAATGTCTTCCAGTTCTTTAATAAACTCAATAACAGCACCTGCATTCAGATGCAAACATCTCAGTAAGTGATTTTATTACTTATGAACGTTCCATAATGTTTCTTAGCAACAGAATTAAAAAGAATGCCCAGTTCAAAATATTTCCAAATTTTCAAAATGTGGACTGATCAAGCAAGCTCTTCTTATGTTTGTACATTCTATGTTAATCTAGGGCTATACCCATGCGCCAATGATTTAAATACAAAGATGGAGAAGCTGCAGCCCCTCCCCCAGATGATGCTGGACTTCAAACTCCCATCAGCCCCAGCTAGCCTGAAAACAGGGTTGTTTATTTTTAACCATGGGCCAATTGAATAGTGCAAGGCTGGCTATTTTAAAAGTGACTAGGGTTGGGCATCAGAATAGTTACATGATTGCCCAAGCACTCATTTTGCACTCAGGTACCTGGACTCAGTGCTCATTAGTTATGCAAAATGTGCAGCTGATCAGACCAGTTGTTTGATCTGGCCACTGGGGAAATCTATGGTCTGAGAAGCCTGCACTAAGAGCCACTCATTACACAGCACCACCCATATTTCTGTAGTAATAAGGAGTGACTGAGATAGAAATTACGTTGTACTAGAGTAACCTTTAGGGATGTGGGTGGCACCGTGGGTTATACCACAGAGCCTAGGACTTGCCATCAGAAGGTTGGCGGTTTGAATCCCCGCGACCAATAAAGCGAGATGAGTGCCACAACCCCAGAGTCGGTTACGACTGGACCTAATGGTCAGGGGTCCCTTTACCTTTAGAGTAACCTTTGCCCTCACCTTCTACAATTAGTTTGGCTGTTGTCTTTACAGACTCGTCTTCCACCAGGGCACAGCTGTAATCGTCTTCATCGGACTTATCAATCATTAGCACTGAAAGGAAGTGAGCCTTCCTGTCAGAGTGCGTTCTGTATTTGTCTCCATAAGAAATCTCCAGACCATTTTTGTACCACTGCACTTTAACGAAAGGCTCGGAGGTTTCACACTCAAAGGTCGCCATTGAATCTTTCTCCTTAGCAGTGACATCTTGTAAAGTCTGTGTGAATGTGATATGCTGCTTGGCTGCAAAGAAAAGAAAAAAGAGAGACCAAAAGATGAGAATGAATATTATCTGATTGGAGTGTAAAAAGAAGACAACATTTTGGAAAGGGGGCAAGAGGCCCCCTTTTGAAAAGGGATATTACCTTGAACTAACAAGAAAGCATGACTTGAGGTTTCACCAGCTATGTTAACGGCTTTCACCATGATGCTGGCAGAGTCCTCTGCTGTTACATCTCTGATTACCAGCTCACAAACATTATCTTCCGGCCAGAACCAATAGATGCGATCTGACCTCTCAATCTGCACACCGTTTTTGAACCACTGGCACTCTGGGTCTGGTTTGCCTACCACACGGACACGGAAATGGGCATCACTTCCTTGGCCAACTGTCTGGCTTTGGATGCGTTCCAATATTTTGGGAGCCTCCATGCTGGGACTAAGTTGAACCTTCTCTGGCTTGATGGTTGGAATAGTGACTTTGCCTTCTTCCAACAGGGCTTTCTTCTCTTCCTCGGTTAACTCTTTGGTCCAGTGAAGAAGTTCGTCCTTTGTCTTTTTAAGCAGCTCTTCATAGGACTCGTCCTTCTTGCGAGATTTGAGCTCCACAGCGGTGATTGCTTCAAAATAGCCCTCCTCAGTTCTACGCTTGAATTTACTGCGGAGTTCTTCAGATTCTTCAGACACTTTTTCGTGGCTCACTTTTTCGGCCTTCTTCAGAGTCACCACCTCCTTGGTAGTTTTCTCAACGGGCTTGTCGACCTTTTGAACTTCAAACAAAAGTTTGCCAGGCTCCGTTGCTGGAGCTTCATGCTTAGGCTCAGGTGCTCGGCGAAGCACGGATCTGAAATCTTCCCGCTGCTGAATCTCAAGTTTCACCTTGTGTTCCGTTGCACCTTCGGGGTTTTCAGCAGCTACTTTTACTTCACCTGTATCGTAGGATTTGCAGTCCACAATATCCAAGTAATAGATCCCATCGTAACGGAGTCTAAACCTCTTGCTTTTACGGATGAGTTGGCCATTGAGGTACCAGTTGACTTTGGGCTGCGGATAACCAGTCACCCGGCAGCGGAACCGTGCTATTTCACCCTCAACAACTCTTGCTGGTTCAGGAAACAAGACTATTTCTGGCTTCTGTTTGACTTTCTGATCTTCTGTAACTCCATGAAGAGCGCCCTCATGGGCCATTCTCTCGAGTTCTTCAATGCGTTGCAGCCCCATCCTGCCTTCTGGCAGTTGGGATTCTTCAACAAGGCTCTTCTCGTCCTTAACAATGAGTGTCGCCGATGTGTGATCAGTGCCATATTTGTTTGTAGCTCTGCAGGTGATCACTCCACTGTCTCTGGGATAGGATACGTCATAGTCAAGGCTGCAATATCCAAATTCATTAATCATTCTAAGCCTGTTGGCTGCCTCCAAGGGCTTGCCGTCGTGCAGCCACTCCACCACCATGGTTGGGTCACCAATCGGCGTGAGTCTGCACTCAAAATGGGCTGGCCCAAAGCGCTTCAGCCTTAAGGAAGTGAGCTT
Organism: Podarcis gaigeae; assembly: GCF_964106915.1. Classification (NCBI taxonomy): domain Eukaryota; kingdom Metazoa; phylum Chordata; class Lepidosauria; order Squamata; family Lacertidae; genus Podarcis; species Podarcis gaigeae. The sequence goes on along the minus strand of NC_139678.1, from coordinate 114,068,463 downwards.
CTTCTTGAAAAACGGCTTCTGTTGTTTTTCTTTGTCGTAAAGGTCACCTTCCTCCCACTGCTCTTGACCATAACGCAAGTGGAGAGGTTCTAGTTCTGGTGCTGCAATCTCTTTTGCTTTGTAAGTCCCCTTGGGAATGATTAATCTTCTCTCTGGTTCGGGTTCAGTGAGCTCAACTTCAACATTCACTTTACACCGTGTAGTGTCACGTCCAGCTTTGTTGATGGCTGTCGCAGTATACCATGCAGCGTCATGTCTCACAGTGTGCTCGATTTTCAGGGCGGCTTCTCCTTTTGTTCCTTCAATCCTAAAACACAGAGTGTCAAAAGTAAACATTTGCTCTTCGTAGAGCTTTTCGGTCACTTCAATGCAATTGTTTTTTGTTTTAATGGTTAGCAAATTCACAAATTCGCTGCTGGAGAATTTCAGTGAAATCTACATAAAATCCAGCTCACCCACAATATCTTATTTAGTAGAAGAGAAGAAGAAGAAGAGTTTGGATTTGATATCCCGTTTTATCACTACCTGAAGGAGTCTCAAAGCGGGTAACAATCTCCTTTCCCTTCCTCCCCCACAACAAACACTCTGTGAGGTGAGTGAGGCTGAGAGACTTCAGAGAGGTGTGACTGGTCCAAGGTCACCCAGCAGCTGCATGTGAAGGAGCGGGGACGCAAACCCAGTTCACTAGGTTACGAGTCCACTGCTCTCAACCACTACACCACACTGGCTCTCTAGTAGTGCTGTGGAAGTTCTTGAACTGGTGTATGAGCATTGGTTGGAAATGCCAAGAGCCCTGGGGAGCTCGTTTTATCTTACAAATAACTCTCCTTAATTTCCTTACTCATTTATTGAGTTATATTTCAATTGCAGTGTAGCCATTGTTTGTACATGTGTATGTATACAAATAAATGATTTCTTTCACCCCATTAAAGATGAAACAAACTAGTTATATATTGTAATGGTTATAGGGGTTGCTCGTGCGTAAGTTGCCGCCACTCCTGGCTAGTTTGCCTGGTTAAACCTTTTCTGTCTGGACAGCCCTTCACTTCGTGGCTGTTTCAGTCGCTAGCAGAATCCGTCAGTGGGCGTTTCTTGAACCTCTTCCAGCAAAGAAGTTCTTTGACGCCAAGTCTCCGCCTACTCTCCCTGCGCGGAAGTCTTCTGCGCAGGGTGGGTGTGGGCAGCGGAGGACCCGTGCTCTCCCCACTGGTCTCCGGCGAGGAGTCCTGGAGCCCTCTCGCTGATTCCCCCATCTGCCCCCCTTTATCCCTGGTGCTACGCTGATTTCCTTCCCCAGCCGATGAGCTGCCTCTCTCCCTGCTAGGCCCTTCTCCAGTATCGCTTTGGAGCCTTGCCTCTGCCTCTAGCTCCGATGGCAGTTCCCTGACATATATTTACCGAACAAAATCAATAAAGACTCACTTTATGTTTGGATATTTGTGGGGTACGATGATGTCACTGTTCTTCAGCCACACAATGTCAGGATTAGGGTTACCCCTGGCCCGCACATTCATTTCCAGTTTATTTCCCTCCTTAACGCTCATGTTCTTCAGCTTCTCTACAAACAGTGGTCTCACTAAGTGTTCTTTAGCTAAAAAAGAAGAAGACAGGTAATCAGATGAAGATACTGAAGAGGTAGACTACTGTAATCAAAGACCCATGTCCAAAAGAAGTAGAGCAAATACCTTCCACTGTCAGGGTCATTGTGATGGATGTTTTGCCTGCTCTGTTTTGGGCAATTACAACCCATTCCCCGGAATCATCAGGTGTAGCTGGAATAATAATCAGCGACTGTGTGCCATCTTCCTTAATCACGATTTTATGTGTATAATCGTTAAGGACTTGTTGACCTATGGAAATAAATATACGTATTTTAGACCGGAGTGTTGTTTTCCTTCAATGTGAATCTTTGATTTTGCAAAGAGCTGCATGAAGAGTGGTGAGTTTCATACCATTGTGGAACCAGTATGTTTCTGGCATAGGTCTGCCCACAACTTTGAGGTCAAATCTCGCCGTCTGCCCTTCTGCACATTTAAATGAGGTTGGCTTCAGGACGAACACTGGCTTGTACAACCTCTCCAGCTGTGCTTCGTCCGTCTCCTCCAGTCTCCGTGCAGGTGAGCGTGAAGGGGAACTGCGGGCAGGAGAGCGGCTTGGGGAGCGAGGAGAGAGAGACCTGCAAAGATAATAAACCATCCTATTAAACACATGCTACCAATGATATCTGAAATGTAGCAACCTACAGGGAACCTCCATTGAGTAATTCCATTACAGCCATACAGATGGCTTAAGGGGGGCTTATGTCAATTAATTAGAGAGTGCTGTGTTGTGGGACATACAAAATACTACTTGTATGTGGCCATAGTCATCCTAGGCCAGGGGTAGTGAACCTGTAGTCTTCCAGGTGGGACTCAATTTCCCATCAGCCCCAGCCAGCATGACCAATGGTGAGGGGAACTGTAGTCCAACAACATATGTAGGGTCACAGGGCCACCATCTGTGTTTTGGCTATAACATAGTGGGCCACTCCTCTCCTCAGACTATCTTGGGGATGTGACTTATTCTGCAGTGGCTGCCAATTAGTTTCCAGGCCCAATTCAAACTGCTAGTAATGACCTATAAAGCCTTAAACAGCTCAGGCCTGCAATACCTCAAGGACCGACGCTCCCCATATAAACTGTGCCATACTCTGCGTTCATCATCTGAGTCCCTTTTTCATGTGCCTCCTCCACATGAGGTCCAGAGGATGGCCACACAAGAACAGACCTTCTTTGTAGTGGCTCACTGTTTGTGAAATGCTCATCCCAGGGAGGTTCGCCTGGCACCTTCATTGTATATTTTTAGGCACCAGGTGAAAACATTCCTCTTCAACCAGGCCTTTGGCTGATAAATATTCTACAACCTTTTAAATATGTCTGTGGGAAGGAGGTGGTTATTGTTTTGCTGTTTCGTTCTAATCATTTACTTGTGTTTTTATCTTGTATTCTATTCTGCGAACCGCCCTGAGATCTTATGAGGAAGGGTGTATATAAACTTACTAAATAAATAAATAAAATAAAATAGATTCTTACCGATATCTTCTAATCATTTCAGGCGATGGGATATAACCTGGAGACCCACTTGGTCCAACAGGCTCAACGTATAATTTTGCAGAGCATATGGCATTTCCCTTTAAGTTACTGGCAAAGACAGTATAAATGCCTTCATCTTCTGGTAAGACAACAGGTAAACGGAGGCTGGCTCTGCCATCTTGTAGAACCTCCATGTGGTAGTGGTCTCCATGCTTGATACGCTTGCCATCCTTGTACCATGCAATCTGCATTTTAAAAAAAAGGAAACTTGCAAAACTATGTAGGTGGCAAGAATGAGGTTCCCTATAAATGTCCTAAAATTTCCCATGACATACTCAGTTGATTTTCACACTCTTATAGTTGGTTTGGTAACATGAAAATGTGTGGATATGTGTTCTCTCTTTCCTTTTCCTTTCTTTACAATGCATGAAAAGGCACATCAAGCTTAAAGAATGAAAACACTAAAATAAAGCTTCCTCAAATTATATCTGTTTTCATCTAGGTGTGTGCAAAACTTTAGATGTGTTACTTTTGTAAACTATGAAAGGTGTTACTTTTACAAATTGGTTTTTCCTGTTGAAGTCAGATGAATGAAGAAATGTCCCCTATACAAACATGATTTAACTGGTGGTGGTGGGAGGCATATAAATAGCACAGTTTGTTCTGTTGTAAAGTACACGCACATACACACACACACACACACACACACACACGTCAGTTTGCATTTCTTAGTGCAGAAAGTATTGATCTGATGTATAGAGATCTTTCCTATTCTGATTAATTCAAGAGGGTTCTGGAAGTTTCTGGAAGCTTTTCTGTGTGAAAGAAACCTCATGATTGTTTGGGTTATATCTTCAGAGAAGCTGAGTACAGCTGGCTTGAACTGGTTCTCTTATCTCTTCCAATTAAGGTCATGCTGACTATAAATATAGGCCGGAAGGAGCCTGGGTTTTACTTTCTCTTTCTATCTCTCTTCCTTCTGGTGTGGTGTTCTGAACATAGTATGCTTAGGGCAGTGGTGTCCAAACTTTTTTCAAAGAGGGCCAGATTTGATGAAGTGGAGGGCCGTGAGGGCTGATCAGAGGGCCAACCAAAGTTGTTAACCTTTTTTTAGGATTGAAGTTGTTGAAGGTTTTTTTTAGGATTTTACCCCAGAGAATAAACTGCCACAGGGGCTGAATTAGGCCCCCAAAAAGGACTTGTTATACATTTATAAGCTTTGTAATTGTTGCAACTAGATTTTTATGGACCGTGCCAATCCTGAATGTACTGGATTTGTGACCATTCTGCTTATTTGCCTTCAGTAGCAAGTAAAAGCTCTGCTGAATGAAGTGCAGTTGCCTCTGGTCTATTTTTGGGAACTCTGCTACGTGTTTAAGTTTTTCCTCCACACATACGACAATGCATACCTTGGGCAAAGGATATCCAGTCATCTTGCAATGGAAGGTCACACCACTTCCCTCAAGGATTCGGTAATTCTTCAGCCTCATTTCAAATTCTGCTTCCACTGTTTCGGATTCAGAAACATCAACCACCATTTCTTCTCCGTCTTCTTCAAGGAGTTCCTCCAAGGTGGTCTTAATAATTCTGTATTCAATTTCTTTGATAAGTCTTTCTTCAAAGGAGGAAATGTGAAATTCCTACAACAACAACAAAAGAAGAAGTGTTCAGTCTGTTTAATGAGGGTTATATTCCAGTTCTTAGGACAACCACAAAGCAAGGAAAGAAGCAAAACAGAACTGAAACGCCTTGAAATTATAAACGACTACTTCAATAGACTTACCTGTTCTTCAGCAAAAGTTCTGACGAGCACAGTATCTTTTGCCATTTTCTTCATTATTAGAGCTTGTTCTTTTTCATATTCTTTTTCGTAGTCACCATACAAAGTCGGTGGGGCTACCTCAGCCACTTTAGGCTCTTGTACATATGCAGTTACTTGGGTTTGATAGAGTGTTTCTTGAGATTTTAGGTAGACCTCGTAGTCAGCTAAAGGCAAAAATATACTCATTTTAGTAAATTGACATATGAGAACATGTTGCCATCTGAGTGCTGGTTTGATGGGGGGAAAGGGTCCTAAAACAGAATATTTTTGTGCTGTGTTAGGGACACTGATTCTGCCCTTCCTTTAAAGTTGCATTATAATTAGAATGCCTTTTTTAAAAAATGAATGTTATAAAACAGAGGCCCCTAAGCGAATTGCTGGGGCTCACGTGGGAATTGTCGGGTCTCGGTGATTGTGCCAAATATATGTTGGAAACATTATGGATCAGATGCAAGGTAACAAGCACAAATTACCAATGATGTGTTCTGATACTAAAAATGTTAACCAATCTCTGGTTAAGTCAACATCTAAGATTAGCCAACACCATCCTTCTTGCGGTATCTATGTTAACTATCATTGCCTTATTCGGCTATTACTTTAAAAATCCAGGGATCTTTGCTCTTGTGCTGTGTGTAAGAAACCCTTGTCACTTCTTGCCATGTTAATCTGGACAAACTGGGCAATTGTGACAAGGGGGAGACCTACATTTGGGGCCACCTGAAGCTTGAACTGTCATGGGGGCCCCTTCACAACCAGCAATGAAGTCTGGGTAACTGTTGTCTTCCTCAGTGGGGTTGTTCCATGACAGATCACCACACATTGACAACATCAGTGCTACAGTGGTGTGAGGTCAGTGGACCAGGGGGACAGGGTCTTCTCGGTAGTGGCGCCCTCCCTGTGGAACGCTCTCCCACCAGATGTCAAAGAGAACAACAACTACCAGACTTTTAGAAGACATCTGAAGGCAGCCCTGTTTAGGGAAGCTTTTAATGTTTGATATATTACGGTATTTTAATATTTTGTTGGAAGCCGCCCAGAGTGGCTGGGGAAGCCCAGCCAGATGGGCGGGGTATAAATAATAAATTATTATTATTATTATTATTATTATTATTATTATTATTATTATTATTATTATCTCCTAAATGTTCCCAGTAAATTAGAATATTAAAGTATTAAAGCCTAGTGCCTCCTTTTCAAAGCCTGGGGAGTTTCTGCCTGGCTTCAGGAGGAAGGTGCGGTGCTCTCCAACAGGGAGAGAGGTATGATGCTCCCACACACATCCCCCCCAATTGCCCTTGCAACCTGGTGCCTCTGGCCCTAACGGTCCCCCTACGAAAATATTCACTGCACTCCAACGTGTGCTATGGACTCTCCAATCTTGCGATTGTTGAAATAGATACAACAACAAAAAATTAATCATTTGAAGTTACGGTATTCATATTGGGTCTACTGGAATCCAACTTTTTAAGCAATATAAAGTACCGTATTTTTTGCCCCATAGAACGCACCGGCCCATAGGACGCACCAAGTTTTTTTGGGGGGAAATAAAGAAAAAAAATTATTCCCCCCCCCCCGGCGCTTGCGGGGCAGGCAGCGGGGAGAAGCACGCGTCTCCCCGCCGTCAGCCTCCAAACCACTTCGGGAGGCAGTGGGATGGCGGCGTTCCGCCTCCCCTCTGTCCCCCGACCTTGTGGGGCTGGCACTGTGGCTCTTCTGAAGCCTGGAGAGCGAGAGGGGTCAGTGCGCACCGACCCCTCTCGCTCTCCAGGCTTCAGCGAAAGCCTGCATTCGCCCCATAGGATGCACACGCATTTCCCCTTCATTTTTGGAGGGGAAAAAGTGCGTCCTATAGGGCGAAAAATACGGTAGCTTCTGGGGTCCTTCCAGAATTAGGGGCCCTAAAGCTTAAGCTTCATTGGTTTCATAGTAGACCCACCCCTGTTGTGACTTTGTCAATTCTTAGACAACAACAGTGTCTCCCTGCCTGACGTTTGCCAATGCAGTGCCCAATGCAGACACCCACAGAGGCCTTTCCTCATGCCCCAGAGGGTCCCATACCCTCTCTGAAATTAGGAAGCATTCTATAGAACAAACTAGCAAATGCCACTTTGCAAATATGCCCATCTGCCCCAAAAGGTTGGCGACCCCTGATGCTAGCCCTCCTCTTCTTGATTCCCCCCCCAAAAAAAAACATCACCAATTCCCTACTCACATACCTTCTTCCAGTAAGGAAGCTGATGCAGAAACTTCCCCGTGTTTGTTGCGAACAACAATAGTGTATTCTCCGGCATCGTCGGCAAAAGTCATCGAAATTTCAAGTCTGCATTCCCCAGTCTCTTTTTTATGAAGCACTTTGTATCTTTGGGAACACAAGGAAAGAATAACCGTAAGAACAAACAATTCCAAAGGCACAATAGGCTAAGAAAGTATAACATCTGTGATGGGGAGCCGCTGATTCAGCACTGCAAGAAAAATGTGCGGTCCAGTGCTCAGGGTTGGCCCTAGCATGCAGCAAGGTGTAGCTGAGAAATGTAA